>NW_027133538.1:0-600000 GCF_026122565.2 Emydura macquarii macquarii
ACCTCAGAGACTGAAAAGAGGGATGGAGACAATCCCCTGGGTGCTCTGTCTATGGGTTTAGAAAGGTCTCCCTCCAATCACCACTCACTACTCTCAAGGCACAAAGAATTCACTTACCAAGTACATGAAGACACACTTCAGGAACTGGGAGGAGCCATCCCAGACCATGCTGCGGAAGAGCTTCTTCAAATGAGCCCCAGGTGACATCTTCCTGTGGACTAGCTAGTTTCCTAAGTGCTAGAAATTAATTTTGGGCCCAGCTGCTTCTGTGTTAAGCTCTAGCACAGAGCCTCCTCTGTGTGAGGCATGGGTCTGTAACTTTCCAAATTCTAGGCTTGTAAGATGAGTACAGTATCAGATCTTGGCATGCCCCACATTTCATTGTCTCTCAAAACATGCACAGTTCAATGGGGAGGTGGGTATCTGGGACCCAAGACCACTTCTGAAGCAAAGAGGGCAGTACTGCAAGTGAAAAGGAAATGCAGCAGAAACCAGCCCACTTGATCCAAAAGCACCAGTTCATTACAACTGGGCTACAGGAGACTCTCTTGTGAATATTATAGGGCCCATGACACAGAGAGGAGCAGTTCTGACTTCACACAGCCAGCTCTTACAGTTTTTTCTTTCTCTGGCCATCTCCAAAACAGTACCCATAGTTTTGCGATAACTCAGAGTAGGCAGTTTACACAATCAAACTGGGTCTGAATAGAGATTTGGAATAGTTATCGCATTACAAGATCTAATTGTCACTGTTCACACATTCTCACCTCCTAATCAATGGTTGTGAATAGGCCTCATCTACTCTAACTGAATGGACTTTGCTAACACCTACCCTCCACACTGTTGTTCATTACCCTTGGATACACACACACACCCTATCTGATTTTTGTTTCTTGCATCTAATGAAGTGGGCTGCAGCTTATGCCTGCAGAAATTAAGTTTGTTAGTCTTTAAAGTGCTACAGGACTCTCCTTGTTTTTTCAGAGTAGGCAGTATGGCCGCAGGGGCCAGGGCAGCATGTTAGTAACACTACAGGCATTTAGGGAACACTCAGGTTTAATTAATGTCCTGTGCAGGATTATCCACAGCACCCAAGCCTTGCGGAGACTGAGTAATTAGCACACAGATCTCGTTTAATGACTTTCGCTCTCCCCTCTCGCGGTACGCTCGGTTCGTCCTCGCTTGGGCTGGGTTCGGCCCAATTAAAGATAGCTTCAAACTAAAGCCAGTGACACCGCCTGAGTCCTGCTGTGGCGTATGGGGGACAACATGCTTTGGTGTCTGCAGCGAACCACCGTGAAACGGGGGAGATAAAACGATCCACCAGCAAACACGGCAACGCGGGACGGGGGCTACTTGGCCCTCCACGCCGAGAAGAGCCCCCGCGGGCCGGCCAGCCATCCCCGGGACGACAAAGGCCGCCTCGCCTCCCGCTACCAAGCGTGCCCCCGAGGCAAGGGGTAGGGGCGGCTCAGGGGGCACCCCACTCCTAGGTAAACCCGAGCTCGGCGAGAGCGGGCCCCGGGCCCGTCCGCGGGGTACCGAGCGCGCTGACAGGCAGCCACACAGGTGCCTACGGAGGTAGACGGCGGCAACGCTGCCCAGTGCGAGGGGTCGGGACGTGGGGGCGC
Source organism: Emydura macquarii macquarii (assembly GCF_026122565.2). Classification (NCBI taxonomy): domain Eukaryota; kingdom Metazoa; phylum Chordata; order Testudines; family Chelidae; genus Emydura; species Emydura macquarii. Next base: position 1,632 of record NW_027133538.1, read on the forward strand.
ATTGCATGCTGGGAGGTGTTGAGTGACCGCCCTCTCGGGCCGGGGGGGGGGGGGCGTGGCGGCGCGCTGCGTGCGGGTAGTCGCCCCTCTGAGCGCGCGGCAGGCGTGGGGGCGTGCTGCACGCTGGGAGTCGCCGCTCTAGTGTCCCGAGCCGTTGGGGGCGGCGCACCGCATGCTGGGAGACAGGCTCTCTCTGCCCTGCCCTGCCGGTGTAACGCCGCATGAAGGCGGCAAACGGACACTTCCCGGGCGCTGCCCAGTTTCCCTTAGCCCTGGGGGCGGAGCTAGGTGGGGGTGGGGGGCGTTTAGTTTTGGCAGCCCTTTTTACCGCCAGCATTCGAACGTGTTCCATTCCCGCCCCCTTTTGTTTGACAGGCAGTTTCCTTCTGCCACCAGTCAAAATACGCATCTTTTTCTTCTGACAGGCCGATCATCCAGTCACAAAGGGGAAGAGGCGGAGCTCTCCCGCCCTCTTAAGTCGATGGACAGACCTCCGGCCAATAAAAACGGAGTGCCTGCGTCGTTTCTTCACGCCGTTAGCTAAACTGGCAGCCAACGTGTCCAATAGAAGCCTGTAGCGTGACGCCGCGTCGCCCAATAGGAAAAGGGGTTTCCTGAGCGAGGGTCGCGCGGCTGCCCAATGGGCTGTCAGGTGCTGGCGCGCGGGGAGCTTGCTTGCTTGGTTGGTTGGTTGAGTCGCTGCTGTGCTGTGCGGGACGGATCAGTGTCAGTCCATGGTGCCTCTTTAGAGGGGCGGTTGGTGCTTCGCCCTTTGCCCCTCGCGGCCGAAGGTGAGTGCCGGCCTCGCGGGGGCTCCCCCGGGCTGTGGGCTAGCCCCTCCCCTTCGCAGCGCCCGTCGCCGTACCGTGCCGTGCCGTGCCGGGCACCTGCGGGCGGAGCGCCCCGGGAAGCAGTTGCTGCAGGCCCTGCGGCTGGCGCTTCGGCCACGGTTGGCCGGCGGGGTGAGCGGGAGCCTGGGTGTCCGTGTGGGCGGGATTGGGAGCGCCGGTGGCGGGTGCTGCTGCCGCCGCACAAATACCCACCGCCCGTAGTCCTGCTGCGGGTGGGGGCCTACGGGTAGCGCGCCTCGGTCCGGCACCGCCCGCCCTGCTTCGCTACCAGGCTGTCGGTCTGCCCCCGGCGCCAGCCTTTGCTGCCTGCTAGCCTCGTGGGCGCTCCAGCGCTTGGCGCTTCTCCCGTGCGGCCCCTGGGGAAGAACTAAGTGGGCGGGGGGAGGAAGTTCCCTCCCCTCCCCTCTCTTCCCCTCCTTGGGGAGCAAAGGCTGGGGTGGTTCGGCTGTAGGTTCCGATCCTGCCTTTTCTGCAGGCTCCCCTGCCCTGGGGCACGTCATGTGATCGTGCTGCCTCAGTGTCTTTCTGTAGAAAGGTTATAATTAATAATAAGAACATTTCTCCCACCATTTGGTTGTATTGCCTGTTTAGACTGCAGGCTCTTGGGGCAGAGACTGTCGTAACAACATGTTTTATATGGTGTTTTGCACAACGGAGCCGCAATCTCAGCTGCAGCCTCTAAGCACTACTGCAGTATAAATAACCATAACATTATATTCCTTCAAATCCCTTCTTAAAACTCACCTCTACTCTGATGCCTGCAAAACAGTTGACTATGGCTGGGCAGTGGTTAGGCAGATACTGCTGATTATTATACCTTGTCCCTTCCCACATCTGCCTGATTTTTCTCTACACGTTGTCCCTTGTAACATATAAACTCTTTGGGGGCAGGGACTGTCTTTTAATGATGTGAGTACAATGTTTAATGCAATGGGGCCCTGGTGACTAATTGGGCCTCCGGACAGTATCACAATATGAATTAAAAAAAAAATAAAAACCCAACTTGAAAGAGAGCACTCAGCTTATCCATTCCCCATTTGGACTGTTTAGAACCCAGGGGTTACTCATTTTAGTAGCAATTGTTAGCTAGGTGTCCACTTTGAGGGAACAGCCAAGACTTTGTGGCACAACTATTGGTGTGAATATATTATGTGAAATGTAGGGCTTGTCTACGCACAGTTTTGTACTACTTTAACTATATCATTTTAAAGAATTATACAGGTAAAATGATACAGAATTGTGTAGACAACACCTTAGTCGCTCAGAGCTGAAGATGAGTGTAGAAACTAGTTTTGCTGTTGTATCAAATCAGATTTTTAAGGAAATTGTTGAGGTACCAATCTAACTTTGTTGAAGTATTTCGGTGCTAGGTGGTAGTTCTGATGGACATGTGATAAACAACTGAGGAGTGGTGCTCCATTACCCCTTTCTAAAGGTAGCTAAAATTACATGTCATGATCAGTGGAAAATATAGGGAATTTTCCCTAATAGTTATATTCCACGTGCCTGTTCTTATAAGCAGTTACTTAGCTACAATAAGTTTCTGTAATAATAGTGACTTTTGAAATGACCTAGAGTTAGCTCTGTCATACCTTACGTGTTTTCATTATACAGGCTCTTCACAACAGGTCGGTAAACTCTTAACTTTAATATGAAATTCATTTCTAGGTTGTTGATCCAATCTAGTCCTGTTTTGCACGAGACAGGAAAAGCCATGGAATTTGTATTTTAACACAATAGCTCTTCTCCCTTGGTCCAGCTGACTTCCTGTAACTCAAGAGGACTTAAAAATATTTTCAACACTGAATGACTTTTGGTTTCAAAGTCCTATTAAGGCAGCACAGAATAATATTCCCTCACCCACCTTGTGTGAGCCCTCCACAGGAGCTATGCAAACAAATCAGATGTATACTCCTTGTTCTATTGTATAAGTGAAATCGAGGTAAAGAGAAATGTTTATGATAATGGTATAATACTGTTTAGTGTGGCATAAGTGAACTCCATCTTGTTAGTTTCTTGAAGTGAGCTCTTTCCTGAAACTTGTACTATTGAATCTAAAAATATCTGGATAAATTCTCGTTGTGTGAGTGAGGAATGTATGTGCAGGGCATAAAAAGACACCAACCTAAACTGCTCTAACAACAGAAAGGGGAGTAAAGACACTAACTGCCATTCTAACCCTGAAGGCTGACCCTAAAGTACAGAAGGATCCACCCTGGGAACAAAGAAAGTATAGCAATAAAAGAATAGTCATTGTTTCAATTAGCTGGTAGTTAACAACTATACTGAACACAGAGGCAGCATAACACAACAAGGCCCATATACTTACATGAGAGCCAGCAAGTATAAAAGATGGGTAAAAACATGAAAACTTTGGGTTTCATTCTGCAATCACTTGTGTGTAGTGATAGTCCAGTTTGGCCAATGTACATGGCAGAGGGGCATTGCCATCTCTCGCTCAGGCAGTGGGTGGCAGACCCATCCTGGCTTACAGACAGCTCCCCAACCTGAAGCAAATACTCACCTATCCCTGCAACAAAACCCGTTGTCAGCTCTGCCCACACATCGTCTTTAATGACATCATCACTGGTCCTAACCACATCAATCACACTATAAGGGGCTCATTCACCTGCATATCCACTAATGTTATATATGCCATCATGTGCCAGCAATGCCCCTCTGCCATTTACATTGACCAAACTGGACTATCACTACGCACAAGGATAAATGGACACAAATCAGACATAAAAAATAACATCATCCATAAACCAGTGGGAGAACACTTTAATTCCCCAGGGCATTCTGTCTCTGACCTGAAAGTTGCTGTACTTCTCCAAAAAACCTCCAAAAACAGACTTCAAAAGAGAAACTACTGAGTTAGAAATGATCTGCAAACTTGACACATTCAAACTGGGTTTAAACAGAGACTTGGAGTGGCTATCTCACTACGGAAGATAAATTACTTTGCTCACCCATTCTCACCTCCTACTCAGTGGTCAGGTCTTAAGTACCGGACTCCACCTCGCCCATTGTTCTCAATGCACCTGGATATCTATAAGTTGCCTCTGTTACCTATTTTCTGTATTACTGCATCTGAAGAAGAGAGCTGAAGTCTCTCAAAAGCTTATGTCTACAAATATTAAATTTGTTAGTCTTTAAAGTTGTCACAGAACTCTCGTTGTTTTTAATATGACTGTAGGTAGTGCTAAATATGCTGCTTAGGTTTATACAACACTAGTGAACGTAAGGCAGTGTATGCACAATAGATGCTACAGCCAGGTAAGGTTCATAGTGAACTTGTTACCTTAAATGAATCTCATTCGTTACTAGAAAACTGTATTTAAAAAAAAACAAAAAAACTAGCCCAAAATGAACCTTCTGAGTCCTCTGCCTAGCGTGTGTGTGGTGCTCTATTAATATTTATTTATAGGCATTTCTGTGATGATTTTCACATTGAGATGCTCAGATACAAGATCCTTTGAGATCATAGGTTAAAGGTACTAAGTGCCATATATTATTTGTTAGTTAGTTAAGCACTGTAGACTGAAGTAGTTTTGGGGTTTTTTTGTGCGGGGTAATTTAAATACATAGCATATGCCAAAATCTCTACCCCAAGATACAAAAATAACCCCTAAATACATACTAGCTAGCAAAGATACCAGGAAGAACTCTCCAAATCACCCGCTCCCATCAAAAGGCTAATTTGAAGACACAGATCTTGCAATGTGTCCTTGAGGCTGAAAACTCAGGCTCTGTTGGGCCAGAGACTTCCAGACTGGAGGACTCTGAAAATGCTTTGTCTGGCTCTCAGCCAACTTGTATATAAATCCAAGGACTGATAAACTGCAATTCTTAAGTCATCTCTGCTGCCAGACTAAAGCACAGGGAGCAATGGTCCCCAATCTTAAAGGATCTTGCAATCAGCACGTGCCTTTATGCTGGCATGAGTCAAATGTGTCTGCACCAAGTGCAGGCTTTTGTGCAGGTGTTTGCACTAATCACACATCTTTTTCTCCATCCCATGCCTTTATCAGAAATGGCACAGGAAGAAATGGAAGTGGATCTCCAGGCAGCAGTTGATTATTCTGTGGAACACCAGGAGGCATTTCCCTCAGAGGCCTCTGGTTATGCTCTACTGTCACTGCCATCTAACTCTGCAGTGCCCAGTGAAGAGCCAGAAGGCATAGTGGTTCCTCCTGCTGATGAAGTCACTGTGGTCTCCAGTGCTGATGAAGAACTGACAGTTGTTGAACCTGACCCCCAGTTGCACACTAACCCTACCCTAGATGGGCTGCAAAGGCTGCATGGGGTATTGGAACTGTTTCGACTACAGGCTGCACAACAGATCACACGACAGCCACCAACTAGGAGAACTCGCCGGCGACAAAGAGCCAGTGGGTCCCAGAGGACAATCCGTACCAGGTAAAACTGAAATGGAGTCAGGTCTGAGTGCTTTCCCTCAACCTCATTATTTCAACCTATAAACTGTCTTGCTTCCTCTGTTACACCGCACTCTAGAAAGCCCAGTCCAGCCCACCAGCATGAGCCAGGCCAAATTCTGTGCATCCCAATTTTTAATAACCCTAGTAGATAGTACTGTGATCCTTCTCATCTGTTCTGTAATCTCTCTTCAGGGAATTGTGCTTTTTGGCAAAACTCTTCACTCGTTGCTTAGATACTATGGTTCTAAGTGTTCCAGGGATGTTTATGGACATAGCTTTGTATTTGTAAATCACAGTTTTCCACAGTATTCAGCAAACAAGAAGATTTTTGAGCCCGCACAAAAAAATTTGAAAAAGTTTAAAGCTTAATTTTATGCTGAGTGCTACCTGTACCCTAGCTTGAAGAGGGGACCCATCAGCAGAGACTTTCATGTTTAACTCTCTTTATGTTTTGGCTTTGCAGCTCCACTTTAAATATCCTGGGTTAAATCCTGGCCCTATTCAAGTCAATGGAAGTTTTGCCATTTATTTCAGATCTCACACCAAGTGACTAAACACAACTGTGCAGTTTGTCCATGGCTCTCCTGTAGATGTAATTGGGCTTCAGTATACATAGGTCATTGTATTACCTGCAAAAATATAGGGCACCGTGCCTACATCTACTGAGGGCTCACGGTGTCACCTGGTTAAGTTAGGTACCCACACTCTTTCCCTACTGAGGTCTCGGGGTGTAAGACACCTACCTTTATTCTTGGAGCTCACGGAGAAACCTGGTCAATTTAAGTACCTGCCCATACCCACTGGGCTCAGGGCTTTGGGGTCTGCAGGAGCTTTTCCTAGTGAAAGAGCCTTACACAGCTGTGCTCTAGGCATCTATTTATTAGCAACATACACAGGGTATATATGCCAAGTAAATCTGTTATGCTCACCACTCCTAATATACAGACAAACTTCACACGATGGCTAGTCAGGATGTGCTTGTCTGGGAGTGCTGGGGATGCCTCTGCATGTCACAGTAGTGCAAAGGAGCAAGAGTTCTGGCAGCTTGATGTTGAACTGCAGTCCAGAGATGGTTCCCAAAGAGCATTTTTTCATTTACATTATATAAGTAAAGCTAGCTACTTCCTTTAACTCTACTAAACCTATCACATTATTCAGTACCCCTAGGTAACAAAATTTAACCAATCACATATTGGCACCTGCATTTTCTCCTCCCTGCTCAAGTCCTTTTTTTAAAAAAAAAAAATATATTTATGCTCAAATTGTAACTTATTCATGAGCTTTGTTTGTGCTGGTGGTCAGCATAAATTCACTGGTCAAAACTTACCTAATTTACCATTTGCTGGGTCTTTCCTAAGTATCCTCCCTAAACGTTCCATCACCTGGGTGTGTCTATTTATCAACCCTTGGTGTTATAACTCTTGTTAGGGGCATTCCTGAGGTGGGGGTGCATTAGCAGCAGTGAAGCATTTTTTTATTTTTTTTTAAATTTTAGTCAAGACATCCCTGAGTTTCACCCAAGGCTAATCAAGGCTAGTTTAATATGAGAGTGAGTTAAGTTCCAGGCCTACAATTGAGCCCATTAAGCAGTCTTGCAAAATTCTACTTGCAGCTGAAGAACAATTGGCAAATAAAATAGCATAAGCTTTTTTCAATCAAATCTTTATTGTAAAGGTAGTTTGGTAGATATTTTTGCCATGGCATAATCTTGCAAAGCTGATTAAAGAAAATGTTTGGTTTTTTTTGTCATAGGCGTAAATTAGTTTTAGGTATGGAACTCTGATATAACCAAACAGTTTGAATCTAAATATTGTAACTGCATCTGGGGACCAGGTGATGAGTGCATTTGATAAATCAAAAAAAGCAAAGTCTAGTGGTAAGAAATCAGAAGATTGTTCTGCTGGTTAATAACTCATACACCGTAATTCCTGCCTTTAGAGTCACTTCATCCCTCAGTGTCTTGTTTTCCCCATGTGTAAAATGGGGAATCATATTGACCTCATCTGTAAATCCCTCTGAGATCTACTAATAAGAACCTCTAATAATATCATCCAGCTAAATACATGAACAGGGTCAAGTGAACCACATCTTGTTTTTCTCCTTTCCGTCCCTGCAAAATGTATTCTTTCTAAGTAGAGGCAGATCAGGTATCTGCAATTTCTAGACCTAAGCAGTGAAGAGTTGTTAATTCACTGCATTGCCTGGGGATTGGTCCTGTGCTGAGTGAGACATTTCTTGATCATTTTGGTTGTATCCCTTATGTCCACAAACAGAGGGTAGGGCTAATGGAATACAAATGAGGATTTAATTTTCTCCTGCATGTTTTTCCTGCAATAATTAATATGAAGAAACATTGTGTAGCTTTTACTCCTTGCTTTTCAGGCCCGGGGCACCACTGGATAGTTATTTCACGGTCAGCAGGACCCAAGGGGCAGTGGCAGCAGCAGTTCCACCACTGGAGACTTTGCATCTTCCAGTTGGCAACAGTGGTCACAGCTCAGATGAGACCTTGGAGTTAAGTGACTCTGACAGCAGCAATTCCACTGAGGAGGAGAATGTGGCAGTGGCAGCAGCCCCAGAAGCTGTCAGTTTGGGAGGTTTGTGCTGGTTTCACATCATGGGGAACTCTGAAATGCCAGAAATTCCTCTCTGCGTTTCCATTGTCAGTCAAGCTTTGCAACAGAGCTATCCAATGGTCTAAGATCAGTATGCTCACAGCTGATATGGATGGGGTGTTTCCATGACGTGCTCTAGCAAGCGTTTTCAGGAGCACCAGCAGTGGATGAATATTAACATAATTCCTGAACAAGATTTTTAAAAAACGTTTAGATACCCACTGATGCCTCCTGGAAATCTTCAAAATAACTAATTTAGAGATTATTCGATTTCCTACTTTCTGCAGTTCTCCTTCCTCTGCCAATCTTTATTATCCAGGACAGTCTCCAAAACAGAAGGACCTCATTGTAAATCAACTTAACCAATTTACAGTGGAGGATCTGGCCAGGGTTTTTTTTATTGCTGAGGAATTCATCTGTTCCAAGTGGTCATTCCTTGTTTCATGTAACTTCCCATCATGCTTAGCTGCTTAGGGGATAGTGGATCACTCAGATAACGGATCACTCAGTGTGTCTCAACCTTTTCAGGTTGGTGTTTCTTATTCAAAGTAAAAAATGTTCAGATCCCCTTAAGTTAATTTTAAAAGTAAGAGGAGAAAAAAGTATCAATGATAACAATGCTCAATCTATATAATTTGTGTGTGTTTCAAGAGATTGATGGAAAATACTTGATCTTGAAAGGTACAAGGATGTGGGCAGTGAGGGAAAGAGATGTTCTTAAATTTCATTACATTATAAAGCAAACACCATGTGGTTCCCCTGCTTAACACCAGTTGAGAAATACTGACTTAATGATTGGTAAACAGATCTATGGATCCTTTTGCATCTAAGTTATTTGTTTGAATACAGCCCAAAATAACAGTGACTGAAAATTGTTACTGACTTGCAGGATGTGAAATTAGCTAGTGATCTCAGTCCAGTTTGCTAGTGGTCAGGTATCCACCCCACATACTGGTTGTAGTTAAAATAAGTTATCTTATGTGTTGTGGAATGGAAGGGATCATACTCATTTTAGTGTGGTAGTCTTAGTCCAGATACAGTGGTTGTGCACGAGTATGCGTCAACCGACGGATTTTTTAGGCCAGCTGCATAAAAACATGGCCCAACACAGTTAAAAATTCAAATGTCAGCGTGCCTTTCTGGCTAGTACTAGCTAGTATGAGCAAATAGATCAGTATGTGATAAGATTCTATGGCATCTCAAATACACACACCTTTTGATCCTGTGACAAAATTGCCTTCCGTCAACCTTCTCCTGGGCACAATGGTTCAAGCTCTAAACTTCCCCTCACACTACCTGCGACTGTCTGATAGGCCTATGTGAAGACACTCTTATTCCCAGTATCTCAAAAAATAAATCTTAACAGCAATGGCTGCCTTTAAAAGCTCTGCTATACCATTGGGTACTGATGCCCTGCATTTTTATGGGAATGGAAGCAAGAGAGCTCCTCAACACTTACCGTGGAGAAGGTAAAGACCCTTGCAAGAAACTGTGGTGCAATTAGTTGTCTTCTAGGAGATTTTACAGGGTATCAGTCTTAACCCACCCATCTCATCATCAAGGGATAGCCACATAATTTCCCCCTTCTCCTCTCTTTTACTTTCTATTATTCTCCCTTACCAAGCCCTTCTATTTTTGCTGCCCTCTTATTTAATCTCCAGGTACCCACATAACATCCCTACCCTACCTCCAAATTCCAGAATGAACACTTAGGGTCAATAAGAGTAAGATCAATGGTTTGCTGTCAAATTGGGGAGTATATCTTGTGGGGTTCTGCAAGGGTCAGTCCCGAGTCTGGTACTAGTCAATATTTTCATTAATGACTTGGATAATGGAGTGGAGAGTATGTTTATAAAACTTTTGGGTGACATTACAAGCCCTTTGGAGGACAGGATTAGAATTCAAAATGACCTGGATAAATTAGAGGAAATAGTCTGAAATCAACAAGATTAAATTCAGTAAATACAAATGCAAAGTATTACACTTAGAAGTAAAAATTAAAATCCACAACTACAAAATGGGGAATAAATGACTGGGCGGTAATACTGCTGAAAAGGATATAGGGGCTATAGTGGATCACAGATTGAATGAGTCAACAATGTGTTGCAATAGTGAAAAAGGTTAATATCATTCTGGAGGGTAGGTAAGAGGCAGGAAGGTAATTATTCCACTCTACACAGGTGTGATGAGGCCTCAGCTGGAGTACTGTTTCCAGTTTTGGGTGTGTCACTTCAGGAAAGATATTGATAAATTGGAGAGAGTTCAGAAGAGAGCAACAAAAATGATGAAAGGTGTAGAAAACCTGGCCAGAAGGAAAAAGTTTAAAAACCTTAGCATGTTTAGACTTGAGAGAAGTCCATTGAAGGTAGGACAAGAAATAATGGGCTTATTCTGTAGCAAGGGGGAGATGTAGGTGTTAGGGATTAAGAAAAACTTTTTAACTCTAAGGATATTAAATTCTGGAATAGGCTTCCAGGGTTGGTTGTGGAATCACCATCATTGGAGGTTTAGAAACAGGTTGGACAAACACCTGTCATGGATGGTCTTGGTTTACTTGGTCCTGCATCAGCACAGAGGGCTGGTCAAGATGACCTCTCAATGTCCTTTCTAGTCTTACATTTCTATGATTCTATGAGGGTACTACAAAATCACTTTTCTGATTGTGCTAATGAGTTATCTTTTTGCTTCAGTACATGATATAATTTATACTTCTAGTATTTTGAGTAAAGTTTTTGTTTCCAGTCACATTAGTTACTGCACCAATGCTTGTTCTAGAATACTAAAAATGCAAAAGAAAATTCAGACCAGAAGCCAAGGAAGAGAGTTCTTGTACCAGTTCAAATCAATTATTCCTCTTTTTTTTTTTTTTTTTTCCTCCTCTCTGCTCTGAAGTTTCTGATCAGGTCCAACAAGAGCCCCCTCAAGCTTTGCTTTCCTCTGCAGAGCATGAAGATCATGACACTGAAGAAACTGAAGTCAAGCACAAACAGGTAAAGTGACCAACTGTCCTTGGACAGAGAATAAAGATGGCAAATGTTGCATTTGTCCAATCTTTGTTGTTTCAGAGAACTCCACTAAAGGAAGCGGGTGTGACAGTTTCCACTGCACCCTTGGATGAGGAAGAAGGGGACACTTGTGCCATCTGCTTTGAGCAATGGACTAATGCTGGGGCGCACCGGCTCTCCGCGCTGCGGTGTGGACACCTGTTTGGATACACTTGCATCGTAAGGTGGCTCAAGGGACAGGCCGGAAAGTGCCCTCAGGTAAAGTGCACCTTTGTGTATTGGGAGAGACTTGCTTTCAGGCAGCCTCTGGCCCAAACGTGGCTACAGTTAAGAGGGTTGTTATTCAAAAGGGTATGACTTCAGGGTTTTAAATACTTACCGCTTCAGCCTATCAAAAGTAAAAAAATCTCCACTGTTTTGGAGTGACTTTCACCAGGATCAGCTTGCACAGTTGATCTGAAGGAGAACTTAAATTCTTCACCTAATTCAGCATGATTTTGCTGAAATAGTAGAGTATTAGTGTTGCTCAGTGGGGGTAGCAACCTCATGTGGGGCAAAAGGCAGAGTTCAAATCCTGTTCCACAACTTGGTGTCATGACACTGCAGCACAGTACTGGAGGGGACTGCACAGTTAGAGGTGCCATTTGTCAGATAAGATGTTTAATGGCCATTAATGGAAGTCTCTGGCAGTATTTTAAATTAGTGGCTGCAAGCTCTGGTGTCCTGGCCAGGCATTTAAAAGAGGTTCTAATGTTCAAGACTGTGTGGAAGCCATGGCTAAATTCAGGATTGCTGCCGCATTTGTTGCTGTTGCTGCACTCTAATATCTGTCACTGCTTCAAAGGGAGAAAAGCGCTTTAGTCAACTGAATTGTAAGTAAAAACCACACCACCCTAGCTGTTGTTCCCTTTAGAAATGGGTCTGTCAAATAGGTCAAACATTATCAAATATTTGAGGCTATCAAATACCATAGATACATACGTAGCCATCAGCTTCTAAACCATGAATGTCTTGTTATTAGATGCTTGTAAATTAACAATTAAGGGATTCAGTTTGTTTCCTATTATTCACATATTCACTTTCACATATTATTCACTTTCAATCGCTCATTCTTTATACTGTCTCCCCGCCCACCTTATACGTCCCACTCAAACTTAATGTTCCCTCTTAAAATATGCACAAAGCTCAAAATAAAATACTAAGATTATAAATCGAGATAAATTATTTTGACCGTAGGCCATATTTTTCCAGTTTTTAAGATAGCAATATTAAATTTGGGCAGGATTAAGTGACTGGGATTTAGCCCTGGTCTACACTAGAAATTTACAACAGTATAACTACATCTCAGGGGTGTGTAAAACCCTCACCCCTGTGAGACATAGCTATACTGACCTAACCCTTGGGGTAGACATTGGTAGACAGATTCTTGCATCAATCTAGCTGCCACTTTTTGGCAAGGTGGATTACCTACACCACCTTTCCCGTCAGCATAGGTAGTATCTACACTGAAGCGCTAAGTGTTTTAAGTGTAGACGTAACATAAAGGTATGTCTGTGCTGCAGTTTAAAAAAAAAAAAAAGAAAAGAAAGCCATGATTGGCCCATGCCAGCTGTCTCGGGCTCGTGGGACTCAGGCTAAGGGGCTGTCTAATTGTCGTGCAGATATTCAGGTGTGGGCTGCAGCCTGAACTCTGGGACCCTTCCACCTGGCAAGGTCCTAAAATCCAGGCTCCACCCCAACCCTGAACATCTGTACTTCAGTTAAACAGCCTCTTAGCCTGAATCAGTTAGCATGGGTCAGCCATGGGTTTTTATTGCACTGTAGACATATCCTAAGTGAGTGAAGTTTATATGGCATTGGGAAACAGGCTGGATCATTTAACTGTTGATTTCTGGTCCTGCTAATGTTCTGGAGTTTTTAAAAGCTGTAACGTTTTTTGCAGGGGTAATGTTGTCTGAGTGTTAACTGCACTCCTCTAAAACAGTTTCACTCTTAACTCTGTGTTAAAACGACTTTTTAGATAAAGAAGAGCGTTCAATTTACAAGGCAAATTCAGCTGTCACTTCCTAGCCTTCTTACCTGAAGCTCCAAGGTTTCAGAAGCTCTCAAATGACAAAACCATCATATGGTTTTGCCTGACTTGCTTGCTTCTGAGTGGGATTCCTGCTGAAACAGTCTGGTGTTGTACACTGTCAAACAAAAGGATTAATTGTTCAAATTGGAAAGACCCAAAATCTGATCTGCCTTTTGCTTCTCATCCTTGTCAAATCTGCATAACTTCTTTCAGAACAAAATCCTCAGGGGGCATTCCTCATATCTGCACTTCTGTTCATGAATGTCTGTGATTTCTTATTCTTGCTATCACCTACTTCTCTTTCAAAGAAGGGGAGGGGAGATGTTCCAGGGACGGACCACAATAGTTGATATCCTGAGAGACAGGAAAAGTCTGATCAGTTACATCTTCCTGTTAAACATCCTAGTAATGCATTTTGTATATTTCTGTTATGATCTGTAAAGACTCCTGAGGTTGATTGGTGAGTGTCTTCTAGTGACATAGCTGCCTGAGAAGTGTCTGGGATGGGCTTGTCAGTCTAAAGAGGAGATGATCTAGCTCCAGGGTTTTTCTGTTTATTCCTGGTTGCTGGATTTTCAATTCTGTACTCTTTTAACAAATTTGCACAAAATTGCTGTATATGTGGCTTTGTATAAAAGGTGGTTTGAGTGCAAGTTATTGTTATAATTTCACATTCTAGATCTGCTAGTGGCAGCTGTGGGTGCTAGAGAAACAATCATAGGCATTTAATACTTTACACACACAATCTTTTGCCAGACATGGAAACAATGACCATGATGTGTCTATTTATACTACTAAACAATAGCTATGCCTGTATTTAAACGGCATGAAGTAGTGTAGGGTTCCCCAAAGGTAGCTTGATAGTGTCTGTCGGTGGTGCCTTTTATCTGATGCCTACAGTGAGCCTTGCAGTCCCGCGAACAGGGAGGTTATTAACCCTGTTTTACGATGAGAAAACTGAAGCGCAGAGGTGTTAAGTGACTTGCCCAATGCCACATAGCATGTACCGGATAGAATTGTGAATAGACTCAAGGAGTACCTGACTCCTGCTGCTCTAAAAGTAGAAGTGGGGACTGTGTGTTTGCATAAGCATTTGAATTGCTCACAGGATTTATCTTGGCAGTCCTGGGTGGTTGGTGGTTTTGAAACACAAGACTAAGGGCAGCAGAGGGATGTTTGCCTGAAAGGTGAACGCTACACTAGGAAATCCAATCTAAAATTTCAAAATAGCAATCCTGATTAAGGTTGTAATGACCACATGGATAGCCACGTTTGAAGGGGAATTACAAAATATTTAACATCTGGGTTTAAGAGAGTGGGAATATTTAATTTGGGCTTGAATTGAATGTTAATTTCCTAGGGATTAAGTGATCCTATTTTTTTATTTTAGTGCAATAAGAAGGCAAAGCGCTCGGATGTCGTGGTCCTGTATGCCCGTACATTGAAAGCCCTGGACACCAGTGAACAGGAGCGCATGAAAAGGTATGGAGCACACACCTCAGATGTGCCACCTTTGTCCCACATGCACGTGCTTAAGAAAGAAAACTGATTTCATGCAGCCTGATTCTTTCTTAGGCCTTTTTTCAGCTATGCTCTCTGAAACTGGCTACGCAGTGTCTTAATTCTGAGTGCCAGTATTATGGATGGCCTCAAATATGGAGATCATGCTGAATTCAGCACGTTATCTGGAATGAAGGATCACTATAAGAATTGAATTCTTGGGTTTTGTGCCCTTGCACGTGGCACTGAGAGCTGACTACAACAAGCTTATGTGGTATATGTTAAAACTCCACAGCTGAAGAATGTGCCAAGTCCTTGCAAACACAAAACAAAACCTAAAACAAGCTAACTGCTAATTCATCTTTACGTGAGAAATGAAGCATGTAGTCTGGAAATGCAGTGACTGTGAACACAAGACCTTAACTTTGCCATCTCTTCACATATGCATTAAAATGATCTCATCTCATTGCGTTTTTGACAATGTGATATAGAAACTGATATTTTATAGACAGTCTGACTACATCTAAGCTGAACATTTAGAATTCATTATAAGAAACCAAAAAAAGGACAAAATTAGCCAATGTAATTACTATGGCATAAGTTCATGTACAGTGTTAAATTTCTGTGGTATGCAACTACAAATACTGTAATAAAATCCAATAAAGATTAACAAAGGTTGCAGAATCCAAAGTCCTCCCTGAATCTCAGAACTGCTCAGCAAAACTTTTCAGCTTCTTTAGGTCGTTTCCCCCAATACATTGCGGCTGTTTCAACTCAGTGATTATTTAAAATACCACTACCATGGTAAAACTTCCAAGAGACCTCATTATTTACTAATATCTGTCCTGTGTTACCCTAATTATTAACCAAAAATCAGCGAGGAAGGAATTTTCAGCAGGGAAACAGATATTTAACAGGCATGCCATTGTCTGATGTTGTGTTTTGATCTCTGTGACGTTACAATTCATTGCTAACGCTGGATGTGATGCTGCAAAACAAGGTATTGGGGAGATTTTAAATAACACAAATGACAGACAGTCTTTCAGTGTGAGTTAGAATCCTAACTGCTATTTGTGTTTTTGAAAATCTCCCCCACAGGCTGTCCCTTTCTTGCTGCTGCCTTACCCCACTGACCATTCATGCCTCCTCTTCCCCCCCTATTTATACTGGAAGGAAGGCAGCAGTAAATAGCAATCCATCCAAGATATCTGAATTCTTCTCTGTTTCATTACACTCGGAAGTCAAGGGTAGAAAGACAGAAGTTAAGTAGAATACACGTCCTGAACTGTGCCCCTTGCATGTGTGCTGTCTTACGCTTGTGTTCATATCGGATTTCTCAAATTCAGTAAAGCTGTTCTTCAACCTTTAGATACTGTGTAACTCATAATATGATCATGAATTTAGATATTTGCTACAGATGTGTTTGTAATGGAAACATCCTTAATATCAGCCCTGATACTAAAATTAAACACAGTTGTATTTTGCTTTTTACACAACAAAAATGATGCGACAAAACTACAGGGATGCAGTTAAGTCCCACATAATTGTGTTTTAGTAAATGACACAAACATGCTAGGCCTATGTATGCTTGTACTGCGGCTCGGACTGGTTTCTAGCAGCTTCTGAAATAGAATACAGCACTACTGAGGGCTCCCAAACTATTTAAAGATTTAGTACTCTATTTCTACATACTGCTCCTCCTTTAACGTAAAGGACACTTAAAAGAAAAGTTCCAAATGTGTTACTGTTCAAACTACTCTCACTAAATATACAACATGTTACAGTTTAGTCTGAGAGATGGTTTATGATTTCTCTGGAGAATGTCTTAGGCATCACAACAGCTACTTTCTGCTGTGTAGTACTAGGGTCACTTGTAATAGAAAAAAAGACCTGAGGCTCATGGGTATTACTATAAGTCAATGTCTGGCTGTATTGAAGGCTTGGTATTTTCAATACCAGCTGAATTCTTACATAGAAAATGTACAGATTCTTTTTTTCCCTCCATATTTACTTTTTTATTTTGGGATTGGTGGAAAAGGCTCGTCTGTCTTTAGAAAAGCAATAGAACAGTCCTTATGAGCACTAGATAAAAGGTCACAGTTACAATTATGCATAATTGAGAGCATAACTAAGGCTTCGCTGCCATTCACCTCCAATAAATCATTAGGATGGCGTAGCAGATTAGAAGATGTTTACGCATGAACATCCTGGCTACCTGCTAACGGCCGGGAGGCAGGGCAAGGAAATAGTGTGTGTAAGACCGCTAAATGGGATTTACTGAAACTGTTAAGTTTACCTGATCGTGGCTGTGTTTTGACCTACACTGTTGTTAGAGCTGCAGCCCAAAGGAACATCCTAAATTGTCTCCAGTCATGATTATTTCCCCCCCCCCCCCCTTCAGCTCTTTAGAAAAGGAGCAGATGTTGCGGAGACAGGCGGAGTTGGAATCGGCACAGAGCCGTCTCCAGCTGCAGGTCTTAACAGATGAATGCAATAAACTTCGCAAGCAAGTTCAGGTAAGTTCGGCTGCTGCCTGTTGCTGATGGGCTCCATTACCCTCCTTTCCAGCCCTGGTCTTGTGGTGTGCCTTCCCTCCCCCAAGGGAATCTGCAGTGTTGAGAAATGGCATCTTATAGTATTAGAATGAACTGTTGAGTCCTCATAAAGTAAAACCTGAGCATCAGGGCTGCCATTGATATCACAGACACACATCCAGCACAGACACCTAGCTTCTAGTGCTCCTGAGATATTTGGTGGCCACTCCGGTGAGCTGCACAGCTCCAGGCTTTCCGGCTGCTGCTGTTACAGCTTTCCCGGGTCAGCTTTATTAGTGCTGTGTTATCACGCTGCCCCTGAGAGTTGATTAGATAGAGCTTTTACAGTTCAGAGACATTTTAAAAACAGACTTCATACAATCACAGTTAAACTGTTAATAGGGATCCATTAACTCCAGATGGTAAAAAACCTTGGAGAAATTGTGAGCTTGATAGTAAGCCTATATGTCCCTTTCTAACATCCTTCCTTACCTTTTTTTAATGTTTAGTCTGAGAGAGCTTGTATGTATTCCAAGAAGATAGATACAAGATAAAATATCTCATTAACACAAACACACAGCTTCCAGTTTCATCACTGTTCATAATTCATTAATGTTTAAGGTTTGCTGCAAGCATAATTCATCACTAATTATAATCAAGCATTTCATTCTAAATTTGCATGCTATTACTCAGTATAACACCAAAGTGAATGCTTAAGTTGAACATTTGACTTTTCTGACATAACTTCCTAGTATGCCTTTGGCAATGGTTTCTCATAAATCAAATTTATTTTGGACTGTATCCCATAGGTTCTTCCATCTTTGCTGAAACCAGGTCAGGAGTCAGTACTGTTTCTTCTGGTATCATCACAGATATGACCAGTTTATTACTTCAGGCTGCTTGCAGGTGGAAGAGCTGTTTAGAGACCTCACTGTCTCCTGGTACTTACAAATTGCAGAATTAGTGAGAACAAACTCTTGGCTGCAGAGCTGCCTGGTGATCTGTTCCTTTCCAGATTTAGTCTGAAGCTATATAACGTGATGATATCTTATCACTTGCAGCAACTGCTGTTGGTGAAAAAGATGTTCAGGTTTCCTGGAGAGAATGGGAAGGTTCGTTGATAATTCCAGTTGTTGTACTATCTGGTACCTTTCACCAGTGCTATATCCTTATTATTAGGCGTGACAGAATTTCATTTTTATTTTTATCATTTCAACTGATATCAATGTTCATTTTTAAGCATTGCTTTCAATTTGTATCTATTTAAATTTTCACATTTGTGGGAAATTGAGGGTCAAACAATACTTAATCTTTGAGAATTTTAAGACTTTAAGAATCAAAAAGTTGTTTTATAACCTTTGAAACACAAATTGTCAACAGCACATGTCAAAATATACAAAGTAAATATTCTTAAATCAAAATAAAGTTATCAAGCAGCGTTTTTCTTAGTTGGCTTATCCGTATATTTTGACTATCAATGGAAATATGGTTTATCGGTTTGTGTGTACAGTGAAATCAATGTTTACTAACACATTGGTTCTCAACCAGGGGTACACATACCCCTGGGGCTATGCAGAGGTCTTCCTGGGGGGACACCAACTCATCTAGATATTTGCTGAGTTTTACAACAGTTTACATAAAACGCACAAGCAAAGTCAGTACAAACTAAAATTTCATACGTACAATGACTTGTATATACTACTGTATATATTATCCACTGAAATGTTAAGTACAATATTTTTATTCCAATTGATTTATTTGATAAATTATATGGTAAAAATGAGAAGGTAAGCAATTTTTCAATAATAGCGTGCTGTGACACTTTTTTGCATTTTTATGTCTGATTTTGTAAGCAAGTAGTTTTTAAGGTGAAACTTGGGGGTATGCAAGACAAATCAGACTCCTGAAAGGGGTACAGTAGTCTGGAAAGGTTGAGAACCACTGTACTAACACTATTTTAAAAAAAATCTAATCCCGTCAAACTTGTTCCATTGTCAACCCATTTCTTGTTGTATCAAGGGATACAAATATTTTATTCAGTCTCCGACTTAGTTTCACTTTTCTTTGCTCTTTGAATTTCTCCTTTTTTATACTCTAGTTGTCTGTAGGGCTAGGTGGCACCTGCTTTGCTGCCGTCTGCCAATATGACCATGACACAAGGCTTTGCAAATTAATTGGATGAATTCCCATGTCAGATTGCATGTCACACATGAAGTAATGAGGGGATCTGGTTCACCCTGGACATGGATCAAGGAAAATCATAGATGCAGTCAATCTGTAGATTCCAAAGTGCAATGTCTTTCTGCAATTCTGTTGAGTTTTTACATTGATGAAGTATTCAGACTTACAGAGCCAATAGTATAAATGTCAGAAATATGATACAGATTAGTTACCACACACACTTAAAAGTATAGTATTTATACTTTATTCATTGTGGTATCAAAGTGCCTAAAATTACACACCAACATTAAAGTGCAGTATATTTATCCTTCACTTCATTTCGAATGTGAACATTGCTAACAAATTAACATTTGGTGGAAAATTCAGAATGGGAGTCCTGTGTGATTTACGTAGCCTTATACAATAAGTATATGGAATAAGAGTGCTACATGCTTCATTTGAAATGTTGTAGTGAAATATGCTACTTATTAAAATATTAAGAATAGTGTTACTGAACACTTAAACATGTCTCATTGGCATAAAAAGCTATGAAGTAATTAAGCTTATAAAATAGAGTATAGTGTAAACACAAAAGCTCTTATTATGGATCTATTTTAAATTATGAAGAATATATTCAGTAATAGAAATTTCTTTAACTGCATGGAAGTTTCTTGGGGGAAATGTAGTTGGTAAAAATACCAGTGGATATAATACAATGTCCTATACTTATAGGAATCTTAGTGGAAACTAACATAAATTTCCCTTTACTAAAGTTAGTGTAAGCTACTTTTTTGTTGCTGATATTCATAATTTTAAACTGCATTATCAAAATCCATGTTGAAACCCTGTACGTAATAGATGTACATTTGGTATTAGAATTTTCTAAGATTAAAGGGAGAGTACTATTTAAATAGAAATTCTTAAGCATTTCCGTTTTTATATAGTCATACATCTGGTGTTAAACTCGAGTTCCTGAGCACATACGTAATGTATCTTGGGTGGTGTTGTAGTTTATACACTAAATATAATAAAATTGTGTGACGTTCCCATAAAAGCATATTAATTAGCTGCTTGCGCATTTACAGTAAAAAAGGCTACTTAAGTGCATGGCCCCTTGTTCTCTGTGGCAAACTGAAGCTTAATTCTTCAGCAAGGTCCCTGGATTCTATGGCGTTTTGAGACAGACCGAAAATTGTGCAGCGGTTTCATTTATAAGTCAGAAAGTGTATATTTGAGAGTGTAGAATTAAGCATATTATCTGGATATTTGTGCTGAAATTATCAGCACTTAAATATTTAGTATTAACACTTTAAATTGCCATCACAAGATTTCAGAGCTCCCACACCTTTGAGGTGAATGGGGCAGCTCATGCTTCTCAGGCTATTGTTTCATGCTCACAAAGATGACCTTGCTTCATTTATATTTTCAGAATTACTGTCAAAACTGTAAGGGCTTGAAAAGTGGAGGTTTTTTAATGAAAATTTAAATTGTTGAGTACGATTCTATAGCAAGGGGTAGATCCCATACCCACAATGCACAAGACACAGCATATATAGCACCTTGCCTATGTACATCAAAAACAGTGGTGTCAAATGCCAACTGTCTGTGTATATTTGTTGTGCCCCAGATGAGAGATTGGGATTTGAGTTTTTAGAATTATTCTGCTGAAAGTTTCTAGACATCCTGGTTGTGAAGAAAATCTTCCATCTGTGAACCAAATATGAACTGATGCAGGACTGTCTTCCTGAGCCTGCCAACAGAAACTGCAACAATAGCTCTGAGTGGTGTGAATTCCTTGCCCCCATTTATTACATTGGGGTTTAATGCTAAAGCCCAATGATGACACTTTAACATTCTGACTATATGATGGAACATTTCAGCAAAGGGGGTGGGAGTGGTGCTGGATGCTACAAGGAGGCACTTACTAAATAAGTTGGGGATTACTAAAGATGGAATTTTGAGGGTCAGATGTGGGAATAGATGGCCAAATTCCAATGAAAATAATGAGATTTGGACACCTATTTGCATCCCTTTGAAAAACCTAGTCTCATAGTTCCCACATAAAGGCTATATTTTACCTTTCATCACTGATGTCAATAGGTTTGCACAGTGGAAGATCCACGGTGACTGAATTGAGTGGTATTTAGTCTTAAAATTATACCCCAAAAGGCATTTTGGCCCTCTACAGACTGTCTGATGCCCTGATCTATGGGCATGGCTAGGTGGATTGTTAGTCATATTATTATTCAGCTTCAGAGTATGTGGCCTAATGCAGATCTTGCTACATAATGGGTATCTACATTTTCCTGTAATGTAAGTATGTGACACTGAATAATGTTAAATAATGGGCATCTGATTTGTAGCAGGTCAATGAGAGCCCAGTTAAAAGTACACTGTCACTTGATGATCATATTTCTTTCTGAGCTTTGTGCCTGCTATTAAGATAACTTAATTGTTTTCAGCTTGTGTATTTGACAGCACTTTTTCTATCATCCGTTTCACTTGTTGATGGTGGTTTTCATTTCCTGCCTCATGCACTGTCATGGTGCCACCACTGCTGACCAGGAATCTCCTATGCATTCTGTTCTTCATGCTAGTGAGGGTGTTCGCTAAGAATAGCAGCAGCTAAGCTGAAGCTAGAAGAGGCATCGGGCAGGTGTGTGTGCAAAGAGGAGGGCTGAACCTGGGCATGTTTTGTGCTTGTGTGCTTGCACAGAGAGTCTTTAAACAGCAGCAGGGAGCAGAAAAACCTTTTGAAAATATTTTTGAAGGAATTTTTAAAAGTCTGGTCATATGGGCTCTTTCAGCCAAACTGTCTATTTTTTAGGTTGTCAGTGTCTTTGCTGTGGAAATACTAACTCTGAATTTCTGGGCTCTTGTATGATTCCCCTTTGCACTTACATTTAACATTTGTATTGATAATCCTTGTATTTAGTTTCCTGTCATCTGTCCTATTAAAGAAAAGGAGCAATTTGTGGATGAGACTAGAGGATGGTGAAATAAATAGTAGTGCTGAACTCAGGTGGTAGGAAGGATTTAGTAGCCTGTTACAGTGGAAAATCTATTTAATCCCCTACATTCCCCAGTGGCCTTCTCTTTGTGGTTTTAAAAATAATTAACTGGTGAGGTTTTGTGTCAAGTTTTTAATGTGGTGAAAACTTGTCACTTCTTTTTTTGTTTGTTTTTAAATTACCTGCATCTTTTTACGAGAGACACCACTCTCTCTGTAGTGTAGGATGAAGCCAAGCTTTCCATTATTAGGATCATTATGACCCCCTTCCCCTCTCCAAATCCTTCTGTCTTTGCCTATTGCTACTCCAATCCCCCTGAAGCATCATGTTTGATTTGATGCAGGGGTAGAATCTGAAACGTTTTTGAGGCAAATCAGAGAAGGTCTCTGAAAGATGGATGAGAGCTTAAAAATAGATTTCACTTCGAGTGCTTTCCTAAAATCTTCTTGGCTTAAGATAATTATAAATTAGTTTGATCAAGAAATTCCTGTTTTCTTTTAATGTTTGTCTTTTGAGAACTGTTGTCGTTGACTAGTTCTGGGTTGAGCGAGATTAGTTGGTGCAATTATTAAAGCTAGTTTACGCATACATTAGGAGCTTGGAGATCTTAAATCTATAATCTAATTTCTATGGTGCTTAATTGTTTTGCAGATTGTATATTGTATCTTAAATTATCATAGAAAGCAGGCCCCAACTCTCTCTGTCAGTCTGCTTGAGGTACTTGTCAATATCTATATGTAATAGTATAGCATCATGGGATCAGTGCTGGTGGTCATGCCTTGGGTTGGGTTTTAATCAGTTGGGCAGAATGCTTGTCAGAGCTATAATGTTCAAAATTGCCATACCCTCACACCTCCTGGGGATGATCTTTGTGGGGAGGGAAATGGTCAAGAGAACATTTATTGTATTAACATACTGTCTGAGGCTTTGCCTTTCAGTAGACAGTGTGAAAATGGCGCTTCCCTTGTTAGATTAAAGGTCACTTTTGAGTGCCACTATACTGAACATTTTGAAGCATAGTTCTTTGGTTTTGGAGAAAGTTAACAGGTCTTGGATTCTTACAGAATTCAGTCATTCCTGGAATCTCTGCTGCCTAGAATTATAAAGAACACAGTGAAGTGCAGAGTAAATGAACTGACCTATCTTATCGGTGATGAATTCCTGGGACATTGAAACCAAGGATTTTCATTCCTTGTGGGATTTTCTAGAAACTTGAAAATGGTTCGAATTGGTTGTCTTTTGGATTAATTGTAATCCAGATCTGAGTTTAGTACTTGGCGACTCCTTCTTTTCTAGACATTGTTGACCTGGTGGTGGTTGACTTTTATGTGTTTGCCCATGGGTCTTTTCTTCTTACTGGTTCTAATACACATCATAATAACAGATTTTGGCTAAAGATTTCAGCAAAACTTGCTGGAATAGTTTGCAGGTTTCTATTGTTCTTAGAGTCAGAGTAAACTAGAAATCTAGCAGTCCAGGAACAGCATGGAGATGAAGTACAATGGTTTTCATTGTTATGGAACAGCCCGTGCTTCCACATCCCTGCTTATGAGGAGTATCGGACTCCTGTATCTGCAAGCAGAAACGAAGGCCAGGTCTGCGCTACCACTTACTTTGGTATAACTTATGTTACCCAGAGGTATGAATAAGCCACCCCTCTGCGTGACGTAAGTTTACACTGACCTAAGCACCAGTGTGGACGAGCACTATGTTGGCAGGAGCTCTCCTGCCGACATAGCTACCGCCTCTCACTGAGGTGGTTTTATTATGCCGACGGGACTCTACTGTCGGCATAGGGCATCTTCACCAGATGCGCTACAGTGGCGCAGCTGCAGCACTTTTAGTGCAGACTAGCCCTCATATACAGCACAGTAAAGCTGTCCTCTTTCTTTTCAGGAGCTGAAAGCACTGATGGCCCAGCACAACACGAGCTCCTCTCAGCAACCTGGCAGCTCCCGTTCCTGTTTCCCCAGCTGTCTCTCCTCCAGTCAGAGCCAGCACAAATACCACTTTGAGAAGGCCTTCCTGGTTTCTCAGTCAGGGAGCTGCCGGGTTATGGCTTACTGTGACTCGCAGAGCTGTCTTGTGGTGTCACAGCCCTCTCCACAGGCTACGCTTATTCCTGGTAAGTCAGCAACTAACTAAAGACTCTGCTATTATAGATAGAATCAAAGAATTTTCAACTGCAGGCTTACAAAGTTGAGCATGTTCTCTGTTCTTTTTTCCTCTTCCTTAACCCCACCCATATAGCCACCTTATGATTTGGGGACATTCCCTCACTAATAAGACTGCTTTCTATTCCACCTGACCCCAACTCAGCTTTTTCCCAGTAGTTAATTTACCTCCCCAATTGGCAACTATGGTACTGTACTTTTCCCAGTAAGGGGTCTTCACAACTTTGCCTCTTCATTCTGAAACCTCACCTCCTTGGGGATGCAGAAAGGTCTGTGTGATGCCTCTCACAGAGAGGATTCTCCTGCAAGAGCTGGAGACAAGCACCTAAGGGAATCAGGAAAATGCTTTAAATGCAGTCTCTCATCCAGGAAACATCAGATCCTGCAGTATAGATTGGCCAGTAAATGTGGGAACAGATGTTCAAATATTGTTTTTGAATGCATTTGTAACTAAATGCATATAGGTACAGAGGCATTATTACCCTGTGGGTGAAGAGGACTGGGAACCGAGACTCTGCATTGTAGTTACAGCTCTGCCTCTGACTTGCTGTGTGACCCTGGGCAAGTTGCTTTTCTTCTCCATGCAAACTCCTGTCTGTAAAATAGGTACACAGCCATATTGGCTTTCATTACAAAGTGCTTTGACCTACTCGAATGACACTTTACATACAAATTATTTTATGTGGTTAATGATTTGGGATCTTAGACTGCTTTCTGAACAGCTTCTCAGTTCACCTTGGTTATCTGAGCTTCTGTATACAGCTGTCTGGCTCAGTAATATCTGAATACAGCTCTGTATAGTGACATTTCTAAAGTACAAGTGAATAGTTTACCTGTAACTATTCTTTGAAAGTACATTATCATCCTGGAGAGAGCGCCAGCCATGCTGTGCCCTGGGATTTGTTTAGCCCAGCTAGAATGTCTAGAATTGGGAGAAGACCAACTGACAGATGATGATACGAATGCTGAAATTCTCATGAGTTCTGTGACATTGATCAGAATGCCAGCGCAGGGGGCAGAGACATTAGAACCCAAGAATGAGTTCTGTAGTGATTTATCTGCAGAACAAGATACCTACCCTTCCCGTGCACACTTCTCCCTATAAGTTCAGCATAGGTGCCTATGTAGCTCTGAAGGGAGACCATGAGTTAGTCAGACACTAACTCAGTGCAGTCACCAGCATACCTTATGTTGACCCAGTATCTCAATGATCGGCTTTGTCCTTTCTCTACGACAGGCTGTGGCGTTAAGATGATGAGTGCTGCCAACCTGAAGAGCAGTCAGTACATTCCTATCCATACTAAGCAGATCCGAGGACTGGCCTTCAGTAATCGGACAGATGGCTTGCTGCTCTCTGCCTCTTTGGACCATATGCTCAAACTTACCAGGTGTGTGCTTCTGAGCAGAGGCAGCCCACCCCATCTGCCTTTCACATTGTCTAGGGTTTGGCTTTCTCTCTAGCTCAGCTTTGTGTGCACTTTGGGGCATCCGTTCTTTCTTTCTCCCTAGGGAGGTGTTTGTGAGAACAGATCTCAGTTGGAACTTCATCCCTCCTCAGGAGTGTGAGCATTAACCCGATGAATTGTTCTCACTTCCTGTTCTCTTGAATATAAAGGAGGGACAGTGTCCCTGTCTGTTCATGGTGCCTCCTCCCAGTGGAATCTCTGCTGGGTAAAGCTTTGAAAGTAAGCCAGCCCAGATCAGCTGTGTCTTGTGGCACAAATTAGCGTTACCTACTAGTGTGACCTTTGCTACCTGCTTGGTTCTCTTTGATCTCGGATCAGGATCTTTACTGTTTTCCGCTGTGTTTGTTCCCTACTCCTCAGACAGTTGCTTTGATTTGAAACTTCTGATCAAGGTTGAGCTGCACACACCTGAAGCACATGGACTGGGCATCCAGCAGCAGCTCCGAGAACTGCTGTCCCAATATGTCTCTGCAACTGGGCTGGGAGACTTAAAGGAACATATTGGAGTAGAGATATCCCACAGACTAGATGGGATGCATTCTTCAGTCCTGGTGTTCCATATCAAATGCCCATGGTGTTGTGTGGTGTTGGGTTTTTTTTGGTCACTCCTTATCTCCTTACTCAGACTACCTATATCAGTGTTTCTCAATGGCTGACCAAATGTCTTGAGATCCACTGCTGCTCGATTTACATTTCTCTTTCCATATAGAGTCTGTCGATCCAGTTAGGACAGGCCACAGTTTTGCCCTCTAGGTTGTGAAATAGTTGTCTCTTCCAGTTCTTCATGCTCCTTGCATACATGTATACGTATGTAAGAAAGAAAAGTTGTTTTGCAATAAGAGATGGATTCTCATTTTCCCATTCCTATTGTTTATATTGTGGAATGTGTGTTAGATCGTTCTAAATTAAACAGAAGTTACCCCTTCCTGCCTACTTTAAAGCCAATGTGTCAATTCTGAGCCTCTGAGGTTGGTACTCTTGCATAAATGGAGACAGTCTGATGCAAGTAGTTGCCACTCATCACAGAATTTATACAAATGCTTGATTCCCAAACCTTCCTCTTAACCGATACGTCAGTCAGTTGGTATCTAACAAGTCGTCTCCATTCTTCACTTTTGCTTGGTACCAGAATGTTCTCTCAAAATGTTCTGCTTCAACCTAGTCTTCACTTTCCCTGCGTTGATCCTTGAAGTTGTGCTTGATTCAATCAACCTCCCTTCTCTAGTTCCCATTTTTGGGTGACCATATGTCCCATAGCCCTGTCCCGACTGTCCTGACCTTTTTGACAAAACTGGGCATTTGTCCCGTTTGCTCTTGCCAACTGATGATCAGTTGTCAAGAACAAATGGGACAAATACCCACTTTTGCACAAAAAAAAAATTCCTAGCAGGGCGTGGAGGAATGTGCAGGGGGGCAAGCAGTGATGCCAGCTGCAGGAGGAAGGACTCAGGCAAGTGGACCAGTCCCGGGCGGGCAGGCTGGTTTGGACAGCGTCCTGTTTTCCCTTTTGGGAAAACATGGTCACACGGTCACATTTGCATATATCTAATTGGAATTTCCCGGATGTGCTGTATTCTTTTTGTTACCTCTCCTGTTCTGGCACTTGGGAGAAAACATAACATCTTGTTCCCTATGTGAGTCACTGAGATCTGATTCCACACCACTAGAATCTTCATCACGGTCACCAGACTTTTCCTCCCCCTGGTGGTTCCCTCTGTGATTGTCTGTTTGTCCCAAGTTGATCTACTGACCTGCCTTAGGGCTTGTTCACACTTACCCGGAAATTCGGCGGCAGTCGACGGGAGTTACGCAAATCACACAGAGTAGTTTGCGTAACTCCCGTTGACTGCTTCTGCGCGCTGTTCACATACGCTAGTTGAGGGGGTGGACTTATTCAGTTGACTCCCTCATCGATTGAGCGTGTCTCAGTGACCACTCAATCAATCATGAAAAATCGATCTGGCGGCGGCGAATTTGCTGCCGCCAGTGTAAAGATAGCCTTAGTCTTCTCGTTCTGATCATCTCCTGTTTCTCAAGGGCAGAATACCTGTTGTGGGTGTCTTGGGTGAATGACTGCACATTCCTTCTTTGATATCATCTTTATCCTCCTTCCTTACTAGATCTCAACTTGCCACATGTCTCTGATACATCCCTCCATGCAAAATCCACTTTAATTTCCAATTTCTTCAGTAACGCCTACCTCAGCTGCTGTTTTAGCTCCTCCTCCTTCTCCCAAACACAGATCAGGTTACACAGCATGTACTCCCCCACTGGCGTTCTTCTGCAAACTATTAAGAATTTTTTGACATTCAGATTTGTGTGTGTGATAAAAATTGTGTGTGTGTAATAGCAATAGAAAGATGTATGTATGCTATTTCATTTACCCTACTCATTATCTAATGCTTGCTTAAATCCAATTCCTCTGGGTGTTAAATGCTGTTTCTCAGAACTTGAGCCCTCTCAAATAAACAGACAGAGGAGAATAACTAAGGACTGGGAGGAATCCTAATCAATGAGGCTCTCAATTTCCGGGATATAGAGTATTCTGGGACCATACTGCAGTACCTTCTCCTCTGAACCATTTCCAGACAAGTAATTTAACCACAACAAAGCAGTTAGGACCCAAGTCTGAAACTGCTATCCCTGCAGCCACTACAAAGTGATTTTTATTCCCTGGGATCAGACCAAAAAGTCAGAGAGAAGGAGATATTTTACCTGCTTCATCATCTGTATGTGCTTTGGTGGAATGCTAAATCTTTATACTTTCTGACAGTTTCACAGTGATATATGATCTAAATTCTTCAGATTCATTTCTGGGGTCTGGGCAATAAAATCTATAGTATGGAGCACCCTGCCATTCAGTTCTTTAGGCACAGTTTAATTCTAGGTTTATTGGCTCGGTGTGTTACACCGAGTGTTCTCATCCCACGTTATAAGTTTGCATTGTCAGCATATTTTTCCCCTCCAGTTTGACAACCAATACTGTGGTCCAGACGTACAATGCCGGCCGCCCTGTCTGGAGCTGCTGCTGGTGCCTTGACGATAACAACTACATCTATGCTGGGCTGGTCAATGGCTCTATCCTGATTTATGATCTAAGGGACACAAGCACTCATGTCCAGGAACTAGCCCCTCAGAAGTCCAGGTATGGTTTCACGCTCTCTCTCCCCAAATTTCACAAGTGCACAGCAAGTTAAATATTACGTCTTACACAGGGGAGTATCATCACCTGATTAAACAGCATCTTTTGTGCATGTTAATGGTAAGCTATAAAAATATTGGCTCATGGCTTAGCAAGGGCAGATTCAGAACCAACAGCAGGTATGGAACAGTCTGAGAGACTGTCACCTCTGCAGGTCTGCGCCTGAGAATTAAACATTAGTAAAGATGTCTGGTCTGGATTCCGTGAGAGTTGTGTGGTGCCGTTTGGATGCTAAAACATACTATGTTTGCCAGTGTCAGGAGAATTCTGAGAAATCTTATACCAGGTGACTTGAGTTTGAGCCTCTAGATGCTATTAGATGATCTTTGGGGAACCTTGCTTTTAACGGTTTAAACCTTTAAAACCTCTTCAAGAAATAGCTGCACCTTCTGTCCAGTTAGATGAGGAGGGGAGGGTGGCATCACCTGCAGACAAACCGACAGCAGCAGCTGGCTGCCAGTCTGTCTGTCTCAACACTTATCTGAGGGTACCATCTGTAGGAAGGAGGTTCACTTCCTCTGCCTGTACCAACACCAGTTTCTGCAACATGGGGACTCCATAGGTTTGCCCTCTTCCCTCTGAGTAATACTGAGCCCGCATGCTGCCGCTATACATGGCGCTGTGCTGCATGACGTAGCATCTTCACAACATGGCACTTTCATTGGTGTAAGGTGTTAGACTCTGGGATGGGCATAGGGTTAATGTGGCTAATGACACTCTGCCTACCTATTTTCCTCTTTATTAGGTAGCAGGGACAAGCTGGTTGATGGTTTGTTCCTAAACACATTAAGAAACGTGTTCTGAGTATATGTGTGGTTTTCTCAGGGAGAGCCCATGCTCAGCACACAGGAATAGTGCCAAGCTACAAATTGTTTTCTTCAGAGTTCCCTTAGTGTTCTGGCTCTCATGCGCCCCTAAGTGGCATGGTGGAGCGGGTCTTGCAAAGTGTTTGCAAGTGCTTCTTTTGGCGTTGCAGCAAGACTCTTGACCTTGTCCTCTCCTCTATCCCATTAACTCATGGCCACCTCTTAGAGGATTAGTAAATTGTTACCCACGGTCCTGGAACGTGGCATATCCACGTGTCTAAGTCCTCATGGGACTACTTTTTGTTGTTTTTTGGTAGAGGAAAGGCGGGGCTTAAGCCCCTGTAACACTAAAATGATTACCTCTCTGGTTTTTATTTCACCCTTGCTAGTTTGGATATGTGGAAGTACAGAAGTTGTAGCCAATATTAGCATTGGGTAATGGCGAGAGATTATGGTAGTATTGTGTAATGACTTCCAGAAGCTGCTTTTCTTGTGCTTAGGCCTTGGGGATTACCGCCATGATCAGTGCCAAGCATCTCACTTCATCAGGATGTCCCAAAATTACTGGGATGAGGTTCGATGTTCATGTTTAATTTTATGCTGTCATCCTCACACGCTTGCTAAATCCAATTGGGGGTGTCTTTCGGGGGGGGGGAGGGATTTTATAGCAATCGTTGCTGCTTAATTGTTGTCAAAAAGCCTCTGATCACTTATGTAAACTGCTCAAGAATGAAGAGGGCTAATTATCAGAAAC
This sequence comes from Emydura macquarii macquarii, assembly GCF_026122565.2. Taxonomy (NCBI): domain Eukaryota; kingdom Metazoa; phylum Chordata; order Testudines; family Chelidae; genus Emydura; species Emydura macquarii. The sequence continues at coordinate 32,226 of NW_027133538.1, forward strand.
CTGGCTCTGAAACCTTCTTGAAAAGTGCAGCTGGGAGAAATCAAGACTCTGGGAAGGGGCTCAGAAGTGTTAAAGTTGAATGCTGGCATTACTGCATTCTGATACCACAAGCTGTCACATATTCTCCTTTCAGGTGTCCTATGGTGTCCTTGTCCTACCTGCCCCGAATGGCCTCAGCCGCACTGCCATATGGTGGAGTAGTAGCTGGGACTTTAGAAGGAGGCTGCTTTTGGGAACAGAAAGCCAGCAACACCTACCGGCCTCACCACCTCCCTCTAGAGCCCGGAGGCTGCATCGATATTCAGACTGAAATCAGCACGCGGCACTGCCTTGCAACATATAGGCCTAGTAAGTAGTTGTGTGCAAGTACAGTGCCCTCTATGTAGTGCTATGATCAGTTCGCCATAATTCTGCCCTGCCATATAAGCCCTAGCAAGATGCCAGGATTCAGTGGCAGCCTTGGAATGCTGGCACCTCAGCCTTGGGGAGAGCATAGCAGAAATGATGCTTTCTTTTAAGAGGTGAAGGCCTGGAAAGCACTCTAGTACAATGCTTCCCTTGGACACATTAAAGGCCTTTGTGTGGCACAGGTACAGACGAAAGATTGCTGAGAGTGGGGTTGGGAGGAGAGAACCTGGTATGGCTGGCTGTAAATGGACTGTTCCTTGTGGCCCACTGTGCCTCTTGCCTAGGGGTTCCATCCTCTGCGGTGACCCCATCTGGGTTTGTATTAGGATTCTCATCTCTCTGCAGCTTAGATCTTAACAGTGGAAACGTATTTGGCAAGTGACTCAGATTCTCAGCGGAGCTACCCTTTGTCTACACCCCACAGATAAGAGCAACAATTGCCTGCATTGTGTGGTGATGGAATTGTCCTGTAGCCGACTGACGGATGCATCAGATGTCGTGGTCTGCTCCTGTCACCCAATTCAGACATTCAGTGCTGGGCCCACCTGCAAACAGCTGACCAAAAATGCCATCTTTCAGAGTCCAGAGGAGGATGGCAGCATCTTGGTGTGCGCTGGTGATGAGGCCTCAAACTCTGCCATGGTATCTCCTTTTCCCTTTAATTTTCACAGGGCAGTGTTTTATTGCAGTGCTTAGGAGGGAAACCTTATCTGTCCCAATCCAGTGTGATGGAATTTGCATGGTGGGTAACAGGAGGATGGGCGGGGTGTGTGTACACATTAACTTTTCATACTTTGCTTGTGTGACTGGTCAACTCCCTGGCAATTTGGAGCTCCAGCGTTTGGCTGTAAACCAGCAATGCACAAAACTAGATGCTATATCCTTAAGTTAATTTGAATATAGGCTGGTTGCTCCTATAGTGAACTTGTTCCTGCTTCCTATCGGAGGAATGTAGGTGGGCAGAATGTAATTAGCCATGTTAGCTAGGGCCTGGGAATTAACACCTTCCTCCAAAGAAAGTCCGGTTGTACAGATGGTTCCCCTGCCGGTACATGCTAGCACACTAGCTCAATACGAACTCAGAGAGGAGTGCAAGCCTGCTTATGCTGGCTGACATGCACATCCAACCTAAGGCTGGAGAAGAACACATGCAAGCTTCAGATCGGCCCAGATGGCTAGTCTGTTTCTTTCTCCAGCCTCTTTAAGCCTAGATAGTACGTCAGGGAGAGTGCATGTGGCTATGTATGCATGTGCTTTCCCCAGAGAACAGCAGGGGAAGACGGAAGTGGGGTGCTTAGAAAGACAGTGGGAGGGCACTTCAATCAGACGTGCTGCTTAGCCATTGCACCCTGATCAGACAAGCCCTCCCCTGGGATGTGCCACATACATGCTGTTACTGAGGCATCATAAATTCCCCACTTGGGCACTTGGTTGTGCCTTTGGCTTGAAGAGCAACCTTCTCTGGTGCAGTCAGCCTTCAGCTGTCCTGCGAACAATTCTAATTTGTCTCCAACACAGATTAATTCCCCTTCCGAAAAATACACTGGATTGTTGCCTGGCAGTTTCCGAAGCAGCTATAGGATTCCAGAGACTAGCTTTAGCCCACAAGCAGCACAGCCTATCCTCACTTGGATCACTGATTTAGTTCAACCCATCCCCAGTTTCTTGTGGGGTACCCAAACAGGACGAACATGTTGCTTCCAGCAAGTTGTGTTAATTTTTCCACTAGCCTGCCCTTCCTCGAACTATTCAGTCCTTGCCTTACAGATTAACTGTCTAATTCCTTAGGGTTGTCTTCACATTTTCACAGTGAAGGAACTTCAATTTCATTTTTATTTCTCATCTTTGATCCCCCTTGGCATTAGTTGGCCTGCTGCTTCTGCACCAGCCCATTTTGATGATGAAGTATTTCTTGTATCATGGATTCCCAAACCCTATACTTACTGTTCACGGCACCTTGAAACCACTGGACAGATTGGTTTTATTAGAGTTGTGGATGGCAGCACCTTGCTCAGCCAAGTTCAGGTGGTGCCTCTCTCACGTCCCTGGTTAGCACACTTCCCAAAGGGGAGGATAATGACAAGCTTGGTGGTTCAGAAGCTAGGCTCTGCAGGCTGGGAAAGGTGTTGGAAAATGGCTAAACTATCTGGGATGTTTCTCTGAGTAGGGAGCTGCTTCCCACCAGCAAAATTAGAAATAAGTTGCTGCTTGCTGAGTGGGAGGTGAGAACCATGGTGACTGTTGACCCTTTGTTCTTCACAGATATGGGATGCTGGCAGTGGCTCCTTACTGCAGAAGCTACAAACTGATCTACCTGTGCTGGACATCTGCCCCTTCATGGTGAACCACAATAACTTCCTGGCCACTCTGACGGAGAAGATGGTGAAGCTCTACAAGTGGGAGTGAAAAAGGCTTGGTGAGCCTTCCACAGAGAGGAGCTTCCAAAATGTGCTGCTAACAAAATTACCTGTACAACAAATTCCCTGCTGTTCCACCACAACAGCCTGGCCCCAGGCTTGACCTTCCTGCATGTGCTGCTCACGGGACAGGAACTGCCATGACACCCCTCATGTTGGTGCATTCAAGAACTGGGACACAGTGGTGCCCGGAGCACAGGGATTTTGTCTTTTCTCCCACATGCTGATTTTTGTCTGTCCTTATTTCTTCAGTTGATCCCAAGGTCAGTTTTCTCTATTCCCAGGCAAATTGGCAGCCTGCCTCAATGCAGTGCTCACTCTTGGCCTATCCCCAGCTGCACAGTGTTAAAAGTTTTTTTCCAGTGCTGGGACTTGCAAACCCTTTCAGTGAATGACCCAAAGGAAAGGAGCTTCTGAGACTCCCCCCTGTACTTTGCAGTCCTACTGCCCGGGCTGGGTGACAAAACGGGCTTTAAATAGTGGTTTGGCTGCCATCTTGTACTTGTATGGGAATTTTCCCAGGGATGTTGTGAACGTGTCCCGTAAAGGATTTACTCAGCTGTTCATTTGCACTTTTTGAGGCTGCTGGGCAAAGCAAACTGGGTGGGGCTTTTCCATCAATCATGTAACCCCAACTGTCTGCTATTAGTCTTTGCAATGGACACATGCGTGTAGTATGGACCTTGCCTCCTCCTTAGGTGCATCCTGGTCCAAACAGACAGCTGGGCAATGGAAGGGGGAGCTTTCAAATACTAGATTCTTTAAATAGTAGAAGTGTCTTATATCTGGAGAAAGTTGGCAAGGGGGTGGGGCGGGGAGACTCTTGCGCCTTTTGGTGGTAGTTGCAATCCATGTGAACCTTGCCTAAGGCTCAGGTGGCTAGACATCATTTGAATTCTGAACCAAGAAAGAAAATGTTGTCTGCTTTGTACCAAGTTTAACAAAAACTATCAGGGATTTCCCAAAGTTTGATTCATCAGAAGGTCACAGAATGGTCCCAGTCACCCTTGTCTGAGGCACAATTCTGCACATCCTAGATGTGAGTCTGAATCATAATTTCCCATAAAGAGTTGGTGGGACGGGGGGTGATCCAAGGGATTTGAGTGCCAACTATACAGATTGATTCTCAGCCCACGTGTGTTCCTGTGGATAAGGATGTTCCATTTTCTGACTTTGGGGATGAATGGGATTTACATGTCATATTTGTACTTGCCAAAGGCAAACTGACAAGAACCTTAGACAAGTTACAAGACAATTTCCCTGTATGGGGAACCTATCCCCAGGCATTATTCTTGGACTACAGCCGGCGTAAATGGCATCTTTCATGCTATCAGATCGAGTGCGTTGCTATTTAAATCCACAGAACAGCTTTCCTTTCTAAAACTTTCAGGGATATGAATCTCCTTGGCGTGTCTGCTCTTTAAAAATAGGATTATGTAAAATATGAACATCTCCATTTCATTGTATGTATTTTTATGTGATATTTTGTTCCTCTGTTTTTACGTGAAGAATAAAGCATTTATGGTTATAGAACCCTGCTTCTGCTGATATAACTGTCGACCCTGTGAAATGTGTGCTCCAGAGATGTGCTTCCATCTAGATGAATATAAAAAAGGCTCCATGTACTCTGACAAGGATTCATACATTTGATAGCGCTTCCAGGTTGGATTTGGGTGTTTCTGGTATATTTACTAATAGAGGTTTCTGTTGAATGTAATGAGAAAATTGAATCTGCACAGGATCCCGTGTGGTGGGTTTCCATATCAAATTCAATTTGTCTTATGTTGACCTCCATCTTTCACTTTTGCTGCAGTTTTTTATATTGATAAAGCAAAACAATATTGTAGAAATGGTTGGAGATTGTAAGGGAAAATCTGGAGGCATGGACAGCTGCCTAGAGGGGCAACTGATGGTCTTCCCAGGCGCTAACATTTTCAAAAATCATGAGACAGATTCCAAAAACTCAGGAGACTGGCTCCCAAATCATGAGATTTTTGTTTAAACAATGTAATCTGGTTTTGGCTTGTCCTTTGATCTGTGAACTGTCCTCTCCGCCCCTGATTGTGTTGCCAACTCCCCAGTGCATAGAACACAAGATGATTTTTTGGCTCTTCTCCACTGCCTGATGGTGTGGAACTTTCAGCTCCCCAAACCCAAAATTCAAATTATGCCCCCATCTGTCCTTACCCCCCCCCCCCCACTCCCTGGCCCAGCAACTAATTATGCACCTCCACATCTACCTCTTGCTTCTCAGCACTGCTCTGCTTCTGCAGCTCCAGGAGCTTTTCAGCTGTTCTGCTGGGAGGACCAGAGCAGATTGACCCATTTTTTCACAGGAGGGGAGGAGGAAGCCAGAGCTTTCTGCTTCCTCATGTGAGCATCGTGTTGGCTGCTCTTTTTACTCCTTCCCCTGCCCAAAAACTCCTCTGGCTTCTGAGGGGGATGGGTGAGAGCACAGCCTATTTCTGCAACAATCCTGATTGGCTGATCTTTCCCCAGAAGTGGGGAAAGCAGCAAATTCGGAGGTTTTCTCTTGGTCTGGACTGAAATTAGCAAGAAGGCTGGAGCTAGCATCATTTCCAGACTGGCTCAAGCCCCAGCTCAAATCACATTACTCACAATGAATATGCCACTCAGAAGTCTCAGACTCCCACAAAGCCTTGGTTAGGCAATTTGGATATTTGGCAGTGAAGAGGGAGCTCATCTCTTTGGCCTTGTTGTAGTGCTTTAACTGTACTGTTATAAAGCAATACAACCCCTGAGTGTGGAAGGAAATAAGCAATATTTGTTTACGGCATCTTTATAGCAGTATAATTTCCTCCATGGTAGGGGTTGTGTTCAGATAAGTATATCAGGATAAAATCACATCCCGAACTGGCAACTCTAGCTACAACACTGGGCAGGTGGGTCCTTTCTCTTCCCCCACAAAAGATTAATCATCTCCCATTGCGCGAAGGGAAGAGATCCCTATCCTAGCAAAGAGACCTGACTCCCACCCACTCTCACCAATACATCCAGCTCCTTTGCAGATGCACATCAGCCCATGGCTTTGGCAGAGGTTTCTAAAATGATCAGACAGGAGTGAAATAATTAATGTTGACAACTGAATGGCTGTCAGGAGTTTTGAGTTAACACCACACTCAGATGAATAGAACGGGCTTTTCCCTCAGAGCCATTGCAACATTGCCAACCTCTGCTGTTCAAAATTCATGAGTCAGGCCCCAAAAAACATAAGATTAAAAAAAAAAAAAAGAAAAATAAAGTTATTTTTATTCACCTCATTTCTCAGTCTTTAGGCTGTACTTGCATCATGTTTCAAACCTTTTTCTGCAACCATGGGGGCTAGATTTTTTTTTTTTTTTTTCAAATGAAAGCTGAGATTCTACTTTGAGTGATTGCTCATATCCATTCCAATATAGGTGAGTGCACGCTAGCGTGCACAGATCCCCGAACTTCTTCCCCTTAGCGAACCCCATAGGGCCAGCTCTGGTGCCCCCTGGAGTACCGCACGCATGCCGCGGCACATGAGGCACTGCCAGCCCCACTCCCCCTCAGTCTCTTCTTTCCGCCCGTGAAGGTCGCATGGAACTAGCACTTGCTCTTTGCAAGTGCCATTCCCCTTCTTTGAACTCTTTGTTAGTCGAAGTACCCTAGTTAGTTTTAAGTAGTTGTTAAGTAGTGTAGTTAAATAAGAAGTCCCTGAGGGACTTAAGGTGGCTGGACTATGTCCTGGCCCACCTGGTTCTAAGCCCCCTGCCCCTGCCCTCCCCCCCCTTAAGTGCCTGGGGGGAGAGCAAACAGGAAAGACGAGTAAGATATGCAGGGCTTTTAAACAGTGAGCTCAGAAGGACAGAGAGATCAGGTTAAAGCCTTGCTCTTATCACAGCGCTCCGCTTGGTGTCCAAGCCATCCCGCTCCCCTTCGGCACCGAGCGTCACCTCGGTGCAGAGCGCACTGCCAGCACCGGATTCAACTCGGCACAGAGCAGCATCCCCGGTGCCAAAGATGAGGAGAGCGGACACTCCCCTGCGCAGTCGGTACGGGCAGGGTCGAGTGCAGAGATGCACCGGCCACGGCCCGTCAAGTCCTCTCCAGTGCTTGCATCTCTGAACAGGGAGCCACCCCCGACTCCTGGGAGTGGGAGAGTGCCGATGCCGTCAACACTGGAGGTTTTCAGGTGGCAAGAGCCTTGTTGGCCTGCCTACACCACCTCGGGCCCCCCCCCCTCCACCGAGGGAGAAGGGGCTGGTGTCCCGGGGCAAGCCCACGTGGGGTCCCCCCGAAGGGCGGTGGAGATCCCCGGTACGGGGAGGAAGATCTCCCGCCAGCTGGCCACCGGGGGTAGAGCGGTCCCCGGCACCGGAGGCAGCGCAGGCCGAGGGGCGGCGCCGGTTGAGGTCCACCAGGCAGCACCCGGACGGCTACTGCTCCAGATCCCCGGCATCGAGGAGTTTGCCCGCACTGAGGCAGCACAGAACCTGGTCGACATTCGCGGACCCCTCACTGCGCAAGCCCCAACACAGAACCCAGTCACTGGAGTTAGGCTCAGCACCACAGAGTTCGGAGTGGCACCAGTCTCGATCACAATGGGTAAGCGGCGCCGCAAACGTCCTCAGTACTGCGGCCCCAGTACAGAGAGTTCTTTCGAGTGCACCTCCGTCCCTGGGCGCACCGCCTGTGGTAACAGAGGCAGTCCTTGTCATCCTCCGCGGCGAGAAGTCGGTCCCTGGTGCGGCACGGCATGGCACCCGGGACCAAGGGGTCCCACAGGGGGAACAGTCGTCGGGACAGCTGACGCTCCCCCACAAGGCGTCAAAGCAGGTGGCACAGTCAGCGCCGGTTTGGCCCCTGGGTCAATGGCCTTATTGGGGCCTATGGGGCACCCAGATGAGACCAGGGCCCCCTATCCACCCTGTCATCAGGGGTGCAGTCCATGTCCCCGGCACAGCAGAAAGTCCACAGTTACTGCTCCTTGGATGAGGAGTCGGACCCCATGGCCCGGACAAGGTGGTCTCCAGGGACCTTATGGTGTCTCTGGAGGGTTTCGGGGCACACCAGGAGCTGCTCAAGAGGGTGGCCTCTAACTTGGGGCCAGAGGCCAAAGAGTTATTGGAGGCCATTGTTACCCTCTCCAATGCGCTGGTGGCAACTGCTCCAGCGAGAGTGGCGCTACCAGTCCACGATAAGGTCCTCAAATTGTTAAGGCCCTGTGGCAAACCCCTTCCTCGGTCACGCCTACGTCGAAGGTGCCCGGGAAAGAGTATCATGTCCGGCTAAAGGGTTCGAGTGTCTATTCACTCACTTGGCTGCAGGAATCCCAGTGGTGGGCACAGCCAACCAGTGGAATGGGCATGGCCAGCCTAGTGCCATTCCCAAGAACAAACACAACATAACTTTGTGGAATATTGTTTAAAAAAATAATAATTTTTTTTAAACTACTCCACAGTCAGGACTGCCACCCACCAGGCCCTCCTGGGGAGAGAGAATCTTAACTTGTGGGATTCCCTAAGGCAGTTTGCTGAGGCCCTGCCCCAGGACCATGCCGCCGACTTCACCCGACTGGGCATCCCCAAGGGGACCTAGTGTGTGACCTAGTGAATAGAGCATTGGACTCTGACCTAGGAGACCTGAGTTATAGTCTGCTGTCACCCAGCAGGAAATCAGGACAAGTCATTTAAAAAAGCAGGGGGGGTCTGCGACCCATACTCCCTGGATCCAGGAGACTGGTATGCCGCCCTCGACCTCAAGGATGCATACTTTTATGTGTCTATCCTCCCCAGCCACAGGCGCTTCTTCCTCTTCACGGTGGCTGGCTCTCAGTACCAATTTACAGCCCTGCCCTTTGACCATCTTCCAAGGGTGTTCACCAAATGCATGGCGGTAGCGGCGGCCCACCTGAGGTGAAAGGTTGTGCAAATCTTCCCTTACCTGGAAGATCGGCTGATCAGGGGCAGGTCCGGGTTCCAAGTGCAGGAGAGCGTGACCCTTACTTGCCCCCCGTGCAGCAGGCTGGGACTTCTCATAAACAAGCAGAAGTCCATTCTAACCCCGGTGCAACGCATAAAATTCATTGGGGCCACCCTGGACGCTTCCTAGGCCACAGCATTCCTGCCTTAGCCACATTTCGAGGTATGGTCTCTATCATCTCCTGGCTACACCGATGCCTCACGACAACAGCCAGGCATTGCCTTCAGCTGTTAGATCACATGGCAGCCTGCACATACGTAGTGAGACTAGCTCGCCTGAGTCCCAGGCCGCTTCAGGCGTGGTTGGCCTCGGGTATGTGCCGAGCAGACACAAACGGAATTGGGTAGTCACAGTTCCCTGCCCGCCCTAGCCCCCCTAGACTGGTGGAGATCCCCCAGGGCAGTGTGGAAGAGTGTTCCGTTCGGGGAACTGGTCCCGTCAGTCACCTTAATCTCCGACGCCTCGGATGTGGGATGGGGAGCCCACATCGGGGCCAACCTGAGCATTCAGGGGCTCTGGTCGGGGGAGGAGAGGCGCCTGCACATCAACATGAAGGAGCTGAGGGCTATTCGCCTAGTGTGCAGGCTGTTCCTCCGATTCCTGGCAGGCAGAGAGGTGCAGGTGCTGACAGGCAATACCGCAGCTATGTTTATATAAACAGGTAGGGAGGGATGTGCTCCTCGACTCTCTGCGAGGGAGCTACCCGTCTGTGGGGCTTTGCCGTGAGACACGACTTCCACTTGATTGCCTCTCACCCCCTGGGGGTGAGGAATGACGAGGCGGATCGCCTCAGCAGGACATTTCTACCCCACCATGACTGGTCGCTGCACCCGGAGGTAGTGACTACGATCTTCCAAAAGTGGGGTGTTTCCCCAACTGGACCTATTCGCGTCAGCTTGGAAGGCTCAGTGTCAAGGTTCGGCTTGCGCCGGGATCGTGAGACTGGGTCGATTTCAGACGTGTTCCTCAGTGACTGGACGGGGACCCTCAGGTACGCGTTCCCGCCCATTCCACTCCTGCCCAAGGTCCTACTGAAAATAAACAGGGACAGGGCAGATGTCATATTCACTCCTCCGGCCCGAGGTGGCACGACCATCTCTCCCAGGACCACGGTCGCCTGTTGCACCCAGACCTGGACTCCCTGCAGGTCATGGCCTGGAGGCTTTCGGGCTGACTGAGGGAGAGAGAACCTGTGTGGTGCAGGTGCAGCAAGTCCTGCTGGGCAGCAGGAAACCACCTACACAGGTCATGTATCGAGCTAAGTGGAGGCAGTACACATTTTGGGCGGAGTCCCAGAGCATTCCACCCAGCCTCTCTCCTCTGCAGGCGATCCTGGAGTATCTGCTCCAACTAAAGCTCCAGGGTCTGGTGCTGGCCTCGCTGAAGGTTCACCTGGTGGCCATTTTGGACTTCCATCAGCCGCCAGAGGGGAGATCTCTGTTCTTCCATCCCATCTCGGTCAGGTTCCTCAAGGGGGTGGAGAGGCTTTATCTGCAGGTCCATGACCCGGTGCCTCCCTGGGATCTCAATCTGGTCCTCTCTAGACTCACGGAGCCCCCTTTTGAACCCATGGCTTCTTGCCCTCTGCTCATGCTTTCATGGAAGGTAGCCCTCCTGGTGGACATTACCTCAGCCAGGAGGGTCTCTGATATTAGGGCCTTGACCTCGGAGCCCCCTTATACAGTATTCTATAATGATAAGGTCCAGCTGAGGCTGTGCCCAGCCTTCCCGCCCACGGTGGTTTCCCTATTTCATTGTAACCAAGATAAATCTCTCCCTCTGTTTTTTTCAAACTGCATGGTTTGGAAGAGGAATGGAGATGGCATTTGCTGGACGTCAGATGAGCCCTGGCCTACTACATCAAGGACAAAGCCACTCCGAAAATCGATGCAGCTCTTCGTTGCAGTGGCGGACCAGATGAAAGGATCACCTGTCTCCGCCCAGCACATCTCCGGGTGGATCACATCTGGCATCAAGTGCTACTATGAGCAGGCAAATGTGCTGCTTCCAGGTATCATCACAGCGCACTCAACCAGAACTCAGGCCTCCTCTGTGGCCTTCCTGGAGAGAGTGCCCCTGCAGAACATCTGCAGAGCCGCCACCTGGATGTCGGTGCATACCTTCACGCCCCACTACGCCATTGTTCAGCAGGCGAGAGGGGAGACGCGGGATTCGGCAGAGTTGTGCTGAGGGCAGCTCACCGGTAACTCCTACCCACCTCCAGGGTATTGCTATTAATCACCTATATTGGAATGGATATGAGCAATCACTCGACGTAGAAAACAAGGTTACTTACCAGTAACTGTTGTTCTTCGAGATGTGTTGCTCATATGCATTCCAATATAGGTGTGTGCGTGCCCTGTGCACAGATTCCCGGAACTTTTTTCCCTAGCAAGCCCCGCAGGGCCAGCTCAGGCGCGCCCTGGAGTGCCGCGCTCATGTCGCGGTATAAAGGGCGCTGCTGGCCCCGCGTTCCTTCTTTCCGCCTGTGACGGTTGCTGGAACTACTGCCTCTTGCTGTCTGCAAGTAGCATTCGTACCCTAGCTTGTTGTTTGACTCTTCTTTGAAGTTCTAGTGTTAAGTAGTTGCTAATAGTTAGTTAAGTAGTTTAGAGTAAGTACCCCTGAAGGGGTGTCTGCTGAGCCATGCCTTGCTCCACAGGCTTTAAAAGCTGTGACCTCTGCGCTAAAGCCTTTCCCATGAGTGATCCTCACGACCGCTGCCTCCAATGCCTCGGAGAGCAGCGCAGAAGAGACAAGTGCCGGATCTGCAAGGCCTTCAAGCCCCGGATGCAGAAAGAGAGAGACGCCAGGCTGAAGGCCATCTTGATGGAGTCTGCGCTCCGACCAGCGTCTGAACCATCATGGTCCCCGATGGCACTGAGTGTGTCATCGGTGCGGAGTGCTCCTCTGGCACCGGCACCGAGGCTGAAGGTGCCTAAGAAGAAAACGTGGCCCGAGGCCGCACCTATGGACTCCTCCTTGCTACCAGGACAGCAGGGAGAAATCAAGGAGACGCCCCAGCCTGGGGGTGGGGGAGCGCCCCTGCAAGGGCCGTCGATGCCGGAGGCGTTCACTGCGGCACGCGCCCTTATAGCCATGCCCAGGCCTCCGTCCCCCCACTCCTCAGCTGAGGGGTCAGGGACCGGTGTGGGTGGAGATGTCCACAACCTAAGTCTCCTCCCAGATGGTCACGGAGGGTGGAGAGCGTCGGCTCCCCTCCAAGCTCTGACTGTAGGTCGTCGAGCGCATTGGCACCGCGGCACTGTGGGCAGTCGCGAGGCTGGCACTGGGGTCGTCAGAGATCCAGCTCCAACCCTGGCAGGGACCGCAGTTCGGGCTCGCAAACTCCGGTGCGGAGCCCGCTGCAGCACTGCTCCAGATCCCTGTCCTACAGCCGATCCAGGGACAGCAGTCCACCCTCGCCGGTCCGGGCATCACCGACGGCACGAGGATCCGGGTTCCAGCCTCCGCACCGGTCCCAGACTTTTCGGCACCGCCATCCTTCATGGTCCCGCCACCTGTGTCGGCACCGACGGCCTCGGCACCGACGGTGGTGCGGTCTAGATCTGCTCCACACAGCCATTACCGACACCGGTCCTGCTCTCAAGGGGGAAAGTGGTGTCACAAGACATCTCGGCGCTGGGGCAGGTCCTCAACCTCTTCTTCTTCGGCCTCATCCTCCCGCCGGCACCGAAGGCATCGGCGCCGGTCGACATCCTCGTCGCGGAGCTGATCTCCGTACCGGGGGGGCAAGCGACGCTCTGGTGGCTCAGGTGGCCGGCATGCTACAGCGCACCAGCCACAACCCATACCGGTACCGGGATGGGGCCAAGGGCCGTGGCAATGGTCTTATTGGGGCCCATGGAACGCACAAGTGGCTCAGGGCACTGCGTCGCTGCATTCCTCGGCAGCCCCGCCAGCACTCCTGTTAGCCAAGCCAACCCAGGGGCATGATACGGAGGGAGACTCAGACCCTGAGGAGGGACCCTCTACAGGGCCCATTCCTCAATCCTCCTCCTCGTCTCCGGACGATGTTGCGGCCAGGGATCACAGGGCTCCCCTGTTTGACTTCCGGGCCCATCAGGACCTTCTAAAAAGGGCCGCTGAGAACTTGAACATGGAGTTTAACATCATGTCCGAGGAAGAGGACCTCCTCTTTGGGCCATCAGGGTCGGCGGGCCCTTCAAGAGTGAACCTCCCTGTACACGACAGGGTTATGAAAATCGCCAAAAACCTCTGGCAAACCCTGTCCTCAGTACCTCCTACATCTAAGGGGGTAGAAAGGAAGTACTATGTCCTAAGGAGTCCTTTGAGTTCCTCTATAATCACCCAACACCTGGCTCTCTAGTGCTTGATGCAGCCAATCAGAGAGACCGCCGGGGAACCAAGGGAATGCTCCCAAGGATAAGGATGGGAGGAAACTAGACCTCTTTGGGAGGAAAATCTACTCTACTGCAGCCTTGCAGTTCAGAGTAGCAAATCACCAGGCTCTGTTGGGGAAGTATAATCTCAACCTCTAGTCATTGCTACAGAGATTTGCATCGGCGTTACCACCTGACCAAGCGGCAGATTTTGCCACGGTGACCCAAGAGGGAGAGACTGTGGCAAATGCAGCCCTGCAGTCCGCCAGTGATGCGGCAGACACAGCTAGCAGGGCCATGACTTCGGCTGTCGTCATGCATCGTTGCTCCTGGCTCCAAGCATCAGGACTGTCACAAGAGGTCCAGCAGGCCCTACAGGACCTCCCTTTTGGCGGCACCGGGCTATTCTCTGAAAAAACAGATGAAAAACTACATGCCCTAAAAGACTCTTGGGCTACCCTGAAGTCCCTAGGGCTGTATACTCCCCAGGCCTCGAGACGTCAGTCCTGGCCTCAAGTCCAGAGGCAACACCCCCCCCTCCCTCCCCCCCCCCCCGCCGAGACCGGCTCCCCGACCCGCCCAGCCAAGGAGAGGTCGAGATTGCTACTGGGGGCCAAACAGAGGAGGCCAGCAGGGGTCCTCTGCTGGGGCCCAGCAAGGGCTTCCAAAGGGGGTAATCCCAATAAAAGCTTTTGATAGTGTGCACGAGGGTGGCACTCTTCCTTTTCCCCTGGATCTTACCCGACCGTTTGTGGAAAGGCTTCTCCCTTTCTATGCAGAGTGGGAATCCATTACTACGGACCGTTGGGTCCTGGAGGTGGTTCTCAAGGGCTATGCCCTTCAACTAACGGCCTTTCCCCCCCTCCAACTCCCCCCCAGGATATTCTCCCTCAGGGACCCTGCCCACGAGCAACTCCTCGTACAGGAGGTTGATTCCCTCCTAGCGCTCGGGGCGGTGGAAGAAGTCCCAGTGACTGAGAGGGGATTCTATTGCAGATATTTCCTGATTCCCAAAGCCAAGGGGGGGCTTAGACCCATCTTAGACCTACGCCGTCTGAACAAGTATATCAGATGCATCAGGTTCCGCATGGTCTCCCTTGCCTCCATCATTCCTGTCCTAGATCCAGGGGACTGGTACGCTGCCTTCGATCTAAAAGATGCGTACTTTCATATCTCTATATTACCTGCCCATAGGAGGTTCCTAAGGTTCGTGGTAGCGGGGCGCCACTACCAGTTTGGAGCCCTGCCCTTTGGTCTTTCCTCAGCATCCAGGGTCTTTACAAAATGCATGGCGGTGGTGGCAGCCCACCTGCGCCGCTGAGGGGTACAAATTTTCCCCTACCTGGACGACTGGCTGATCCGGGGCAAGTCCAGGGCCCATGTGAGGAACAGCCTGGGGCTTACTTGCGCATCATGCACCAAACTGGGGCTGCTTATCAACGAGCAGAAGTCCACGCTTACCCCGGTGCAGCGTATAGATTTTATTGGGGCCACACTGGACGCTATACAGGCCAGAGCCTTCCTCCCACAGCCTTGGTTCGGGGCAATGGTGACCATAATAGCTGATCTCCACAGGTCCCCCTCGACTACAGCCAGACACTGTCTGCAGCTGTTGGGACACATGGCAGCCTCTACGTATGTGGTGAGGCTGGCTCGCCTCAAGCTTAGGCCTCTTCAGGCGTGGTTGGCCTCAGTGTATGTGCCAAACAGACATTCACTGACTAGAGTGGTCATGGTTCCCCCACAGGTGCTGTCGTCCTTCAATTGGTGGAGGGACCCAAGGGAAGTGATGAAGGGAGTCCTGTTCAGAGACTTGGACCCATCAGTGACTCTCATCACAGATGCATCCGATGTGGGATGGGGAGCCCACATCAGCCACGACCTGGGCACCCAAGGACTATGGTCACCTGAGGAGAGAGCTCTGCACATCAATGTATGCGAGCTCAGAGCAGTCCGGTTGGTCTGCAAGGCCTTCCTCAGATTCCTGAGGGGCAGGGTGGTTCATGTCCTCACGGACAATATGGTGGCCATGTTTTATGTGAACAGGCAGGGGGGGAGCGCGCTCCTCAGCTCTTTGCCAGGAGGCTATCCAACTCTGGGACTTTGTAGTGAGGCATGATTTTAATTTATCGGCCTCTCACCTCCCCGGGGTCAGGAACGACAAGGCGGACCGCCTCAGCAGGTTGTTCTCACCCCGCCACAACTGGTCACTGCACCAAGCGATAATGACTTCAATTTTCCAAGAGTGGGGTGTTCCCCCAATCAGACTTGTTCGCGTCGGCCTGGAACAGGAAATGCCCGAGGTTTTGCTCGCTCCGCGGTCGCAAGCCTGGCTCCCTGTCTGACGCGTTCCTTATAGACTGGACAGGGGGCCTGATGTATGCATTTCCCCCCATCCCGCTCCTACCCAAGGTCCTCTTGAAAAATCAAGAAGGACAGAGCAGACATGATACTGATTGTGCCAGCTTGGCTGCGACAGCACTGGTACAGCATGCTGCTCGACCTGTCCATCAATCCGCCGCTCCCGAGGCGTCATGACCTGCTCTCCCAGGACCAGGGTCACCTGCTGCACCCGGACCTGGACTCCCTCCACCTGACGGCATGGAGACTCTGTGGCTGACAGAGGGAGAGAGAGCCTGCTCCTTACAGGTCCAACAGGTTTTGCTGGGTAGCAGGAAATCATCCTCACAGGTTACATACAGGGCCAAATGGAGGCGGTTTTCCTGTTGGGCAGAGTCCAGGGGTATACCGCCAAGTTTCTCGCCTATACAGGCGATCTTGGAATACCTGCTGCACCTTAAGCTTCAGGGCCTAGCTCTGGCTTCCCTGAAGGTGCACTTGGCAGCCATCTCGGCCTTCCACCAGCTGATGGAAGGGTGGTCCCTGTTTTCCCACCCCATGTCAGTTAGGTTCCTTAAGGGGGTGGAGAGGACCTTCCCTCAGGTCCGGGACCTGGTGCCACCCTGGGATCTCAACCTGGTCCTTACCATGTTGATGAGACACCCCTTCGAGCCCATGGCCCCATGCTCCCTACTCCTCCTGTCTTGGAAGGTAGCCTTCCTGGTGGCCATTACATTGGCTAGGAGGGTCTCCGAGATAAGGGCTTTGACCTCGGAGCCCCCCTACATGGTTTTCTATAAGGATAAGGTTTGGCTGAGACCCCACCCGGCCTTCCTGCCTGAGGTGGTATCTCAGTTCCATTGTAATCAAGATATCTTCCTCCCCGTGTTTTTCCCTAAACCACACGGTTCAGAGGAGGAACAGAGGTAGCATTCGCTGGATGTCAGACAAGCCTTGGCCTACTACATCGAGCGGACCAAACCCTTCCAGAAGTCATCGCAGCTGTTTGTAGCAGTGGCTGACCACATGAAAGGCTCATCGGTCTCCACCCAGCGAATCTCCAACTGGATTACCACCTGCATCAGAGCCTGCTATGAGCAGGCGGGGGTGCCCCTTCCGGGTGCTGTGAAGGCGCACTCAACCAGAGCACAGGCCTCATCCGTGGCCTTCCTGGAGCGAGTGCCCCTGCAGGACATCTGCAGAGCAGCGACCTGGTCGTCAGTCCACACCTTCACGTCGCACTATGCCATCGTGGAGCAGGTGAGAGAAGACGCGGGTTTCGGCAGAGCCGTGCTGACTAGAGCAGGTCACCGATAACTCCTACCCACCTCCAAGGTATGGCTAATTAATCACCTATATTGGAATGCATATGAGCAATCACTCGAAGATAGAAAACAAGGTTACTTACCAAGGAGAAAGAAGCAGCACGTGGAGCATGGACACTCCCCTGCGTCGTCGGTATGGGCAGGGTAGAGTGCGGTGATGCACCAGACCTGGCCTGTCGAGACTTCTCCGGTGCCTGCATCTCCAAGCAGGGAGCCTCCCCTGACTCCTGGGCGTGGGAGAGTGCCCCTACTGACACCATCGACACTGGAGGCTTCAGGTGGCAAGAGCATTGTTGGCCTTGCCCATGCCACCTCTGCGCCCCCCTGCCAAGGGAGAAGGGGCTGGTGTCCCAGAGCAAACCCGTGTTGGGTCCTCCCAAAGGGCAGTGGAGATCCCCAGTATGGGGAGGAAGATCTCCTTCTGGATGGCCACTGGGGGTAGAGCGAGGATGCTCCCCCAGCAGTCGCTCCAGGTCAGCGTCATCAAGCCAGCCTGCTTCGACTCAGGACGATGAGTCTCCCTCTCGGCGCCAATGTCGGTTCTCAGCACCAGAGACAGCACATGCCAGGAGGCGGCACCGGTCAAGGTCTGCCAGACGGCGCTCAGATAGCTCCCACTCCAGATCCCCAGCACTAAGGAGTTCACCCGCACTGAGGCGGTGCAGAACCCGGTCGCTATCAGAGGACCCGGCACCATGCAGTGGTGCAATGGGAGCGGTGGAAATGGTCCCTCAAGGCAGAAGGGGATCTATTCGAGGTACTTTCTCATTCCGAAGGCAAAGGAGCGTCTGAGACCCATATTAGACGTGCGTCATCTAAACAAATATGTCAAACGACTCAGGTTTCGCATGGTCTCCCAAGCCTCCATAATCCCTTCCCTGGATCCAGGAGACTGGTATGCCGTCCTTGACCTCAAAGATGCATACTTTCATGTGTCCACCCTCCCCAACCACAGGCTCACACTACCAGTTCGCAGCCCTGCCCTTTGGCGTCTCTTCAGCTCCAAGGGTGTTGGGCCACATGGCGGTCTGCATGTACATAGTGAGGCCACATGGCGGTCTGCACGTATGCAGTGAGGCTAGCTCACCTGAGACTCAGACGGCTTCAGGCATGGTTGGCCTCAGTATATGTGCCGAGCAGACACCCATTGGACTGGGTGGTCACAGTTCCTCTGCCAGTCCTATCCTCCCTAAACCGGTAGCAGACCCCCATGTTAGTGATGAAGGGCGTTCCGTTCAGGGAACTGGTCCTGTTGGTCACCCTAATTTCCGTCGCATCGGACGTAGGATGAGGAGCCCACATCAACGCCAACCTAAGCACTCAGGGACTCTGGTCGGGGGAGGAGAGGTGCCTGCACACTAACGTGAAGGAGCTGAGGGCCATTCGCCTAATGTGCAAGGTGTTTCTCCGATTCCTGATAGGCAGAGTGGTGTAGGGTAACACTGCAGCCATGTTCTACATAAACAGACGGGGGAGCGTGCTCCTCAGCCCTCTGCAAGGAAGCTATACATCTGTGGGACCTTGCTGTGAGGCACGATTTCCACTTGACAGCCTCTCACCTCCTGGGAGTGAGGAACAATGAGGCGGATGGCTTCAGCAGGTCGTTTCTACCCTGCCACGACTGATCGCTGCACCAAGATCTGGCGGTTATGATCTTCTAGAAGTGGGGTGTTCCCTAACTGGACCTATTTGCCTTGGCCGGGAACACCAAGTGTCTGAGGTTCTACTCACTCCGGGGTCGCGAGACCGGGTCAATCTCCAACGCGTTCCTCATAGACTGGACGGGGACCCTCATGTACGCATTCCTGCCCATTCCGCTCCTGCAAAGATCCTGCTGAAAATAAAGAGGGACAGGGCGGATGTTATACTCATCGCTCCGGCCTGGCCGAGACAGCATTGGTTCAGGGTGCTGCTGGACCTTTCAATTGCCCTGCCCCTGGAGCTCCCGAGGCGGCACGACCTTCTATCCCAGGATCATGGTCGCCTGTTGCACCTGGACCTGGCCTCCCTGAACCTCAAGGCCTGGAGGCTCTGTGGCTGACAGAGAGAGAGAGAACCTGTGCAGTGCAGGTCCAGGAAGTCCTGCTTGGCAGCAGGAAGCCTTCTACACAGGCCGTGTATTGGGCTAAGTGGAGACAGTTTACCTGTTGGGTGGAGTCCCAGGGTATTCCGCCCAGCCTCTCACCTATACAGGCGATCCTGGAGTACCTGCTCCAGCTAAAGCTCCAGGGTCTGGTACTGGCCTCGCTGAGGGTTCACCTGGCAGCCATTTCGGCCTTCCATCAGTCGCTGGAGGGGAAATTGCTGTTCTCCCATCCCATGTCAGTCAGGTTCCTCAAGGGGGTGGAGAGGCTTTATCCGCAGGTCCGTGACCCAGTGCCTCCTTGGGATCTCAACCTGGTCCTCTCGAGACTCAGAGGGGCCCCCCTTTGAACCCATGGCTTCATGCCCTCTGCTCATGCTTTCATGGAAGGTAACCTTCCTGGTGGCCATTACCTTAGCCGGGAGGGTCTCCGAGATTAGGGCATTGACCTCAGAGCCCTGTTATACAGTACTCTATAATGATAAGGTGCAATTGAGGCTGCATCCAGCTTTCCTGCCCAAGGTGGTCTCCCAATTTTATTGTAATCAAGATATTTTTCTCCCCATGATTTTCCTAAACCACATGATTTGGACGAGGAGAGAAGATGGCATTCACTGGACATGAGATGAGCTCTGGCCTTCTACATCGAGCGCACAAAGTTGTTCCATAAATCGACACAGCTCTTGGTCGCAGTTGCTGACCGGATGAAAGGCTCACCTGTCTCCATCCAGTGCATCTCATGGATTACATCATGCATCAAGTTCTGCTATGAGCAGGTGAGGGTGCCACTTCCGGGAACCATCACAGTGCACTCAACCAGAGCTCAAGCCTCATCTACAGCCTTCCTGGAGAGAGTGCCTCTGCAGGACATCTGCAAAGCTGCCACCTGGTTGTCAGTGCATACCTTCACATCCCACTATGCCATCGTCCAGCAGGCGAGTGAGGATGCGGGATTCAGCAGAGCGGTGCTGAGGGCAGCTCACCGGTAACTCTGACCGACCTCCAAAGGTATTGCTTGTTAGTCACTTATAGTGTAATGGACATGAGCAATCACTCAAAGAAAACAAGGTTACTTACCAGTAACTGATGTTCTTCGAGATGTGTTGCTCATGTCCATTCCACAACTCCCCCTCCGTCCCTGCTGCCGGAGTTGGCAGAAAGAAGGGACTGAGGGGGCGTAGGGCCAGCAGTGCCTCATATACCGTGGCATGTGTGCAGGACTCCAAGGGGCACCAGAGCCAGCCCTACGGGGTCTGCTAAGGGGAAAAAAGTTACGGGAACCGTGCACTGGGCCATACACTCACCTATAGGGGAATGGACATGAGCAACACATCTCGAAGGAGATCAGTTACTGGTAAGTAACCTTTTTTTGTGTGTGCCCTGCATTGGGGCATGGGGGTAGAATGATTAGAATCACTGTTGTGGAAAGGTGGGCCTGTTTTGCCCTGTGGGTCTGCGCTCCTTACGGCTATGCCAGTGGTGTGGCTGGGTGGGAGCAGGGGGGAGGGAGGAGTAGCCTGCGAGGAGTAGCCTCAAACAACTTAGTCCAAGGGCTACTACCTTCCCTGGGTCGCTTGTCTGTAGTCCCCCCTGGCTTGTGGCTCTCCTTCAGGCTCTTTGGGGCTGGCGTCCTCTGGTCTTGGTTGCACAGGCTCCTTCTTACCTCCTGTGGCTGGGTGCTCTCGCCACACCCACACTAGCTCCTCCACCAGCTCCACACCTTGCAGCTGCTCTGCTCCGCTCCTCCACTGACTCCACACCTTGTAGCAGCTCTGCTCAACTCCCTCTCAGCTGCCCCCATCTGCCTGACTGGGAGGCTTTTAACTGCTGGGGCAAGCTCCTTGATTGGCCCCAGCTGGCCTGATTGGCCTAATTGTCCTGGAGTGGCCGCAGCTGGATCACCCAGGGAACAAGGATTTGCTAAGCCTGGGGCTGATATATATGCCTTCCAGCACCCTCCTATAGCCGTCAGGGCTGGCCCCGTCACACTATGCAGCAACAGATATTCTGAAAGAGAGCGCTTACAGTCAGAATCTCATTCCAGTTGTGGCAGCCAGGGCAGGGATGTCATTCAACTTGTAATATTTGCTAGGAGAGAAGATGGACATCCTCCTGTAAGGGCAGTAAGGTTGCACTTAAAGATAATGTCTCTTTAAAAAATGGGCTTGGTTTTGCTGTTTTATGATGGCTATAGGAGGCTGGAAAACGTAGCTTGGACACGGTGGACTCTGCAGCCTGGTCCATGGCATCGACTCATGGCTTCAGTCTTTGGGGCTGCCTATGAGGTTCAGCAGACAATGCTCCTGTTTGAAGGCAAGCTGCTCTTTTCGGAGCAAACAGATGCCAGGCTGCATAGCCTGAAAGATTCTGAGCCACTCTGAAAACTTGGGTTGCGTACACTGGTTCCCGCTAGGAAACATTATAAGCCCCAACCAATGGCCTGCTTCTATCCACCATGGTCGAGGCAGGATTACAGTAGGAGGAGGAGTAGAGGCTATAAGAGGAGGCTTCCATCCCAGTCCTTCCCTGCCACTAGGCCTGCCCGAGACAATCAGCGGGGTCGAAGTTGGCCTGTTGATGGGACGCTCGTCTCTGATTTCCCCTATTTTTGTGGACCAGCAATCTCACTTCTATGGGGCATGGGCCTGCATTACCTCAGATCACTGGGTGCTACACATGATAGCGCTGGGTTACACCCTTCAATTCAGTTGTTCCCCTCCCTCCCCATCCCTCTTCAGGGACCCTTCTCATGAACAACTTCTAGCCCAGGAGGTACAGTCACTCCTAAGGGCAGGAGCAGTGGAGGAGGTTCCACTGAGGTTAAGGGCCTGGGGGTTTCTACTCCCATTATTTCCTAATCCCGAAGGCCAACAGCGATCTCAGACCGATCTTGGACCTACAAAACCTCAACAGATTCATGAAGAAGCTGAAGTTTCTCATGGTCTCGTATGCCTCCATTATCCCTTCTCTGGATCCAGGGGACTGGTACGCCACCCTCAACTTGAAGGATGCTTATTTCATGTTGCAATCTTTCAAGGACACTGAAAGTTCCTACAATTCATCGTGAACCACCTGCACTACCGTGCTCCCATTCGACCTGTCAGCGGCCCCTTGGGTGTTCATGAAGTGCATGGCAGTCATCACAGCGTTCCTGAGGAAACGGGGTTCAGGTCTACCCTTATTGTGATGACAGGCTGATCAGAGGTCGGCCCAGGTGGAGGCAAATATAGAGTTAATACAATCAACTTTTCAGGACCTGGGCCTGTAGATAAATATGCAGAAACCTACCCTTTCCCTGGTTCAAAGGAGAGAATTCATCAGGGTGGTCCAGTTTTCGAAAGGCTAATGAATGCTGGGATGACATTTGCATGGATATTGGAAGGGGCCAACCTACCTTAGGGTCATGGGATTCTGGTTCCCACATGGCTTTTGTGATTCAGCTTGCTGCTGCCTCGTACATCCAGGGCACTGCAGAGTAGCTGGCAATTCACCCCTTGCTTCTGTCCTAGTGTCATGCTGAAGATGGGGTCTGACACAGGCTTGTCCTGTCAGTGCTAACAGAATGTCTCACCCGGAGATACTTTCAAAAATCTCTGCTCGGCAAATCACATTGTTAGTTGTTCAGATGACTTCACGTCTACATGCTGGAAAAGTTGGCTTCAGCTCCCCAGTCTGTTCTGGCATGAAGAGAAGCAGTTAGGGGTAAATATGCAAGCCTGGCCCTTCCACAGTGACACTTTCTTTAAGGTCTCCTCCTCTGGACGCAGGGGTTTCTACCGCTACAAAGCACTAGAGCGTCTCTTGCCTGCTGTGTCTAGAATCCCCGTTCTCGCAGCTCTGGATCTGTTCGTATAGGGCTAGCCTTTGCAGACTGTGCTGTAGCGACAGGACAGATGCCAGGAGAGCTGGCAGCCAGGCTGTGAATGCTATTGTGAATGAGATCCCCTGCCCCTCTGCTGGGTATCCTACCCCGTAGGCTCTTTGCCTGACTGCCAGCCAGCGTGGAGCTGCTGTGGGCTCCTTTCAGCCACTGGCCACTCCTCCCTGTTCAACCTGCCTTGTCTCTGCTTGTCCCCAGCCTGAGCATGTTGCCAGGGCCCTGTGTATACCAGAGTGGCCCAATTCCACAGCAAGTTTCCATGACCAAATCCGGCTGTGCCCCGTCAGTCGGAGCCTGGAATTAGCTCACAAAGGAACAAGAGGCTTTTTACTAGGGGCATCTGGCCAGGCTTGAGCATAGAAGGATTGGACATTCACAAGTCCATGGGGCCGGATGCAATGCACCCGAGTGTGCTGAGGGAGTTGGCTGAGGTGATTTCAGAGCCATTGGCTATTATCTTTGAAAGCTCGTGGCAACAGGGGAGGTCCCTGAGGACTGGAAAAAAGCAAATATAGTGCCCATCTTCAAAAAGGGAGGAAAGAGGATCCGGGGAACTACAGACCGGTCAGCCTCACCTCAATCCCTGGAAAGATCATGGAGCAGGTCCTTAAGGAATCCATTTTAAGGCACTTGGAAGAGAGGAAGGTGATCAGGAACAGTCAACACGGATTCACCAAGGGAAAGTCATGCCTGACCAACCTGATTGCTTTCTATGATGAGGTGACTGGCTCTGTGGATGTGGGGAAGGCGGTGGATGTGATATACCTTGACTTTAGCAAAGCTTTTGATACGGTTTCTCACAGTATTCTTATCAGCAAGTTAAAGAAGTATGGGTTGGATGAATGGACTATAAAATGGATAGTGAACTGGCTAGAGCATAGGGCTCAACGAGTAGTGATCAATGGCTCCATGTCTAGCTGGCAACCGGTCACAAGCGGAGTTCCCCAGGGGTCGGTCCTGGGGCCGGTTTTGTTCAACATCTTTATTAATGATCTGGAGGATGGGGTAGATTGCACCCTCAGCAAGTTTGCGGACGACACTAAGCTGGGGGGAGTGGTAGATACCCTGCAAGGTAGGGATAGGATACAGAGTGACCTAAACAAACTGGAGGATTGGGCCAAAAGAAATCTAATGAGGTTCAACAAAGAAAAGTGCAGAGTCCTCCACTTAGGAAGAAAGAATCCCATGCACAGCTATAGACTGGGGACCGACGAGCTGGGCAGCAGCTCTGCAGAAAAGGACCTGGGGGTAACAGTGGATAAAAAGCTGGATATGAGTCAGCAGTGTGCCCTGGTTGGCAAGAAGGCCAATGGCATATTGGGCTGCATTAGGAGGGGCATTGCTAGCAGGTCACGGGAAGTGATTATTCCCCTCTATTCGGCATTGGTGAGGCCGCATTTAGAATATTGTGTCCAGTTTTGGGCCCCCCAATACAAAAAGGATGTGGACAAGTTGGAGAGAGTCCAGCGGAGGGCAACCAGAATGATTAGGGGGCTGGAGCACAGGACTTATGAGGAGAGGCTGAGGGAACTGGGCTTGTTTAGTCTGCAAAAGAGAAGAGTGAGGGGGGATTTGATAGCGGCCTTTAACTACCTGAAAGGGGGTTCTAGGGAGGATGGGGCTAGGCTGTTCTCGGTGGTGGCAGATGACAGAACAAGGAGCAACGGTCTCAAGTTGCAGGGAGGGAGGTCTAGGTTGGACATTAGGAAAAAGTTTTTTACTAGGAGGGTGGTGAAGCACTGGAATGGGTTACCTAGGGAGGTGGTGGAATCTCCATCCTTAGAGGTTTTTAAGCTGCGGCTTGACAAAGCCCTGGTTGGGATGATATAGCAGAGGTTAGTCCTGCTTTGAGCAGGGGGTTGGACTAGATGACCTCCTGAGGTCCCTTCCAACTCTAATATTCTATGATTCTATGATTCTATGATTAGATCATACTGAGTAAGCAGAACATCCTCCTCTGTCTCCATGCGCTGGGTCTAGTGTGAAACCAGGGATGGATTCTTCAGGGCAGCCTCCCACTTTTGTCAAAGTCCCAGCTACAGTCAGAGAAGGGGGCCTTGCTCTCCTGGGCATATTAAAGTCCTAGAGCCAGGATTCCTGAGCCCTCTGGCAAAGGTCCTGCAGGCTGCTATAGGAACATACTCCACCCACCCTGCATCTCTAAAGGGGGCCTTTCCTGAGCAGAAGCCCATGTAGCAGCAGTAAGACGTTGTCTTTTGTCATTTCAGTTTTGGCGGTAAGGAACGTGCCTGGGAGAGGAGCAGTACGTAGCAGTCAGCACGCGTGGTCTGGGGCCTGGGTGGCAGGGAGAGCACATCTCTCAGGAGCCATTCTGGTCAGCGAATTGAGACTAGTCAGCATGATGGTGTCTAAGCAAGGAGTCACAGAACAGTGAAACTCAGACAGACTCCTTGACTGGTGAATAAATTCCCCCATAGAAGGGCCTGTTCTTGTAAACTACCTCCTTGTGTAAACCCTTGCATAAATGGCTGGATGTAAATTAGCTCCTGCCAGCCCCTGGGGCTCCATTACTTTACACTGCCAGCTGGGGAAGCATTTGAGTCTAGCTGTATCTATTCATCCATCACTGTTGTGTCTGAGCAACTCACAAATGTTACTGGATCCATGCTTGCAATGTGAACCCTAGGGCCAGACCCTGCAAAGGGGAAAAAGCTCTCTACTCCCTCTGCTGACGGAAAGGAGAAAGTGCTGCCCTGGAGAGCATCATTTGCATAGGCCACCTACCCAGAGTTCCTCTAGTGACACTTAGGGAGTCGTCATAACTGCATGTACTCTTGGATTTGGGGGAGTAGGCTACCACCAACACAAAATAAAAATTTTGCTGAGGGAAATGTTGAAGAGGCTGGTTGCAGAGCTGAGGCCCTGCCTATCGAACGTGTTCCTCTCTCCAGTCATTGTGTAGATGGTAGTGCCCTGAGGCAACGCCTTTGGGACTGGATTCTGGAGACAGACTTGCAAAGACACACCTGGGCCACTAGTACTTGCTGGTCCAAACTGTGACTGGGCATTGTCAGGACTATCTCTGAGCACATTGTCACCAGCAGGTGGAAGGGAGTTAGACTCACTGATGCCAAAGTTACTAGATGGGGGGCTATTTTACAGCATATCTATTCTTCTGTGTTTCCCCAAGTTTATGCCTTTGTTCCCTTCCACTCAGCTAGGATTTCCTTGTTAGTAACCAGTCTCGGAGTGCTTGTGTGGGAATTCTGCCTGCTCCATGCACCTGGGGAGGGCGTGCTGAGTTTCCTGGGTTTCTCGCGGGGGGGGGCTGGAGACAGTTTAGTTGTTCGTCAAGAAGGACCTGGAACCAAGCCCTTCTTGCAGCTGTTAGCTGCCTGGCAGCAGGGTTGCACTGTACCCTTGGGAAGGAGGTAAATTGTCCTGTCCTCATTTTAAAGATGCAGCCTGAGGGACAAAAAGAAGGGGTTTGCCTAAGGCCACTCCATTAAACGTTCATGTTCGCAAGCGGGACTGCCTGGAATAGCACCCCCACTACTCCGCCTTGACCAGCCCGCTCAGCCAGCGCATCCCAATCCTAACCTGCTAGAGTCTCAGCCTCTAAATGTTGGGGTGAAAGCCTGTGGAGTGAAGAAGAATTGGCAGTTCTACGCAGCGTAAAGTGCCTAAAGCAGAGAATCCCAAGCGTTCCCATGGTGGGACATTTACCCTGCTGTGGCTTGGTTCCACACAGGGATAGTCAGGACAGCGTTAAGGAGACATGAGTCAAATAAGCCGTGTTAATGGGGTGGGTGCAGCAGCTTGGCTGTCGGCTCTTCTGTCATGTGTCTGCTATTTAAATGCCATGGTAGCAGCGTTTTGTTTGTTAGGATCACACGTCCCTAGGTGGCCAGCAGCACCCTCAACTGCAGCCTGGCTCTGCCCTCCCGTGTGTTGGATTTTTTGCCTAGAGTTGAGAGGGAGAGACCCTGCAGGTTTCAGCAATCCAAAGATGCAGAGGGATACAAGGCTGCTACGAAGGAGCTCTGCTTGGAACAGGACGGATGGGGCAGGGCTGCCACCCTTAACTGCACATGCCTCACTACTGTGACACAAGCCCCTCCACAGACCACGCTTGGAGAGCTGTCCTGCGTGATACCGTCTGTTGAAGCTTTGTCTCGGGGATGAGTCAGGATCGGCAGGGATCGTGCTGCAGCAGATGGGCAGTGGACACAGGCAAAGCACAATGTGTTTCTCGTTCCTCTTCCTTATCTGTGATCCAGGCAACTCTTATCATCACCACACAGGGATTTCCTCGGGATTCTGGTATTTCCCAGCCCCTGACAGTGTAACTGAGTCCAGCTCACAGCAGGAAGTCACCCTTCCTTGGGAAAGCATGGCTCTAGGTGTTAGTCTGTCAGCAAGCACTTAAAAAAGCAACCCAGCTCCAGGTTTTCTGTTACATTCCATGCGCCAAGCTCTGCCCACACCTGAATGTTGAGTCTGCCCAATGCTGATCAGTGAGTGGGCAGAGTGCTACAGGCCAGGCATGCCATTTCCTTCTGTCTTGTGTCCCTCTCTTCCCCTCCCCCCCCACCAGAACACCCTAACAGGTAGTTACACTAGGACACTCCTGACCCTCTCTGTGCTTTAATCAGTGAACCCTGCTGGGGAGTGCCCCTGAACCAATTAAAAACTCTCTGCAAAATGCAACCCTCTCACAGCATTCAGTTTTGTCATGCCTGCCCTCTTCCAGCTCTTCAAGGGCTTTGATTTCCACTCCACAGGAGCCTGATCTCTCACTCTGATACACATGCAAGCTCCTGCTATTAAACTTTCCACATCACTGATTTTTTTTTTTTTGTTCCTGCCCGCCCATCCTGGCTTCAAGAAGCTAGAGTTGGAAATGGCCCTGTTTGCCCCTCTGATACCTGTATCTCTCCCCTGTGCTTGGTGTATCTGAGCACAAAGCTCCAGTCTTGGCAGAGTGATCTTCTTCACTCAGAGCCAGGATGGCTGGAAACTGGAAAGGCCACTAGCTTTATATAAGGAAAAGCTGATGCCATGCCCTAAACTAACGCAAAGAAGGAGACTGGACAAATGATCCAGTGCCCGTTCTATGCTGTAGTTTCAGACCAAAAGCAATTAGCAAAAAGCAGATTCTGCACTTAGAGCAAACGTTGCATAATGAGGATAAATTAGGCATCTCACTCTCTAATGAACAAAAGAAGAATTAAACCTCTCAGCCAGTAGCAGTGTCTGTTCTTCAGAGCTGAGGGTAATTGCAACGAAGCAGCTTCAAAACGTTCACGCTTGGATCAGTCCCCAAAGGTTTGAGGGTAGCTTTCCTAAACCAGCTGAACCACCAGCATCAGTGAAACCTGTCTGGAAACCGTAGAAGAGGCTTTCTATTCTCTCTTCGAGTGATTGCTCATATCCATTCCTTTATAGGTGTGTGCGCGCCCCGTGCACAGATTCCCGGAACTTTTTTCCCCTTAGCCGGCCCCGTAGGGTCGGCTCAGGCACCCCCTGGAGTACCGTGCTCATGCTGTGGTACATAGGGTGCTGCCAACCCCGCGGGCCCTCAGTTCCTTCTTTCCACCCGTAACGGTTGCTGGAACATTGCGTCTTGCTTTGCAAGTCGCAGCCCTTTAGTACTTAGTTGTTTAAGAACAAAGCCTTCAGTAGTAGATAGTTAGGAAACCCTCAGGGGTTTTTTTCTTCGTGTTGGGCCATGCCTGGCTCAACGGGTTTCAAGTCTTGCACTGAGTGTGCTAAGCCTGTCCCTGTGAGTGATCCTCACTCTCGCTGCCTCCGATGCCTCGGGGAGCAGCACCGCAGGGATAAATGTAAAATATGTAAAGCCTTCAAGCCACGCACCCAAAAGGAGAGAGAAGCGCAGCTGAAGGCTATTCTGATGGAGTCCGCCCTCCGTCCGGACTCTGAACCGACGCGTTCACCTGTGGCACCGAGCGTCTCCTCGGTGCGGAACACTCCACCGGCACCGGTGTCGTTGACCAAGGGCCCAGCACCAAAGCGCCACAAGGACTTCGCGCACCGAGACTCCCCTGCACCGCCGACCCAACCCAGGGGGAGTCAGGAGATGCCCCAGCTACGTGCCGTCGAGATTACTCCGGCACTGGCATCTCCATGCAGGGAACCTTCCCCGACTCAGCGGAGTGGGGTAGTGCCCTTGCAAGGACCGTCGATGCCGGAGGCATGCGCCGTGGCACGCGCCCTTATGGGCCTGCCCACACCTCCGTCCTCCCCTCGGCTGAGGGCTAAGGGACCTGCGTCTTGTGGTAAACCCACGCTGGGTGGCCCCGGTGGGTGGCAGAGACAGGAGTCCAGGTCTCCCCCCAGACGGTCAAGGAGGGTAGACAGTGCAGGCTCTCCTCCCAGCTCCGGCACCGAGTCAAGCTCCTCGATACCGCAGCACCGAGGAAGGTCGAGGAGTTCACAAAGGACTACCTCTCAGTCCTCCGTGAAAAGTCCGGCTTGGCATCGCAGCACACGGCACCGGTCCTGATCCCCGGCACCCAGCCCAGCTCGGATCCCGGTGCCCTACATGGCGGCACCGGCTCCGGCACCGCTGCCTCCGGCACCGCAGCCTCCAGCGCTACTCCCGCTGCCTCCGGCACCGACGCGTGCATCATCCCATGGTCGGTCCCACTCCCCGCGGTCCCGCTCCTCTGGTTGGCACCGTTCCTCACGGTCCCGATCCTCACGCCGGCACCGACGGTACCGCTCTCCGTCTCCGGGGGGCAAATGTCAACGCAAGCCCTCGAGAGGGAGGAGACGCTCGCGCTCCAGCAGCTCCTCTCCGCGCCGGCACCGCACCCGATGGCACCGACGTTCGCCGTCATCCTCGTCCTCCAGGAGCCGCTCTCCCAGAAAAGGGAGTAAGCGGAGATCCAGCAGCTCCAGCTCCAGATCCCAGCACCAGGTGTCCCAGTCGGCACCGATGCCAGCTCCAGCGTGGCCTCAGGGGCCTTGGCAGTGGCCATATTGGGGTCCCTGGGGTACACAGGTGGGCCAGGCTACCGCCTTACTCCACTGTTCTGCGGCCCCGCCATCACCTCCTCCTGTGACCCAGCAGGATAAGGACCATCCCTCCGACGGGGGGTCAGACCCAGAGGAAGGCCCCTCCACAGGGCCATTTCCTCAGTTCTCCTCCTCATTCCCGGATGATGTCACCTCCCAGGATCGCAGGGCTCCATTACCTGACTTTAGAGCTCACCAGGACATGCTGAAGAGGGTTGCCAGCAACCTGGGGTTAGATCTGAAAGAGCTCTCAGAGGAGGAGGATCCCCTATTTGGGGTTTCTGGGATGGTAGGCCCATCAAGAGTAGCCCTCCCCATCCACAAGAGGGTTCTCAAGGTGGCGAAGTCCTTCTGGCAGACCCCAGCCTCGGTTCTCCCTACTGCCAAGGGAGCCGAGAAAAAGTACTTTGTACCTACCGAAGGGGTGGGGTACTTATACAATCACCCTGCACCATGCTCACTGGTAGTGGACGCAGTGGACCAGAGGGATAGACAGGAGGGTCAGGGTAACACCCCCAAGAACAAAGAGGCCAAAAAACTAGACCTGTTTGGCCGCAAGGTCTACACGACGGCATCTCTGCAGCTGAGGATCGCAAACCACCAGGCGCTCCTCGGGAGGTACAACCTCAACCTCTGGTCCTCACTGCAGAGACTCGCCGAGATCGTCCCACAGGTCCTACCCCAGGACAAGGCTGCGGACTTTACGACCATGATCGAGGAGGGCACTGCAGTGGCAGGAGCGGCCCTGCATTCCTCCAGTGACGCGGCAGACGCCGCTAGCAGGGCCATGGCCTCGGCCATAATGATGAGAAGGTCCTCGTGGCTTCAGTCATCGGGGTTGTCCCAAGAGGTCCAGCACACCATTCAAGATCTCCCTTTCGACGGTGCTGGCTTCTTTTCGGACAAGACTGATGACAAGCTGCATGCCCTGAAAGATTCCAGGGCCACGCTGCGGTCCCTAGGGCTCTACACCCCACAGGCCTTGAGGCGTCAGTCTCGGCCACAGGCCCAGCGGCAGCCTCAGCCACCTCCTAGACAACCTCCCAGACCCGCTCAACCTAGGAGGGGTCGGGAGCGGTTCAGAGGCCCAAACCGCCGCGACCGTTCAGGGTCTTCGGCGGGGGCCCAGCAAGGCCCTAATAAGGGCCAAAATAATAAAAAATCCTTTTGACGGTGCGCACGAGGGTGGCACTCTTCCTTTCCTCCTGGATCTCAACCGGCCCTTTGCCCACAGATTCAGGCCGTATTATGCTCACTGGCAAACCATCACTTTGGACCGATGGGTCCTTGGTATTGTCCGCAGGGGCTCTGCCCTACAGCTGACGGCCTTCCCTCCAGACTCCCCTCCTACCCAATCCCCCTTTGGGGACCCCTCTCACGAGCAACTCCTCACTCAGGAAGTCTGCTCCCTCCTCCAGCTAGGAGCGGTGGAGGAAGTTTCCCCGCGGGAAAGGGGAAAAGGGTTTTACTCCCGATACTTCCTAATCCCCAAGGCCAAGGGGGGCCTGAGGCCCATTCTAGATCTCCGCCATCTGAACAGGTTCATCAGACGCCTCAAGTTCCGGATGGTGTCCCTAGCCTCTATCATTCCTACCCTAGATCCAGGGGACTGGTATGCTGCCCTCAACTTAAAGGACACATATTTTCACATTTCTATCATCCCAGGACACAGAAGGTTCCTACGCTTTATGGTAGCTGGTGCCCACTACCAGTTCACAGCCCTGCCCTTTGTCCTTTCTTCCGCCCCAAGGGTATTTACAAAGTGTATGGCGGTAGTAGCGGGAGTTCAGATATTCCCATACCTGGACGACTGGCTGATCCGGGGCAGGTCCAGGGCCCACATCAGGAACAGCCTGGAGCTCACATGCGCAGCGTGCACCAACCTGGGGCTGCTCATCAACGAGCAGAAGTCCATTCTCACCCCGGTGCAGCGCATAGAGTTCATTGGGGCCACACTAGATGCCACCCAGGCCAGAGTCTTCCTCCCAAGGCCTCGCTTCGAGACGATGGCTGCCATAATAGACGACCTCCACAGGTCTCCCACGACGACAGCCAGGCGATGCCTCCAGATGTTGGGACACATGGCAGCCTGCACGTATGTGGTGAGGCTGGCTCGCCTCAAACTCAGGCCTCTCCAGATGTGGCTAGCCTCAGTGTACGCCCCAGTCAGACACCCTCTGAACAGGATGGTCACATTGCCCACCCCAATATTAGCTTCCCTACTGTGGTGGAA
The DNA here is from genome assembly GCF_026122565.2 of Emydura macquarii macquarii. Taxonomy (NCBI): domain Eukaryota; kingdom Metazoa; phylum Chordata; order Testudines; family Chelidae; genus Emydura; species Emydura macquarii. The sequence continues at coordinate 64,245 of NW_027133538.1, forward strand.
GGACCCAAGGGAGGTGTTCAAGGGAGTTCCCTTCAGGGAGGTAATACCGTCGGTGACTCTGATCACGGACACCTCAGATGTGGGGTGGGGAGCACACATCACTGGCAACCTGAGCACCCAAGGGCACTGGTCACCAAGCGAGATGTCCCTACACATCAATGTCAGGGAACTCAGGGCAGTCCGCCTGGCATGCAAGGTCTTCCTCCGGTTCCTCAAGGGCAGAGTGGTACAGATCCTAACGGACAGTACAGCAGCCATGTTCTATATGAACAGGCATGGGGGTGCGCACTCCTCGGCCCTATGCCAGGAGGCCATACGACTTTGGGACTTGGCGGTGAGATACGAATTTCACATATCTACCTCTCACCTCCCGGGGATCAGGAACGATGAGGCGGACTGCCTCAGCAGGTCGTTCCTTCCCCGGCACGATTGGTCACTGCACCCGGAGGTGGTAGCTTCCATCTTCCACAGGTGGGGTGTTCTCCAACTGGACCTGTTCACGTCGTCCTGGAACAGGAAATGCCCGAGGTTCTGCTCACTCCGAGATCGCGAGCCGGGCTCCATCTCCAACGCGTTCCTTTTAGACTGGACGGGGGCCCTCATATGCATTTCCCCTGATTCCCTTGATACCCAGAGTCCTCTTGAAGATCAAGAGAGACAAGGCGGATATTATATTGATCGCCCCAGCTTGGCCAAGACAGTACTGGTTCAGCATGTTGCTGGACCTGTCCATAACCACATCCCTGCCACTCCCGAGGCGTTACAACCTGCTCTCCAAGGACCAGGGTCGCCTGCTCCACCCGGACCTGGACTCCCTCCACCTGACAGCTTGGAGACTCTGTGGCTAATGGAGGGAGAGAGAGCCTGCTCCATGCAAGTACAGCAGGTCCTGCTTAGCAGCAGGAAACCTTTCACCCAGGTGGTGTACCGAGCCAAGTGGAAGCGTTTTACCTGTTGGGCCCAGTCCCGGGGCATCCTACTGTGCTCCTCACCAATACAGGCGATTTTGGAGTACCTCCTTCACTTGAAGCTGCAGGTCTTAGCCCTGGCCTCCCTTCGGGTGCACCTGGTGGCCATCTCGGCCTTCCACCAGCCGATGGAGGGCAGATCCCTATTTTCACACCCCATGTCATCTAGGTTCCTTAAAGGGGTGGAGAGGCTATATCCCCAGGTCCGTGACCCGGTGCCTCCCTGGGACTTAAATCTGGTCCTCACCATGCTGACAGGACCCCCCTTCGAGCCCATGGCGATATACCCGTTGCTCTTCCTCTCCTGGAAGGTGTCCTTCCTAGTGGCCGTTACATCAGCCAGGAGGGTCTCTGAGATAAGGGCTTTAACCTCAGAGCCCCCCTACACGGTTTTTTATAGGGATAAGGTGCGACTGAGACCCCACCCGGCCTTCCTGCTGAAGGTGGTGTCCCAGTTTCATTATAACCAGGATATCTTCCTCCCCGTGTTTTTTCCCAAGCCACACGGTTCGGAGGAGGAGCGGAGATGGCACTCCCTGGATGTCAGACGAGCCTTGGCCTTCTACATTGAGAGGACCAAGACGTTCTGGAAATCGACGCAGCTGTTCGTGGCAGTGGTGGACTGGATGAAAGGCTCACCTGTCTCCACCCAGTGCATCTCCACCTGGATCACCACCTGCATCAAGACCTGTTACGAGCGGGCAAAGGTGCCGCTTCCAGGAGCTGTGACAGCGCACTCAACCACAGCCCAGGCCTCATCGGCGGCCTTCCTGGGAAGAGTGCCCCTGCAGGACATCTGCAGAGCAGTGACCTGGTCATCGGTCCACACCTTTACGTCCCACTACGCCATCGTGCAGCAGGTGAGAGAGGACGCGGGGTTCGGCAGAGCCGTCCTGGCAAGGGCGGCGCAACGCTAACTCCTACCCACCTCCAAGGTATGGCTATTTAATCACCTATAATGGAATGGATATGAGCAGTCTCTCGAAGAGAGAAAACAGGGTTACTTACCAGTAACTATTGTTCTTCGAGATGTGTTGCTCATATACATTCCACACCCACCCTCCGTCCCCACTGTCGGAGTGGGCAGAAAGAAGGGACTGAGGGCCCGCGGGGTCGGCAGCACCCTATGTACCACCGTATGAGCGCGGTACTCCAGGGGGCGCCTGAGCCGACCCTACGGGGCCTGCTAAGGGGAAAAAAGTTCTGGGAATCTGTGCACGGGGCGCGCACACACCTATAATGGAATGGATATGAGCAACACATCTCGAAGAACAACAGTTACTGGTAAGTAACCCTGTTTTTCCTGATTCTGGCTGAGCCATACCTATCACTTGAGTCACGGTGGGTTATCATTGCTGTTAGTAAGTTTCCTGCTTTATGGGAACTCTCTGACTCAGAGGATCAGTTCAAATGTAGATTTCTTCTTGTCCATCTAGCATCTGATATCACTAGTCCCTTTGCCTGCTCATCTGTGGTGTAAAGCATGAAGGATTCTTTCTCCAAGAATCAGGCAGCACAGCCAATACTGGAGAGGTTTATTCATGATACTGGGAAGTCTGATAAATCAGCTTCAACTTCATGATGTTACAGTGGTCAATTATATACCCTTTCTTATTGATTACATAGTACGTTTTAAATTCTTTATCTATTCACTTACGAATACAAACATTGTCCCAGCCGGAGAGAACAACAGTGATAATGGTGGTTACATACATGCAGAGACACTTTTAATCACTTTACTTACATCATGGATGCTAGGGTTACACTCGGTGGGGTGTAGGGTGGAGGAAGAAGTGGGGGGATCCTTACAGATAGGTGGCAGACAGGAATTTCTAAAAACAAATTTGCCGTTCTCCTTGGAATTAGAATCACTAAGAGGACATCCGGCTACCTGAGTCATTGAATGTTTGCATTAGCCATTTACATGAGTTTTAATGTACAACTTGTTAGCTGAAAACAGTCTCAAGCCTTACAGCAGTAAAGGAGTTTGGCAAACAGCCTTTTCGCTGTCCCACTTTCTGACCAGCCTGTAGAACAGACCCAGCTTGTGCCGCCTCCTCTCTGCTTACTCCTCATAGAGCCGCCTGGGAAGCAGCCCAGAGGGTTCCTCCCATGACAGCTTGCAAGAGGTGGTGCCAAGTTGCAACCCTGACAATGTCAGTTTGAATCCTCTCTCTCTCTCTCCTGGCTACTCACACAAGCTCTTTGGGCACAAATGGACCCGGCGAGAGTGAGACTGGCTCAGCACAGCTCCTCCTGGCTTAGCCAGCCAGGAACATGACTTGCAGCTCAGCTCAGCTCCTGCTGTTTGGCCAGGCTGTGGCTCCCCTGCCAAGCCCAGCGGTAACGTGCGAGACCCATGCGGAATCCAGATGGGGACTGTCTAACAAACGGTTATTGTGTCTGCCAGCTGGTGCCCAGCCATTAGCGCAGGTCCAGTCAATTAGTGGGCAAGTCCTCTGCCTTTATTCGTATTGAGTTTTGTCTGCAGGTGACTTGGGTATTGACGTGCGAAGCTCTCCGATCTTGCCATCTACCGCCAGCATCTATACCAAGAAACTTTGCTTTGTCACACCAAGTTCAGCTCCTAAGCGGCGCAGGCATGCCAATCTCGCCCATGACAGAACTCTGGATCAATGGCTCCAAAGCACTAGTCCTCCACCATGCCACAGATGTGACCACCTGCGAGTGGCCACTGCCAAACAAAGGGATCACATGCATTGTGGGCGAGCCAAAAAATTAAAAGCCAGCATAGGGCAGTGGTGACACTCATATGCGCTCTCTGCATGTTCTGGCTAACTTCCAATATGGGTAAAATTGCATCCCACTGCAGTACCTACTGTCGCTTTAATGAATGTCCAGGCGTCTTCATTCCTTTCCCCTGTAACTGTTAGACAGTGGTGCTGTGAGCTGGTAAGCCCCAATCCTGTTATGAGCTAGCTAGAGGCGGCTGAATGTCAGAACTGGATGGAGTGCAGTGATCCCAATCTGCTGTCACATTAGAAGCTGGTAATTAAGGAGTTCCAGCTCCCAGTATAACCCCTCTTCTCTGCTTTTTCAGGAACCCAAAACTTTCTGACACTGTCTATGGGCTGTAGGCTGTAGGATGGCCATCTCAGCCCTTTACTTTTCCAGGACAAAAGCATTTGAGTTCCATGAAGTGGTGAGTTGTTGCTTTTGAATGAGACTTCAAAATCTGAGGACCTGCTTCCTGTATAAGGATGTCAAAGATGATGAGGTCTTTGTGTTATCGAAGTCCTTGGCAAAAATGTCTTCTCTTCCACTATGCATCAACTGTTGTGCACCAGTTGCCTGCTTAGTTGCACCTCAGAGGTGGATGCATTTCAAATGGAGTGACTGGAGTATAGCTTGCATAGCAGCTTCAGTGTGTGAAGCACTGTACAAATATCAACTCTCTGTAACCCTTGATCCAGCAGCAGGAATAACTATTCATTTGAGAGAGCCAATCTTTTTCTTATTTGGTTAACTTAGTGACATGTCATAGCTAAGAACCAGCCTAAGAGCAAATTGTAACAGCAAGAGGACCAAAGACTAAAGACGAGAATGACAGTGGGTGGAATACCAAATGAGCTGATATTGGGAGTCCTTTGTCTCTTTTAGATCCAGAACACACACAATTCCTGTCTGGGGGGACGTGACACCACTGAATAGATTATATAAAACAGGTTGGCTGAGCAAATAACAAAGATGAGATTGATTACAGCTTGTGGAATTCTTTAATGACTTTCCTTGAGACTTGTGTTCCTAAATCTCACTGGTGCTTTGAAACTCCTCTTCTTCCCTTCCCCCCCTTCCCCCCAGTCCAGGAAGAGGGGTGTTCTTTGGATCAGCCACCCACACAGACACCCATGAGGGAAATGGGAGTTCCTGTGGCTCATGAGTTAGAAATTGGACTAATGTAAGGTTGAGGTTTGTGGTCAAGAAAGAGCAGCGTCAGCTAACCAGCTGAGTTAGTGGAATGGAGAGCACACAGAGGAGTTGGGATTCACGGGAAGTGGGCCCTTGGAAATGTCAGCCCAGGGTAGATGGTGAACTGTCCTAGGATGGGGAGGAAAGGAAAGCTGAGGAAATATGTTGCCTAGAAGGGTTTTGTTAGAGTATGTTTAGCTAAGCTGATGCTGTGTGCTAGAGAGTGTATCCGTATTGGTCTGGAAGAGAGCAGGAAGAATAAAAGAGCTTACCTTTTGGGAACGGACTGAAGAGCTGGGTCTGGGCATGCCCAAGGATGGAGGGGGTGGGACTGACGTCTGTCTTCCAAAGACTCTGGGGGGACCGTGTGGTGAGACGTCATGTGATGTGAACAAAGGATGAGTCTGCTCATGAGCACACTGGGTGAAAATAAGGAGCCAGCAAATTGCTTCATGCCCAGATTAGCTATCAAGAACAGCCACCAAGAGAAGCTGACATACCTGCATTACCTCACCGACCCTTGCAAAAAAGACAACCACTGGTGTCCTCCATGTCCCTGTCTCTCCCCAGCAGGGGACCCTCCCTGTGAGTTCCCTCGTGTAGGGATGGAAATTTTAGAAATAGAGTGAGCTCCTGGCTGTGCTTGTTTAATAAACTCCAGGATGCTTTTCTGGCTCGCAGTGATTGCACACTATCTGTGGGAGCCACGCCAAAGAGGAGGCTAGGACTGTGGGCAGAGAGTGCTTTTCTGCACAGCAACAGTGAACCGGTGCCAGCTGGCAAGGGAACCAAGAGCTCTGGCTCTACGTCTGTGCTGTTCCACCCAGCAAACCCTCCCTTCTCAGCCTATCAGCATCTCTAGACGGTGCGTTTGTTTCAGAATGTTTTTTGTTACAATGAAATGGTGTGACCTGTTTGTCTCCGAGTCAGTGCCCCCCAGTGCGGTTCGGAAAAACACAAACCCCACAAAGTGATTTCACTTAGAAAAGCAGCTGCAGAGCATGTGTAAAGACTTCTCGGAAAGGGGAGAGGAAGGCTGTCTAGGAGCTGCGCTACTGACTATTTGCAAAGCCCTGCATTTAATATAGGAACTGGCCCAGCTGACTCTCACTGTTCCAAAGGACTGAGTGGAATAAGTAGGCCAGTCCCACTGAAATGATCTCGGATACAAAAGGTCCCTCACAACTCATTTGAGAATCAGGAATAGATGATAGCCTTGCTGTCGGATTCTTTATGGCCTGTGAGCTTGTAATGAGATCATCTTGGATTTCTGAGGCCAGGCACAGCTAAAGTACAATGGGAAACCTCCAGCCAGGAGTCCAAGTGGAAAAAAATGTAGGGGTGGTAATCTCCCTATTCTGTCACTCGTGACATCGGAGCTTAGATTCTGGCAAGGATGCAGGGGAAAATGTTGCCTTGTCAGACTGTTGTGAGCTGGCTCAATGTGACCCCTGCTTCAAGGGAAAACATAGAAGTTGTGGCAAGTTACATCAGTGATTCATGCAGTGTTAGTGTGCCCAAGTTCTAGTATTGCTGACCTAGTGCATGAGCATGCATTCAGGGGTGGCAAACAGTCTTTCAGACAAAATGCCCTCACGTACTTATTGATGATTCCCTTGTGCCTTTTACAGGAGTGGGAATGATAGGCCTAGCTGAGCAGGTTTTAGGGGCTCTCAGCCAATCGAGGTTGGCCCTTGGATTGCATTGCAGTCTTTGCATCGTGACAGTGATGCATGGGGCACTGCTTTACCATCTATCACTGCAGTGTCATCATGCTGAGACGGTGGAGGGACAGAGCAAAGCCGGAAGCAAGATTTCAGGATGGATGGAAGCCCAGCCAATCCCACCTCCCCTGCAGCCAGAGTGAGGGGGAACACACCTTTCCCTCTTTAAAGCACCACCTCTCTTGAAATGAAGAATAAAAAACCAAGACTGTAAGTGTGTCCTCCTCTGCATCGGTGGAGTGCCCAGCACAACAGGAATCCTTTCAAAATATATTGGTGTGAAATTAGAAAGACAAGGAATTAGGAGTGAAGGTTGCATTTCTCAAGCCAAGGGCGAGGCAGATAGAATGAAGCTACCACATAGTTTTATTTCATCATTGTCTTCAGCACATAGGGAGGAAATGCTTCAGCGTAAGAAAGCACCTGATGAGTCCTTCCTGTGCTCCTCCAAAGCTCTGCCCAGGTTTACATGATGCAGATGTTTTTTGAGACATCCCTACCAATGCGCTGCCACCTAAGCAGCTCTGCCATGGTAGCAATGGGAGAACTGCTTGTGCAAATAGGGCATAAGCATTGCTAAACAGTGGTAGCAATAAATATTTATATTACAATAGCACCCAAAGTGCTGGCCCCCCACGGTATTGGCTGCTGGTGCAAGCACAGGAAAGAGACGATCCCACTCTTTATCATTCACTTATTGTTTTTCCTTAGCTTTAGTTAATACGTATGATTAGAGCTTTGAATTTATAGGCCAGCTCCTCAGTTGGCGTGAATCAATACTTCTCCAATGGAGTCAATATGTTTCATGGCATATAAACAGCGAAATTAAATGAAGAATGTCACTGCTCTGGCTGGAAGGTTGCTATGTGACACTTCTTTACCTCTTAGTATTCAGAACACACAAGCACCGCAAAACAGACAGAAACAAAGCAGGCTGCTCCCTAAAACAGAGAGGCACAGCTCTCCCCACCTTACTGCAGGCTGGGTGGCTGCAAACTGACTGCTGCTAGATCTCCAGCTTCCCAGGAAAGCCTGCAAAGCAGGCTCCCATTCTTAATGCAATAGCTTGCAATTTCAACATATGGAAAGCCCTGCGTTTTTTGCAAATGCAAAATGAAACAAAAAATAACCAACAATACAAACTAAAATGCAGTCACCCTATAGCAGCGGCTTCTGCCCCAGGGGGCTGGGCCTGGCTCTCTCTTCTAAGCGCTGTGACCTGGTGCCTGGCACTGCAGAGCTGCTCAGGCTTGGCCCAACGCCCGCCCCCCATCACAATGATGACGGGGCAGTAGAGCCACATTGGATGGGTGGCACTGTGACTCCATATGCCAGGTCACAACAGCCAGAATGGGCAGCCGGATCCAGCCCCATGGGGAAAGAATTGCTGTTGTGGGGTGAATGCAGGGTGAGCTTACTCTCCAGTCTCCCAAAGCATCCTTTCATCACTGGGGTGGGTTTATGTGCCAACTCCTCAGTGCCTCCTGTTGATTCTGGACACTTTGTGATCAGTGTGGATACCAGTGAGACACAGTATGCCCGATTTGCAGATCAATAAGGTTTAATGTTCAAGGTTTTCTATAAATATACTAGTTAGATACAAAGCCTAAAATTAACTACAATATATCATACTCTGCTTAGCTCTCCAGGCTTAGTGTTACTCAGAAGGCTGTATACAGGAACAGCTTTCTTCAGGGGCCCCGCCAGGGAGTCAGTGGATCCTCTGGTCCAACCGGCAGTACCTTCCGCGGAGTCAGGTGTTGATGGAGCGCCCCCCTTTGTCTAAGTGGTGACTACCTATACCCTTCCATAAACAACCTTCACCTAATTATCTCTCTCTCATTATCATATAATGCTAATTACCTACATTGGGTTTCCACCCTTAATTACATTCCATTTTCACCATAATAATTGGGGTCATCAAAACAACGTCTGGTGGTAGGAGGGGCGGAGTAAAAGTATGCCCCTTGGCAATGAAACAGTGTACCCCCAGACGTTCAAGGATAACTTGTTGTTCCCATCATCGTTATCTATGTGCAGCTGCAAGCATACAGTATCTGTATTTTGTCTTATTATGTGCCATGCTATGCAGAAACTGAGACAGCTATACTGTTATTCAGTCTCTGCCAACTGGAAGATGTCATGCTACAGGGGTCAGAATAGCCAAGCAAGCAACTGAAGCTATGCTAGGCCTGTAGGACAGTGGTCAAGCAACTCAAATTGCACTGAGCCTCCAACACCTCCCACCCCCAGGGCTGGACCCCTCAAAAAAAATGCTCGAAAGACTTTCACAGGGTGGTGTCGGTGCCGCTCATGCACCATCTGAGTGCCTGGCCTTTTGACTTCAGCTTTGTACAGTGCCAGCCCAGAAAGCAAACTAAGGATTTTGCTCACTGGTGTTTGCTCAGTCTCCAAGGACTCCCCTCCCCCCTTGTTTGTACAGCACCTAGCACAATGGGAGCCTCATCCATGCCTGGGGCTCCGAGGTGCTGTTGTAATGCAGATGATGATAATCTAAAAGTTTGTGGGAGTCTGGTGGTGAAACAGCTTAGGGCTTGTCTGCACAAGCAAGGCTTTGCTGACACAGCTATATCAGTATAGCTCTACTGGCAGAGGCCCAGCGAGGAGAGCGCTTATACCAGCATAAGATGGGATAGGTCAGGGCTTCCCAGACTTTTTACTTGCATGACCCAATTTTCAGATGCAGTGCTTCCTGCGGACCCAGACTGCATAGAGGACACCATTTTGGATGCACTCAGAAAGGCTGTGACCCCATCACTGATAGTGTGACTCCGTTTGGGAACCGCTGGCCTAGGTAAACCGCCTCTTCAAAAAACATAAGCTGTATCAGCAAAAGGTCTCTTTTGTTGATATAGGTAGATCTACACAGGAGGTCTTAAGTTTTTTTTTCACACCTTGGATGTAGCTACGCTGACAAAACTTTGGCACGTTCAGGTATACATTACAATGTAAAACAAACCTAAGTAAAGATCTTCATACTGGGAGAAGTACAATGGCCTCAAAAGTGAGCTGGGGAAGGAAAAGGGTTTGCATCGCCTCCTGGTTTTAATCCCCTCTTTATATTGTCTGTGACGAGTGGCTGCTTAAAGATCTTTTTTTTTTTTTTTAAAAAGAAGTGGAGGTCACTCAATTTTTTTAAATATTAAATTCAGATTCTCTCTGTGAGTGATTGCTCATATCCATTCCATTATAGGTGTGTGCGCACCCCGTGCACAGATTCCCGAAGCTTTTTTCCCTTAGCAAGCCCCGCAGGATCAGCTCAGGTGCCCCCTGGAGTGCCGTGCTCATGCCACGGTATATAGGGCGCTGCCGACCCCGCGGGCCCTCAGTTCCTTCTTTCCGCCTGTGACGGTTGCTGGAACGTCTGCCTCTTGCATATCACAAGTAGCCTCCCTTAGCATTCTAGTGCTTTTCTTTGTTAGTTGATTGTGATAGTTTACAACTCCTTAGTAGATAAGTAGATAGCAAACAAGTGCCCTTCGGGGCTACGTTAGAGCCATGCCTGGCTCCACTGGCTTTAAAGCCTGCACCATGTGTGCTAAAGCTTTCCCCATGAGTGATCCTCACGACCACTGCCTCCGATGCCTTGGATAGCAGCACAGACGAGAGAAATGCAAAATCTGCAGGGCCTTTAAGCCATGCACCCAGAAAGAGCGGGATGCCAGGCTGAAGGCTATCCTGATGGAGTCTGCGCTCTGACCGGACTCCGAGCCATCTCGTTCTCCAGCGGCACCGAGTGTCTCCTCGGTGCGGAGCACTCCATCAGCACCGAAAAAGAAGAAGCGGCCTGAGGCCGCCCACATGGACTCCCCCCTGCGACCAGTACAGCAGGGTGTGTCTCAGGAGATGCCCCAGCCACATGCCGTGGAGAGTGCTCCAGCACCGGCATCTCCTCACAGGGAGCCTCCCCCGACTCCTGTGGGTGGGGGAGCACTCCTGCAAGGGCCGTTGACGCCGGAGGCATTTGTGGCGGCACGCACCTTCATGGGCCTGCCCACGCCTCTGTCCCCCCCTTGGCCGAGGGTTCCGGGACCGGCGTCTCGGGGTAAACCTGTGCTGGGTGGCCCCGGTGGGTGGAGGAGACAGGAGTCGAGGTCTCTCCCCAGACGGTCAAGGAGGGTCGAGAGTGCGGGCTCCCCTCCTAGCTCCGACTCTAAGTCGTCGAGCTCCTCGGCACCGAGGGCGGTTGAGAGGCAAATGCGCGAGGCGATGCCGTTCCACTTCCCCCTCGCGCAGGGATCATAGCTCCAACTCTGATGCCTTGGTACGGAGCCTCGCTCGGCACCGATCCCCAACTCCGGTCCCCGTCTCCGACGCAGGTGAAGGTCGCTGCACTACCGGCTCCGGCACCGCCCGCCTCGGCACCGCTGGCCCCAGCACCGTTCGTATCGGCACCGTGGAGTCGGATACGCTCTTGCTCCGTTTCGAGGAGACATAGGCGGCACCACTCCCACTCTAGAGGTGAGAAACGTCACTGCAAAAGATCGAGGCACAGGGGGAGTTCTACATCCCACTCCTCCAGCAGCTCGTCCCCCCGACGACATTGGAGACGTCGGCACCGGCGCTCCTCATCGTCATCTAGGGGCCGCTCAGCAACCCGGGGCCACAAACAACGGTCTAGCAGCTCCTGATCTCAAGCACGCCAGCCACTGCAAGCCCCAATACAGGCTACGGCGTGGCCCCAAGGCCCCTGGCAGTGGCCGTACTTGGGGCCGTGGGGTACCCAGCTGGGCCAGGGCACCGTGTCCATCTACTCTTCGGTGGCCCAGCCAGCACTCCCACCTCCGGCCCAACCTGACCAGGATCATCCATCGGATGACGGTTCAGACCCCAAGGACGGTCCCTCCATGGGGCCCCTCCCCCAGTCTTCCTCCTCCTCCCCAGATGAGGCGGTGGCTAGAGACCGTAAGGCCCCCCTCTTTGACTTCAGGGCCTACCAGGACCTGCTAAAGCGGGTGGTGGATAACCTCAACATCGATCTCAGAGATGTCGGAGGAGGAAGATCCTCTCTTTGGGTCATCTGGCTTCGCAGGGCCATTTCACATCACCCTCCCGGTGCACGAGAGGGTCATGAAACTCTCCAAGGCCCTCTGGCAGACCCCTCTTCTGTGGCCCCTACCTCCAAGACCGCAGAAAGAAAATACTATGTCCCCAAAGAGGGTTTTGACTTCCTGTATACCCACCCTGCCCCGGGAACACTGGTTGTTGATGCTGTCAACCAGCGTGACCAACAGGGAGGCCAGGGCAGCACCCCTAAAGATAAGGACAGCAAGAAGCTGGACCTTTTTGGGGGTAAGGTTTACTCCACCATGGCACTGCAGCTACGTGTCACCAACCACCAGGCGCTCCTGGGGAGGTACAACCTCAACTTGTGGTCCTCGCTACAGAGGTTCCAGTCGGGGCTGCCACCAGATCAGGCCGCGGACTTTGCCACTGTGACCCAGGAAGAAGCGGCAGTGGCAAACACGGCATTACAATCAGCCAGCGATATGGCGGATGCCTCCAGCAGGGTGATGGCTTCGGCCATTGTCATGCGCCGCTGCTCCTGGCTGCAATCTTCAGGATTATCCCAGGAGGTCCAGCAAGCAATACAGGACCTTCCGTTTGAGGGGGGGGGGCGGGACTCTTCTCTGATAAGACAGATGAGAAGCTCCATGCCCTGAAAGATTCGCAGGCCACCCTTAGGTTCCTAGGGCTCTATACCCCACAGGCTGCGAGACGTCAATCTCAGCCTCAGGCCCAGAGGCAACCACCGCCGCCTCCTAGGCCAGGGCCCAGACCCGCTCAACCCAGGAGGGGCCAGCATCGCTTCAGCGCGCCCAATCGCCATGACCGTCAGGGGTCCTCGGCGGGGCCCCAGCAAGGCCCAAGCAAGGGCAACAATGGAAATAAACGGTTTTGGTGGTGCGTACGAGGGTGGTTCTCCTTCATTGCCCCGGATCTCTCCCGGCCCTTTGCCCACAGGCTTCGGCCCTATTATGCCGAATGGGAAACCATCACCTCGGACCACTGGGTCCTTGGCGTAGTCCTCAGGGGCTATGCCTTCAGCTTACAGCCTTCCCCCCGGACTCTCAACCATCCAGTCCCTCTTCAGGGACCCCGCTCACGAGCAACTGCTCATACAGGAGGTCAAGTCCCTCCTCTCACTCGGAGCGGTAGAAGAAGTTCCTCCACAGGAACGGGGGAGGGGATTTTATTCACAGTCCTTCCTAATCCCCAAGGCCAAGGGGGGCCTGAGGCCCATATTAGACCTCTGTCATCTGAACAGATTCATCAGATGCATCAGGTTTCACATGGTTTCCCTAGCCTCCATCATTCCCACCCTAGATCCAGGAGACTGGTATGCTGCCCTCAATCTCAAGGATGCGTATTTCCATATCTCTATTCTCCCCGGTCACAGAAGGTTCCTCAGGTTCGTGGTAGCTGGCTGCCACTACCAATTCTCGGCCCTGCCATTTGGTCTTTCGTCAGCCCCCAGGTTCTTTACAAAGGGTATGGTCGTGGTAGCGGCCTATCTCCGCAGCAAAGGAGTCCAGATCTTCCCATACCTGGATGACTGGCTGATCTGGGGCCGGTCCAGGGCTCATGTGAGGAACAGCCTAACACTCACCTGCGCGACATGCACAAACTGGGGCTGCTCATCAACCATCAGAAGTCCACGCTCACCCCGGTGCAGTGCATAGATTTCATAGGGGCCACCCTAAATGCCACCCAGGCCAGAGCCTTTCTCCCACGGCCTCGGTTCGAGATCATGGCCGCCATAATTACCGAATTACACAGGTCCCCCACAACGACAGCCAGGCACTGCCTTCAGTGGTTGGGACATATGGCAGCGTGCACGTATGTAGTGAGGCTGGCTCGCCTCAAACACAGGCTTCTCCAAGGGTGGTTGGCCTCAGTGTATGTACCAGCCAGACATTCGTTGAACAAGGTGGTCACAGTTCCCACCCAGGTACTGTCCTCCCTAGACTGGTGGAGGAACCCGGGGGAGGTTCAGAGACTTGGCTCCTTCAGAGACTCTCATAACAGACACCTCAGATATGGGATGGGGGGCTCACATCAGCAAGGACTTGAGCACTCGGGCTCTGGTCACCGGACAAAAGAGCCCTCCATATCAATGTCAGGGAGCTGAGGGCAGTCCACCTGGCCTGCAGGGTCTTCCTCAGGTTCCTGAAGGGCAAGATGATTCACGTTCTCACGGACAATACGGCGGCCATGTTCTATATGAGCAGGCAGGGGGGAGCGCGCTCCTCAGCTTTATGCCAGGAGACTATACGACTGTGGGACTTTGCTGTGAGGCACGACTTCCACGTCTCTGCCTCTCACCTCTCCGGGGTCAAGAATGATGAGGCAGACCGCCTAAGCAGGTCGTTCTTACCCTGCCACGATTGGTCACTGCACCAGGAGGTGGTAGATTCAATCTTCCGGAAGTGGGGAGCTTCCCAACTGGACTTGTTCACATCGTCCTGGAACAGGAAGTGCCTGAGGTTCTGCTCGCTCCAAGGTTGCGAGCCAGGCTCCCTCTCCGACGCGTTCCTTCTAGACTGGACGGGGACCCTCAGGTATGCTTTTCCCCCCATCCCGCTCCTACCCAAGGTCCTCTTGAAAATCAAGAAGGACAGAGCGGACATGATACTGATTGTGCCAGCTTGGCTGCGACAGCACTGGTACAGCATGCTGCTTGACCTGTCCATCAATCCGCCGCTCCCGAGGCGTCACGACCTGCTCTCCCAGGACCAGGGTCACCTGCTGCACCCGGACCTGGACTCCTTCCACCTGACAGCATAGACACTCCGTGACGGAGAGAGAGAGAGCCTGCTCCTTGCAGGTCCGGCAGGTTCTTCTCGGCAGCAGAAAACCTTCCACTCAGATGGTGTACCAGGCCAAGTGGAAGCGTTTTACCTGTTGGGTGGAGTCCCGGGGTATCCCACCGAGCGGTTCGCTCATACAGGCGATTTTGGAGTACCTGCTCCATCTAAAGCTCCAGGGCCTAGCACTAGCCTCCCTGAAGGTGCACCTGGCGGCTATCTCCGCCTTTCATCAGCCAATGGAAGGACGATCCCTGTTCTCCCACCCCATGTCAGTCAGGTTCCTCAAGGGGGTGGAGAGGCTGTACCCACAGGTCCGTGACCCGGTGCCTCCCTGGGATTTGAACCTGGTCCTCACTATGTTGACAGGACCCCCCTTCGAGCCAATGGCTACATGCCTGCTGCTTGTCTTCTCTTGGAAGGTAGCCTTCCTGGTGGCCATTACATCGGCTAGGAGGGTCTCCGAGATAAAAGCTTTGACCTCGGAGCCCCCGTACACGGTCTTCTACAAAGATAAGGTCCAACTGAGACCCCATCTGGCTTTCCTGCCTAAGGTGGTGTCTCAGTTTCATTATAACCAGGATATCTTCCTCCCCGTGTTTTTTCCCAAGCCACACGGTTCGGAGGAGGAGCGGAGATGGCACTCCCTGGATGTCAGACGAGCCCTGGTCCACGACATCGAGCGGACCAGGCCGTTCCGGAAGTCAACACAGCTGTTCGTGGCAGTGACGGACCGGATGAAGGGCTCATCTGTCTCCACCCAGCGCATCTCCACCTGGATCACCGCCTGCATCAGGACCTGTTACGAGCGGGCGAAGGTGCCGCTTCCAGGAGCTGTGACAGCGCACTCAACCAGAGCCCAGGCCTCATCTGCGGCCTACCTAGGAAGAGTGCCCCTGCAGGACATCTGCAGAACAGCGACCTGGTCGTCTGTCCACATCTTCACGTCCCACTACGCCATCATACAACAGGCGAGAGAGGATGCGGGCTTCGGCAGAGCCGTGCTGGCGAGGGCGGCTCAACGCGGACTCCTACCCACCTCCAAGGTATGGCTATTTAATCACCTATACTGGAATGGATATGAGCAATCACTCGAAGAGAGAAAACAGAGTTACTTATCAGTAACTATTGTTCTTTGAGATGTGTTGCTCATATCCATTCCACACCCACCCTTCGTCCCCACTGTCGGAGTGGGCAGAAAGAAGGGACTGAGGGCCCGCGGGCTCGGCAGCGCCCTATATACCGCGGCATGAACGCAGCACTCCAGGGGGCGCCTGAGCCGACCCTGCAGGGCTTGCTAAGGGAAAAAAGTTCCGGGAATCTGTGCACGGGGCGTGCACACACCTATAATGGAATGGATATGAGCAACACATCTCGAAGAACAACAGTTACTGGTAAGTAACCTTGTTTTTCCTTTCGCATGGAAGTTAGTGACTGAAGAACGCGTGAAATAGTGACATCACAAGAGGCAAGTGACTGGAAGCTGAGACCTGGGCAGTGTTGCAAATCTTGATGATGTCTGAATGTGGCTGGGAACAAACATTTTAGCTGAAAACAGTTGAGTGCTCAATGGGTATGTCTACACTCCACGTTGAGCCTAAAACCCGGCTGGGGCGTGGATCAGAGCCTGCGTCCTGCTATGACTTGGTTCCAAGCCATCATTCTGCAATATGGATGCAGGTCAAGCCACAGACCTGAGTCAGAAGATCTGCTTAGTACTGTATGGACGCATTAGCACAGCTGAGAGATCCAGATCCAGCAATTGTAAACCCAGGTTTACAATGCAATGTGGATGCTCAAGTGTGGGTTTGATGACATGGAGTCCACAAGGCCGGGTCCCACAGATCCAGGTTTACAATGCAATGTAAATGTCCCCACCGTGGGACCCAGACAGATCACAAGTAACATTGAATTATAGAAGATAGGGTTGGAAGGGGAGCTCAGGAGGTCATGTAGTCCAACCCCGCTCAAAGCAGGACAAACCCCAACAAAATTATTCCAGCCAGGGCTTTGTCAAGCCGGGCCTTAAAAACCTCTCAGGATTGAGTTTCCATCACCTCCTTAGGTAACCGATTCCAGTTCTTCACCACCCTCCTAGTGAAAACGTTTTTCCTAATATCCAACCTAGACCTCCCACACTGCAACTTGAGACCATTGCTCCTATTCTGTCATCTGCCACCACTGAGAACAGCCTAGCTCCATCCTCTCTGGGAACCCCCTTCCAGGTAGTTGAAGGCTGCTATCAAATCCCCCCTCATTCTTCTCTTCTACAGACTAAACAAGCCTCGTTCCCTCAGCCTCTTCTCATAAGTCATGTGCTCCAGCCCCCTAATCATTTTCGTTGCCCTCTTCTGGACTTTCTCCAATGTGTCCACATCCTTTCTGTAGTGGGGGGCCCAAAACTGGACACAAGACTCCAAATGTGAGCTCACCAATGCCAAATAGAGGGGGATAAACACTTTGTGTCAGCTAAGCATGAGTAAACATTTTAGTTCTAAATTTTTGCAAAACCACATCAACAAAAAGCGAATAGCAAATGCTTATCTGGGTGTCTGTGGGCAAGTCCTGTTACCTCCCTATGCTTTAGTTTTTCAATCAGTAATGTGTGGCTATTCTCTCCCAGGGCTGTTGGGAACATTAATTCACTCGTGTTTGTAAAGTGCTTTGAGAGCCTGAGCTGCAAGGGGCTAGAGAAGAGTTACCGTAATTTCCCATTGTTATTCTGTAAGTGTTTGCACCTATTATCTGCTCCTGTATCATCTTGATTATAAATATGAGAGTTATCCACACAACTCAAGACAGAAGCCTTGCAGAATACATTGTATACGTTAGCATGGGTGAGAGAGATCTCATACAATGTCCACAACTTCTCAGGACAGTAATCACAGGCAGATTTCATTTATCGGATGTCACAGGATGGCAGTCCCTTGGGTCTTAACTGTTGACTGGGCCTGGCTTTCTTCAAATAGCCTGTTGAGTGGCAGCCCCACTGCTGTGGGTAGAAATAACCTGTGAGGTTAATCTTTTTGTCCACTAATTGTTCCATGATTAACATGGCCCAGGGGGGAGAAAGGGGGATGTCTCTAACCATTTATGTCCCTTTGTTTCCAATTAGCTATGACTTCACTTAAAGATATAACTAGTGAATGGGAGATTAATTTTACACACTTTAAGCTATATTTGCCCTTTCCTGGGTGACCTAGCATAGTGGCTAATAGGCCTGATCAAGTCTTAGACCCACTTACTATAGATAACTTCCCTTCATTTGAGATGATAGAGTGGTTCCACCAAAGGTGTAGCTGACCACGTAATCTCCAGCGCTTCTCCCTGCTATCCTTATATGTCTGGGAGATGCAGGGTTAATCTGCAATGGCTGCTGATGTGCCGAATGCAGCAGCCAGTTTCCATTTCCCAAACTCTCCTTTTATCCACCTAATCAGAGCCAATAGGGCCCTGCAGAGAAGGGAATCATCCCCTTTGTACTGTGTGAGTCTAATTGTTCCCTCCCTGCTGTTTTCGCCTCTGTTAAAAGCCCTCGATGGAGGCGCACCGAGTGAGTCCCACTGGTGGATCCAGAGTGCTGCTGTGTATCAGCTACTCATTTCCCTCTTCGGTTCCAGAGTTTTGAAGGCCCCCTTCTTTAAACTGTCCCTCTGAATCTATTCCCAGATCTGAAACTCTGGTTCTGATACATGACTCAGGCTCTAGAGCTAGCTAGTGGGCCCGAGGGAAGAATTTGCTGATGGGGAAGATGGGCTGGGAAAAAATACACGTCTTATTTTTATGTTTAAACAAAACAGGTCAGGCAGAAATTCTGCAGGTTCCTGCACCCCAGCTGATAGCCTGAAATCACTTGTCTTTGCAGGTATACTTCTTACGGTGTTTTTTTGGTGAAAAATAAACCTGTTTTCTGACTGGCGCTAGTTCTGAGCGCCTGGGGTGAAAGTGCCATGAGAGCCTACTTCTGCAAGAGTGAATGGGCAGGAACACCCTCTGGCTTCACGGACAGATGGGGGTGCGCTGCACGGTGGCAGAGTGGGCTCTGTTTGCCAAACGTGCAGCAGATCTTTGCACTGTAAACACGCTTTGCTGTTTCATTTTCTGGCTTGTACAGTATTACATCTTCAAGGAAAAAAATGGCCTGTGTGTAATATTTCATCAACCTCAAACCTGTCAGCAGTGCAACTTGTCATAGTAAATTGGGTCAACTCCTCAAACAGCTAAAACAGAAAAGAAAAACCAAGATTTCTAGTTCCCCTAAAAGAGGAGGGGTGGGGGGCCTGCAGCCCCAGGCATTGCAGGTCCTGCAGGCTGGTTCTGAAACAAGGCAGGGGGCAGAGGTCCAGGTGAAAGGTGGGGGAGCAGTGAGACTATGGCTAAACGAGGTAGGAAGGATTCCTGGGTGCCGTGAGTTTGGAGGAGTAGAGGAAAGTTTCTTGGCAGACTAATAACTTCTCTTCTACTTCTGATTGTGAGTCATCTCAGCAGTGGAGCAGCTTACAGCCTGGTAAATGCAGAATGGGAAATACAGCATGACTCAAACTCTGGGGAATGCTGTCGCTGGGTTGGATCCCGGGTACCTGCGACAGAAAGGAAAATTGCCCCTTTTGTGACAAAAGTGTATCATTGAGATAAAATCGACGGGAATTCTCAGAGTGAGGCAAGGTTCCCAATAACATCTGGAAGAGAGAGTGGCCAGGCTCTGGGTGTGATGATGAGACCACAGTCTGAGAACTCGGAGTGTCCATCTCCAAATTCAGCCTGAAACACAGTGTTAGGCATTGTCTTTCTAGAACAGGGGTGGGGAACCTTTTTGTTGCCAAGGGCCTGATGGTGAACCTTTTTGTTGCCAAGGGCCTGATGGTGGCCCTGGCGGTGGGCGGGGATTCGGCGGCAGGGGGGGGATTCGGCGGCGGCACAGTTACGTGTGGGGCGGTGCCCGCCGCCGAAATGCCGCCGCCGTTTCCGCCTTTTCGGCGGCGCGGTTTTGCAGTGTCCGCAGGGTTCCGTGGGGCAGTAACCGCCTCCGGACTCCACCCGCCGCCGAAAATGGGCAGACGGCGGCAGGGTTTCGGCGGCAGGGTTTCGGCGGCGCGCACTTCCCGCCCGCCCGCGGGCTGGATCAAATCCTTTCGCGGGCCGGATCCGGCCCGCGGGCCGGCGGGTCCCCACCCCTGTTCTAGAAGATGGACAGGCACATGTGTCTGAGGAGCCACTGATCACGTTTCAAAGCCCACTAACTCAGAGGTGTCCAGAGCAGCAGGTATCTCCTCTTCCTCTACTGGGAAAAGAAGGGTGATCCAGTTTTTCCTCCATTGTCTAGAGATTTGGAAAGGTGTTGCCGTTGCCTATTTGTGCCCCTACGAGTAGCAGCAGGGTTAGAAGGGAAAGGAATTGGATGGCACCAATGGAGCTTTCTTCCACTTCCACCCAAGCTGGTTCATTCACGGCCCAAGAGCATGGATCAATAACATCTAAGAGGGACAATGCTCTCATCACCGGGGAACCGTGCTCTACATCTGCCAATCACCTTTTAAGGGTTCTTTAAAGAAAGAACAAAGCTTTTTGAAGTTCAATGAGTTAAAAGCTCACAGCTATCCTTCCCCTCTGCAACAGAACCTTATGGCCCCCATGCTCGTCTTTCCCCTAGGAGAGAGAAAACACCCTAACCATTTCAGCCCTGAAACCCTCTTGCAGTTTGATTTGTGTAAACTTTTCGGTGTCTCTCTCTCTAGTTTTTTACACTGAGCTCATTACCACAGTGTCCAAATACCTCAAAGGGCTATCTGACTCAATGGTGGGAGGGGCAGAGGATTTTCACACAAAGGAGGGGAAAAAAAAAAAAAAACCAAATGAGACCAAGTGCTTTCATCTTCCTTTTCTTCCCTGGTGCTAAGCTAGCTGAGGAAGCAGCTCAGGCAGAGGGAGCTGTTGGCATGAGCTTGGAAGTCAGATATGAAATGTTAGGCCACCCAGAAATGAAAAGTAGATTCTAATGCTCTCTAAAATAGATGCAGCAGTGTCTTTGTTAAGCAGAGAATCCACAGCTATCTTACTCCTGCCTCTGCAAAAAAAAAAAAATCCCAACACGTTGACTCTAAAGTACATACGATGTCAACCTGGCGTGGTCTCTCTGACTCAGAGTTGAGGGAAACTTTCTCGGTGCTGGGCTTGTTCTGCAAAATATGAAATGATTAAAGGAAGAAGAAGAAGAAAAAAAGAAAACCCTAAGCTGCTCTGGCAGAAAAATTAAATATTTTCTTCTCCACAGGAACTACAAGGCCAGAGCTGCTGGCTCAAAAAGACATCTCATTGCTTTCCCAGAGCAACCTGGATCTCATAAGATTGCAGGATACAAAGAAGTAGCTACACAGTGTGGGTTGTAGCAAGGTCTGCTGCAATTATGCCTTAACTGGGAGGCTTTAAGGCTATGCAAAGCAGATTTGTGAGCTAAACACCTACTGTCCACATCAGATATGTTTCCCCCTCCTGCCCTCGCTTTGGGCTTTCATCAGAGGAGGGAGAGTGATGTTAGTTTCTGCTGGGGGCTTCTAATGAGGTTTTCCAACCCCATACAGAACATAGGCAGAAGAGCGAGGAGAGCTTTCCCTGCTGACAGGCATCCCAGGGTGTAGTGAAATGTAGTGAACAGGCTATACAAAATGTGGACTGAGACAGGCAACTGGCATGGAAAATTTCAGCCTCATTGGTTAAAGTTGGACAAACTGAAAAAAGACCTTATAATGGAAAGCGTTGGGTGTTCCCAGCCCTGCCTATAATACATACACTGAGACCTTTCAGTGACTTCTCTCCGTCCGCCCTTTTGTGATGGATGTATCTTTGGGAGTTCTGACTGTATTAACATCCCGTGTCACTGTGGGCCAGGGATCATATATCATTGCAGGCGGAAGGCTGAGCACAGCTTTTAACATGAATATAGGAATTTTTATTGTTGTTATATGTATTTCTCTTTGATGCTTTTTTTCACCTTAAGAATCAATGTGCTCACTTAGAAAGAGCCATGCAGTAAATTATAACTCGGGGGCCATTACATTGTTCATAAGCCTTCAGAGAGAAAGCAAAGTGCAGACAGGCAGTCTGGCTTGCTGGGGGCATCACAGCGTAGGCAAGGAACTGTGCAGCTTGGAAAAACCCCGATCAGGGGGAAAGATGTGGGTCTGTGCCCAAGATAGGTGGTAATTGGGAGCCTAGAGCCGGTGCCCTCAAGGGACCATGAAGGGGAAATACTGGTGCAGTTGCCCTGAATTATGACAATATACACTGACACCTTAATGATGCCTCGCTGTCCATCCTTTCTACTTGCCTTGACCAAAAAAAATGTGTGGATTCACTTCAATTTTCTTGGCTAAATGTCTCAAACATAAGTGCTTCTCTTCATTCTCAAGTCCAGTTTCATCTCCTATTGCCTTCCTCTCACTTATCACTACTCCACTACTGCTTCATGGGGCCATGAGCACAAGCATGTACCGGGCACAGTTCACCGCTCTCCCAACGCCTGCTCCTTCTGTGGCATGAGGGAGACCCTGGAGCATGTTTTCCTGGAGCGTGCCAGGTTGCAGCCTCTGTTTTGGCTCCTCCAGAACCTGCTCCTGAGGTTCTGGCTGCACTTATCCCCTCACCTTCTGATCTATGTACACCCCATCCCTGGCCCCACAAAGTTGCAAGACCTTGTCAACCTCCAAAATGGCCATTCACAGCACTGGGGAGAGAAGGTTGGCAGAAGGGATGCCCTGCGACTATGGGGACTATTTCTGTTCCTCCGTCCATTCACACATTTGGGCAGAATTCCTCCGGGCCATGGAGGAGCAGTGGATGCTTCCCAGGGTTCTCTGCTGGGTGTCCCCCTCTGGATCCTTGCAATTGATCCTTTGACACCCCCCCACACCCATTTGTTTTTTCATTTGTTGTCCCCCGCAATTAGTTGAGTCCTGGGCTCAGTGACTCCTTCGCTTAGGCTGGGGGAGGGGCCTTTAGCAGTGAGGGGGCTTGTGCCCACCCACTCCCTGGAACTCGCTAGGACCACTACTAGGTTATCTTGGTATTGCTCTTCACCCTGACTCCTCCTCTTTCCTATATTCCCATGTATGTAAATCTGCCTATCACCTCCAAATCCCCAGCATTAACTCAGCTCTTCACTGCCACCCACCTCTGCTTGCAGTCCTCTTGTGGCCTTCACCTTGTCTCACTTTGAGTCTCAGCCTGTCTGGCTTCATATTGCAGCTTGGTGAACTCCAGCATGAGCAGAAAACTGCTCTCCTGCTTCCACAGAGAAGGAAGCAGGGAGCAGGGGTCCCCCACTCATACCAGGAGATAGTAAGTTCAGAGTTTCTCTCTGTGTTTCTAAAAGCTTTCATGGACTATACATTGTAGACCTGGGACCAGGTTCTGGTGCCCACCTCTTTCCCCTCCTGTGGAGTCCTGGTGTAGAGGTGTGCTAGGCTGGGACTAGAGCAGAAGGAGGCAGTTGGGAGAGTGGCTGCAAAATTATGGGCAACCACAAGAAAGTTGCTGTAGGTCAGAGCAGCCCTCAGAGCTTCTCTACCTTACATCAGTGGCCATTCCAATCTCAGGGTAGCCCAGAATCCAGGAGGCACAAAGGTGATTTTAAAGTCACCCTTTTCCTGCCAAGCTGGGTCATCTTTGCTGGAATCTGGCCCTTTGTCTCCACCCTATTCTGCTCTAGCAGTGGCCTCTTCACACAGCATCAGCATAAAGGTGGGAAAAGGAGGGTGCCAGCTGGAAACCCCTTTTCCCTCCCGGCCTCATCCATTCTCTTTCTTATTCCAAGTCTGCCCTCAAGCCATCTCTTCTCTGTTAATTTATCTCTTTCCATGTACTATTACACATTATTTAGCTCTGTAACTGTACTATTTATAGCAACACTGGAAAGCTTTTCAGGATACAATTTGCGTGAAAGATGCTACACACAATAAAACATTACTGTTTAATGACTCTGAAAACATCTGCACCTGGAAATTCTATGCTATGTGAATGGCTTGGGTCTAATCCTTCAGGGAGGGGGAAAAAAAAGCCAACCCAGGTATTTGATCACTTGATTTGGTTTCTCTTTTTGTATTTTTACATAATTAGTATCCAAAGATGGAAACACATATTTCATATGAGTTATTCTGTGGTGTAAAACTAAGGGAATACGAATACTTTCACGGGCGTCGGTGTCTTATTCAGCAGATACAACAGAGCTAGTATCAACATGACAAGGATGACTGGTAAGTACTGAGAAATATATAATTAAGGGATAAGGTCCAGCCAGCTAGTTCTTTATCAGTCCAATAACGACAGCAGGAAATAGGTCTGGCTACTAACACATTCAATCCTTAGTGAGCTGACAAAGAACCAGTGATGGGGATTTTATCCATCATTTGTCACCATCAGAGCAGCAGCATTACACTGCAGCAAAAAAATCTGAGAGCTGTCAGAGCAGCTGCAGCTGCCGGTGTTTGGAACCAGGCCTGGCTGGACTCCCTTCCCCCACTCCAGCCCCCTGCATCTAATGTGGCCCCCGCAACCCATCCCCTACTTGGAGCACCACATGGGGTAGGAGCCCCCGCCTCCTGCCGGGATGTAGCATAAGAACGAGAGCTGTGGCAGCCCAGAGTCCCCCAACCATCTCCTGGTCCCAGCAGCCCATCCTTCCCTCCCCGGATAAACAGCCTCCTGCTGCACCAGTTAGTGTAGTTTGCCTGTTGCTCAAGTGGTAGAAATCTGTGCAAAATGTTCAGGGCTCACACCCCACTGGTGTGGCATGGTGAGACATGATGGGGAGGTTGTCACAACTCCCCATAATAGAATTTATGTTTATCTTTCTTTAAAAAAAAAAAAAAAGAGAGAAAAAAAATGACGTACAAAACCATACAGTATAAAAGGTATGTAGGCTGCCAAGTCAAGCCCTCAAAAAGCTACAAAATGCCAGCTGTATGATTGCTCATGCAACCTTTTATTCAGGCCTCCTTGCGCGTCTGTATTATGATCAAGTCTTTAAGTACATGATCACATTCTGTTTTTTTCCACAGGATCCCTGCCTCATTCAGTACACAGATTATACGCACAAGGAGGCAGAATTAAGGGTGCACAGGTCAAATGTAACTTTAGCTTTCCCTAGCATTCAAGTGCTTCACTTTGCAACTTAAATAACATTCTTTTATGGTAGGTTTTGGTATGTAATTTACATGTATCATGATAACATCCACACAGTTGCATTGTATAGGATAAAACAAAAATCAAAGGATTATAAACCCTCTTGGTTCAGAGCAAGAGACAGCCACTACTTGATGCGGTTAGGAAGACACATTCCCCTATGGGCAGGCTATACCATAATTGCCCACTGCAGATTTGCTTACTTCTTCCTCTGGCGCTGGCTACTGTCAGAGCTGGGATAGTGGAGACTCTGTTTCCACAATGTTTTGCCCATAGCAGCAATGACAAAGTTGGTGGATTTTAGGGGGGCTTTCTAATAAAGTGAGGCTAGGGAAGTGCCATCTTAGAATTAATGAACCGAACATGCTGTGGCAGATCCACTGAGTCTGAGGTGGGCCTCTGAACTGCCTTCCTTTCCTACCTGAGGAGGTGACCTCAATGAGAGACAGCACAGGGATAATTAGAGCCCAGGGCAGTTTGCTCACAAAGCTATCCCTGCTTTTAGAGAATCAGGGAGATACTGAACTCTGAGACAACCGAGAAAATAGCTCAATAATACAGAAAGAAAATGAGCCATAATCCAAAGCAGATTAGCTGATCTGGTCCAGCAGGATGGACTGAAGTGTTCAGCTACCACAACCCTATTTTGTAGGGAGAATATGGACCAAATTCAATCTTGGAGCAAGCGGAAACAATTCCCACCAACATCAGAGTTATGGCAGGGCTGTATTTGGCCCTTTGTCAAAAGACTGCAAACTCCTGAGGGCAAGGGTTGTCTTTATTTTTCTGTATTGTTCAGGGCCAAGCTCACTAATGCTGATGCTTAAACCAATAACAATTTCCTGTTTCCAGCTGCTGGTAAGAGTTTGTAATACCTACTGTGAGGACTGCTCTGAGTGCCAGTATGAAACTGGAGATAAGCCAGTTGAGTTTCTGGGTTAAGCTTAGAAGCAAGAACAATAAGGAACAATAAGGGTGATGTCGTGGTAGGTGTCCATTATAAACCACCAGACCAGGAGGATAAGGTAGATGAGGCTTTCTTCAGTCAACTAGGGAAAGTTTCCAGTTTACAGGACCTGGTTCTCATGGGGGACTTCAATCACCCTGACATCTGCTGGAAGAGCAATATAGCAGAGCACAAACAATCCAGGAAGTTTTTTGAGAGTGTTGCGGACACCAACTAGGGGCCATGCTCCTCTTGACCTGATGCTCACAAACAGGGAAGATTTGGTAGGGGACGTAGAAGTGGGTGGCAACCTAGACAGCAGTGACCATGAGATGGTCGAGTTCAGGATCCTGACAAAAGGAAGAAAGAACAGCTGGATACGGACCATGGATGTCAGAAAAACAGACTTTGACTCCCTCAGGGAGCTGATGGGCAGGATCCCGTGGGAGGCTAATATGAGGGGGAAAGGAATCCAAGAGAGCTGGCTGAATTTTAAAGAAACCTGGATTCACCAAGGGCAAGTCATGCCTGACCAACCTGATTGCTTTCTATGAAGAAATGACTGGCTTTGTGGATGTGGGGAAAGTGGTGGATGTGATATACCTTGACTTTAGCAAAGCTTTTGATAGTCTCCCACCGTATTATCAGCAAGTTAAAGAAGTATGGGTTGGATGAATGGACTATAAAATGGATAGAAAGCTGGCTAGATCATTGGGCTCAACAGGAAGTGATCAATGGCTCCATGTCTAGCTGGCAGCTGGTCACAAGCGGAGTGCCCCAGGGGTCAGTCTTGGGGCCAGTTTTGTTCAACATCTTCATTAATGATCTGGAGGATGGGGTGGATTGTACCCTCAGCAAGTTTGCAGATGACACTAAGCTAGGGGGCGTGGTAGATTCACTGGAAGATAGGGATAGGATACAGAGTGACCTAGACAAATTGGAGAATTGGGCCAAAAGAAATCTGCTGAGGTTCAACAAGGACAAGTGCAGAGTCCTCTGCTTAGGCCGGAAGAATCCCATGCACAGCTACAGACTGGGGACCAACGGGCTAGGCAGCAGTTCTGCAGAAAAGGACCGGGGGGTTAAAGCGGATAAGAAGCTGGATATGAGTCAGCAGTGTGCCCTGGTTGCCAAGAAGGCTAATAGCATATTGGGCTGCATTAGTAGGAGCATTGCCAGCAGATGGAGAAAAGTGATTATTCCTCTCTATTCGGCATTGGTGAGGCTGCATTTGGAGTATTGTGTTCAGTTTTGGGCCCCCCCACTACAAAAAGGATGTGGACAAATTGGAGAGATTACAGCAGAGGGCAACAAAAATTATTAGGGGGCTGGCGCACAAGACTTATGAGGAGAGGCTGAGGGAACGAGGCTGGTTTAGTTTGCAAAAGAGAAGAATGAGGGGGAATTGATAACAGTCTTTAACTAGCTGAAAGTGGGTTCCAGGGAGGATGAGTTAGGCTGTTCTCAATGGTAGCAGATGACGGAACAAGGAGCAATGGTCTCAAGTTGCAGTGGGGGAGGTCTAGGTTGGATATTAGGAAAATTTTTTTCACTAGGAGGGGGGTGAAGCACTGGAATGGGTTGCCTAGGGAGGTGATGGAATCTCCATCTTTAGAGGTTTTGAAGCTGCGGTTTGACAAGCCCCGGCTGGGATGATTTAGCTGAGGTTAGTCCTGCTTTGAGCAGGGGGTTGGACTAGATACCTCTTGAGGTCCCTTCCAACTCTAATATTCTATGATTCTATGACTGATATATATACAGGTCACTGGAGAATTAGCATTGGGTATGAAATCTGAAACGACATCTGCGACGCCAGAGTTCTATCAATCTCCCAGCCACATCCCTATGAGACAAAAGCTTCTTTTACGGGTCATAGTGTTCTGGGATTTGTTCTTTTGACCAGCTGAGAAATGAAACATTAACTCCCTTGTGTTATGAGACTTGTTTGCAATACCTGGCTTTGCTAGGACTTGTATACTATACAAAAATCTGGCATGCTGTTATGGTCCTGAAGCGGATATGGACTGGCTACAGATTTTGCTTTTCAGGCCTGATCTACACTAGAGAGTTTAGTCGACAAAACAATCCTGGCGTCCACAGTGCAATGACCCTTTTGTCGACAAAACTGCCCTGTTTCGTTGACAAAATAAAACCACCTAGACGAGAGGTGTAGAGCCTTTTTTGGTAAAGTTTTTGCGAAAAAGCACATGTGTAGCCCGTGCCCTTAGGTTATATTGCTAAAAATAGCCTCCCAATTATCCCAGCATGCCTCATGAGACCAGTCTGGTAAACAGTTTGATCTCAGCTACCCTGCAGCTGTCCGCCTCCGCCCCACCCCTTTCAAAGCCCCAGAGAATTTTCAAGTTAACTCATCATGGAGCTCAGTCCACAGTGCAGCAAACACAGTTCTGTCCTGCCTGCCCTAAGCTACAGTGTAGGGATATAACTCTTGATGGGGCCCTGCAACTTTGGGGAAGCAAAGGGGTTGGAAGCAGTGCAAGCATGGAAGGCTTAGGGGCTGGAGCACCTGAGACTGGGGAATAGGGCTCTTGGAGCCTAGGAAGCTGGGAGAGAGAAAGATAAAAAGATGCTGAAGTTACAAAATCCATGGCCAGATGTAACTCTGCTCTCTGCCAATGAGGTGCAAAAGAGGTAGGACTAAAGATCCCAGATTCAAACCTCCCAAAACGGAACGTGACCGTAAATTGGAAGGGGTGGTAGTGGGGAGTGGGCAGCCAGAAATATAATTAACCCTACCAAGAAGGAGGGAGGAAGAGGGGCCTCTGTTGGTGCACAAAGCTGTAATTACAGAAAGGCAAAGTTCCTTTGGTGTACAGAACCATGGATTGGGGAAGAGAAAGTTCTATGGGCATGTAGCGCTACAGTCATAAAAAAGAAGTGCAAGTGGTGTAAAAGACTGTGGTTTTAAGGTTGCCTGTTTGACTCCAATAAACCCATCCCAGTGCCTGCAGACTGGACTTTGGACTGTTACTTTGTTGCAGACTGTGTCTAAGAACTGAAAGAGGAGATATGGGAGAGGGAAGGAGCATTAACAGTGTGTCTCTGATTGCTTTAATCATTTAACATGCCTCTTATTTGTTTTTCCTTTTATAATAAACATTTAGTTTTAGTTACTAAAGGATTGACTGGCAGTGTGGTATTTTGAGTAAGATCCAAACTTATATTGATCTGGCACTGTGGCTGACCCTTTGGGGGGGTCAGGAGAAAAGTTTGGTAAAGGGAATAGAGTTTAAATAATGTATCTCGGTACTGAACCCAGTTGCTGATTGGACACCAGAAGCTGAAATGCAGTAAAGTGGGCTATGTATTTCCTCTTGTACCTTCTTGATAACCAGGGTGGGAAATCAGGAGCACTGTTTGCGACTGATCGGGGAAGCTAACTGCAGCATCACCCACCAGTTTGGGAGAATTGGCTCTCATCTCACATCCTGCCCTGCCCTAGGCATGGATAGTTCACAGCCGGTCAGGGGCCGGGAAGGCTGGGGGTGGGTGGGTCCTGGACCACTGGGCAGGTGGGTGGGGCTGCCTCTGCTTGGCCGGGGTCGGGGACAGGCCGCTGAGGGTCCTAGAGCAGTAGGCGCACTAACGGGCACCGCAGCCCGGACCGGAGCCGGGGGGAAGGCGGGGCCGCGGCGGCGAGATGCCTGGAGCAAGGGTTTAGCGCTAGCCCCCGGAGATCCCGGCCGGGGCAGGGGTGAGCGCATGCGCAGTGCAAGGACGGGAGCT
Source organism: Emydura macquarii macquarii (assembly GCF_026122565.2). Lineage (NCBI taxonomy): Eukaryota > Metazoa > Chordata > Testudines > Chelidae > Emydura > Emydura macquarii. The sequence goes on from NW_027133538.1 coordinate 93,565, forward strand.
CGGCGGTGCGAGGGCACAGATCCCGTCGAAGGACCTGCCCCGGGATTGGGAAGCGCCAGTGAAAGGGGCGTGTCCCCGTGCTGGGGGCGGGTCTGTCCAGTGTGCTGGCGGCCCCGCCCGGCTGCGCGGTGGTGTCATCGCCTGGCGGCGTGCTGATTTGCATACGCGGTGCGCGTGCGTGCGCGAAGGGGGGGTTGGGGTCGACAGGCGCGACGCGCGCGCAGGCGGGGGTGTCGGATCCAAGATGGCGCCGTGCGGACGTGTCCGGAGACGCTGGCCGGGCCCGTTGGCGCTTGTGCTCCTCTCGCTCGCGGCCGCCGCCACAGCCACCGTGCAGGGCGGCGGGGAGCCGGCCGCGGCTGGCCAGGGTCCCCAGCCGGGTCTTCCGGCGGGCGGGCCGGGCCCCGGCGGACGGGGGCCCCGCGGCGGCGGTTCCGGGTGGAAGCTGGCGGACGAGCCCGCCTGCCGCGAGGACGTGAGCCGGGTCTGCCCCAAGCACAGCTGGGCCAACAACTTAGCCGTGCTGGAGTGCCTGCAGGACGTGCGGGAGGTGAGGTCGGGCCGGGCCAGGCCAGGCCGGGGGCAGCGGGGATGGGGGATGGGGTGTGCGTGTGCGGGCGGGCCCCGCCGTGCTGGTGGGGGGTAAGGTCAGGTCGGGACCGGAGGAGCCCGGGGGGCGGAGGCATGAGGAACCGCGGGGGGTCTGGCCGTGTTCCGCGCCTGCTGTGGGGCTGGAAGGCTGCGTCCTGAGGCGAGGCGGGGCCGGGCTGGGGTGCTCACACCGCTCCCCATCCGCCCGTCCGACGGAAAACCGAGGTGCTGGAGTCACTCCCGCGTTCCTCTCTGTGAGTTGCAAAGGGCGAATGCCGCCGCTGCACTGGGAGGGGGCGCGTGCGCGGGGCAGCGCAGCGCAGGTAGCTGGGGGCGGTTTGTGTAGTGCAGCTGGCAGGGCTCGAGCCCGCTTTTGTCCGGTAACTGAACGCCGCGCGCGGTCCATGTTTGAAGCTTTGATCTGTGCGAGCTGGGTGGGGAACGTCGGCCCGGGCGTCCGGGATCCTGCCGCTCCCAGCAGCCATGGGCCTGCGGGTTTTTTTGATAGTTTTAGGTAACATCCCGAGTGTAACCGTATTTTTCTGGGTCACAGAGTTCCGGATTGACAGGGTCTTTATTAAACTAAATCACGGCAAGCTACCGTTCGTGCTGCTGGGTCCTTGTGTCTTAGTGTAGGTACTAGAGTTGGGGAAGGGGAAGGTATGTGTTGCATGTATTTGAACCATTATCTAGTAAATGTAATTGAAAAAAGTGATGCCCCATACTATTAAATTGTCTCATGCCCTCTTTTGGGTCTTTACCCTGTGGGCTGGGAAGGAATCCCCTTTCTCCTCCAAGAGTACAGCAGTAATTGATTAGTTGCCTTATAATGGTTCTCTTTTTCTTTGAAATGCTGGGTATTAGACTGCTGTTTGGAGTCAAGGTACTGGAATTGAAGGATCTGTTCTCTGATTCATGTTTCACTTGATTTAATGCAGTGGTCCCCAAACTGTTGGCAGAAAAATCCAGCCATGTGATAGATTCTTGTTTGAGTGAGAGAAGAACCTGGTTGCATTGAGTTCTCAATTGAACAAGCTTTTTGTCTTATGTAATTTACAGTTATAGTTTGTAAAACGGGATTGATTACTCAACTGAACTCACAGAAATATAAGACAAACACCATAAGAAGCAGCACTGGAATGGGTTACTTAGGAAGGTGGTGGAATCTCCATCTTTAGAAGTCTTTAAGGCTTGGGTTGATAAAGCTCTGGCTGGGATGGTTTAGTTGGGATTGTTTCTGCTTTGAGAAGGGAGTTGGGCTAGATGACCTCCTGAGGTCCCTTCTAACCCTAATCTTCTAGGATTCTATGATATCACCCATGGACAAACACTTTTCACAAAGCGATCACTCCATATCTGACTTTTCAGTCCTCATTCTCAGAGGAAACCTGCACAACATCTTCAAAAGATGACCCTGGGAGCTTAAATTCATAATTTTGCTAGAAACTAAAAATCATGGGTTTAATAAAGACACTGGATTTACGGCTTATTGCAACAATCTGTAACCCAGTCATCCCCCCTTTTTTGTTCTGTGATTTGAGGTGTTAGTTGGCCATTTCTCCTTGTATTGTCTGTTACAGTATGTGTTAACTACTTATGCTAAACAAACTGTTCCACCTTCTATTTAGCTGTGACATTCTAATGACCTTTTCCAGACCTGAAGAAAAGCTCTGTGTAGCTCAAAAAAGCTTCTCCTTTTCACCAACAGAAGTTGGTCCAGTAAAAGACATTATCTAACCCACGTTGTCTTGCTAATTATAAGGGCTATCATGCACCATGGCATTTCTTCTGACTTGCCTAATGAGTTGTGATGTATCAGTGTGCTCAGCATTCTTATGTACAGTGTGTTTAACCATATTCTGTTTTCTTTTTGTTTTCCAGTTCTTAAATGGCCCTTCACTTTTTAAAAAACCAATGGCTCCTTTTTAATCTATATCTTCAGGTCTTATACTACTGCTCATCACCGTAATATCTCATTGCAAATGCTATTGATTTTTTTGTGGAAGGCGAAGTCCCTAGCAGACACTTTGTGGAGTCTCTGGTTTTGCCTTTTTGGAGTAAATTCCCTGCTTGGAGTGGCTTTGGTGTTTTGTTACAGTTTTTATAAAAATATTTTTGAGGGGAAGTGTTTGAGTAGTTGGGGCACTTTGATTTTTAAAAATCAAACAATATCTCCCAGTGCCTATAAAAATACTGCATTCATAGCTCTGGAGACTGAGGAGGTTTGTTTCAGTGTCCTTGTGTTTTGGAATTTTACCTCCCAACCCCTGCTATTGTCTTCTGGCTGTATGATGTTCTCAGCCCTAGAGATAGCTAGCTGCAGTGGTTCTTTACATATGTAGTTCTGTACATATATGTAGCTTGGAACACTTTGAAGTGAAAGGTGCTAAATAAACACATTACATTTCTATCCACCATGTAGCTACAGTAGGAGTTGGTTGTGCCAATTTCCCCACAACACTCTGTTAATATTAGATTAAAGGTCTTGGGAGAGCTACCTTAAGGGAGTGGTGGTGGGGGAGTGGTGAGGTCATTCTTTAGATGATTTGTTCAATCTTTGGGGCCTCGGCTGAGAGATCCAACAAAAATGTCAGTGAGTACCAAAGGTTATGGTGTTCTGTAAAATGGAAATATTTTTCCACTAAGAACTGTGCTCATTTCTCATTGGTTATCAGAGCTAGCAGGTATCAATGACTTATGGTTAGGCTGATTGGGGTGGGCAATGACAGTGGTCACTTCCTAAATAAAACAGAAAAACCCCTAAGATTCTGTCTCTCCTCAAATTTGAAGTTTTTTTCTATTTAGTTAACTGTCTTTCAGGGTTAATTAAAAAAAATGACAGGTCTCAGTGGTGTGAAATAGATAATGCTTTTTACAGGTTATGGCCCATTTTTTGCTTTACCGTTGGTAACTAGCCCCTTCCCATTGTTCATACCACTCATTGATGCCTGAATGGGAAGTAGTACAGCTTCTCTAATATGTGCTATCTCTGAGATAGACACTTACTGCCTCTCCCTTTCGCTTTCTTCAGTGTTTCTGCTACTACCATTTCTGCTTTCTTCCATTTCCCTTGCAACACTTCTCTTTATCTTAACTGTCTGCTGGTATTCTTCCTTAAACTCTAGTAGTGTCTGACATCTGGGGCTAGTAGCACTACAGGTAAACCTCTAAATTGGATAACACCCACTTTGCAACAGGGCATCATAAAATCACATTGGATTGGGATTTCACTCCCCAGATACAGTTCTGCAGTCTGTAATGAACGCTATGTCCTTATTTGGCTTTTGACTGGTAAAGAATACTGTCAGGTAGTTTTTAGCTCAATAGTTAACCTGTAGAGTAATAGTTCTGATGGGCACATCGTGATATATAAATATGTTTTTGTTTCCCAAAGATTCACTAGTGAGCAGTATATTAAAGTGACGATTTGAAGGGTCTACAATTCCTTGACTTTTTGTATACTGAGAGCTTCTACAGTTTACCTCTGTCAGTATTATGATTCTCAACAGTGTTAACTGGTTACTAACCAGCAATGACTAGCATGTGGGAAGCTACGCTGCATGCATGTTTTCCTGCCCAATATGTCATCTGAGACCCTGCCGTCTGGTTGGAAATGGAGGGAGAGTTTGCGGAAACAAATGTCTAAAACTAGTCCTCTTGTATAAATTTACAGTTTTATTTAAGAGGCCCTACAGTGTTTGTAAAGGAAACATGCAAAGTGGTGCCTGCACAATAACTATTTCTAAAACCTAATTTCCTACCCCTTTAAAATTTTGGAATCCTGAGCCCAGTAAAATAGCTAGATTGCAAAGTCTTTGGAGGAGATGCTGTCTTTTTATTGTGTACAGTGCCTAGTACAGCAGGGTCTCAGTCCATGAGCAGAGCCTCTAAGCAGTACTGCAGTACAAGTAACGAATAAAATTGTAAAGGCAATCTGGCTGCTGAGTACCAAGTAGGTTATAGTAACTTGAAAGTGATCTGATTGTCTTAGTCAGACATCCTAAATATTCTCCTGAAGTGGAGAAGGGTATAATCTTTTTTAGTTACTCAGTACTTCTAATGTCCTCTTCTGCCTAGACAACTGGGTTTCATTCCCATACCAGCAAGTGGAGATGGGAACACTTTGAGTTATCCTTTAATAACGGGGGAGCTGCTGGCTCATACATCAATGTGCTAACCCCAGCATGTTGAACTAGCTTCAATGTGACCTTGGTTTTTTTATGATGTCTAAAGATAGCCTGAACATAGTGGTTTTTTTAAATATCTACTTGTTTCTTTCCTTGAAGATATCCAGATTAGCAAGTCTTTCTTGTTTTTGCAGCACAATTCCATGGAGACTAGAGAGCTAGAATGGGAGCTTTCTCGGCCCTCAATTGATGGATTGGTTGTGTCCAGTCTCTTTAGAGCCTTCAGTTGAAAAATTGGGGGTGTCTGTCTCCTTCAAAGATAGCTTTTCTGCTAAGTGGCTGTTATGAATGTGTCAAACAGGTGTTAACAAAAACAATACTCTGAACCGGTGACTGAAAATCCCCTCCTTTCTCTTCTGCTCATAATTCGACTCGGCCCCCCACCCCTAGTCCTCCGGGGGGTCCATCATCAGCAAACACATTTCTAATGTTTTAAAGTATAAATACCTTCATGGGGAGAAAACACTGGATGTGAAAAGGCTCTTTAATCAAGTGGAGAAAAGCATAACAAAAACCAATGGCTGGAAAGTGTAGCCAGAAAAATTCAAATTGGATATTAGGCACACATTTTGAACAACGTGGGTGATTAACCATTGGAACAAACTACCAAAGGAAGTGATGGATTCTCCATTTCCTGATGTTTTCAGTTCAGGACTGGAGCCTTTTTGGAAGCTGTGCTTTAACCAGACACAAGTGATTGGGCACACTTCATAACTGTCAGTGTTTCCTGTGCCGTCTTAGACATCATCCTGGCCTGTAAGAGGAGCTTAATATTCTTGGTGTTAAAAGCATGGCTTGTGTGTATATCTGCTCTGGGAACTAACTTGATGGAATTGTCATCTTACTGTGCTTTAACATGTACAGAGCATTAAAACATTAACCAATCCTCATAGCACCAGTGTGGGGTAAGTATTCCCATTTACAGATATCTACTCTGAGGCAAAGAGGTAAAGTGATTTGCCTGAGACCAGACAGCAAGTCAGTGGCTGAACCATGATTAGAACTTGAGAATTCCTGACCTACAGCCCATAGTCATTGCTGTATAGTTACACTGCCTCCTGAGATGGGTAAAACAGCTGGCTGTAAAAGGGAAACAGTATAATCAGGTCTAAGGACTTGTCTATAGGGCCCCCACAGTTTGCGCTGCAGGGTGTGAATTGTAGTGTGCATTATTGTGCTGTAACCCCCAATGTGGCTGCTATGGGCACGAACTAAAAGGCACCTCTTTAAAGAGGACTATGTTAATGTGAACTAGGAACTTTTTAGCCCCTTTCTGCTGTGTTCATGTGCGGGAGTTACAGCACAGCATGGAGTCCAAACTGCAGGGCTGTGTCAACATAATGTGTTTGTTTCCACCTAAATAAATTTCAACTCCTTAAACCATTGAGAATTAGGGCAGGTCTACACTATCGCTTAAGTTGATCTAACTTAGGTTACTCTGGGGTGTGAAAAAGACGCCCCCTGAGTGGCGCAAGTTACAGCAACCTCAGTGATGTCCACACCAGCACTATGTCAGCAGGAGATGCTCTCCTGCCAACATAACATCTGCCTCTCATGGAGGTGGAGTATTTATGCCAACGGGAGAGTTCTCTCTCTTCTGGGCATACAGAATTTTCACCAGATGTGCTACAGTGACTCAGCTGCATCAGTGTAGCTGCTAGTGTTGACTATCTTAGGTTCTATTTTAGGTGATATCTGTTTTACAGCAATCTCTCCCCGAACTAACACTAGAGCATACCTTAGCACAAGAATTATGTTAACATTTGTCAAATAGGCATCAACGTGTATGAAGTCAAAAGTATGGAATAAATATGGAATTGGAGAAGACCTAGCTCATTGGGGAGTGATTTTTAAGAAAACTTGCATAGCACGGACACTTGCCATTAGTTAGTGTCTGACTGGTCATAGTTCAATTTAGTATAGTAAATCCAGTGTCATTGCTTTAGTAAGAAATACGTTACTGATTAGACAATTCTTGTGGTTAGCTGGCCTAGCAATGAGATAAGATGACTGCACAAACAAGGAGTGAGGATTGTTTGCCTGTGTAGATGGCTTTAATGAAAATCAGTTGTGCAGTAAAAAGGCTATCCTTCCTGCTGAAAAGGGGAAAGGTAGTGACTTAAAGAGCAGCGTTTGCAATATCTGTCTAAATCCCTTTCTCCACCTCTATAATTTAAATGGGGTGGTAGGATGAAGTTTATGAAGAGCTCCTTTATGGCTGAATTGAAAGTAGTGTTTGACCATCTTCGAAAAAACAGAGAGGTAGGGTCCCCTGGGAAGAAAATAAGGAAAAAGGAGTTCAGGAGAAGTTGGCCGTTTCTCAAAGACAATATTAAAGGCACAACTGCAAACTATCACAATGCAAATATCTTGATTTTAGTAAGGCTTTTGACATAGTCCCACATGACATTCTCATAAGCCAACTAGGGAAATGTGGTTTAGTTGAGATTACTATAGGTGGATGCACAACTGGTTGAATAACTGTACTCAGAGTAGTTATCAGTGGTTTGCTGTCAAACTAGGAGCACATATCTCATGGGATCCTGCAGGGGTAAGGTCTGGGTCCAGTACTATTCAGTATTTTCCTTCATGACTTGGATAATGGAGTGGAGCCTATGTTTTATAGAATTTGCCAGTGACATTGAAGTGGGAGGGGTTGCAAGCACTTTGGAGGACAGGAATAGAATTCAAAATGACCTTGACAAATTAGATAATTGGTCTGAATTCAACAAGTTCAATAAACACAAATGCAAAGTGCTACACCAAGGAAGGAAAAAATCAAATGCACAACTACAAATGGAGAATAAGTGGCTAGACAGTAGAACTGCTGAAAAGAATCTGAGGCTTATAGTGGATCACAAACTGAATTTGAGCAGACAGTGTGTTGCAGTTGCAAAAAAGGTAAATGTCATTCTGGAGTGTAGTAACAGGAGTGTCATATATAAGACACAGAAGGTAATTGTCCCGTTCTGCGTGTCACTGTTGAGGCCTGAGCTGGAATACTGTGTCCAGTTCTGGGTGCCCCATTTAAAGAAAGATGGGGACAAACTGGAATGAGTCCAAAGGAGGCAACAAAAATGACAAAAGGTTTAGAAAACCTGACCTATGCGGAAAGGTTAAAAATATTTAGTCTTGAGAAAAGAAGACTTGAGGAGGTACCTGATAATTCTTCAAAGAAGTTGAGGACTGTTATAAAGAGGAAGATTATCAATTATTCTCCATGTCCACTGATGATAGGACAAGAAGTAATGGGCTTATCTGCAGCAAGGAAGATTTAGGTTAGATATTAAGAAAATATTTCCTAATAGGATAGTTAAATGATGGAACAAGCTTCCAAGGGAGGCTATGGAATCCCCATCCTTGGAGATTTTAAAAAATAGGTTAGACCAGTGGTCCCCAAACTTTTGGGATTGCATCTCCCCCTTACCTGGTCCATGCTCCCCTGGGAGCCAGGAGCAGGGCCAGAGCTGGGGTCTGGGCCCAAACTGCTGCTGGTTTGGGGTGAGGGCTTCAGCTGCATCCATGGGGCCAGGTCCCGGGGCTGTGGCTGGAGCTGCGGCCCTGGGGCCAGGGCCATAGCCAGGAGTGGGGCTAGGAGCCAAGGCCAGGGCTGCAGCTGGGGGTGTGCCGGAATGGAGATGGGGCAGAGCAGGGCTGGGTGGTGCTTCCTTCTCACCCCCATGGGGGTTGGCCCAGGCCCCGCTGCGTCCCCCTGAAGGATCTTCCTTGCCTCCTAAAGGGGCAGGCCCCTCAGGTTGGGAATCTTTGTGTTAGAGAAACATCTGTCAGGGATGGTTTAGGATGGTATACTTGGTCATGCCTTGGTGGAGGGGGTAGACTATATGACCTTTTGATGTTTCTTCCAGCCCTACCTTTCTATGATTCTAGCTGCCTCTTTTGCCTCACAAAACAGTTGCTTTTATTAAAAGGTTCAATCAAAAATCATTCATGTTCTGACTTTCTCTTTGGGCAACAGCTGCCAGTTTACTTATCTTTCTGGAACATGTAAGCTTTCTTGGGCAGAAACTTTGTTTATACAGTACCTCGTACAATGGGTGCCTGGTCCTGCTCTGGGACTCTGAATGCCACCATCGAGTAGGACTAGGGAGAGGCTGTTACTAGTGTACAGTAGAATCTCAGAGTTACAAACACCAGAGTTACAAAGTGACCAGTCAACCAAACACCTCATTTGGAGCCACAGTACGCAATCAGGCAGCTGCAGAGACCAAAAAACAAAAAAAGCAAAAACAGTACAGTACTGTATTAAACATAAACTAATAAAAAATAAAGGGAAAGGAGCATTTTTCTTTTGCACAGTAAAGTTTCAAAGCTGTATTAAGTCAATGTTCAGTTGTAAATTTTTGACAGAATAACCATAACGTTTTGTTCTGAGTTACAAACAACCTCTATTCCCAAGGTGTTCGTAACTCAGGTTCTATTGTATATGGCGTTAGTGAGACCATTACTGGAATATTGTATTCGCTTCTGGTGTCAGTACTTCCAAAAGGATGTTGAAAAAGTGTAAGGAAGGGTTCAAAAAAGAGCTGTAGGAATGATCTGAGATCTGGAAAACATGCCTTAAAGTGAGAGATTTCAGAAGCTCAGTCTGCTTAGTTTATCCAAGAGGATTATAAGAGCTGACTTGATAATGGTCTAGAAGTACCTACATTGGGAAGAGATTCTGGTAATGGGCATCCCTTTAATGGAACAGAAAAAGGCATAATGAGATCCAATAGTTGGAAGCTGAAGTTAGAAAAATTCAGATTAGAAATGAGGCATATATTTTTGAGAGTGAGGTGAATTAACAGTTGGAATTCACCAAGGATCAGGGTGTAGTCTCTATCACTTGAAGGCTTTACATCGAGACTGGATATTTTCAAGATATCCAAAAGCTCAAACAGAAGTTATGGGCTTAATGCAGAATTTGCTGGGTGAGGTTCTTTGGTGTATGTAGGAGGTCAGACTAGATGATCATAATGATCCCTTCTGACTTTAATATCTATTAGATAACAGTGGGAAAAGAGAGGAGGATTTACCCAATGAGACATTGAAGGAAACGATCAGAGCTGGGAGGAAGTACCCCTGAAGAGAAGGGAGTCAAGGAAGTAAAGGTTTCAAGAAAGTAAGTATGATTGATCGTGTCAAAGTCAGTTGAGAAGAGGAGGAGGATGGAATGAAGGTGCTGAGGATTCGTACTCCTGCATCTCAGCTCCTTAGGCAGAGGCTGACTGAACTCCCTTATTTTTTGAAGTTTTGACCTTTTGGGACAACTGTAATAGGATAGTTTAAGCCAGGTCACTATTTGCCATTGTACCTCACCTTTTACAGAGTAAAACCTTACCTTTCCTCTGCAAATTCCCATTCTTTATTGATGGTGGTCGATGAGAAGCTCCCCATGGAGTCTGCGTCTCAACTCTTCAGAATTTCAGTGGTACTTAACAGGCATCCTTTACTGCTTCTTACCCTGCCATCTAATATGGCTGTGCTAAACATGTAAGGCTAGTTTACACTGGCCACGGATTTCGGCGGCAGTCGACGGGAGATACGCAAGATATGTACAGTAACTTGTGTATCTCCCATCGACTTCCTAATGTCTACTTAGTGCGGCATCTCCATTGCACTGTGCCGAAAGGAAATGCCCTCCCGTCGATACAGCGCTACGCTATTCTCCGGGATAGATTTATGGAGTTGACTCCTGGGTTCGATTGAGCGAGTCTTTACTGCCGTTCAGTTGAACCCGCAAAATCGGCAGCTGTCACACCATTGCCAAATGCAAAGGTAAAATAACCTCTCTTCTATTTGAGATTCCCCGGTTTATATATCCAAGGATCACATTAGCTTTTTTGGCCACAGCTGTACGCTAAAAGCTTATATGCATTCAGCTGATTAACCACCACATCCCCAAAATATTTTTTAGCTGCTTTTCTGATGAAACTGCATTGTAATACCAAGATACTCTAATTGTAATATGCATTTACCAAAGAGAAAAGAAAAGGCCTTAAGCCTTAAAACTTAATAACTAGCAATCAAAGTTGCAAACTTGACAGGCAGTATAGAACAATATACAGAAAACTCATCTTTATAGTGTTGTGAAATTGGAGGATTTTCAATGTTTTAAAGTTAATTCTGTAGAAAGTATTTGGTTCTGCACTCTCCATTTGCCTGGAGATGCCAACAGAACTAACCAGCTTTCTCCATTACCCTGCTCCAGCTGCTCCTGATACCTCTCATCTCTTGTTGCCCTCCTTCTCTATTTGATCACCTACTGTCAGCGTTTTAGGAGCAAATGTGGTGATACCACTCCCCACATGCTCTACTTCAAGTAGGGAGAGGAGGGTTGTATTATCAACAGCATAGTAGGAAGACTTGAGTTAATGGAAGGGGCAGAGCAGTCTTTCTGGAATAGTTTGTGTAGCATATCTCTTACCCATGTATCAGACTCTCTTCCAGCAATGGGGTTCCAGCTGGTTATTTACTTATCCACTTTCCATTTCTTCCACATGCTCTGGGATTGTCTTGGCTGGCTGACTTTGCTCTCAATCAGCTGCTGATAAATAAGGCTGTTGTGGAAGAAATCCACAATCCTAAAAGCATAAAAATGCGTAACTTTTCAACTAAACAGCTGAAAAGTGCCAGAATCTGTTTAGTGTTTTGTTGCACTAACTTGATTGTTACATAACTTGAGCAAGGATCTGCACTCAGTGCAGTTTTAGATGTCAGCTAAAACATTGTTAGGTGAAGGGAAAATACAAAACTCTTAACTCAAATTTTGGCAGGAGAATGAAAAACACTTCCAAATATTCTGTTTTAAAATGGCATCTAAACATATTGTACATATAGAATACGTATTTAGACTACGTATTCTATACATTGTCTACATGTGTTCTGTTAATGGGATGTTAGTGGAATAACAGCCGAATAGGTCAGGCCTCTTCCCCCATCCCCCAAAGAAAAACCTCAGACATGAAATTTTTTGATATATTAAATAGGGATGAGATATAGGAGGATGTTTTGGTGTATCCAGTTTACAGAGCAGTTTTCATGTAGAAAATTATTTGGAATAGCTGCACAGATACTCTATTATAGCATTCAGAACACTTAGAAAGCTTAGGTGGTCTAAATAGAACTTCTACTAGTAACTGGAATGAGTATTTGGAATTCTCCGCTCTATAGAAAAGTGGAATTCTTGCCATAAATAGTGAGTTGGTCTGTCACTCTTGGTCAAATTAGGTCAGAAGAGTCCTTCCTATTTGAACTTTCACTCATTGATTGCTTGTTCTTGTAGTGAACTCATGGAAATTGTCTGATATACTATGTTTTAGTGTCCTGGGACCATACTGCTGAAAGTGTTTCAGCGTAAAGGTCTTTAGGCTTCAGATGGTTTTCCTTTATGAAGTTCTTCGCTCCTATGTTGTACAGTTATCCACTTTTTGTAGGAAATAGGAATAATCAATTTTGGTTTAATCCTTTTTCAGTTACTGGGGCATTGAGAATTTAATAGTTAACAGCTGTGTTTTAAAAACAGTAACTCTCCATAATGATTTACAACAATATTTCTTTTTAAACAGAGTAGTTAAAATCAGATGTCCTGAAGCATCCCATTAGACAGTAGATCAAAAAGATCATTCCTCAAAGGGTGTTTAAAAAGGTATCTTAAAATGTCCTGACATTTTCTGTGGAAATATTTTGGCAATGCAGATACCACTGATTACTTTCCTTGTGTACAGAACTGTTGTTACTTTGGATTTTAGCAGTAATTTATGGTTGAGGCAAGTTCAATTTTCTGGTAGTGGTTGTCTTGTGGGAATGGAGGTAGAAACTAGCCTAGAAGAGATCACAGGCTTGGGGTTGGGGGGTGATGTCTTATATATATTAATCAGTTTCTTGCCTCCTGTTTTTTGTGCCTGTGGGAAATGTGAGTTTGTCTTCTCTGCATAAACAACTGACTTCTTGACATGAGATTTTGAAATATTCCAGCCATTTTAAAACTTTAGTGATAGAATTGTATGTGTCCAGATTTTTCACAAGCAAGACTAGTAAGCACATACTGGCAGAACTCTGTGTGTTTCTTCCCTTCCCTTCCCTTCTGGAGTTATTTCTAAAGTTCCAATGCTGGAAGTGCTTCTTGCCTTTTCTGTCCCCTATATTTGTTTGACAATCAGTGATAGGCAAACCAAAGTCACACTAGCAAAACTTTCCTTTTGCAAATAAAATAGCAGTTCAGGCCCTTCCGGAACAGGAGCTATTTAGGTTTAATGCAGGGAGGTTTTCTTTGCAATTCAGATGTATAGGAAATCTCCTGAGATGCCCTCTTGATAGTAATAGTTCGTAAAATAAGCTCCGTGACAGGGACATTAATGGGAGGGGTGTTTCTTGTGTACCTGGGCAATTCAATCGATTTACATTTCCACCTGCATGGGACTAGCAGATTAAATCTGCAGAGGGGGCTTGGAGAGCCCCTCTTCTGATTATACAATCATGCAGTGGTCCATTGCATGTGGTGTTACATTTGACAATTGGAAGCATGAAGATCAGGACAAATATACAACTTTGGCAAAGTTTATTGTTCAGGCTTGAGAAAGTTTGTAAAAAATTCTGTACTCCTAAAACTGCTAGGCTCTGGACTGCAGGTTTAGTCATCGTCAGTTAAACTAGTATTTAGAGGCTTTCAGTTTGTATTCAGATCTCCACCTTTCTCATGCTTTTCAAGTTATAGTGACTGATTTCAAAGTTAACATGTTATCTAAAACACAGCCTAATTTAAAATCTCATAATTGTAAGCATCTCAGCTGGGGAACTCAGTTCAGGTAACTAACTTTTTCCCTTAGGTCCTTTGACACGTAAATGAGAGAGAATCCTTTCTCAAACAGCTGCTTTAGTATAAGAGTTGGCCTGCACACAAACTTGTCCTGAAATAACTAAATCTATTTAGTATCTATAAATCTAATCATGCATCTGACGAAGTGGGTTTCTGCCCACAAAAGCTTATGCCCAAATAAATTTGTTAGTCTTTAAGGTGTCACAGGACTCCCGTTGTTTTGCTAAAAACAGACTAACATGGCTACCACTCTGGGATAAATCTATTTGAATTCACACTTTTTGGTATTTTGATATAAGCTTGTGTGGGTGGACATTCTTAGTTCAGAGTAGCTGTCTGTTTTGATGTATGCAGTGTAGTTGTAGCCATGTCGGTCCCAGGATATTAGAGATGCATGGTGGTGTGAAGTAATATCTTCAGAAGTTAGTTCAATAAAAGAGATTGCCTCACATCATGTTGTCTCTCTTGATGTATAGCTTTTCTGAGCTAAAAATGTGTCCATACACAAGCTTACATCAGATTTGGTTATTTCAAGACAAGCTTGAGTAAGCGAGTTGAAGAATTGCCTGTTTGTTTTCAGTTCTAGAGTGCTAAGGAGCAGCAATAATTACTATCATTTACAATGGTTATTGGTTTGACGTTGAAACTTGATCACTAAGTCGTGGTTAATAAAAACTAAGTAATGTTCAGAATTGTGGTATTAGCCAGATTCTTTATGGATTTTTCACATGACTCAAGTGCTACTGTCTGCAGACATGATCCAGTGGTGTAACATGTTAATTATAGCCGATACAGCATGTGCCTGTCATTGGTGTATATATTTTAATTTTAGAGTTTTTACAGTGCACCCAACACTTATGTCTGGTCACGTGTACAAATCTTAAATAAAAGATTGAATAATCATGGCTTGTAAGATACTTTATCAGGCTGTGGGAAAACAGTGAGGTCAAGAATCAAGAAATGAACACAGATCCTATACCAAATCACCTGACTTCACCAGGCCATGTAAGATCTGGATCACAGGAAACTACATTAGAACTTCACATGGATGATGAAGTTACGTGCTATACAAATGGAAAATGAAGGAGAGCTCAATATGCAAATATGGAGAAGACATCCAAACCATGGAACAGTCTCGTGAACTGCTGCCCTCTAAGATCCTTCTCCCAAGGGACAACATTGATTTATTCCATGTCACCAGAATGGGTGGATGACAAACTTGGATGTTTACCTTTTAATGTTGCCTTTTAAGTTGTCATACAAAAGTTGTTCCTTTTGCAATCTGTCATCTTGATCTTGTGAGAGACGCACTAGATTCCTTAGTATCACAGCATTATAAATGTTCCATAACAGTAGAGTTCTGCACATATAATCTTGGAAACCAGTAGTGTCTTTAAATGGTTAGAGCCGTAATATTCTTCAAAATAGCCTGAATTCATCTGGTGAAAAAATGAGGCATAAGTTATGTTTATATGCTTCCCGTCCATGTAAATGAACATGCTTAATAATGTATTTGCTAATAAGAGATATATATTGTGCATAATTATCTTGTACTGTACCTCTGAATTATATTATCTTCAGGTGTTGCCCTTTCAGTCCATCACTAGATCTGAGACATTTTGCAAATCCAGTAAATGCTCTACAAGTAATCTTGATGAGCTCCTTTTGTCTCTAGTTTCCCAAAAAAGGCTGGCTGTCTTAGGCTCTGTGTTACTGGATTTAAAATGGTGCTTTGACTTTATTTTGGAGCAAAACTGCAACTTACTAGAACGCTCTAATTTCTTTTGGCCTAGTAGCCACGTATCCAAGAACAGCAATATTCTGTATTTGTACATAATGCCTAGTGAGATTCCTGTCTGACCGGGCTGTGGTCTGGAATAGGATAGTGCTGGCTTGAATAGCTTGTCTGTTCTTAGGCATTATGTTCAGGTATTAGTAGGTGCTGTCCAAGTAAACATTGCCTCCCATTGTTCAACAAAAGTAATGAGGGCTCCTTCCTCTTCTCTATTCTGTAGTTTTAGCAATCTCAGATCTTGTCTATGCAAAAATTGCACCAGTTGAACTAAACTCATTTAATTAAAGGGCGGCAAACATAAGCATTGTACGTGGATGTATTTAAACTTACTATATCTATTTACAGTGGGTGCTTAAGTATGGATTTAGGATCCTAACTTTTTGGAACCCAAATTAGAAAACTGTGGCCTAGTGAAAGTGGCAAACGGCTAATGAAACAAGTAATGTTACTGGAATGAAATTTAAATGTGCAACTTCTGATTAGTGGCTTTTTCCATAAGTTTCCTATCAAGCATGGTCCGGAGGAATGCACATAGGGTCCTGAGCATTAGAACCTAGAGATGCTGAGCTTTAATCTTATCTGGCTGTGCCACCGAGTCACTCTGGGACCTTAGGCAGTCATCTGACCTCTCCTTTTCCCCATCTGTAAACTGAGGGTGATAACTACTTCTACACGAGTAGAGGTTTAATGTTAAAATGTTTTAAATATATAAACAGCTACATAAATGCTGAGCATTTATAGCTAAGCAGCAGTGCAAGAGAACCATAGACTTCATTCTTCTCCTCCCACCCTCTCCCAAAAAGGCCACCCCAATCCTGTCAAATTAGTGGCATGCTCCTTCTCTTCTGGCTATGGAGTAAAAAATCTAACCATTCTGAAATTCTTGCCTCCCTGTCATATGTTAAGTCTGCTCCAGGAGGAATTGGTAGTCAGATGCTCCCTCTGTTACATGGTTTCATTGTATATGAGTACCATATGCTTCACCTTTCCTTTTGATCCCTAGAAGATGTACTCTTAGGGCTAGTCTGCACTTGAAACTCTACAGTGGAATAGCTGCAATACTTCAGTGTAGCCACTCACTACAGCGATGGGAGGGGTTCTCCACCTCACTGAGAGGTGGTTGCTAGGTCAGTGGAAGAATTCTTCAGTCCATCTAGCATGTCTACACTGGGGTTAGGTCAGTTTAACTACATCACTCACAGGTTTAGATTTTTCATACTCCTGAGCAATGTAGCTGGGTTGATTTGATTTTTCTGAGTGCAGGCCTGGGCTTGCTGTTGGAAGACACTGCAGACACTTTGACTAGAATCTTTTTTTATAGTATGTCTGATTTGAATTGCAGTGCTGTAGCCACTTCTCCTTGTCTTTTTTTAACCCTTTCCCCAAAGTGGAACTTAAGTAGTGGCCACCCTTGGCTGCACTGAAGGATGGAGGGTAGCCCTTCTTAAAATTGAAACAATTCCTTTGGATTTTGTAATGCTGCAATTGCAGTGTGCTGCCGTATTCAGCAGCTATCTCCTTACATCCTTGGTTATTTGAAAACTGATGCGCCTTTCTCCCCAGTTTCCATACGTTTTCTGCAAGTACAGTTCTTCATTGATCTTTTCATTAGGGTGTTGCACCAGAATCAATCTGCTCACTTTTTGAAACTTTTGTATGTTAGTAGTGAACTGAGAACCTTTTGACTATGCCAGTGTATAAAATTGCTAATGCCCTACTTGAATTGCAGGATGACTGTCAAAAAATTGCAGCTGTGTTGAGGATAAACCATGGCAAATTGCAGAAAAGTAATAATGGACCTTATTATTTGCCATAATAAAGTCCATTATTACTTCTCTGTGATTTTCCACTGGCTCGGCTTCCATTCTCAGCCCCGCACATGGTGGGGGTCCTGCTATCAAAATTGCAGTGGAAGCCTAATATTATGGAATCCACAATATCGCAAGTGAAGTAGGACCTTAACCATTACATAAATGTATTATATGTACATGGAAACATCTCTTCTTGGCGAGAAAGAGATACAGAACTGTCAGGTATTATAACAGTATGAAAAACCACATGGTTAAAAGTATTAGTTGGCCGTCATAAGGATACTGCATTTAACTGTCTAAGAAGTTGGAAGAAAGTTGCTGTCATATTTAACAATTTAAACACAATAAATCTGTACCAAAATGTATCTGAGACAGTCAGACTGCCAAATGCCTGTCTACTAATGGAAAAGTTTTTAAAATAGCAAACATTTCAGCCAGTCATTTCTTCTCATAAAAGTAAATTATTATGGATAGCTAATCTTTAGCTGAGCATTTTAAATCCCCAAACAAAGTAGCAGATTAATAATTATGCATTAAGTAATTACTCTAGTACATATACATTTATCCTGTAAAATAAAACAACCTTTCTGTTTGGTAATTGGATGAAGTGCCCACAAATATTCTAAGGACCTCAGACACACTGTCTGCCCCAAAGAGCTTCTGATTGTTACGGATATGTCACAACAATTGAGTGTCAAAAATGGGAGAGGGAAGAGAAAGGAAGGATGAGTGTGACAGGAAGATCTTTTGGTTCCAATAATGTAAAGTGTATGCCTTGTTGGTTCCATTTTACAAGATTTAAAATTTTTTTAGGAGCATAATAATTGCCATACTGGGTCTGAGCAGTGGTCCATTTAGTCCAGTAACCTGTCTGTGAGACTGGCCAATACCAGATGCTTCAGAAGATGATATAAGAAACCCCGAAGTAGGCAATTATGGAATAATACCTTACCCTATGAAAAGCTTCATTCTAACCCTGAATAGCTAGAGGTTGGCTCATGCTCTAAAATGTGAAGATATCTATCCCCAAAATGCTAATATTTACTCCTATAACTCTGGATATTCTTATTCATATAATATTCAGTCATTTAAAATAACTCTACTTGTTGGTCTCAATTATATCTTGTAGCAATGAATTCATGGGCTAACTGTCTACACTGCAAAACAGCATGGCAACGAGTCTCAGGGTCTACAGACTTGGGCTCATAGGTCTTGCACTATTGTGTTAAAAATAGTGGTGTAAATGTTCCCACTTGGGCTCTGAAACCTATCCCCTCGTTGGGTTTCAGGGCCTGAGGGGAACCTCTACGTTGCTATTTTTAGTACCATACCATGTGCTGAGTCTAGATCCAGGCTCTGAGACTCCCTGCTGCAGTTTGTGGAATTTTATCTTTTTATGGATGTATCCTACGTGTCTACTTGTCAGTTTTGTATTTGTCACCTTTTAATATAATTGAATGTCCCCTTATTCTTGTATTATGAAAGGGTGAGTAGAAGTTTTTAGTTTACCTATTCTATATTTATTATTTTGTATGTTTTTATTAAGTCTTTATTAAGTCCCAATCTTTTTAATATCTCCATGAGTTGTCTCATGCCCCTGATTGTTTGTCACCTATCTGAGCCAATGCTATTTCTGCCATATCCTTTTTGAGATGGGGTGACAACAATTGAACACAATATTCCAGGTTAAGGCATTCCATACATTATTAATATACTGTATGTTGTTGTCTTTACTTCCCTCCCTCCCTTAAGGATATGACAGCAGAAATGAGTTTTCAGAGGGGACTCAAATGAGGCAAGTGAGATGGCTTCAGGTATAACAGGGCAGTGTCAAAAATCACTGAAGTGTCTGACAGGAGATAAACAGGGCATCAAAGCTGGCATCATTGGCAGGGTGGTGAAGGAATGGGGATGCTAAAGGAGACCTGATTAGATGCCAGCAGGGCTTTCTCAATGTATAAGGCCTTGAAATCAAGTACAAGAAATTTGAATTTCTACTGCCCATCAAAGTCAATTAAATGATTCAAACAGTGTGCAATGGTCAAAGTGCCAGATCGGGATATTTTTGGAGGCAGCATTTTGGGGAAACTGGAGGACATAGAAGCTGATTGAAAAAGAGGAGGAGTTTGCAATAAGTCAGAGTGAGAGATGACTAGCATGTGGACAAGCATTTTAGTAGTTGGGACAGAATGTAAAAGATTGGTTTTTAAAATCTTTTAGAGGAAAACATGGCAAGATTTGGTCGTGATTTGGATGCAGAGAGTGCCCAAACAGTGGGGAAACTTCAGAAGACATTAAGTTCCATTCCTGCCACACACTAAATGCTCGGAGTGAATACAGGATTGTGTCCATAGCGGTTAATGGGGAGATATGTACCGAGTTCTAGCTAATTACTTTGCTATTAAATCTTTGCTTAGTACATGGGAGACATCACAAATTACTTGCAGATCATAAAAAACAGATTACCAAGATTCCACTGTATTTTACACTTCTGCACATTATTGATACCTGGAGGCAATCACTTTACTGTTTTCTGGTGAAAATAGTTTTATTTTCATATAATTGGAGGCAGGGTGTAATTTATAATTTAAAATGGGGTTCTTTACATGAAATTCAGGTGAACAGATGATTACTGGAGACTGCGGGTAGAAGGAGTCTATAAGAGTAGTTGCAGTTATCTATCGTTATGCACTGTTTAATCTATTAGTTGTGGTCTGTTGGACTATTAAACAGGTGGCCTTACATCTGCTGTTTACTGCTTTTGTATTAGAATCTATCTGTGTGTTCCATACATGCCATGTAGAATAAAACAAGACACAAATATATGCACTTTTCTCCAAGGAGTAAATGGGCTAAAATAACTAGCTGCTGCAAAGATAAATTGCCACATTGACCAGTTGACCAAACTGTCATAACCATAAAAACCTATTTTTGGCTGATTTTGTTTTTTGTGAAGTTCCGAAGACCAAAGGTTTAATTGTATATTAAAAAGCCAGTAGGCTTTTTTAGTTTCTCTCATAATCATAATATTTAAGGATAAAATCTTCCCACTTCCTGATGTGTTTAATCTAGATTTTATTCAGGGATTTGAAATGTGTTTGGGTTCTGTTTGCTAATTATCATAGTAAAAAGCTTAACTGTTTGTAGTCAGCACAACAGTTTATGCCATTGTTTAACATGCTAGTACCTATAATTTGCTAATGGAAATGCCTAGCATGAATACGGTATAACCAAAACTGAATGGATCAATCATACCTTAATATCTGTCTGTTCTTTAATAGATGGCCTGCAGCTTCCTCCCTTTATGCCCAGCTTCAGTGTCATTGAATTTACTGCAGAATTAACTAGAAATTCTAAGACTGAAGCTGTCTGAACTGCTTATTTTTCATGTGTACACTCAACCTACTGCATCATATGGTCATCTTCTTTTAACACCACTTACATCAGTATAATAGTATCAATAAAGTAGTATTAGTAACAACTATTTTGGCTTCTGTTGTGACCACATGTGAAGTCAGTTTAAGGGGTTAAATGCTCTGTCAAGCAGCATAATATGTTGTAGCATTTAAAGGCTTGCTCTTTTCCCATACTCTGGGTGGTATGGTATACAAACCCTACTAAGGGATATTGGGACAGTGACATGCTTTGTGAGAAGAAATGTATGGTATTTGAATAGCAACACAAAGGCCACAACTGGAAGCTTGCAGGTGGAAATGGTGCCTGTATACTTAAATGCAAATGACCTGGACAGATTGCACTAATTAAGATAATACAACCCTTACAAAAAGTAGGTCTCTCTAAAAAGACTACACACAAATCCCCATCGGCTGCTGCTAAAATGGTCTAGCAATTAATGGACTGACTGAACAGATACTTTACACTGTACCTTGGAGCCTGCCAAAATTGAGACTGGCAGGCTGCCAGAGGGATCAGGTTGCAGAGGCATGAGCAATCCACTTACAGTGCCTAGCCACTAGACCTACAGAATTTTCCCCAGGGGGCAGATCACAATAGGGATGTTACCTGCACCCACCATGATGGAACACACAGAGGGTTTATAGGGAGGGAAACAGTCTTGTAGATGGGTCTCAAACTAGATTAATGCTATATAGGTTAGCCAATGGGTAGCCAGTGTTCATCTTGGAGCACTGGGGCTATGCACTTTTGCCTAATCCAAGAGATAAGCCCCTGCCTTCTGCAGCAGCTGGAACTTCCAGGGTCTTTCAAGAGAAGCATCATAATATTAAAGTAATTAGCCTGGAAGTTACCAAGGTGTGGATCACTGTTATGAGGGGATTCATTCTTAGTCAGATGATACAGTCTGAATGTCCTGGTAATAATTTCCTTTCATCTAATTAGCTTGAATTGTTGAACCTTTCCTAAAAAGCAGCATTTTAGGTAGGTATTTGTACACTTTAAAACCCTGCATAAGCCTTTGGGAAATCCATTTACCAAGTTTTCCTGATGGATTTCCCTTCTGAACATAACCAAAATAGTGTTTTCTTTCTGAGTCAGAAACACAGGCTTGGTATAGCTCAGAACTATGTCATGTAGGGCAAAATGAAATGAACAGTATTGATCAGTTTGATATTCAGAACCCTGTGTCGATCATATACTTTGGTTGTGAGCTTTTAAGGGCAGGGACCACTTTTGTGTTTGCACAATACCTAGCACAATGTGACAGAGGCACTATTACAATACAGATTTACCAATAGCATGCTGTTGCTGCTGGAGGAACCTCTGAGTGGCAGAGACAGGTTCTGAAGTTATACATGGAAGGAAGAGGACGCAAAAACAGACTGGAAAAGAGCAAAGTAGCAGATACTGCCCTTTTAGAGCAGGACAGAGCCTACAAAAACCACCTTCTGTTCAAGATAGAGGGTGAGGTGTCAGATTTCAGACCCCTACTAACTAGAGGCAGACGAGAAAGAAGTTGCTCCCAAGCCGGGTCTAGGGATAGCACCTGAGTTTTAAAATGACCTGGTATTCTCTCTGCACCCCTTTCCCAGCATCTGGGGATGGCAGGAAGGATTGGGATTCTCACCAGCATATTACATCCGGACTTCGTTGGTTAGCACACCTCCTCTGTCTCATTGGCTTCTGCCTGGTAGGTATGTGGTAACACTTTTTCTAGACTTGGGTGCCTGTTTGAGCGCCCATAAGTGTTCATATATCTGTTGTCTTCTTGAAAATCCAGCTGTATAATATGGTATGGAAAACCTAGAGTTTTAGCATGGATAGATATAAGAATGGGTGTTAGTGGTTTAGCTGAATCACATAACGTTGTGTTTTCTGGGAAATGGCTTTCAGTGATGGCCAGCAAGCCCCGAATGGAAGTAGACAGTGTTTCATTACTTTTACTTTTACAAAAAGGCGCCCCTGTGGTGTTTCACTTCGAGCACTACCCTGTGTATGATTCCTACCCTTTGCACTGTTTACATTATTTTTCCATATCAGTAGTCCTCAGAGAGACTGGCTCTCCCTGTTTGTGCTTGATCTGTCTGTATGAATTCCAGTAAGCAGTTGCTCTAGAAATGGAGACTGTCATATTGAGACACCCCAGATGTAACTAACTGGCCTTGGGGCCTGGTTACATCATCTAAAATGGGTTCCAGGACTGGACACTGGGGTGCTGGAAGGCCTGCAGCAGGAAAATGGGAGATCAAATGTAATCTGAGAGTAGTGGATTGGGTGCTTAACAGCTGGTGTTTGTTGATGTTCCCTATGGCCCCTCTCCAGCTGGGTCCTTCAGTTCATACTTGAAAAGAGATGGATGCAAGCACAAAAGCTATTCAATGACGTGTTCAACCCATTGTGGGACATGTCAGATTTTGACCACACTGCAGCTTTGTCTACAATTAAAAGGCTTCATAGTATAGATGCAGTTTATACCTGCAAAAAAGCCATAGTACCTGTATAGCTTATACCAGTTTCCTCAGCAAAGTAAGCTATGCTGGCAAAAAGTCTTTTTGCCGGTATAACAGCATCTATACTAGGGCTTTTGTCAGCATAGCTATGTTGGCAAAAAACATCCCAAAGCAAGGGATCTGCCCCAGTAAAACTTCTAAGTGTAGACCAGGCCTAAGGCTTTAGTGCTTAATATTTCATAAAAACAAAGATGGATGGGTTCATAGTAAAATGTTAGGATTTTCTTATAGAGAAGGGCTCTGGACTGTATATGAAGTTCATCATCATGGTAAATCCCAAAGGGACGTTGCAGATCAAGTGCTACCGGGATTGATTTCGGCTATGTCCTTAAGGTGATCTGGCTGGATATTCAGCTTATGTCCACCACTGACCATTTTATCCTACCGAAGATTTTGGCATCCGCGTGATTGCCAATCATGTAGTAGCATTCCTAGTAAACCTGCTTTGGAATTCGTTGGTCTTCTGTTCTAATAGGCTCAACAGATGTAGACGCTCATATGGCATCATGACATCAAGCCTGCCACAAACGAAGCTGCAGATCTGTAGAACCACAGTTATACTAACTCTTTTACAGAAATGAAACATGGGCACAGTGGAAAGCTTAAGAAGGCTGGAGATAGATGTTTTCAGTTTACATGGTCTGTGTCAGCTGCTCCATATTAAGTGACAGGACAAAATCAGAGATGAGGATATTTGAAGCCAAACCCAGCAACTACCTCCATCAGCACTGGTTCATTTTCAGAAGCTTTCAGAGATACGGACATACAGGGAGATAAATCTGGCCAATTCTATGAGTGTTGCTTAAACATTTCCACGTAATTGAAAACTGAACTCTCCTGTGTTTTTGAGGGATTAAAAAGAAATTTACTTTTATTTTAAAGGGCAGACCACTGGCAGACAAATTATTAATCTAAGCATCACTATTCAAGAGCTATAAAAACTGGTGGTCCACATCTTTTGGTATATCACTGGTTCTGTACAGGACTCTGTTAATCTTTTTTGATTTAGATGTACAGGATGCATGGGTGCATATAAACTTTTTTACCATTTTGGAAGTAGTTGCCCAATAATAACAGTGCAGTTTCTGGTAAGTAATTACCCAATAACTACCAGCCAGTTGCACTCTGTGTGTCAAATTGGCAGAGCCTTGCAGCATATATTTTTAAATCTGCGTAAAATTTCTAGTGGGCCAGCCCTGACTTAGACCACTTATCCTGGCCTCCCAAATAATCATGCATCATGCTGCAGCTGTGTCCTTAGACTGGGTAATAGGAATTTAACTGAGAGGCGTGTTAAGAGCTTGCCACCTGCTTTTTGAGCTGCTCTGTTTCAGCTGCAGACTGAGCTTCAAACTGGCACACAAAACACAGTGAATCTCAGAAGACTAATTGTAAATATGGTCGGGGAGTAGGGCATCTCCCTTTGAGAAGAGATTTCATGTCACAAATGTGAGTCTGTAAGTGAATGCATTGTGGTATATGCTCATGCTCCCCTTTTGTGCAAATGGTAGATCTGTTTATATAATCTCACACACTTTAAAAAAGTTTGAATTAATAAAGCTAGACTAGAATATAGAAAAGAGTGAGGGCTTTACAATCTTGCTGATGATTAGTATGCAGGTCAGTATCTGGAGGTTTTGAATTCTAATGAGGGCCATGGGAGTCTATTGTCCATTTTCTGAAGGTAGCCAGTCTAATCTGTCAAACTGGTAGAAATGCTGTTACAATTGAACAATTTAGCTGTCTTTTTTTAACTGACCCATCTGATCAATGTTTAAAACTGACATTGGAACATCTAAATGAAATTAATAAAATGAATATTCTATACCTTGTACTTTCAGATTTGTGACTGAGCCAGGAATGACAGGCTCTATGTCTGGGAGGGTAGAGATGAGTTAGCCATACTGGAGGGGAGTGGCTGGACTGGGCATTGCAGGCTCTTTGAACTACAAGTGTGAGGAGCATCTGGTTCAGAACACAGATAGTATAGGTGCCTGGGGTGCTGGGTGGACCTGAGAAGGAACATGTTAAGATACTGGATTTTCCTGTAAATTTAAAATCTGGTTGTCCCTGTTTTTGATTCTATAAAAATGTCACCACCACGAAGATGGGAATAGAATTGAAGAAACAAATATAATTGCTTGCTGTAATAATATAACAAGTTTATTCAAAACTCGGTTTTCCTTTTCTCATCTTATTTACTACACTTTTGTGTTAGATTTAAGATAAAGCTTAAAATTTCACTGCTTTCTCTTCATTTCAGTACTTCAGGACGTAAAAGAAAGTAGAGGTGTGGTAGCCAATTAAACTTCATCTGGGCTGCTATTCCATATAGCACTTCTCTTCTGACCCCGTAGATCTGCAGAATGATGCAGTTGACTAGGACAGCATCAATTTCAAGCTGTTGTCTCTCGTCAGAGTATTTGGGCAATCAAGCAGAAGCAGGAGAATAGGAGCAATCTTCTCCTGCGGGAATTTCTTATAAAAGAATTTAAAGTGCAAGTCTGAGGGAGAGAACAAATTCCTGCACCAAATTTAAATGCTGGTTGCATGCCCTTTCTTCATAGATCTGATTGGAGTAGCTCCTCCAAATAATTTCTGGTTCTGAAGTTAAGCTTTGGCAGTGCAAGACTGATGATCCAAGTGCGAATGAATTTATAATCTGACCCAGCAATTGGGAAGCCAGAAAAAATTAGCTCAATCAAGACAGTGGGTAGTAGCATATCTGATGGAAAAAATTAAATATTTAACTGTGGAAGGCAACTGATTCTGACAAGATGATTCTAGGTCTGATCATGTGATTGAGTTCTGAATTCTGTAGAGACTGCACAGTGGTGGATTTCTGATTTTGTGTTGGCAGATTAAATTTGCCTTAAGTACAGTGTGCTTCACAGAAGTAAAGGCCAATGATGTGCAGAATATACTCAATTTCTCCAGTTAAGCCTTGTTGAGGTTCTGAGGATCATTTAACATTTTCCTTGCAGATACTCAAACTTGCTTTTCTCTTCCCATCTTTACCTCCCAAAAGATCTCTGCTTTTGGATATTTTTTAATACAGTCTGATCTGCATATATAAAAATGACATTTTCATTCTTGACAGAATAAACATTTTGCTGATTTTCTAGTAAATTGTGGGTGGCTTCTTGCCAAATGCATGCATACTTAAGGGCGGTATAGAGTCAAGGAAAATGCCTTTTTATTTCTCTCTTGGTCAGATTCAACACAAAAGGTGCAGTTTTCTGGTGATCTGTTTCTAATTAAAATGCAAATTAACTTCTTGGTGTTGGTGATCTGGATTTCGAAGTGCTAATATGTACTGTGCTGGGAAATCCCTAGCATGTGTGCTAGAGCACCAGCGCTGTCGGCTTTTGTGCTTGCTTTACTGGCTCTGCTGCAGTAGTCAACTAGAAGCCTATTTTCAGTGCAGTGATGACATCAATGATAGTGATGCATAAAAAGTAAACAAAATCAGGTTGTTTTCCAACCTCACTGGAAGCACGGTGGGGAAGAAAGGGGGATGTTAGTTTGCAAATGGAAAAAGAACTTAATGTGAATTATATTTAAGATCTTAAGAATGGGGTGATTATTTTTAGGGGAATATAGCAAAACCTTTTGTGTGTTAGAAGGGAGTCAGCGTGCTTCTACTCTGGGCGGTGGGTGGGGAAGAACGTGTTGGGAATGGGAAGCATATACATTGCTGTAACCTGCTATCAGGTATTCCTTTGTTCTTGCCTAGTTTATAAACTGAGCATTTTGTGTTTGTTTTTGTGGTAAGGCATTTGATGAGGATGAATTTGCAGATTGGGTCACACAACTCTGGTTGTAATGAAGATTAATGGACATAGAATCATAGATTAGAGTTGGAAGCGACCTCAGGAGGTCATCTAGTCCAACCCCCTGCTCAAAGCAGGACTAACCTCAGCTAAATAATCCCAGCCAGGGCTTTGTCAAGCATCAGCTTAAAAACATATGTATTTTTCCCTGAAGATTCTATAACGTGACAAAGATTATTACATCACTTTACACTAGCATTGTATATTCACTTAGCTGGCATTCATTAGCATATTTACTGATCATTGTCCTTAACTAAAGGCCAAATTTAAAGCAAACAGTGATGTAACTGAACTTGCCATTGAGGGAATAAATATTAAAAAGGAATTTTGATCCAAAAGAAAATTCTATCTGTACAGATTTTTCCACATCTATAACACATCTCCTTTACTGTTATTGAGATCATGGTCAGAAGAATAACAACACAAAATTGGTATCCTCTTAATCAAGAAATCCATGTGTATTCAGTCATTGTTTTGATGAGGCTTACGTACTTACTACTTCAGATTTGTTTCAAGTTTTGGTAATTAAAAGCCTTAGTGCCACATATGAGATGAGAGAGAGAGAGAGAGAATCAGCTATAATTTCTGATCCCAGAATGAGTCTGTAGTACCGGTGGCTGGAAACCAGATCTCACTCCTGCAGACTGCACAAACTTGGAATGAAATAACTGAGGCCTTTTAGTAATTTCAGAATAGAACCACACTTCAACCTAATAATGACCGTCACATTGTTCTGTAGCAAACTGTTTTTAAAAACTTGAAGGAAAATATGAGCAAGAGGATTTATCCTGTTTTTGACAACAGAATTCTGGTAAACTTTGGCTTGCTGATGAGGCCTTCTGTGGTAATTAGTATCTCTGTAATCTGCAACTTTTTTATTTTTATAATTACCTTGAGATAACATTTTATGCAGCTGATGGCATATTAAGGTGAATTGTGTTTATCTGCCTCTGCAAGGAGAAACAAGGATTCCAAACCAATACAGCTTTTCACTTCACCTACCATTGAAATGTGGGCATCTTAAAGGCTACCTTTTGTTTAACAGCACAAAGCAACACATCACAACCAGGAAATGAAGGCTGGACATATACCCAGTTGAAATAGAGGGGAAACTGTAGGTCAGCCCAATATATTTAGTAAGACTGTATTTCAGACTAGAGAAGAAGATTCTACATAGTTGAGTAGGAAAAGAATTCTGTTGAGAAGCCATCTGGAATAGCATTTAAACTTAGATGCGTGTTTTTGAATGGTTCATTTAATCATTTTTCAAGCAGAGGTATAATTCTCCTTTACCAAAGGAATTAGATTTTCTTCTTCCCCTCTTCAGCACTCTGCATATCCTTTGCCTTACATGATACTGTTATGTAAAGCCTGCAGATAGGTGTACCGAGAGGATGGAATATGACCAGATTATTTCTTGTCCTGGTTTCTTCTCTTCATATAGTATGAAGTGGTGGTGTAGTAATCCTACTTCAGCAAAACTTTAAACTGAATAGGAATTATGGAAGATGAATCAAATCCTCAATTCAAATAATGAATGGATTAATTTGCAGCCCTTTTCACATTATAAGCAAATCAAAAACTGGTTTTTGGCTGCAGAATAGCCACCTGAGCCCCTCTTTCATTAGTGAGGTCTGGTTTGTACTGAATAGATGTCCCTCTTTATAGCAGAACTTTTTAATGAAACAGTCTTCCAGAGGCTGTGCCAAATTATCTAAGCATTTCTTAAAAGGCATCTTTATTCACAGGGTTTGCAAACTTTAGATTCCTGGTAAGGGATCAACTTTACAGTGCCCTTTGTTTTTTAAAAAGTGACTTGGGGAGCAGCTGTTTCATACCTCCCTCCAGAATCTCTTCTCCAGTTTTGAAGTATTATTGGTCCATTGTAATAGAATTTCAGAATCTGTCTCTTGAGCTAAATTGGGTGAGTAGAGAAGTAGTGAAAGCCCCCTTTCTTCCCCAAAGCCAAACCACCATTGCTGGCTAGTGCTTAAGTGGAAATTGACAGTTCTGGTGAGCTCAGTATCTAGCTCACTCTTAAAAACACTGCTTTGGAGACCAGAAGAAAGACAGGGGGAGACCTCAGAAGAAATCCTTCTTGAAATCCCAGAATTTGGTGCATTCTTGTGTGTTTACACAGCTAGAATTCAGTCTTTTTGTTAACTGTAGGTAAGACTATTTTTTAACTGTACATTGCTTGTCACTAATTTCCAAGTTTGTGAAAGATGTTTTTAATAAGTAATCATTCAGATACTGTTGTGGATATTATATGCAATACATTTTGTTTTTGTAACGAGGTCATTGAACTGACCATAGGGACATGTTTGTTAAATACAGGCATTTCACTAGTATTAAATGAGTGGATTGGAGTGAGGCGAATCTGTGCACTGAGAGTAAAAAGGCAACGATGATGCTAGGCTGACCTCAGAGTACTGATACTTTCATTGACAGCCACAGCAGAAATGGCATTCTAATCTTGGAACCAATATGTCTCTGGGTTCCATAATAAATTACCATTTTTAAGACCAGTTATATTGGTATAGGAAGGGAGAGGCTGGGTTTATTCAAAGACAGGTCAAAATGTCAGATTTTTAAAGGCATATAGAAACTATTCAGGGAGGAGTAAGTTCTTTCTGAAATTAGAAGCATTAATTTTGGGGCAAAAAAATTTCCTCAAACTGTGGAAACAACCTTTTTTTGGGGGGGAGGGGGAGGAAGGAGGGCAAAAATCATTGCTGTTTCACCAACGGTGGCAAAATTCCCAGAAATGGGCTACACTGGAAAGCCAGAGTAAGAAGAGCACTGAGAATAAAGTGTCACTCATCATAATCCGTGAGGCAGCCTTGCAAATTCTCGTGGTCAGATGCCTTTCTTGCCGTTTGCATTAAGTTGTGACTTTTATAAATGCAGATTTATGTACTTCACAGTGTGACCCGACAGGAAATTAAAGTAACATTATTTGTGACACCAAGAGCCTGGAAATCCAAACAGATCATAATCTAGGCTTTTCTGTTGCAGTTCTAGTTTAGCTTGAGCCAAACTCCTTTACTGCAGTTGTCACACATGCTTCTTGCAATGTACTGGCTGCCTGCAAGACAGTCTAGATTTGCCAGATTCAGCCTGTTACGGAACAAATTAGCTCTTTTTCTTTTTTTTTTGCAGAGACCACTGATCTGTAGACCATACTTTTTTTTCTATGCTGGATATTGTAGCCAAGTGAAAACTTCAAGATAGACACTGAGATTTTCCTGACATACTAATCCATAATTCACTATGGCGGCTTGAATACAAATTGTCTGAACAATTGGCAGCAGCCCTGGCAAGGAAGACATTTTTATAAATAAAACCCCCTCTTTTGTGAATCAAACAAGCTGCTCTGTCAGTTTGTAAATGTAATTTTCCAGCAAGTTTGCCCCTCTTTGTTCTCTTGTGATAACACAGCTGCTCCCAGCACTTCTGTGGTATGTTTGGATTGATAGTTTAAATGGCCTTATGGTGAGCAGAAAGTGTATCTTTGCTTGCCTGTGGCCTGCTGTCAGCTTTTATTCAGGTGTCCTCTGTATGCTGGCTTCCAGAAAAATGAAGACCAGCTCTCCTATGTTTTTAATGGCACCACTATGGAAAGTATATTGTGAAGCATAACAAGTTCCTTGGAATTGATCCTTACTCCTCTGAGCTGCGGGATTCTGTTGTCAGTAACCCCATGGTGGCTTCTGCACTGATCCCATCATTTGGATATTAAAAAAAAAAAAAGTCATTGTTAAGGCATTGTATTAACTAACATTTTGCTCTTCAAACTGCAAGGGAAATACTATGCTGTACAATTGTACTTCTTACACCAGACGATCCTTTCTTCCTGATGTTTAATTATGTAAAATTGCAGATTGCTGTGTACCATGTCATGGCTGGAACATAGTATAAATCAGGGATTTGAATATGTCAGTGTAAAGCATTAGTTGGGATGATTTCTAACTGTTTATCTATGAATGCTTTTTATCTAAACCAAAGGAAAGTTCTGAGAAATGTTTTCAGTATTTGTTAGCGAAAGAGAGATGATGAAGAGATACAGCAATTGGCTTCACAAGAGTACTCAAGGCATCATTATTTGTACTCCAGCACATGGACTATGATCTGTCTAACAGAGTCCATTTAAAGTGGCCTCATGGCCTGTTTCTTCTGATGATTAACTTGTGGCTTTCTGTAACACATTTTATGAATCTTAGGATGGCTCAATAGTTTTTGCATAGTTCAAATCTATTTTCTTAGTAGCTAAATGAGCTATACTTAATGACTTTCTTTTTGTGCAGTAATAGGACTGTAGATGAAAATTCACAGATTTTGAACCATGCATGTGTACATTCGTCCACCTTAATTTTGTACGGCTCTTCCCAGCCTCTCCTGATGCAGTAAAGGTGATGGAAGTCTGCTTCCTTGGAGGTCAAGTCAGTGATTAACACACAGTGCTGTATTATCACAGTGCAAACAGGTTCAAGCCTTTATTTGCTTGCATTTCTTGATGAAAGATATTTCCTTGTTTTGTTTGCATATTTGTGCATTGGTTGGGGGAAAGATTTTCATGTGGGTGTTTTCATATGAACCTACAGATGATGTTTACGCACAATTTAAGAGTAGACCCCCAATTGTGTGTGTCTGTGAACTTGCACTCCTCGCTTGCAGGGCAAATACCACCTAAGTTAGGAATAATGTGAAAAATATCTTGTCAGAAACCCGTTGCTAAGGTATGTAGGGCATAATTCCTGCATTGTTTCCCAGGTCTCTTAGTCCTTTTGTAATGTACTTCCTAGATCAACATCTCAATAACATTTGTATAAGAAGCACATGGGGAGAAATATTTACATGTTGTGTGGTTACATCGAGGCTATGCAGGCAAGCAAGCATTTTTTTAAAATGTTTTGTAGTTTTCCAGTTATTGGTGCACAATGGAAGCTAGGATGATTTTGATGATTTTATTTGCAGACCTTGGTAATTACACTTAGGAGACACAAAGGAAATTTGCCAACTGACACTTTGCTGCTCTGTTTTAAACAGTTGTTTTTCCTTGTTTACAAAATGTTACACACAAAAGAATGTAAGTACATTTGCTGGCTGCCTCATTCAGTGGTTTCTTCTATTCTGTTCTGTTCTGTGTATTGTACCAAATTGTTTGCCTACCTGCAAAGCTTCTTTATAAAATAATTGTTAAAAATACCCACAGGGGCTTGCTGCATCAAGTTCCATAAAACATTTTACAGATAGTGTTCAGCTGTGTGCTCGTTGTGCCCATCTGTACTATAAAACAGAAACTACAGTGATGAGTGCAGTGTAAGAACCTATGTGGAACAGAATACAGCGTTAAATGACTGGCCTTAAAACAATCTAAGGCCCTTCCATTTGTGCATTAAGTGACGTGACAGATGTCAGTCATGTGTGGGTTTGTTCTTATCCTTTCCCCAAAGAGCGAATTGTGTGTGCACTGTAGTGACGTTTTGTTTTAGTAGGGTTTTGCTTTTGAGGCTTTTTAAAAGGTACATGCTGCTGTGTGTTTATCCTGTAACAGTTACGTGGTTTGGTCCTGTGTATGTGCAGAAGACCCAAACCATGTCATAACCAAGTTAAGGAAAAAATATACTTTAGCTTTAAAAGTGTCTTAAAATGAGGAAGGGGCCTGACTCACCAATTGGACCTGACTCTCCATTCTGCCAAACCCCCATATTCAGCTTCATTGGTGCAGAGGGGGCTGAAACACAGCAGATCTGGTCAGCTGAGATCTCCTTGTGCAGGGTGAATCTCCATGTGGTTTTATGCACAGTGGCTTGGAGGAGTGTGATTGGTGGAAAAGAAGGTATGGCAGAGTGTCTGTACAGTCTGGTTATTCCCGGCTGGTGGAATGGCTTCTAAGGCAGCAAAGCAAATATTAAGGCATTCCTGAGGCCGATCTAACTTTCTGGAGCTGATTTGGCCCGTGGTGTTTTGATGAGTCATCTGTCTCTCCCTTGGGTCCTGCACTGGGCATATCTCAGCTGGACTCAAGGATTGGGTCCCAAATTTGAACAGATTCCATCTCCATAGTGAAGCCCAAACCATGTTCTGATAGTTGGTCCCTAGTATTAAACTATGCTTAAACACAGTCAGGTTTGTAGTACAAATAGGTCCAAAGCTCCTCCATATTAGAACTTAGTAGTCATACCATATGATTCATTACATGGACAACCTCATTCCAGAATAAGAGAGCCTCTTTTCCAGTTTGTCACTTTGGAAACAAAATAAGATAAACTGGAAAGAGAGACACTTGTTCTGGAATAAGTGTGTCCACATGAGGAGTAATAGTGGTCTAACTGTAGTGGTAGAATTATACTGGTAAGTTTTCCCTCTGTAGACAAGCCTTTAGAAAGAGACCATCTTGAGGTAATTGAACTTGTTTGAACCTGGTTTTGACTTTAACATTGCAGCCTTATGAAGTTATTGCTTGGCATTCTCAAGGAGTGCTTAAGACTTGCTAGATCATTTAGATACTAGTTTACTTTTATTAGCCTCATTACTGTAGATATTATGGTAGAAAAAGCATGTTGGGAAACTTGCCATTTCTTACTGCAGCTGCAAAAGTAAACATAACTCTGCTGAAACTGAATTTCATTTGCCTCTAAGCAGTCTGAAAATATTGTTTTTAAGACTCTTTGAGTTTCCAGAGACAGAATAAATGGGATTATTACTGTTCAAGTGTGTGCTTGGCCTGCTCTGTTTGTTTTAAAGCTGTTATAATCTCAGATTTTGTTTTTGAGAGGAGCTGGAGTGGGAGGAGCACTGTACCTTAAAAACGATTAGGGTGCAGTCCTCTCCTACTCGTCGTACTTCCATTAAGTACAGATGTTACTCTGTAGTATGTAAGCAGTTTGCACACTATAACTTCCAATTTATAGTCTCATTTTTAAATGTCACATTTGAAGTCTTTAAAAAAAAAAAAAAAAAAAAAGGCAATCAGAAAAATCTGCTGAGGTTTATCCTCCATCTGCTAACTTGTTTAGATCTGTCTCATTTCTTAGTGGTGTTGGTGCATCATTGGGCTGTTAGTCAAATTATATGAATGGGGATTGGGAATGCTCAATTCCAGTATATTTTTTCTTAGTTTTCCTTTTATCACTTTATATATATATATATATATAAATTGTAATGTCTGAGATAGCTGCAGACATTCCTTGGCTGGGCATTCCTCTATCAAATAGTATGTACAAATTAAAGCAATAACCATGGCAGGATCGCTGTTTTACCAGGAGTCATACTGCTTGGAAATATTAAGTGTGTGTCTGGAGATCTCGCTCTAATGTACATTTAATAGCCCTGATGTGAAGGATTTTAACCTTCCCTGATGAACTGCATGCCCTTACAATAAAAAGCTTAGCTCACTCAAATTTCTTCAATCTTTTTGTGATCTACTTTTATTGTATGATCTCTATGACGACTCCAGATTGTACACTGTTTAATTCATCTGTTCAAAATTGTCATAAAAATGTCCAGCCCTGGCTCTATCTTTGTCTGATCTTAGCTATGAGTGTTAAAAATGGTAACTTTCTCACCCTCTAAAAGAAATATTTGCCCTGAATGAGAAAGTAATTTGCAAGGCTGGTTTAGTAGTTCATTTCAGTGCATGGTTGCTAAATACACACACACACCTTAAATCAGTGGTTTAAAAGCCACAATATCATTTTTACAACTCTGAAGGGTCACCAGTCTATCAACTCATAAAATATGTATTGATGTACACACCATTAAGCACTACAAATCACTACATATTTAAAAAAAACAACGAGAGTTCTGTAGCACTTTAAAGACTAACAAATTTAATTTCAGTAGGCGTAAGCTTTTGTGGGTTGCACCCCAGTTCCTCAGATGCAGTCGGTAGAAATAATATAGCAAATACAGGCAACATATATATGGTAGGCAACATACATATCCAAAGACATAGACCAGCGGTTCTCAACCGGTGGTACGCGGGGTGGTACTTACCGGAAGGCTGGGTGGTACGCGCGCCGCTGAATCCGCCGCCGCCGGAAGGGCCCTCCCACCTGCCCGTGCGAAACCGTGTCGCTGAAAATGGGGAAATGGCGGACGGGTTTCGGTGGCGGGTATTGTTTCCGCCGCGAAACCCCGCTGCCCGCCTCTCCCCACCGCCGCAAAACCCCGCCGCAAGTCCCCTCCCTTTTTTTTCCCGAGTGGTACTCGGGTCGGGTACAGTCGGGTCAAGTGGTACTTGACCTGACTGTACCTGGCCCGAGTGGTACTCGGGGGAAAAAAAGGTTGAGAACCGCTGGCATAGACAACAATGGGGTAGGTGGATGAAAGCCAGGTACTTGAGGCCTAATTACAACAGTTGCATTGAGTAGGAGGTGAGAATGGGTGATCAGAGCAACTTACTTCTTGTAATGAGAGAGCCATTCCAAATTCCTGTTTAAACCCAGTTTGAATGTGTCAAGTTTGCAGATAATTTCTAACTCAGCAGTTTCTCTTTGAAGTCTGTTTTTGAAGCTTTTTTAGAGACGTACAGCAACTTTCAGGTCAGAGACAGAGTACCCTGAGAGATTGAAATGTTCTCCGATTGGTTTATGGATGTTATTATTTTTTATGTCTGATTTATCCATTTATCCTTTTGCATAGTGATAGGCCAGTTTGGCCAATGTACATGGCAGAGGGGCATTGCTGGCACATGATGACATATATAACATTAGTGGATGTGTAGGTGAATGAGCCCCTTATGCTGTGATTGATGTGGTTAGGACCAGTGATGGTGTCACTAGAGTCGATGTGTGGGCAGAGCTGGCAACAGAGTTTGTTTCAGGGATAGGTTCCTGGATTGGACTTTTTGTAGGGTGTATGGTTGCCAGGATGGGTCTGCCGCCCACTGCCTGAGCGAGAGACGGAGCATCTGCTGGGATAGGTTGTAGATCTTTAATGATGTGTTGGAGAGATTTTAGCTGGGGACTGTAGGTGATGACCAGTGGTGTTCTATTGTTTTCTTTGTTGGGTCTGTCCTGTAGTAGGTGACTTCTGGGTACCTTTCTGGCTCTGTCAATTTGTTTCTTCACTTCTCCAGGTGGGTATTGTAGTTTTAAGAATGTTTCATAGAGAGCAGGATGAAGAATATTTCATTTATTTTGTACTGTATCAAGGCTCATAGCTATTCCATGGTCCCAACATAGTTGAGTTGAGTAGAATTTTTATCTAGTCATGTCTGGCAAAGCTGGTTTTGAAAATTTTGGTTTAGTGATAGGCTTCTAAATACGTTTTCATGTTAGTTTGGAATTTTTTGTTCTGTACTAAATACAAATTACTTCAAACGTATTTTATTTAAAAAAGCCCTTGAAAATGTAGCTGGCAATACATCAATTCTGGAAGCATGATGTCTGCAATAATCCTCCTGCATTAGTAGTTGATTTCTGAAATTAAATTAATTATAATGCATATGAGCCAAGTCCTTTATAGCTCTACATGAGCGTAGCTGTTCTTAATCAAGAAGAGATTTATACATTGGTACCATACAGTTCTGGTAACCTTACTAGTTCACAGTTAATCTTTTATAGTTTAGTATAAAGAGCTACCCACCTGAAGAAAGTGGTGTAATGTCCCACAATTGAACTTTCTTTTATAGGTGTTTCTAGAGTACAGAAGAGAACAAAGGCTATTTTATCTTAAAATGACTTTATTCCCAGTAACTCTTGATAGCTGTTCATTTCCCAGCAGGGTGGATAAAAATCAATTATTTAAAAAAAAAAAAAGTTAAAAATCTGATATTTTTCATTGAAATCGGATTTATTTAAATCAGATTTTTTGATTTTTTTAAAATCATCAATAAAATACTAAATTTCTCTCGTTTAAAAAATAACCGTTACAGTTAAATCTCATCACAAATATGCTAAACCTACACTTATAGTCTCATAAACATCAATTAATGGCTCTAGTCTGTCCAGCTTAACTACCAGCTCTTGCTTCTTGAAAGTTCTGGGCTTTCAGTTTCTGTTTCAGTTTCTCAGCAGACTAAAGTCACATGTGCAAAGAAAGACACAGGTTAGATAGGCTTGTTGTTCTGCGCTTATGTGGTGGTGGAGCTGGGCCAAGTGAGGCAAAGGAGTTAGTTAAGACACTGTCTTAAAGACAGAATGAGAATGGATGGAGGCAGAGTAGAAAGAAACAGTGTAGTGGACTGGAAAGAAAAAGGGAAGGCATTATTCAGTACACACACAGCTTCCTATATTCCCCCACACTTTTGCCACAGAAAATCTGTCATAGCTTGTGTGTGTAAGAGAGACCCTATCTGGGAATATTTTGAAGAAATTCCTTCCCTGGGTGAAAAAGGAAAATGTGTCAAGTGTAAGCAGTGCAAGAAGGAGATGCAGGGCCTAGTTGCAAGAATGAAACATCATAATGAAAACTGTTTATTTAGAGAAAATGATGTGGATATGTCTGAAGAACAATGTGGATCAACTAGTTAGTAACTCAAATAATTCACTTTGCAATGCATCGTTCTTTAAGACTCTCTCTATGCCTTTTAGTATAAATGTGATTTAACAAGTAAATTTCCAAGCTGTTCGTTATGTTGGATATTGCTAGAATAAAAAGTTTAGTTTAGCTAATCCTTATGTCTTGTTTAATTAGTTAACTAGGTTTAGAATCAATCACCCAAATACATGGTACAGAAAGCTGCAGTAAGAGAAATCTAGAGTTGCCAGTTGCCACTGGGTGTCATTTTCTTATTTTATATTACATAATACATACCCCTTATTTTGGAACATCATGGCCACAGACCATAATGGTGATGCCCTAAGTCTATTCCCTATTTTACTTCAGCATAATTCAGCTTTCCCAAGGGAACCACATCCTCTATTTGTTTTCTCAAAAAACAGAATTGCCAGTGAGTTCTATGGGGCTTACTCCAAAATTAAGTGCACTCTAAGTGCAGTCAGTCTTAGCTTTTTTGGTAATTTGGAATCGGATCTGCATCCTTCCTGAAAAAAATGTAAATGATTAACTGAATAATAGAGTGAGAAGAACTGAGAAGAATGACTATTCAAAATCATTTTTGAATTTTGTTTCGGGATTCCATTTAAGCATAAGAGACTTTGACTGTGACTGTCTAACTGCAACAATTTCAGAGTCATCCATTGGTACTTTTAGCAGCAGTGCTGCAACTAAATGTATTTCAGACAACGAAGTATCAGTAGCAAGCCAAAGATTTCAGTCTTCCAGTAAAACCGCCACCATGGATGGGTTTGTAGTAAGGACCAGCAAAACCAACAAGACACCATAGATGAAAAGATTGCTTGGTTCATTTATGCCACAAATTCTCCTTTTTGCATTGTTAACAATAAACACTTAATTGACGTGGTTGAGTCCTTACAACCAGGCTACACTGCACCTGGTAGAGCAGACATTGGTGGAAGGTTGCTAGATACAGTGTCTGAGAAGGAACTTGAACAGTGTGCAAGAAATACTGAGGGGAAATTTAGGCATCAACCTAGACAACGTCACAACAGAAGATGGGGTTGCATATCTTTCAGAAACCATAGATACATCAGGAAATGCCCACACAACAGAATATTTAAAAGAAGTGGTAGCAAAAGCTGTAATAAACAGTAAACAAAAATTCAACTGTCACATGCGCAGTTTTGTCACAGACAATGCTGCAAAGATGAGAAGAAACTTAGAAAAAGAAATGGAAGGCTGCTTCTTAACATATGGCTGCAGTGCCCATTTAGTGCATGTTTTAGCCAAAGACTTAAGTATGTCTTCTTCAGAAATAAAATAAAATGTTGAAATTGCAAAATACTTCTGTAACAATCATTTTGCTTCAGCTTCACTGAAAGCAAAGAGAGCAGGAGGATCCAAACTAATTCTTCCACAAGCTGTTCGATGGAATTCTGTGGTTGATTGTTTTGAACAGTTTATTAAGAACTGGCCTATTCTCATAAAACTTTGTGAAGAAAACCATGATAAAATAGATCCGAGTATCTCATTCAAAGTATCTAACATTGGATTAAAGAGGAATGTAGAGGATATGCTCAGTATACTGAAGCCTATATCCATAATCTTAAACAAACTTCAGAGAAATTGTTGCTGCATTGCTGATGCTGTCGAAATTTGGAAGGCACTTCAAGAGACATTGAAGAAAGAAATACCTTAGCAGAAAAGTTAAACTGCAGGCAATAAAGAAGCGAATGGATCAAGCACTAACTCCACCTCATTTTCTTGCGAACATTCTGGACCCCAGATATAAAGGTAGATGCCTAATTTCTGAAGATGATGATGCTTCCATGGCATGGGCATCTCAAAATCACTCCTCAGTTATGCCAGTCAGAATAAATTTCAGGGCTGGAGTGGAACCATTTAAACAGTACATGTTTACTGATGATATTTTGAACAAAGTCACTCCACTGAATTGGTGAAAATCATTAGTCAGGCAGCTTGAAACAGAGTTCCTTCAGTTGCTAAGCCAACTTTTCACAGCAGTAGCTTCCTCTGCAGGCACAGAGAGAATATTCTCATCGTTTGGTATTATTCACTCAAAGCTAAGAAATCGCCTGGGAGTTGAAAAAGCAGAAAAACGCGTATTTCAGTTTGTCTATGAATAAAAGTGATGGGGGGTGTGGGGGAATGGGGAAGATGAGAGCTAGTTGTAGAAGTTTTAAGGACAGTGTATGTTTAGTTTTGTGATGACTTGTCTGTTAGAGTTAATAAAATTGGAAAATTAAATTAAAAAAAAAGTTTGACAGCCGTCAGCCGGCAACTCAGGAGACTGCTGCAATTGCAAATGTGAAACATTTATAAATAAAATAAAGTGCTGTTGTGTTTGTATGACATTTAGTTCTTACCATTTCTAGTGTACTGCTGCTGCTTCTGCAGCTTGACACAGGTAATGAGTATTATGTACTATTTCCTAAATTAATAAAAATCAAGTTATTTAAAAAATTACACAATGTATACCCTCCTAGATGTTATAAAATGCTGTATTGAGTTGTAAATTAACATGTTATCAGATTTGCACCATTGTTTAAGAAATATGTGAAGAAGTATCAGTGGGAAACTTGATTTAAATCAATGATTTTCTCCTTGATTTAAATCAATCCACCCTGGTTCCCAGCAAAGCACTTGAAGTTACAATGGCTGGCTTCAGAAGTCTCAAAACCAAGTAATTTGCCAATATCCAGGGTAATGGAGACAGAGCATACTGTGACGTAACTGTATCTGCTAAATCATGAATGAGACTCTACAAAAGTGGCTATCCTGATGTATTAAAGGAAGAAGGCTAGAGAGTTACTACTAGGTTGAGTGTCCTTTAGCAGATGCTGTTTTATAATGGAGGAGAGGGACCTGGAGGGAATGAAAATTTTAAAAAATGTATTCACAAATATTGTGAGATTCAGCTTCTCAGTTTGCCTCCTGGATTGTCTGTTTCTAAAATGCAGGATGGACATGGCAGTATATGTTCTCCTGAGAGCATGGCTCTTTCAAATTGTCACTGTCAACTGGAACATTGAAGGCAGGATAATGGAGCCATGCTGTACTGAAGCAGTATGTAGTTCCTAGTACTATCTAAAAGCAGTAATGGATAGACTTCTCTCAATGAATCCAAATGGTGCCACTGATAAACTGTCAGATGAACACATTTTCGATGAGGTGAGTTGGAGAAGGTCAACAGAAGCTTTCTTGCTTTCTCTAAGATCAGAATAAATTGTTGTTATAACCACGTCAAAATTCAGTCTTTATCTTTTACAATAGTTTTTTCTCAACAGGCTGTCCAGACTCAGCTTAATTTGTGAGAACTGACTATGTTCCGAGGCATGAATACTGCAGGCCACCTTCCAGTGCCATTGCTGTCCACCTCAGGTGCTAGATTAGTCATTAATTTCTCCCCCAAAGTGCCAATGCATTATGGGAGTTCAGGACACTGTTCTAGGTCTCATAGCAGTATATGGAGCTACCATCAAGCCCTCATAATGGGCTGCCCTGCAAATGTTTAATAAGTAGAGTAGAGCTCAGATGCTCAACTTGGCACAGAAATGGTCTGACTTGTTCACTGAATCTGGTCTTCCATGTGAACACTGGGGAGAGAATCAATATTTTGGATCAAGTGTGCATTTGCTCAGTGCTGCATCAGCCCACAATTAATAGGTAATTGGTCAGATATAAGGAGACAAGTGCTGCTTCAGTACTACCAATACATTTTGCTGCATCAGCTGCTGGAGGAGAACATTTTATACAGTCACTGCTCTTTACTTTGCCTTTAATTTTATAAAAAGTGCTGCTGGGGAGGAGGGTGATACAATCACTGTACTTAAAACTGAGTTTTAAAGTCTTTTTTATGCTTACAATCCTGTCTATATGTCATAGCAAACAGGATGTGGTATTTTTAATGACCAAGAAGCAGACCTATCTGAGAGAATGCCTTACCACAGGGAGTTATTTAGCAACATTTCAAGGATGGGCCGTGTTGGAAAGGCAGATTTTTTCCTGAAGTGACCAGTTGGATGAAGTATTTTGAAATTCAAAGGCATTGACTCAAGGCCACTCAACTTTAGGCACTTGATTGTCCATTAGGGGTTTTTGTGTGCAAGGTGGTTCCTCTGTTGACTTTTTTATGCTATTCTCTAGCCTTCCAGTATTGAGGACATGGGGTAGATAACTTTAACCCTTTTCTGGTGTTGAAATGTGTCCTAGCAGTATTTTATAAGCAATCTATTCCAGTGTTTCTCAATTAAATTTGGCCACGGAACCCTTTTGAACTCTATGAATAATTGTGGAACACCCCAAACTCTTAACACAAACAACTAGGTCGTTTCTCAGTTAAATTACACTTACACTCCATACCCTCCGCCGAAAAATCCAGGACATCTTCCCTTTTTCGGCATCGCGGGCGGCGCAGAGAACGGCAGCGCGGAGAACAGCTGCTTGCGGAACCCTAACAGGGTTCCCGCGGAACCCCAGGGTTCCACGGAACACCAATTGAGAAACACTGATCTATTCATTATGCTAACACCCACTGATCTGTTTTGATGGGTACATCAGCCTGGTGGCTGCTCAGCCAGAGCTCAGACCTGTCATTCACTGAAAGCAGGGGAATGTCCTATCTCCTGAAGTACCCACTAGTTTCCTTTTGCCTCAGCAGTGGCAGGTGGGTGTACCTAAGCCCTTCTGCTCCACAGCTTTTATGAGGGGAAAACTCCCAACACCTTTATTTCAGATCTCAAAATTAACAGTTTGGCAGTCTATACACCACCTGTGTCCCAGGGCTGAATCTGCCTCTTGGGGAGATTTCCATCCCTTTTCTGCGTGCCTCATCAGCTGCTGCCCTTTAGGGAGAAAGGGGGGCTGAAAAAGCCATGGCCGTTCCTCCCCCCCCCCCCCTGATCTTTCCTATTTTGTCCCTTAGAGCATCTCACTGGGGAGTTCTCACTCAGAGCAGTAGGGTACAGTTCTGTTTCTCTCAGGCATTTGGAGCTTTGGTCCTTGAAAGTGGGTGCCAGGTAAAGAAACATCCAGCTCTCTTTGGTCTGATTTAAACGATTTATGTACGATTTAACTCTTTGGTTAGGGGTGTGACTTTACATAACCCCTAGTGTGGATGCAGTTGCACTGATATAAAGGTGCTTGCATTGATATAGCTTATTCCCATAAATTTAGGGAGTAAATTATTGTGGTATGAGCACCTGCATATGGATATAACTGTATCCACAATAGGGGTTTTTGTTTCTAAACTGATAAAGTGGTACAAACACTGTGTAAACAAGCCCTTAATACTAGGGGGAAGTCTCTTGGTAAGCGAAGGGACAGTAGTCAGGGTCATCAGGAAGGTTATCCTTGCTCCAGCAAGATGCCATAGAAAGGAATATGAATCATAAGAACAGCCATATTGGTGCAGACCGATGGTCCATATAGCTTAGTATCCTGTCTTCTGACAGTGCCCAATGCCAGATGCTTCAAAGGGAATGAACAGAACAAGACAATTATCAAGTCATCCATCTCTTGTTGTCCAGTCCCACCATCTGGCAGTTAGATGCTTAGGGACACCCAGAGCATCTTGGCTAATAGCCATTTATGGACCTATCCTCCATGAATTTACCTAATTGTGTTTTTAACCCAGTTATACTTTTGGCCTTCACAATATTCCCTGGCAATGAGTTCCACTTGTTGACTGTTATGCAAAGAAGTATACCTTAAGTTTGTTTTAAACCTGTTGCCTATTAGTTTCATTGCATGACCCCTGGTTCTTGTGTTATGTGAAGGGGGTAAATAACACTTCCTTATTCATTTTTCTCCGCACCATTCACAATTTTATAGACCTCTATTATATCCCTCCTTAGTTGTCTCTTTTCCACGCTGAAAAGTCCACGTCTTATTAATCTCTTCTCGTATGGAAGATGTTCCATACTCTTAATCATTTTGTTGCCCTTCTCTCTACCTTTTCCAATTCTAATACAGCTTTTTTGAGATGAGGTGACCAAAACTTCATGCGGTATTTGAGGTATGGTCATACAATGGATTTATATAGTGGCATTAGGATATTTTCTATTATCAATCCCATTTCTAATGGTTCCTTACATTGTTAGTTTTTTTGGCTTCTGCTGCACATTGATCAGGTGTTTCCAGAGAACTATCTACAACGACTCCAACAGCTAAGTTAGACCCCATCATTTTGTATGATAATTGGGATTGTTTTCCATTGTGTTACTTTGTATTTATCAGCATTGAATTTCATCTGCCATTTTGTTGCCCAATCACCCAGTTTTGTGAGATCCCTTTGTAACTCTCCTCAGTCTGCTTTAGAGTTAACTACTTGAGTAATTTTGTATCCTCTGCGAACTTTACCACCTCACTGTTTGCCTCTTTTTCCAGATCATTTAGGAATATGTTGAACAGCACTGGTCCCAGTACAGATCCCTGGAGGAAACTGTTATTTAACTCCCCCATTCTGAAAACTAACCATCTATTCCTACTCAATGGGCATTTAAAGCAGTCTCAATGGTAACAAAGAGTGCTGCTTTTCAAGTGGTAGCTAGAACAAGTTCAGGGAAGGCAGTAGCTGAGGAGAGGCCAGTGGATGCTCAGAGCAATTCACGTGACTCCAGCTCATCTTTTTCTGAAGTTTGACCTTCAGATCATTGCCAGGATTTTTCAGTTTGGGAGCAAATGGCTTCTCTCAACTCTGGTCAAAATGAGGGTACTGGACACTGTGCAGGAATAACAGAGGCAAGGTGGTGAGATATCTTTTATTGGACCAACTTCTGTTGGTGAGAGAGACAAGCTTTCGAGCCATGCAGAGCTCTTTTTTTTCAGACCTTCAGTACAGGACACTTATACTGAGTAATTTTGATCACTTGGTAAAGTGGCTGCAAACAATATGCATTTTAATATGGCCAAATGCAGGGTCCTATATATAGGAACAAAGAATGTTAGTCCATA
Organism: Emydura macquarii macquarii; assembly: GCF_026122565.2. NCBI lineage: Eukaryota > Metazoa > Chordata > Testudines > Chelidae > Emydura > Emydura macquarii. The sequence continues at coordinate 137,972 of NW_027133538.1, forward strand.
GGACAGGCTGGTGCTGACCTCATTGCATCTGGAAAGAACAACTGGCAACACTCTAAATGCCAGGTCCTGGGATTGAAGTTGGTAGCCAATCTCTCTGAAAGCTAGCCAACAGGTCTTTGTGACATGCCTTTCCACTGCTCCTCAGGTACATTCATAAGCTAGAAAGGAGAGTGCCATAATGTTCATGCATTTCTGGGCAAAGAGGCCATTGTTCTCAGACCTGTTCATCCCAGTATCAGACTTCCTTGGTCCTCTGCCTTCCAGAGACCTGCTAACGATAGAACCAGTCTTCCACCCAAGACCAGACAGGCTCAACCTAGCTAACTTGTATTTGAGTATCCATTTTAAGTAACTGCTTTCAGATGAGCTGGATAACGTACCTCTGGAACCTAGAAAAGTCCGCATACTTACTCTGCTCACCCATTTTAATCCATGGATTAATTACCATGTTAAAGCAAATGAAACTTAGCCTGGCATTCCTTCAGATGGCCATTTAATGTGGGTGTATTCTAGTGTCCAAGCTAAAAGGCCACATTTCTGCACTCTTCTATGTTCAGGTGGCTGCATCTATCCTGAGGATTTTCTGAAATTCTCCACTTAGTGTTAAAACAGCTGGGGAAGAACATCTGGAAAGCCTATAGAGATAAGATCAGTGGGGTCACTGATTCTGCTGAGTATAATTACTCAACTGTCAGTCCTAGTTATCACCACTAGACCAAACAGACTCTGCTTTAAAGATTAGCTTTTAACAAATGCAAGCTTGTGAATTTAAAGGGTAGGAACTCTCCTTATAAAATATCATACTTTTACTGTTTATCCCAGTTAGCTAAATATTGCAAATCCCACTAGACGCAACCCATTTTATTCAAAGACAATTATATCTGGAAACAACCATCAGAAACAGCAGAACCAATAAGTAACCAATGTACTTCCATTAAGCAGTGTTCTCATTTTAATATTTGTTTCCTTAAGAACAAAGTGCAACTATTAAAAATTCTTCCCACTTTAGCAATTAGACTTTAAACTATTACATGGATTTTTGTAGCATTAAAAGCAGTGCTGTCACTTTCCCAGAACTGCATCAAGCATAGACTAAGTGGTGAGAAAAAAATAATGGGTGCCTTTGGCAATGAGGAAACTGAATTTTAATTCAAACATTTAATGGAATCATAAAAGTGTAGAACTGGAGCGACATCATTAGATCATCAAGTCCAGTTCCCTGTACTCGAGGTAAGACGAAGTAATAATTAGACCATTCTTGACAGGTGTTTGTCTAACATCTTCTTAAAAGCCTCCAATCACTGAGATTCCACAGTGTCCCTAGGCAATTTGTTCCAGTGGTTAACTGCCTTGGCAGGCATTTTCCTAATGCCCAACCTAAACTTCTCTTGCTTCAATTTTAGCCCTATTGTTCCTTGCCCTATCCTCAGAAGTTCAGGAGAACACCTTTTCACACTCCTCGTAACACCCTTTTATGTATTTGAAAACTTATCATGTCCCCCCTCAGTCTTCTCTTCTCCAGACTAAACAAACAGTTTTTTCAATCTTTCCTCATACATCACGTATAATCATTTTTCTTGCTTTCCTCTAGACTTTCTCCCATTTGTCCACATCTTTCCTGAAAGGTAATGCTGGGAACTGGACATAATGCTCCAGTTGAGGCCTTATCAGTGTGGAGTAGAGTGGAAGAATTACATCTCATGTCTTGCTTACAACACTCCTGGTAATTCATCCCAGATGATGATTGCTTTTTTTGCAACAAATTTACACTGTGGACTCATATTTAGTTTATCAGCTATAATTCCTATATCTTTTCCCACAGATATTCCTTCTTACTCAGTAATTTCGTGTTATTTTGTGTGTGTAATTAATTGTTTCTCTGTGAGTGGAGTGCTTTGCATTAATCCTTTGTGAATTTTATCCTGTTCACTTCAGGCCATTTCTCTAGTTTGTCCATATCATTTTGAATTTTAATCCCTATCCTCCACTTGCAACCCCTCCCAGCTTGGTATTGTCCACGAATTTTATAAATGTTTTCTCTGTGCCATTATCTAAATCCATAATGAAGATATGGAACAGAACCTAACCCAGGACTGATCCCTGTGGGACCCCACTCATTACGCCTTTCCGGCTTGACTGTGAACCACTGGTAACTACTCCCTGGAAATGGTTTTCTAGCCACTTATGCACCCACCTTATAGTAACTCCATCTAGACCAGTAGTTCCCAATCTGTAGCCTGTTGGCCAACAGTGGCCTGCCACTCCCCTCCAGTGGCTGCAGAAGGGAGCTGCTGCCTAAGGACTCAGGCGGAGCACGTTGCTGCGGGGCTACAAGACCGGTGCAGGCTCCTTGCGGCAGCCAAGGGGACGGGAGATCAGCGCTCCCCTCCCCCTGGTTGTAGCAGGGAGCACGGCAAAGCGCTCTGCCTAGATCCTTAGGCGCTAGGGTCCCTGCTGGAACCAGAGGGAGGGGAGCACTGATCTCCCATCCCCCTGGCTGCAGAAGGGAGCCACTGTCTAGGGACCCAGGTGAAGCGCACGTCTGGCTGCAGTGGGGAGTGGGAAGGGGGTTTGGCAGAGACTAGTGGTCCTTCAGAGTTGTAAAAATGATATCTGTGGCCCTCAAGCCAAAAAGGTTGGAAACCACTGATCTAAGCTCTATTTCCTTAGTTTGTTTATGGAAAAAGTCATGCGCGATAGTATCTGAAGCCTTACTAAAGTCAAGATATACAGCCACAAGACTTGTTTCCCTGTTAAAGAAAGCTATTAGGTTGGTTTGACATGATTTGTTCTTGACAAATCCATATTGACTGTTACTTATCACCATATTATCTTCTAGGTGTTTGCAAATTGATGCTTGGTTATTTGCTCCATTATCTTTCTGGGAACTGAAGTTAAACTGACTGGTTGTAATTACCCAGGTTGTTTTTATTCCCCTTATAGATTGGTGCTATATTTGCCCTCTTCCAGCCCTCTGGAATCTCTCCCATCTTTCATGAGTTTTCAAAGATAGTCGTGAATGAGCTCAGTCAGCTCCTTGGGTATTCTAGGATGTATTTCATCAGGCCTTGCTGACTTGAAGCCATCTAACTTTTCTAAGTAATTTTTAACTTGTTCTTTCTTTATTTTAGCCTTAGATCCCACCTCATATTTACTGGTGTTCATTGTTAGATGTCTGATCACTACTAACCTTTTTGCTGAAAACTGAAATGAGAGACATTTAGCACTTCCGCCATTTCCACATTTTCTGATGTTGTTGTCTTTCCCCCTTCATTGAGTAATGGGCCTACCTTGTTCTTGGTCATCGCCTTGTTTCTCCATGTATTTGTAGAATGTTTTCTTGTTACCCTTTGTCTCTGGTTAGTTTAATCTCATTTTGTGCCTTGGCCTTTCTAATTTTGTCCCTAATGCTTGTGTTGGTTTTTTTGTATTTATATTTTGCCTTTGCATGTAACCAACTTCTGAAATTCCTTCCCATGCCTTAGTGAGATTCCTGGGGAAGGAAAAAACAGACAACAGACAGTTACAAGATATAATCATGCTAAATCGTGTGTATATGACAGGACTGTACTGATCACCATATTTCAGATTGGTAAGGAATGCCAAGCCATACAGGATGAAGGATATCGTTTTCCACTAGTGAGGTGTAATTTTCTCTTCCCCAAATACCTCCATTATTGGGACTGCTAGAAACCGATGTTCAAATCTTGAATTATTTGTCTTCGTTAGCATATTAATGATCACCACTGCATAATTCTGCTTGATGATCTCTGCTCCTGAAGATAAGGACTGGAATACTAGGTGGCACAGGTATTATAAAGTATGGGGGTGGGGCGGAAGGTCTTATTTTTCCAAAACTACTTTTCTTATGAGAAGATGCTATTGACTAAAACTTTACTGAAGTGTGTTGTGTATTGTGTTTAGTGCAGGGTTTGGATGCAGTGTTGTAAATAAGGCTTGGGGCAGGGATCCTGTGTTTGTGTGGGAAATAGTGACTGTGTCATGCATATGGACAAGGGAATTTGAGTTAGAGGTTGCACGTGCAACTGTAAATCTGGCATTTCCTCTCTCTTGAGTATGACTTTGCAACCTTAATGTTCTTTTAACATGTGTTTTAATATAACAGGTATTAGACTCCAGAAGTCTGGCAACAAAGTAGTGTTATCATAGCAATACTATATTATGATATCCTATGATACTGAGCATGTTGTATGTTTTAGACTATATATTGTATGGTATACATGGCCAAATTAGCTTTACTGTGACAGCATTGTTTTTCATTTTGACTTTTATTTAAAATAGTAGCTTTAATGTTAATATACAAAAGCTGATGTTAATGTAACAAGTTTTAATAGTGCCATTACTCTTTCCTCGAGCCTGGGATTCCCTGTTAAGCAGGAAAAGAGGACAGTTTAGAATGCCATGTTACTCTTGGAATTGGTACTTTGTCACTCTGTGCACAGCAGCTCTTTACATCTTGCTAGGCTGCTCATGTTCTAGCTGTTTAAAAAATCTGAATTGGCTACATTAAACTCCCAGAAGCCTTGTGCTTCAAAACCCAATGGGGGCTAGGAGTGCATGAATGGACTTATAAAATGCCCTTTTATGTCTTCATGTTCACTTGATTTTGTATGCTGGAATGCAGCTATAAACTTGCAAATGCAGTTTAGGTTGCTATTGCTACTATTGTATTTAAACTGATGCTGCTAGTATACAGTTGGCTCTGTAATGGTAGATTTGTTTTTCTGTGGATCAAGACTTCCTCAGAAACCCCTGACTGGGGGTTACCAGTTCATAAGTATGAAACTAAATTTTGCTTATGCTTTTCATGCGTATTACAAATTTTGCAGTGATACAGCTAATCAGTTGAGGTCTAGGAGGGGGGTTATAGGAGAAGTGGAGCTAGAGAATTTCTAATTTCTGTCTTTAGAAAGAAGTTTAAATTTAATTTCAGGGAATTCACAGAAGCACTCCTTTAACTTAGGTTTTTATAATTGGATTCTTGGGATGAAATTCTGTTTATCTGAGGATCATAGGTGTGCGCAGCATGTTACATTTGGGCATGCACCTAGGGAATTTTCAGGCAGCACTGCATTAAAATTCACGTGCCCTCACTGCCTTACTGTCCACCAAAAACATCTCGCGGTGTCATCTGTTTCGGCGGCAGCTAACGACGTCTTCCCCACCACCGAAAAACTACTGGGGGTCCTTATTTTCGGTGGCACCTTGTGACGTAGTGCCCGCCGCCGAATAAAATGCCGGGGTCCTTCTTTTCGACGGCAGCTCTCGTCGCATTTCAGTTCTGTCGAGCCCTGCATTAGGGTGTGCCTGGGCACACCCCATGTGCATGCCTATGCTGAGGATCCAGTCCTTCCTCAGTTACTCTAGAAATTCTACCACATCCTAGTGAGGAGCAGCTTATTGAAGTTTGTAAATGTAGTGCAGTAATGAATTCAGCAGCAAAATCAATAGACCAGCATGTAAATTTGGAATTTTGACACAAGCCAGGCAGCCTGGGTCAACTATTGACAGAATTTCAGATGAGACAGAAGCTTTGTGGTATGTTAAACCAAAGTGATGTCATTGGTTCACTACAAATTTGAGGGCTGTGACAGACTTCAGGACCACTCAAAACCAAAAATCAAGCTTTGATGCTTACCTGTCTGTTTCACAAGAAAATCCCTCCTCATTCCCTTTTTCCTTTTGGGGGAAAAACAAGCTGCTAAAGCGGGTCCTTCAGAATGGACGTAGCTTCTGCTTGGCACCGATTCAGGGCCTCTTCCAGCCCTCTTGTGATGACTTCATTTGTCAGTCTAATCCTTTATACTCACCTTTCCTTTTTTCAGACAAGGAACTGTCTCATGCAAAAGCCGTGCTGCTCCTTCAGATGTAGGGAAGCCCAAGTAGCAGCTGTCAGTTCTGCAATATCTTTGAATGGATGTTGTATCAAGACTAAGTGGAGACAACTTAGTATAAAAAACAAACCCCAAGGAGGAAACTGTTTCTTTTTGTAAACAAGTTTTTATCCTTCTAAACACTGGAGCCTCAAGTAGTTGGGGAGCCAGGAATGCTGTTTTAACCATGATGCCTCTTATTCTACTATATCTGTGTCCACAACTCTGCTCCTTCACAACGAAATGTGGGTATTGCCAGTGTTCCCAGTGAATCCACTTTTGAGACCACCCTTCAAAAATTCCAAAAGTAAAAATCCAATCTGGGTAGGGGTTGGCTTTCAAATTTGGGGATGAATAGATAAGTTTTCAAGTCATGCTTGGCAACTCCATCCTTGTCTGCCCTTTCTGACTAAAGGTAGAGGGCCTGGACTTGCCCTCTTGATGATACTGAGGGCAGAGGTCGCTCTTTTGAGTAGCCTGGCTAGGATGCTGTCAGACCTATGGAAAACTCTGCCTTATTTATAGTTAGGGATGGGAAGGCTTGATTTAAATCAAAGCAATTTAAATCACTGATTTTAATTGTGATTTAAGTCAGCAAACTGGAAATCTTGATTTAAATAATCAGTTTTAATTATATTTTGCATTTGTACTTAGTTGTTTTCCTTAAAAAAAAAAAAAAAAAAAAGGTTGATTCTTATTGGTAACCATTAAAACATGTTGATTTGCATCTAAATATAGCATTTACATTAAATTTAGAGCTTCTTTTTGCTAACCAGAAGGATGCACACTGACTTAGCTCCTCATAGGTATTGTGTTGAAATCATGGCACTTTGAGGGTCTGAGCCTCCTATCTATACACATTTATTTAAGCAATTACATAACTTAATTTATATTTATTCCTATTATTAGTTTTTATTTTTATGTTGAAGAATGATGAATGATGTATTTCTTGTTTACTTGATTAACTTTTTACTTGTGATTTGTGTTGAGCTCTCTTTGGATGGAAATTCAAATTCAGTTAAAAATGTACATAAACAACATTAAAATGTTTTTTTTAAACTGCCTTAAAAGTGCTGGGTACATACAACAATTATCAAAACATGTTTTGCATTTCAAACTAATTTATTAAACCAAGGAAGTAGTATTGGTAGTTAATGAATTGAGTTGATATTTTTTCTGATCACCATGTCTTTCAAGATTTTAAAACTAGTAGATCTCACCCTTTCACACCTACTTTTTATTTATAGGATTGGAAGAGGAAAATGAGCTTTCTTGCTTTCTCAACTTGCAAATGATTTCTTAAGTTTGAATGAACATTGAACTGAACTGATTTTACACTGCAATGAATAAAATATTCTCTCCTCAGTGGAAAAGGTTAGTGTTGTCAAAAGCTGGTTTAGCACTTCAACAAACTCTGACTCCAGGTGCTTAGCCAGTGTCATCTATCAGTTTAGTGGTTTAACTTCCTTAAAATTTGGCAGTAAACACAAACTGCTTATTTTTTTTAATGTAAATGATATGAAACAGATTGTTATAAATTTAGGCCCTAACATGGGTTGTCAATTTCAAATTTAATTTTAAATAGGGTTTTTAAAAAAAACAAAACAAAAACCCTACTTTACTGGAAATATTTTTTGGCAAAACAAAAAATCCATTTTTAATTTAAAAAAAATATTTTTATCCATCCTGTTTAGAGCATCGATTGGTAGGGGGTGCGTTAGGGAGCCAGCATCCTAGTTTTTAAGGAGCAAAAACTTGCTAGCATGGAATGTTAGCACAAATTGAAAGTAGGAGAGGGAGCTTGACTCAAGTCCACCTTGCTGCTTCTACTGCTGGGCTTCCCTCCTGTTTTCTTCCTGGTGGGCTACTAATTGGCAGTACCTTTGAGATGATATGACTGACTACAGCTACAGGTGATCACTCTAAATCAGCATGGAATGAAAGCTTTTCTTGACTTTAGACATCTTTGTAACCCTGAGAGCTCAATATCCCTGTTAAATCACTTCTTGTAGCAGTACTTTTTGTCACTGGTCCCATACTGAACATACAGTGTCCAAGATCTGATCATGTTCACCACAATTGCAAAAACCCATGAATTGTTGTGTAAGCAACCATTAGTTTCTCTGATATTAAACCTGAATTTTCGTTTAAGGAACAAAGGTGGGTAGTGATCCGCAATGGCTGCCTTGCTTTTTCATAAAGGAGGTATTCTGAACTCTGATTACTGGCTGTCTGGGAGGCTAAAGTTTGAGCGCTGTTACAAGAGGTGGATTCATTTTAGGCCATTAAAATATACAGCGTAGGAGTACCCTGAAATGTAGCTAAGCTGTGTTCCTAATGTCTCCATTTTCATGGCCTAAATTAGCCCTGCAAAATTCTGCTTGCCCACTCGTGTGGAATGAGTCACTTTCCTTGACAGGTGATTAAAATGTCATGTTTTCTATGAATTTTTCTGTGGCATTTGATACCATGATCACCAAATACTCGTATCTCATCCCAGTGAACTGCAGGGAGAACAGAATACTCTGAAATGGCTAGGTTCTTCCCCGCAGACCTAACTGAGTCACTGTGGGCAACTGTTCCTCTACCTACAAAAGCGCTGTCCCCTGCAGTAGGCTGTGAGGCTCAGTCCTCTAGCGATATTCCATGTCAATATGAAGTTACTGGGGGAGATGGTGAAACATAATGGAGCTGAATGCAGATGACACCCAGGTTGACTTTTGCTTTAGTCAAACATACAACCCCAGCACCTACCTTTCTCAATGCCTAGCCAAACCCAGCACTCTGATGAGCTAGCTATCTGCTGGTTAAAACTGAACTCAGGCAAAACTGAAATGATGCATGCAGAAGGGCTGCACTTGAAAGAACATCTCCTCTCATTCCCAGCTATCATGGGTATCCACACTCCCACTTGTTCTCTGCAGCCTTGGGGTCTTTTGGGGTCTTCTCACTGTCATGTGACAAATTGCCATAGTGACAAAAGGTCACTTCCATCTGGCCAGAATATTAGAATAATTACACTGTCAACCAATAGGAGAAGCTTGTGAGTTCAAGAAACAAAACTTTTATTGGAACTGGACCTAGGCTGTGGAACATACTTTCACAAGAGAAAGTATGACCACGTAGCTCACCACTTTCACATCTAAATATAAAGCTCGTTTTTTTACTTGGCTTTCATGCACTACTCACCCACTTGTATTATCTCACAAACACAATTGAGAGGATCTCATAAACTGATCTGACTACTTCCCCTGCACTCAAAAAAGGAAGGGATGTGGGTGGTTCTTCTTTGGAGCACTAGGAAGCATTCAGGCTCTGAGAGTTGTGGGGCAGCATAAGTACCTAGGTAGAACAGTGCAGTGCATAGATTGTGTCTTGGCTTTTAAACGTCTATTATTGTTTTGCAAGAATAAACCCAGATAAACAATGAAATGAATATTTCTGCCCCTTAATTTTTTTAGTTCAGGTTTTTGCTTTGTTTCAGAACTACAGAGTCAGGGAGGGGAGGATGTGTTTTGCAGTTACTGAATACAGCAACATCCAAACTTAGTTAGCTGCCAAAGTTATTTCAAGCCAGTGTCTGTCTATACAAGTGTTTCTCAATTAAATTTGGCCACGGAACCCTTTTGAACTCCATAAATAATTGCGGAACCCCCCAAACTCTTAACAGTCTTCAAATGTTGAAATAAGCAAAGGTCAGCATTTCTCAATTAAATTACATTTAAATTACACTTACACTGGATACCCTCTGCCGGAAAATCCGGGACATCTTCCCTTTTTCGGTGGCGCGGAGAACAGCTGCTCTCAGCGGCGCGGAACCCTAACAGGGTTCCCGCGGCACACCAATTGAGAAACACTGGTCTACACACTGCCCTATTGATCAGTTCTGAATGAAAAGCAAGCTATAGCTCCACTGCCTTCTTACAATTTCTGCCATGCAACCTCTTGTCTGCAAACTCAGCTTTTCAATCTGTGGCAGCTGACAAGTGTGCACTCATTATAACCTCAGTTCTCCTGAGGGAATGAGTTAGGTTGCAGTTCAGGAATGGTATTGATGTTGCTCTTCTGCATACCAAAACATGCGCCTGTGCCTCTGCCTCCAGTTGTTTTTCTCCTATGCAGCTGCTGAGTTGCATTGTTCTAATTTTCTTACCAGAGGCAAAAGCTCTTAGTGTGCCCACTTATCTCCCTTTTGTATAAGCCTCATACTTTCCCCTGGACTATTTCTCTACATGTAGAGCCTAGTGACTGCTGGGTTTTTTGCCTCCACAAAATCTTCCAGATAAGTTTAGATTATTAAATGTGAGTACCCAAAGAGATGTGGGGTTGTTGAGATTCAGCTTCTGGCAAGAATGTTGATGGCCTGTGTCAGCATTACATTTCCATAAAGGAAATGTTAGACAAACCTGGAGAGAGGGTCTGCAAAAATCCTGAGTGTTGTACTCTGTATAGTGATTGCTTCCTTCTCACTAAAACATATCATCTTTCTTTATGTTTTAGAGTCCAGAATTGGCTCAGCAGAACCAATAGAGCTATGGAGGAGTGCTTCTGTATCAACAAAATTAACTAAGTCACTACTTTCATTTGGGTTGCAGAATCTCTATTATTGGTGCTGATGCGCAGACCTGAAAGAATCCTGCTTGAGACTCAGATCTCAGCATGACTTTACAGAATTGGCAGCTGGGGTGGGGGCTTGTTGATTGATCATGTGTGATCTGTCGTAATTAAGTGAATAAACCTGGAGCTCTTGTGCTTAGTCATCCTTAGATTGAAATTGCACTTTAAGCATTTCTTCAAAGCAGCTGGCTATTTGGTATTACTTTATATGTGTAACCAGGCCCCACCAAGTGATTTCTGTTCTTAACTTGAAAGGTGAATTGTCACATTTGCTGACCTGACAGTGACAAAAACAAAGGTTCAGTGCAGTTTTGCTCTTACTGTTCAGATATTGTGGGTTGTTCAAACCGTGGAGCACCTTTCATTCTATTTACTATAGCTCCTGGGCGCAGCAACCAGGTCAAGACATCTTCATCCTTGACTGACTCTGGCTTCTGTAAAAGTCAGACCTTAAATATATTCTTGTATTGTTTGATTTTTGGCTTCCCAGTTTGATGTCACTGGGTCTCGTTTTATCATCTTTTCTGAGCGATGTGTCTGCTGCTTTCACGTCTGAAAAGATCAGTAATTTGGAACTTGGAAAGAGAAGCGTTTGGCAGATCAGCAGAGATGGTTGTGGAATCTCGGTTTTGTAACCCAGGGAAATAGGCTTTGTTGCAGAACACTTTGTTGTGGAGTTATGAGATAGATTTGTATTTGTAGCAGTGTCTTGCATAGTACAAAAACAGTTTCTAAGACTAAATTGCTTCTGGTTCTCTTTGACATTTTAATCCTATACTGTAAACGTACAGAGTTGCATGCACGTTTGGATGGCAGTTGATGCTCAGGCATTTGGACGTAATTTGTATTACATCAGCTAGGCAGTCTTGGCCAGTGCACACCTGACTGGGTAGAAACAATTGTTCCAATGTATACTTTCATCACTGCCTTCCTTTTTTTAGATTGCTCCTTTTACTTAGTAAGGAAAATAAAATAGCCAGACCATCATGGGAGTTGAGGGTCTGCTGATTGTCTTAAGTGTGTTTGATCTTTTAATGGCATTTAAGTAAATATAATATGCAGTGTGATTCCTCGAAACAGGTTTGCTTTTAAAACACAGTAGGGGCTTCCTGCTGATATATTACAATGCCAGATTTGTTTCCTATTTTTTATTAAATGTGCAGCTAGAGACAATGTAAACCAGACTTCAGTTAGCTTGGTTTATCAGTTTACTATGTATGTATTTAGATTGCTTTAATATCCACAGTGGCCACATGCTTTCTTCATGCTTGCCCTGAAGAGCATTTGTCTCAGATTACAAAATGGATGAAAACTAGGGAAGGAGCTGTATGCCATGTAAGCATTTATGAATCGATGTCTGCACATATTGGTAGTACCAAGCTTTCTTTGCTTACAGAAACTATTTCCCAGCTGCCCTTCAGCCTAGCATTATTCCTGGTTAATTTCTTGTAGGCTTCATGTCACATGGTTCCTGGGGGTCTTCATGAGATTGGGAGTGGCCTGGCTTCCTGGTTTTAAAAGAGCAATCCATATGTAAGGAGCGCTGTGAGAGAATTGAATGACTGGGACAACAGAGATGATATCTGTATTGTTTCCTGCCCCTATTCTGCCAGAGACAAGGCTGGATAAACAGTGAGAGGACAGGAATGCGGAGCTTGGAAGGGTGACAACAAATAGGAACTTGATGAGAGAGAGAAGGGAACCAATGGAGAGATTCAAGGGAAGTAGTAGATATAACTCTAAGTCCAAAACAAAAACAGTTCTCTAGCGCTTGAAATTTAACCATCAATATCAGCTGCAGTGCTTTTGGTTACTGCTTATTAAAGAGTATATCAATATGATGAATGCAACAAACTCTTCTCTAATGGGGATAATAATAATAATGCTCCATCAACCCTTTCCCTTTCTCAAAGCAGGGATCTTGAATATGGGAATGGTGGCATTTGTGAAACTGACTGAGATCCTGTCTCCTCCCTGTAGGATAAAAATTGAAAGTGAACAAAGAAGAGGAAGCTCAGCCAGTTACTGGTTAAGAGAATTTTAGATCTCCCCAGATCCTCAGACGTTAGCCACAGTGGGTTATCATTCTTATCTTCCTTGTCCTACATCTGGCTGTGGATGGTTTCCAGACATTGCTGAATCCCAAAGGCATAGGACAAAATAAAGCTTTATTTTTGAATATGTGGCTTAAGGAGGGCTCTATGGATCTTGTAAATTGTGGAGTAGCAGTACACATAACCAAGTTTGTGTGCCATAGAACAAACCTATTCATGATCTGTCATTAGAAGAAGTTGCATGGCATTTGATAGTTCATGGTATAGGTACAGAATTTAGTTGAATAGGCTTTGCTGGGTGGTAGCTGACCCGACAGGTTAATGATCCCCGAGAGACAATAATGAGTCGGTTGGAAACTAAGGGTTTATTAAAACAACAGGAATATAAAAACTAGATTACTTTTTTCTTATACAGTTGGAGGAGGGGGGGGGGGAGACTATTGCTTACAGAGCAAGTTTTAAACGAAAGCTAAAAGAGAGAGAGGAGAGAAAGGGTTAACGTCTTACCAGCATCAGAAAGAGCTGCAACATGACACCCCGAAGCTTGCTGAACAGCAGAAACACAGAAAGACTGCTTGTAGGGCTCGGAGTCGGGAGCGGGAGAGATAGGGACGGGCCAGATGGTGAGCTCTCTCAACCGGAGCCTGGGGCGTGCCCCGGTTTTATACTAGGGGCTTCAGGTAGCCAAGGTTGCTCCGGATTGGAGGGGAGATATTTGAACCAGGACAAACCTTTGGCTGGGTGATGAGGCAGCTGCTCTCATCACCTGGTCAGTTTCAGGAGGGGCCAGGAAATGGCCTAATAAGGTCAGTTTCAGGAGGGGCGAGGAAATGGCCTAATAAGGTCAGGTCGAGGTTTTGCTGATGCACCAGGTGGTTAGGTGGGGGCGAGAGGTGGACATATCAGGTACTGTGTTGCAACAGTAGCGTGGTGACATAGAGTCCTAATTCTAAAATTAAAGCCATGACTCCTGAGTTCTGTTTTGGGCTCTTATTGTTGGCTTGATTTGTGGTTTTGCACTACTTGTTTTGTCTCCACCCCAAATTATTTCTCTGTAAAATGGGGATATCTACTTCAAAGGGCTATGGTGACTTTTTGCTAATGTGGTTTGATCTGTGGATGAAAGGTGTTTTATAAGAATGAAGTGTTGCTGACCTGGTCTTATAATGGAAACTAATTTTTTTAAAGCAAAGTTCTAAGGTTGAAAAGCTTATTTCATGCTTTTCTTTATTGTTAGCTTGTGTGCATATATATTGTGATATAGCAAGGGCAGTAGGAGAGTGCATGATGGGAGGTATGTAAGCCCCAGAATGCTCAGGGCTTTATTCCCTGCAGACTAGCCAGAGTCAGTAGAGGGCAATTAGGAGCAGCTGAGGTGCCTGATGAAAGCCCACTGCTCCAGAGAAATAATGCACAAGCTGGAGGAGTAAGTGTGCTGTGCTGTGCTATGAGGAGCTGAGGAGCAGATAGGAGTACAGTGGAGATGTGGGAGAGTGGAGGAGTCCCAAGAGAGCTACTGAGCCCAGTTTGGTCAGCAAGGAAACGGCTGAGAGGCCAGAAGGACTAAGGGGGAAAAAGTAGCCCAGGGGAAAAAGACTGCAACTGCGAATACAGTGTCAGCAGCTCATAGCTGCTACCCATAGGGCCCCTGGGCTGGGACCTGGAGGAGCGGGCGGGCCCGGGTCCCTACCCGCCTCCCCGGGGAGACGGACGACTCCCTGGCCCACTACGAGAGGTGAAGTGTGAGATCCACTAGAGGGAAGCCCGCTGTCTGCCACAATATATAATATATATATATATATATATATATATACACACACACCTACTCTCTCTCTCTCTCTCTCTCTCTCTCTCTCTCTCTCTCTATATATATATATATATATATATATATAGTAGGTATCAAGGGTTGTGGTGGATTCTCCTTTCCTGCCATTTTTTAAAGTTTGGGTATTTTTCTAAACAATATGCTTTATTTCAAACACATTAATTTGGGGGAAGTTTTGTGGCCTGTTAAGCAGGAGGGAAGAGATGATCATGTTGGTTTCTTATGACCTTAGAATCTATGAATCTAGTTCACCATGGGTTTTTATTACTTGTAATGCAGCATGGAAGCAAAAATTTACTTTAGTTTGCATCTGTCTCATAAGGGTGGTATTCACTCTGAGGTATTGCTTATCTTTAATTGGAATCAGGAATAGTACCTTACTCTACAGGTTACATATGCTGCCAAGTGTTACTGAGTGTGAAGGGGTCTATGGAGATAAATGTGAAAAGAGGCAGCCATCCATGCTCTTTGAAGCTGCTAAGTGGAAGTCCTACCAGGGTGCTACCCCTTACTTTTACTTGAGGATTCCATATTTTTAATCCTCAGGTTAGGAGATGTCTGAATTTGAGTCTCCACCCCTCTCTAGTTACTTGAAAGTTCCTCCTTTCTGTCCCATCTACTTTCCCTAGAGCATCTAGGCTGCTGCACAAGGCCTGTGTCTCCACTGCTCTGTGCCTTTTTCATCCAGCGATCTCAAAACCTCAATCTTATGGGCAGTTTCTATGTAGTTCGCTCCAATGCCTGCCTCTGCTGTTGCCCAGTGCTTTCCTAAACAGCATCATGAAACTGATGTGATTCACTGTTTTGCTGCTGCTTGCCACCCACAGGGTTCTGTACAGCAGTGAAACTGATCAGTCTTTCATTTTGCTGTGCTGCTCCCTCCAGAAAACCATGTGCAGGTGCAGAGCCAGGGAAGTGATTTATCTCGCACTTAAGAGGGCAGCACTGCCCTGGGTTACATTTGAAGGCTTATTTTGTAGCCAGAAGGGCTAAAAACTTCATTTTGTCTTAAAAATAAAAGATTAAAATGATATCGTCAAATGACATTGTTTGAAAATTGTTTTCCTGTTATAAGCAATACCTCAGACTACAATAGAAAGAAAGATTAGAGAATTATTTTACTTTTGCTTGCTTTGGGTATTTATTTTCCTTGCTTTGGGTATAGCACTTTGTGTGTTTTACCTGTCCATATGGATCTCTCATATAGCAGCAGGGAGAGAAAAATCTTTATGAAGGTAGGGAAATGTGAATGTAAACAAATTGGTTGGGGGGCTTGGGGTCAGACACTACACTTGATCCCCCCATTAATTTGCATTTTGTAAAGACTAGATTTCTAGTTGATATTTAAATTCTGCAGAAATTGATGACAGAGTTCCCCACACTCACCATGGTTCCCCCCTTACCATTAATTAGTGACTCCTTTAAACCCTGGGGGTACGCAGAGGTCTTCCAGGGTACATCAACTCATTTAGATATTTGCCTAGTTTTACAACAGGCTACATAAAAAGCACTAGGGAAGTCAGTACAAACTAAAATTTCCTATGGACAATGTCTTGTTTATGCTTCTCTATATAGTAATACACTGAAATGTAAGTTCAATATACTCCAATTGATTTATTTTATTACTATATGGTAAAAATGAGAAAGTAAGCAATTTTTCAGAAATAGTGTGCTGTGACACTTATATTTTTATATCTGATTTTGTAAGCAAGTAGTTTTTAAATGAGGTGAAACTGGAGGGTATGCAAGACAAATCAGACTCCTGAAAGGGGTACAGTAGTCTGGAAAGATTGAGAGCCACTGCTTTAACCCGTAGTTTATAGCTCATCTTCTACAGCCTTCCCTAGTTTAAACTATTGCCACTTAAGAGTGAATTGGCCTTAGATGTGCCTGGGGACACTTAGGAGTAGTTGTGCTCTTTCAGTCAGGTTGCATGTAGCTAAATATTACTAAACAAGGAAAATAAAGTCTTTTAAACACAGTTACTGCTGGTAGATGACCTCTGGGAATGCAATGGAAATCAGAAGCTACTAAGCAAGGTTACAGAGAACTGATATGTATATATGGTTGGGAATTGGTGTTGCCGCTTGGGTTCTTGATTAGCTTTGCAGTCATTGATAGATATTCTTTCTTAAGAGTTGATAGCATTTCTAGTAAATAAATCTCAGCATTTGATTAAGTTCTTGTTCTGCTTTTGACATTCTAACAAAAGCTTAACATTGTGCTAGTGTGAGTCTCATGATAAAACTTGCAGAATCCTTGAAAGAGAGACGAGGAGGGTGAGGTAATATATTTTATTGGACCAACTTCTGTTGGTGAGAGACAAGAATCCTATAAGTTAAAGATGGAAAATGTTCACCTCTCTCAAAAATTGGGACAAGCAGCCCAGAATTGGATCCAAACCTACATCCCTACAAGAGAATGTTACTGTAGATAATGCAGCATGTAAGACCACTTAACTCTGGGGTTCTCAAACTTTTTTGCTAGGACCCCCTTTGAAAATATTTCGGGCTGTAGCAACCCCCTATACCAGCCACCCTTACTTCTGCACTGCAGCTGGGGTGGTACTGCCTTCAGAGCACCCAGTCAGCAGCTGCTGTTCTCTGGCCATCCAGCTCTGAAGGGCTCTGGCAGTCAGCCATGCCAGGGCTGACAGACACAGCCCCAGTATGCGTGGGGGCTGACAGCTCGTGACCCCCCCCTCAGAATAACCTTGTGACTCCTTGAGGAGTCCCGACCCCCTGACTTAACCCAACCTGCCTGTCACAGTGAAAGGAGGATTCTGTTTAATACAGCAGAAAACTTACCTCAAAGTATTAGAAAAGTCCAGTGTCTTCATTTTTAAGTGATTAGTATTTTTAATAAAAAGTTGTTTAAATCTCTCAGGTTAGTGTCCAAAGCCTGAATTGAGCCCTAATCCTATGCAGATTTGAACCTAAACTGGTGAGATTGAAGGGCACTTGGTATTGTCATAAAAACAAAAAAACAGAGCAACTGAGATGACTTCTGGGATGGCTTTCTCATCTTACAAATTCTTTTGTTTACCAAACACATTAGCTTAGCCCTGCCCACCTTAGGGAAATAACGGTGCTAGCCTCCATCCTTCTGTGAAGAAACTCTGCCCTTGTCTAAAAGATATGATGGTAGGTTTAATTGAGGGCATTCTGGCTCTTGTTTTTCAATTAGTTCAGTCTGAAACTCATCTGTTTTGGTTCCTGCCATAGCTGAAAGATCTAAGATGGGAGTAAAGAGGTGGAAACTTAACCTGTAAATCACAGACATTTAGTGGTTAAAAGCAGATGTAACTTTAAAATACTGTAAATCTGATATTTCCATGTGTTAATATTTCAATTTGAAACATATGAGCGGCAATATGAGAAAGTTGTGAACAGGCTCTTATATCCTTTAACAAAGCTGATAGTCCAATCTTCAGGTTATCAGAAAGTTGGGAATAGTCTTGTAATGATACTGGAAGAGCCATCTAAATGAAATGCTAAACCTTTAAGTGCCACTTTGATTTCTCATTTGGGTTAGCGCTGAAGAGGTAAAAAACCGCCCTTTGCCTCTGTACCAAATAATTGGAAAGTATTTAGAGGTCACAACCAACTGCTGTAATTAAGGCGTTGGAAAGTTTCTTCTAAACGTCCCATTTTTACCACAAGCTGCTGCCATTTGTTCTTCCTCTGAAGCACTATTGGGTGGTGAAGTTGGTGGTATAACGTATGCAGCAAACATGTCTCCAAATATTTAAAGCGGTTACAGTAAGTTACTGAAAATTAACGGATGACATCTTAACATTCCATATTTAATTGGCATGCAAGAATTACTTTACAAATTGTTATGGGTTCCAGTGATGTTTGCAGTTTTTGGAGTCTTGTTTCAGAGATCTCTGGCTATGAAAGAGCAAATACATAATGTGGACTTAAATATGAAAAGTAGTAATGTTGGGCTCCAGTGGAGGTATAAAGTGTTGTCTGTTAATCATGGGATCATTTTTCTGTGGGAGAAGAGACGAGTGTGTGACAGTAAGTTTCCTATTTGTAGCCTGGCTCAGTAGTGAGGTGAGGCTGGGGTTGGTCTGACTTAGGAGAGTTGCCCAGCCTTAAAGGGGGAAATTCCCAGTCCACTTTAAAATACTGATGTGGTACTGATCTTGGGGATGGGAGACTCGCTTGTTTTGAGCATCCAGCCCATGCTTCAATTTAAAAAAAATACTTATAGCTTTTAATGGTGTAAAATGAATTGGCACATGCGGTGGGAAAAGGAAACAAATGGCAAGTTCATTTTAAGTGAAAGTGATCAAACAGATCCCAATATGAGATCCTGAGGCCTGTGACCTGTCAGAGCTGAGCTGAAGTCTCTGGTCTAAAGCATTGCACACCAGAGCTACAAATGATATTGAAGTAGATGCTGGTCACGTGTGCATTCCTTCTGAGTTCTTGTCACAGCACCATCATGGAAGAGGGTTGGCTCTTCCAGATGTTAATAGCCTGTTTAAGGGGGCAGTCATAGTAGTGTCAAGACACTGCTCCCATATACTTTTGTACTTGCCAAACCCTTCTTTCCCCATAGAGAGAGAGGTAAATTAATGTTGAAATGAGGAAATTAATCTGGCTGGTCTTGCAGCCTAAGCTGCTGATTCATCCTGGAGAAGCGGTCCCCTTTTTTCCAGCTGTCCTGCGAGTACGTTAGAATTAGACTGGTCTGGTCTATTTGTTAATAAACTCATCACTTGAATTTCTATGGCTGGGACAGTATTTTTATCTTTATGGATCCCAGTAAAAACATATGTTAAATCTAATCCAATCCAAAAGACACCTGAACGTCAGGGCTTATTCATTTCTCTTGGTAAAAGATTGAATTCCAAATATTACCTTTTGGTCCCTACTGCTCATCCTCTCAGAGCCGAAATATGGGACAGCCTCCCAAATGCAGAGCAAGGACCCTGGAAGTAAGGCAGCCATACCCTCTTCCACTTTTCCAGGGATGAGCTTGGGTGTTAGTACTCATTCAGCATCTGTACCCTCTGATCTACTTGTCTTTTTCACAAGTGTTCTGCCTTCTTGCCTTGTAACACATGAGTAACTGAGCTGAGTGCAGATCAGGAGGTGCACAAGAGACCTAGCTATGTGGGAACTACATGAATCCTGCTCTTACTGTGCAACTTCAAGGCTGTAAAGTGAAATGGTGCCTAGAAAATCGCTGAACAGTATAATGTCTCACTAAAATTGGGACAATCGAGGCATGTGTTGATTTCTTTGTTAGTGAAGTCTTAATGGTATTTATGCAGCAGCATTCTTGTTATGTAACTTTTAACACTTCCTATTTACTTTGTGAAATAACTTTCATGGTAAGAAGTAATCTTAAAATGTTTTGGAAAATGTAAATTTGTATCCTTAATTTTTCTGCAGTATTTTGAAGATTTAACATTCCCATTCTTTAGCTTGTGTTAAACAGTTCACATGAGATCTGGACTAAAGCTCCTTTTTCTTTTTCTTTCAGCCGGACAATGAAATCTCTTCAGACTGCAACCATGTAAGTATCAGTTGATTTTCTTTGCTCTCTAGCTAGCTATAGCATTTGAAACTTATTTCCTGCAGCAACCCCTAGCTTTTTTGCAGCGAGAGAAAGCAACACTTTCTGTAAGCTGTAATGTTTCCTGTGCCAATATGGGTTCCTGGTCTGACCCCCGGCAAGGGAACATGGAGCCGGTTTCCTTACCTCCACACACAGTCCCATTTTGGCTTTCTGAATTCACGTTTGCAGTAGGGAAGGTGCTGGCTGCTTAACTCTGAGTCTTCATCCATGGATCACTTGGTTTAAGGTAGGAGTGCCCATAACTTCCAGAGTTCTCAATGTGACCTCATTGTTCATAGAGGTTGCAGATCCCAGTATGCAATGGTCAGTCCTCACTGGAGGTGAGTCCCTTGGCACAAAATGTAGTGTTGCATGCTGAGACCTGTATAGTCTATGAACCACACCTCTGTGTTAAAGGGCAAGGTGGTTAAAATCTTTTCCATCTTGCGCATGGTAAATGTTGCCCTTAAACTCCTGGGAACACTATGTCCCTCAATTGGGTAGAGTCTGAGAATCCCTGGTGTGGTGTAGTCAACAACAGGTCCTCTCTGTGCAGGCTGGATCCTGGAGATTTTCACATACCATAAAAGGTAGAAAGAAACCAGACATTGTCCTATTTGTCTTGACAAAGAGCATAGAGTTTCCATATTAGCTCAGAAGGTAATTGTGACGCTTCCCAGGGGCTCCCACTGTTGTGGGCACCTCTGCTGTTAGCATGAGGAAAGCTTGTCCGTGCCTTCCTTGGGTCAGCTCCCCAACTCCATGAGTAACACAGGCCCCGCTGTCACTCTGCAAGTTAGTGATAGGCACATTTCCCTGCTTGAGCCCTCTGAGTGTCGTGCTGGAGTCTTCAGCCCCAGTTCCACTGGACTCGCAGTATTCACAGATTTGCTGCTTCCAAAAATACTAAGCCCAGCTTGCCAGTCCCTCTTCAGATCACTGTCACTTAATACACAGCACTTACATTTGTTGATAGTGAAAACAAGTATAAATTTAGCTAAGCATAGAGATTCAAGTAGTAGCAGGTAGAAGTATTGGGAACAAATGGTTACACATAAAATAATGCATTCTACAGCCTAGACTTAATTAACATGGTACTCCATGTGTTGTAGAGTATGGCTTACCCCAAATCCTTGCAAGGCTTTACAGCCAGCCAGTCAGCCATGCTGGTTGTGACACTTCTTTCATGAGAGAAGCATGCTGTCACATTGCTTCTTTGCTGAAAGATTCCGTGTCCCCCTTTGCATTCCCTGTGCCCTCTTCCAGTTGGCACATAGATGTCACAGAAATGACTCAAAAGAATCCCGTATTCTTGCACTTAATGCTGTTAACCTTAGAAAATCTGGCTTACACGATCATCTTCATTCACTAAAAATCTTAGTCACTCACATGGAAACTGCTGTGGTAGAGTGGAAAAGAACATGATCAGTTTGATTTGATCTGATGATATGGGAAGGTATAGGGTTTGGAGAGCACTTGAAACACACTACTGGGTCTAGGACAGGTTTCTTCTGATTACCTTGTTTATCAATGACCAGCCTGTTAGCTAAATTCCAGATTGCCAAACCGATACTTGGAATTCACTTTTGTAGCTGAATAAAATTTTGGTAGCTTTGCTAGTTTAGTGTTCATTCTTAAATCAAATAAAAATTAGTTTATTTACAGTAGCTGGTGTCGTTGCTAGGATTGTGCAATGTATTTCTGTGCTTTTAAAAAAGCAGATCTAGATGAGGGTGAGTTTTAAATATCGTGTAAAAACAAAATGATGACCAGCACTTCCTGCCTGAAATGGTAGGGGCATTCTCCAAGGGCTGCTTGATGTATGTCAACTTCATCCCTCAGGCCTGTCGTGATCTTAGAGTCATAGTCCCCATGGTCCCATCTGGCGGCAAAATCTATCTAGTCTGCCCTCCTGTATTGCACAAGCCAGAGAACTGCCCTGCATATTTCCAGTTTGCGCTTTTTCTTCCTGATTAATAAGCCTGTGGAAGGCCCAGGCTCTTGCTGCTGCAACCAACGCTTCGGGTCCAACAACTTCAGAACCCTAGATTCCCCACCCTCTGCCCCGACCATAAATAAAAGAAACCAGCTCCTAGTACATCAGAACTAAAACACTCCCAACAGTGTAGTCTGGATCAACAGCCCACAGCCATTGTATAATGTCCGGTGCTGAAAAGAGGACATAGTGCCAAGAGGCACCTTCATTATAGCCCAGTGGATACAACAGGTGATAGAGGTCCTGAAAGGATCATGTATTAAAGTGTCCTTTGGTGCAGAATGTATGGGATTGAGAATCAAATATGTTTCCCAGATCAGAGTTATGCCTTGGCGCCTGCCAGGGAAGTTAATAAGGCTTCCTTCCGACTTCATGTCTGTGAACAATCCTGCATTTCCCTGGTATGAAACATTCTTTGGTCTGCAGTCTTTGGTCCCCATTCTCACTTCCCTATGAAAGCATTTGATCCAGCTTATAGAGACTCAGAACTGTGATCTCCCATCTGCGGTAAAGTCATCTTGGCAGTTCCTTGATCTGAGAGTCTCCTGTTATGTCTGTTATTCCAGTATCATTGGCACATTCTTGCCACCTCTTATTGACCTCCCAGTTCATGGTGGAGGTGTCTACAGTCCTTCACCACCACCCCTCTTCAGGCTTTGCCCTTGCATTGGGATCAGTTAATGGCAGCTCCCTAGGCCTTCTGAAAGATATGAAAAAGCCATAAAGCGTGAGCCTCCCGCCCTTTCCAAAATACCCTAAGGTCCTGTCATCATCTCCATATCTGACCTTTCAAGTATTGGAATTCAGGGAGTGGAAGAAATTCATAGGTCTTCTGTACCTGTGTCATCTTCAATGCTCCAAATGTTGCTGCTTCTGCCTTCTGAAGGCTTTTAAACAAAGTTGTCCTATTTAGGTGACAGCATGTCTGCTGCCTAATTATATTTAAGTTTTTTTGTTTTATTAAATGTTGATGTATAATGCCAGTCTGACACAATATTAGCTTGACCCCTTAATAGATTATTTTGTCACAAGATCAGCCATAATGGGTCAGACCAATGGTCCATCTAGCCCAGTATCCTGTCTTCCAACAAGTATAAAATAGTTGTTTGAAATACACATTTTGTTAAACTCCTATGCTTCTGGTGAGAAGTGCAGTGGAATAAGCTAGTAGTGGTAACGGGGACTTACCATATGGACCAAGGCTAGCTCTGATCTGTAGCCAAATTTATTGAATTCTTGCTACCTTGTCTTGTATTTCTTCCTTTAAATTGATCTCTGCAAAGGTGCTTTAGGGCAGCTGGGACATCCATGTTTATGCAGAGCATCATGTGCTGCAAGTAGGGATGTAAAAATTTGTTTAATTAAGAACCTGTTTGTGTTCTAAAAATAGAACATTTAACTGGTTAAACACAGTGGAAGGGGGAACTATGCTGGGCTTGGCTCCTCACTGCCAAGCGAGAGCTGCCTAGCTGCAGCTTTCCCCCACCATGCACGCACAGCCGTAGCTGGGCAGCTCTCATGTGGAGGTGAGTTGAGCCCAGCTGCAGGTGTCTCCGCCACCCCCTCATGCTGGGTTCTGTACCTCCCCATGAGCAAGAGCTGCCCAGCTGCTCTCGTTCACGGGGAGCCAAGGCCAGCTGTGGCCCTTCCCTCCCTTCCGTGCCCGCCCTGCGCATGCGGGGCTTGTGCTGGGCGCTGTGCCTCTCCTGGAGCCAGCCTCTACTCCACCCTGACCCCACAGCCTGCTGGTGACATCAGTTGGCGGCTCCTTCACAGAACTGTGAGCACAGGCGTGTACCTGGCGCTGTTCACCCCTCGCCCCAACACCCGCCCCTTTTGCGGCACGAGGGAGATCCTGGCGCACGTCTACCTGGAATGCGCCAGGCTGCAGCCCTTGTTCCGGCTCCTCCAGAACCTCTTGGCTGCACTTTTCCCCCCCACTTGTTTTTATATGCACATCCCATCTGTGGCCCCACAAAGTTGCAGGACCTCCTTGTCAACCTCCTCCTAGCCCTGGCCAAAGTGGCCATCTATAACACCAGAGAGAGGAGGTTGGCTGGAGGGGCACTCTTCAACTGTGGGGCCTATTTCTGTTCCTCTGTTCACTCACGCATCTGGGCAGAGTTCTTCTGGGCGGTGTCTGCTGGTTCCCTTGACATCTTCTGGGAGCAGTGGGCGCTGTCTGGGGTTCTCTGCTTGGTGTCCCCTTCCGGTTCCCTCCGTTTGACCCTTTGACCCCCCACACCCCTTCCTGTTTCTTCATTACATTTTTTCCCACGAAATCAATTGAGTCCTGGGTCCAGTGACTCCTCCCCTTAGGCTGGGGGAGGGGCCTTTAGAAGTGGCCCACCCACTCCCATGGAACTCAGATAGTAGCAAGAGCTGCCCAGCTGCTCTCGCTCATGGGGAGGCAAGCCCAGCTGCCACTTTCCCCCTCTCCCCCAGCTGATTACCATTTAAATGTTTAGGCTTTTACATCCCCAGCTGCAAGTGAAATTCACTGTGGACCAGTATAACCGATTAGATCCTATTTAATAAACTAATCCCAGACTCTCTCCTAGGAGGAGCTGTGATTCTCATACAGGAGTTTGGGTGTTAACTAGGTTCTGTTTTACTGACAAAGTGACATTAGCCTTTCTAAGAGAGAACTCCTAAGTTTTCATGGCGTGCCATCACAACAGAATTCATTCTTGATGTTATTTTGTTAATGAGGAGCTGTCTGGCATCTCCTTTCCAGCCAGGCATTAGTTAGAAGGATTCTGGCATGAATCCAGTTATACTGAGGACATCACTGATCTGCATAGAGAATATTATGTTGCACAACTAAGCCATACAATTTGTACAGAAAGATTAGTGAATTGAATGCATTACTTTGTCCTGGTCTACACTGGTGGCTTAATTCAATTTAAAGTCCCTTAATTCGAATTAATTACTCCCGCGTCTACACTTGCACATTGTTAATTCGAATTAAGGAACCTTTAAAATCGAATTAATAAAACCACCTCTGCAAGTGGATTAGCGCCTGAAGCGCATCAGGTAATTCACATTAGTGAGAGTGTGGATGCAATGGGACTTAATTCGAATTAATTGGCCTCCAGACTGTATCCCATGATGCCCCATTTCAGTACCCTCCTCCAGAGCAGCCCCGGGAAGATTTAAATCTTCATTTCCTGCGGTGAATGGGTTTAAAATCCAAGCTGCAATCACACACCCCCACACACATCAAGCCCTTTGCAGTTTGTCTCCTTAAGGGTTTGAAAGATTTCACCACCCCCCTTCCCACGTGATGAATGAGTTTTAAATGCCAGTGGTAAGAGGAAATTCTTTGCTACATTGTTTCAGTGGCCAGTCATGTAAATTGATACTTTAAGAGTTTATTCACAGTGCTACATGTGGATACATTATATCATGCTTTCCATCAGTGAAATGGAAACATTTGTATTACTGTATTAATATACTAACTGACTCCTTTGTTATTTATCTTACATTCTACAGACACCTGTAGAATCAAAATCAAAGGCAAGCAATATACAGGGGGCGGTAGGGGGAGCATAAAAGGCAAACAGCATACAGTTCTAAAGTAATCCAGGATAAGCTGCGATGTATTTGTCACGGTCAAAATGAGAGCATAGTTCAGCTGGCTCCATGTGCCTGTAGCAGTGACGATCGGGGGAGTAAAAAAACAGCATGGAAATCCTTTTCCTGTTTGTTTGGGGGTGGGGGAAGCAGCGCTGCATCCTGGGATGATGACATTCGTCACAACAGCCTCTGTGGTTAGTTGCACTGTGGGATAGCTTCCCACATTGCACTACTTTCTAATTCAAATTAAGGCTGGCCAGTGTGGGCGCAAGAAATCAGCACAAACACTGTAGTGTGGACAGTCTGCAGCGCTTTCAATAAATTGCTTTCTGTAATTCAAATTAAGCTAATTCAAATTAGTGCTGCAGTGTAGACATAACCTGTGTTGCTAAAAACAAAGCAGGTATGAATTTAGGATGTCTTCATTGCCTTATAAACAAAGATCATGTGATTAAGAAAACGGATTCATTGGGAACTTTTCTTTTTAATGAGTCAGTTAATGATCACGTAGAAATTTTGGCTTCGGCAATCTTTTGCTTAAAATATGAAGTGATAAATGGAGGAATATATAAGGCTGTAATAAATAAATGTTGATGGGCTTTTTTTACATAGTTTTAGGTATGACAGAAGAATGAAGCTGTTGAATAATGGACCACAGTAACTGTGAAAGAGAGTGCCTCAGTTTCTGTTCTAGTCTGAAGCCAAAAATCAGTTTATCCTTCCTAGGTGCAAAATTTCAACTCTTGCTGTACAAATAATACATTCTCTCTCTTCATTTAGCTGTTGTGGAACTACAAATTGAACCTGACTACAGACCTGAAGTTTGAATCCGTGGCCAGAGAGGTCTGTAAGTCCACCATAGCAGAGGTGAGGGTGAAGAAAGGGGATGGTTTCATCTGTTTGTTATATTTGTGGGTTCTTACCCACTGTCACCAAAGCAAAAATGCTTTAAATCCATCTAAAGAACCACTTAGAGCTTGTCTAGACTGGGGAAAAAGAGTGGTATGCTAAAATGTGTTGGCTAATGTGGTACTTAACGCAGTTTAAACACTACTTAGAATCTAGCATAGGCAAGGACAGCAATGTTAAAAAATGTTTGCTGAACCAATCTATACAAGACCTCTCCACGGGGAGATTGAACTCACAATGGACAGTATGCCTTCTTCCAGATTTCTTTTTGGGAGGGTCGGGGAGCTTGGTCCCTGGGGGCTATTCCTGAGTATATTTCATTTGATATCTGCAAAAATGTCTGACTTGAGTGGTGGTGAGGGGTTGGATAGGAGAAATGATAGGATCAGAAAAAAGAGAAATGATAAACTAAGAACCTCTCAGTTCCTGCCTGACCTGTCACAGATCCACAGGGTCTGGTCTATGGCCAGCCTGTTAACCAGTCCCTTGGGAGTGACCCCTTTTAGTGTGCTGCACCCCGAGGACCCACACAGTTTCACAGGGACAGGCCTGAGGCCTTAAAGACTCCGAATCTGGGCCTTCAGAGATCCCTTTCTTTTCCCTGGCTCCCCGCAGTAAATCCAGCCAAAACAGTGTCCTGTAGGAAGCTTGTCCTGTGCCTCTTCAGGGCACAGCATTCTCAGTATTTGCAGTGACACCACAGCAGCCTTTTCAAAACAAGGGAACAAAATTTTAGTCACCAGGCAGACAATCTGAAAGTCCTTAGGTTAGCACAGAGGAACAAAAGTTAAGACATGGTCCATACTGGCCAAACTGGTGCAATCAGCCAGCCAAGCTGTTATGGAATCCATTTCTGTCTGTCTGCTTTTTTGCCCCCAAGGAGAGCTCCTCTCTCCCCCTAAAGGCCAACCCTTGTCCCAGCCATCTGACCCCATTCCCCTTTTTTCTCTAGCTGGGGCCTTCCCTGTCAAAAAGTGGGGGAAATCTCCTTCCTCGTGGTTTTGGTTGCTGAGTGTGACTGTCTTGTCCATGGGCGTTCCCATTGTCTTTCTGAGTTATCCATTGAAATGGGTCAGTTGCTGCCAGTGTTATCCAAATAACAAATATCACAGGATCTTTTTCAGGGGATAAGGCAACAAGCCATGTTTGTTGTAATACAAAAATTTGGTAAATAGTATCAATAATGCAAATACCAAGAAAACAGTATCAACACTGTAACAATATCAATATTGTGCTTTACTTATTGAAATAGTATCAATAATGCAAATACCAAGAAAACAGTATCAACACTGTAACAATATCAATATTGTGCTTTACCTAGTGATTACAAATACAGAGATTCTTGCTAATAAAGTATACTTCATTGACACGTTTCAATTGGTACTTTCATTCACACTCAGACACACTCAGGCATACACAGACAGGGAGACAGACAAACATACACAGGGGTCTCACAAATGTTATAGTTGCCAGCCTCTTGGTGCTCGTGATAGTCACTGTCCAGGTGACTGTAGCACGAGGGTGAGGAGCAAGGTTTTGCCGATGCGCATCAGTACTCCTTTATGGTGTGGTGATGTAGACCCGAAGTTCCAGCCTTCATCTTTCTGTCCCATTTTATAGGAAAAAGATCCCATGTAAGTCTATGGGTTTTTGCTCTGTCATGCTGCATCTGCATTTGGTGTGATCTTTAATCACCCACATTGTTGCAAGACTGATCAGATTTTGTTCTTTGAAGTGGGCTGACTCCAAAGTTATCAGGGTGGACTCCTCTTAGGGCAGTTGAGTGGTAAAAGTTATCTTCGCTCCTTTCTTCCTCCCTCAAATGTTTGAGGTGAGGCTGATGTTTTCTTCATCATGTTTCGACATCCCTTACTTAGACCAATTGTTCAATAACTTTCCCTGTCTACACCCACCTCAATTGCTCAGCCATTCACACTCCAATCACTCAGTGCAAACTCCTAGCTGAAGAACTTACATGTTTTTTAAAGCAAACATTATTTCATTTTTGACTTAAGCACATATAAAATAGGATTTTTACAAATATTCTGAAAGTGGGTAAAATCAACAGATAAAATTGTCAGTGGAGAGGTTTTACTAATAATCTTAAAACATAAGAATCATTCAAAGTAAAGACAGACTTGAATTATTACTAAATAATATGATTTGGTACCATGTCAAACTGGAATGTAGGACTTACAGAGAATAGCTTAGGCAAAAATCTGGTATCTCTTGTTCCAATGATATGCAGTAAATAAATATTTTAAAAAGACTAAAGTGAATATTTCAAAGGATAGAACAATAAGAGTCAGTTGAGGTTTTAGCTTTTGATTAAAGGTACAGTGTATCAGGCTGAAGTGCCTCTTGGTAGGAAGGGAGTGTTTGTGGCTCTGTTCTTTCATGCATTTCATAAAAACAGGATTGGGCCAACACTAGTTGTTTAATGGACCCATTCATTTCACCCCAGACAGCTACATGACAACACTTCTGGTCTTACTCTGCCCCCCAAGGGCAGATCTGACCCTTTTGCACCTCCTAGATAGCAATGCAAAGTACATTGGGAAAGTAAGGCGCACACAGGAATTATTAAAAAAAAAAAAAAAAATTAAAAAATTAAAGATTCCCACTTTGTCACACCTTCCATCAGGTGTTTCATGCAGGTTGAATTCTTTCAGTATTTACTGAGTACCAACAGCCAATTCCATACTTAAGGTTCCATTGAGTTGCCATTACAAACCTGTTTTTCCATATTCCCTTCCCCAGTAATATCCATGTGTCATATTGGCATCAAAATTGGTTGTCTAGGTCTGGGACCAAGGTAGAATTTTTCTTTTAAATTTGCAGTGGTTCATAGAAGAGGTTCCTGAATGATGAACTCCTCTATATTTAGCTCGTCCACAGAGTTAGTCCTTTAGTTTATGTTGCACTGCAAGACACTTGAGTGAGTTTGGAACTTCATAGCTCAAAAATGGAAGCAACAGCACAAAGTATCTCTATACAAGCTGACACTTTGCAGTCATAGTAAAGCCAAATGCTTTCTATTTTCAGCCCTTTGCTTTCTGTAAGAGAGCTGCTTCAGAATATTTACAACCCAGGCATGTTTGAGAATGCTCCCTTATCACAGGACAGTTAATTTCCATTTTTATATAACTGTATAGCATTGTTGTAAACATTGCACTATAAATCTTAGATAAAAGCTGCTAAATGTAGTGGGGAAAGACACAGAATTTTAATTGTACATTAACTGCCACAGTCTTCCTCCTCTATAATTTTTGGATGAATAATGATACAAAATAGGCTTTGTAAAATTCCAGTTTGATTGTAACAACAATCAGATATGCTAGATACCTTATTGATATTTAATGGCAAGGTAGATGCATGAAACGTTCTTGGTTTTGCAAGGGATAATGTTGATTATTAACCTGACATTTTGGAAACCGACTATAAAAAAAGGTTCTAATAGAGCACTCTTTAAAATGTTTAAGAATTAAAAAGCCATGCTATATCTTCCTATTGGGGAAGCATGACTTCACATTTTTATTTAATACACTACATCCCAATTTGAATTGTCCTATTCTAGACAACTTTGGTTGCATTTTTATTTTAATATATTGTGATTTTTTTTTCAAAAGCACCCGAGGGAGCTAAGCAACCAACTTCCATTGGAAGTCATTAGGAGTTAGGTACCTCCTTTGGGCACTTTTTGAAAGTCACACCATAAAAGTTTTATATCAAAATGGTTAATGCTAGTGTGAAATGTTAGTCAAATTAACAAATAATGTAATGGTTCTATAAGCATTTGGCCAGGAGCTTAACCTACGATAACAGTCGGCTTCCTCTAGAGTCAAAAGTGGTGTGTCTTTAGAAGTGGCCAGAACCAGCAATCCTGTATTTGCTGTATTCTCTGCGCAGTTCAATGAGCTCTAGACCCTAACTTTGAAACTGAATTATTTGCACTTAACTCAAAAGAGTTTAGGTGTGTTGTCTTGTCTGTAGTGATCTCACTCAACAGCTCTTCATGCTGTAATTTTTTCTAGGGGTTACATAGATTAAAATGTTGAAATTGCACTATGGTTTGAATGTTTATTTGATAAAAACCATTGTTCTTACAAATGAGGTTTTTACATGGCCACATGTTATCAGGCTAGAAGGAATCATTATCATCATCTGGTCTGACCTCCTTCATAACAGTCTAGAAAACTTCCCTGAATTAATTCCTGTTTGAACTGGAGCATATTTTATGTCTAGCTTCAACTGCCAGCCATTTGATCCTGTTTATATCTGTCTGCTAGACTGAAGAGCACTTTGTTATCAAATTTGTTCCCCTGTGAAGGCTCTTACAGAATATGATGAAGTAACCCCTTAACCTTCTCTTAGATAAGCTAAATAGATTGACCTCCCAGAGTCTATCACTATAAGTTATATTTTCCAGGCATTTAGTCATTCTTATGGCTATTCTCTGAACATTCTCCAATTTATCAACATCCTTCTTGAACTGTGGACACCAAAACAAGACACAGTATTCCAGTAGTAGTTGCACCAGTGACAAATACAGAGGTAATATAACCTCTCTACTCCTCTCAATAGTCCCCTGTTTATACATCCAGGGATTGCATTATCCCTTTTGGTCATTGTCTAGGAGCTTATGTTCAGCTGATTATCGACCAAGATCCCAAAGTCTCGCTGAGTCACTTTCCCAGGATAGAGACTCTCCATCCTGTAATTGTGGCCTGTATGCGTTGTTCCTAGATGTATGACTTTAGATTTGGCTGTATTGAATTAAAACAGTTTGCTTGGTAACCTGGGCATAAGCAATTTTGATCACTCTGTCCTTTGACCTGTCCATCATTATTTACCATCTCTCCTCACTTCCCCAGTCTTTGCGTCCTCTGTAAATTTGATCAATAATGATTTTGTTTTCTTCCGGGTCACTGATAAAAATGTTAACTAGCATTGGGCTAAGAAACGATCCCCCTGGGACCCCACTAAAAACACATCCATTTGATGATGATGAATCCCACTTAGAATTAGACTGCAGTCAGTTTTTAATCCATTTAACATGCTGTGTTGATTATTTCTTTAAAAAAGTGTGCTGTACCAAGTCAAGTGCCTTACAGAAGTCTTAAGTAAATTACAGAAATGCTATTACCTTTGTCAACCGACTTTGTACGCTTATAAAAAATTTATTGTTCGTTTGACAAGGCCTACCATGCGTAAGTCTGTTACTTTAGCATTTAGTATATTACTCTCCTTTAATTTTTTGTTAATTGAGTTTCATATCAGCTCTTCCATTATTTTGCCTAGGAATGATCTAAGGCTTACTGGCCTGTAGTTACTCTAGATGTCCTCTTTACTATTTGTTATTGGCACATTAGCTTCCTTGCAGTCCTCTGGAACTTACCTAGTACTCCGAGACTTAGTGAAAATCAACATCAATAATCCATAAAGCTGCATGGCCAGCTCTTTTAAAACTCTGTAGGTATGTCTACACAGCATTGTGGAGTGAGTGGGAGTGAGTCTGCCAGCCCGGGTCAACAGACTTGGGCTAGTGCTCTAAATATAGTTGTATAGACAGCACTTTGAATTTGTGTTTTGGGTGCCAAAGCCCATCCCCCACCCGAGGGTTCCAAGCCCAAGCTCCAGCCTGAGCCATGACTCCAAAATGCTGTGTGCACAGTTATTTTTAGAGCGCTAGAGTGAGCCCCGCTAGCCTGGACATCAACTCAGGCTGGAAGTCGCACTGCTGAGTGGCCCACTAGACCTCCCAAACTGATGTGTAGACATAACTTGCATCATGGGGTTTCTGCACCTGCAGATTGAAAAATGTCTCATGTGAGTAGCTGCACCTACTAAATAACTGAGCACAACTCTTCCTCTGAACAGATCAAAGAATGTGCTGATGAGTTAGCTGGGAAAGGCTACTTGGTGTCCTGCTTGGTGGACCATAGAGGGAACATCACTGAATACCAGTGTCATCAGTACATCACCAAAATGACAGCCATCATCTTCAGTGATTACCGTCTGATCTGTGGCTTCATGGATGATTGCAAGAATGATATTAACACCCTCAAATGTGGCAGCATTCGACCTGGAGAAAAGGTATCCACAGGACAGGTGGATGGGCAGTGGGTTCATAAAGGTGACACAGAGAAATTGAATGTTTTTGTGGGACTTATATGTACACCAGACTTAATTGCAATGACTGAAAACCAGCAAAAGACACAAGATAGCAAAAAAAGGTGATGTGTTCCTGTTTGCAGTGATTACCTCTTTCACAAGTTGTCTGGATCATTGTTAGTGTTTGAAGTTCTTTACTGAAGTACTAGTAAAAATGCTGTTGTATTTGCTCCCACCTCAACTGTGATTGATTTGTCCCCACCTCCACCAGACCCCCAATACAATTTAAAATAGTAAACAAATTATGTCCTTTTGGTCACACTTATGTGAATTTTGCTTTATATAATGAATCCTACAGTCAGGATAACTAAACCTGTGTCTAGACAAATTGCTTTGTGCCTAGATGCATACCGTCAAATGTGACCTAGAAAATTTTTGGGATAGGGGTATCTGGCTGTGTGCCCTGCGCAACCCATTCCTCCTTTTTCAGGGAGTTTAAATTTGATACAAGACAAAGCAGATCTCTGATCTTGCTGTGCAGGTGTCTTTATATGCCCCAGTTTGTGGGGGGTTTTTTTGTTTGGTTTTTTTGCAGCATGCCATTTGCTGCAAGAAGAAAGGGAACATTTGGTAGAATGGTTCTTTGGAACCTCTGGTGTATCTATTAAGTGACGTTCAATAGTAGTGTACTGTTTTTATAAATAAAAAAAATCCGCTTGTCCTTTCACCCTCCATTGATTAATTTCAAGGCTGTTAAAATAGGCTGAGCTGCACTTGTTAATGCCTCCTTCATTCTGTTTTGATAGAAGAGCTGCACACAGCAGTTTGAGTGTTTGTTGATGATCGGTTGTTCATACCTGATCACATCTTCCAGCTCTTTCAGCAATCCATCTGACTGCACAGCATCACATTTCACTGGAAATGTGTGGCAGTAGTCAGTTTAGACAAGCTCTGGTTGTTCTTTAATGAACCATATCAAGATGCCAAAGAGAAGATTGATAGGCTAATTGGAGGAAGTAGGAAGATTTTTCTAGACACTACTTTCCTATTTCAGTGGCGCTAATGCAATCGTCATTATGGTACTGCAGGCATACGTGGACTGTTACTTTATAGGTAAGTTGATGACTAGGGATAAAATTAAACTAGATTACAGTTTGTACAGTGCTTTGAAATACAAAGCCCTTAACTTTAATTAGATTGCTAGAGATTGAATCAGCCATTACTGGAGTGGTGAAGATGTGCTGTTCTAGGATATAGAGTAATTTCTTGATGAAGATGCAGGTATGGTGTTTTACTGCTCCAGTGAGACGGTCACTGGCATTAGCAGCTCCTTTACTGTACAGCATCTTAAATTGAAATGCAAGTGCAGATAGGAAGACAGCTCTAGGACTAATGCTATATCTACACTGTGGATGCTACAGCAGCGCAGCTACAGCACTGCAGCTGTGTCGTTGTTGCATGGCAGGGTAGACCCTTCCTTTGGTTACAGAAGGTTTTTTTCAGCCCCTGAAGTTAATTCACCTCTCTGAGCAACAGTAGCTAGGATTGGCAGCAGCATTCTTCTGCTGATCTAGCCACATGTATGCTGAGGGTTAAGAATTTTTCATGCCTCTGAGCAGTGTAGCTAGGTCGCTCTAAATTTTTAAGTGTAAACCAGACCTCAGACTCTTCCAACCCTTGTCGTCTAACCTCTTCCCTTTTCTGTAAGTTGTCTCCTCAG
Organism: Emydura macquarii macquarii; assembly: GCF_026122565.2. Classification (NCBI taxonomy): domain Eukaryota; kingdom Metazoa; phylum Chordata; order Testudines; family Chelidae; genus Emydura; species Emydura macquarii. The sequence continues at coordinate 172,257 of NW_027133538.1, forward strand.
TTTTCTTTCCCTTCTCTATTATCTGCTCTATATTCCATTTTATTCCATCTTATGCCATTTCTTCTGGTTTGTTGCTTGTCTTGCTCTCTATCTACGGGCTTGTTCCGCCTGCTGTTCTCTTTCTTGTGTGAGCAGCAGAGTGCAATTTTTAAGTTTCCTGATTTCAGACTTCATTTTGCTGCATGTATCAGAAAGGAATGTCTGTGAAGCAGAAAAGTGCCATCGTATCTTACAGCTGCTTGTTTGGCCCACTTTCTGCTGACAGTGAATGTACTTTCCTCTCCTTCCCTCTCACCTGGATATTGTGCTGTGTACTGAGTTTGGTTCCCTGATGCTTAATCCCCGCTTTGTTTTTATACAAAAGAAGCTTAATGTGAAATTCTTCTGATTGAGAATTGTAGTGGCAGCTGAGCCTTTCTCCTTCAGATCTGTGTCATCTGTCAGAATAAGCCAGCTATTTCTCTGATCTTGTCTCCACACACACATGCACCATTAACTTAAGTGTGTTTCTCAACCTATTTAGTGTAAATTGGTGCAGATTTGTATCTAGACCAGGCCTGTGTCTGAGCTAGGTTAGGCACTGTTTTCTTCCCATGTGTATTAAGAGGTATCCGTTTAAAAGTCACGCTTCTCTCAGGGTAGTTTACTTGCTAGGGTTATAAATTACATTTAAGATTACTGTAAAAGGTTAGAGGACTACAGTCTTCCTCATTTTTCTGTTTTTCAAAGAGCTTTGGGTATAGTCAGTATTACTGTTTCCCCCTGTTGTGTAGGCCTTTAACACAGCAACAGAGTAGAGGAAAAACAAAGTTAAATAGGAAAATGATAGTAAAAAAAAGACAGAACTGAAGGGTTGCATAGTACCTAATGCTACCTTTAACTCTTTTTTTTAAACTGACTAGACTTCTACTAGGCAGTGTCCCTTTAATTTTGGCTTCTGCTACTGGCTACTTAAAGCTGCTAAAGTGGGAATGGTAGGGGAACCACTGGGAAAAGAGGTCGGTTTTCTGTAGATTAGCTATTTTAATTCAGTTGGGTCATCTGTCTGTCATCTTGTGCTAGCTATTGACTACTTGTACAGCACTCAGCTTGGATGGCAAAAATACTGGTCAGTTTTGCTTTCTGGCTTTCTTACACAAGCATCGTGCAGGTATTTCTTCTCCAGCGAGCTAGATGGGATTATTGGACAGCAATGGGAAGCATTTTGTCTCTGCTTTACCTCAGAACCAGCATTTGCTGTCCTTAGCCCATTAGTGCAGCTTTCCATCCTTGCATTATCCATTTTCTCTGCACTGCGTTCTCCACTCCTGGGTTTTTTATGTCCTTTGGTCATTCTTAACACACCCCAGTGCTTCTGCAACTAGAACTACAGGAATTGTATGCAAAGTCAGATTTTACTCTTTAGCACAACCCAGCATCCTACCACTCCCTCAGGGTTTTTTGAAAATGAGAGGGAGAAGTAAACACCAACAGAAATTGCACCTACAGGTTGAATTTTGCATAGGTCACATTTTACAGAAATCTATTTTAGGAATGTTTTAGAGCTTTAAAACAATTCTATGTCTACCTGAAAAAAACAGGTGTCTTGGATATCAAGTCCAACCAGGAGGGCTTTATAAAGAGGGGAAAATTAAAACCAATACATTTTAAAATAAATTAAGGTCATTTTTACAACACCATATTTTAAAGTTTCTTAATGCCTTCCATGGCCTGAAATACTGTATTCCTCCCTTGGGGAAAGATGGTTATCCCCCTTTTTTCGATGATCTAAAGTTTCCATCCTAACTTGGCAGGATTTCAAGATATTGGACTATAAATCTGTCTCTGCAGGAATAAATTACCTATCTGTTTTTCAGACTTGTGTAACCTTAGGTTAAATTCCATATTTGTGGGTAGTGGGAGAGAAGCATATTTTTTCTGGCAGGCTGGAAGCTGATGTGTATCCTTTAGAATTTTGGAAATAGTTCAGACAAAGATGCATTGGTGAGTAGAGTGCGGGTGTAGGTGTATGATAAATACAATTTATCACATGGCTCTGCACTGCAGCTAGAACTTCAAGAGTAATGCAGTCATCCTGAACTCATGCCAGTAATTTTTATACCACCCTTCTGTGTGTGCTTCTGTCAAACTGCGTTAAAGGAATATTAAGGTTGCATGTTTAAGCACGCTAGTTGAGAAATGACTCTTCCACCTTGTCCATTTTCTTTCCAGTACTAAAATTACATGAGCACTATTCCTTGAGAACAATATATACTATTCAACATTAGAAAATCTTGTAATCTTTTCTTTCTGGTATATTAAGCTATTTTCATTGACAGACTGAAGCAGTTAACTTGGATTTCTATATAAATTAAGATAATCTTCTCTATGGTATGGATTTAATCATTTAATCAGCAGCGATATGCCATAGTCAGCATTTTAAAGAAATTGGTACCTAAAGTTAAGCTTCTGAATTGCCTATTTAGGCACGGAAAGAAGTAGCTTGATTTTCAAAAAGTGCCAGTCTTCTTTCAGCTCCTATTGATTTTAATGTGAAGTCAGAGCTGCCGGGAGCTTGGTACTTATGAAAATCAGGCTTTATTCAGAGCCTGAATGTGCAATTCAAAAGAGCATAACTTTAGATACCAATTTTTAAAAAGCTTGGTTTATATTTTTTCTCAACCAGCAGAACAGTCTTCCTTATGCGCTTGTGAGGAGAAGACACAGTTAACTTTTATGCATATTTAGTTGCAAACTTCGATGGTGTATGTATGTCTTCAAACTTCCACTGTTCTGTTGTACTGTATCTGTGGCAGATTTAAAAACAGTTTATATTTATCCAAAGTTGTAGAACATTTGTGAACTGGTATGTGATCGTGTAATAAAATGCTATCACAAATACATAAGTGGTAGTTAGCACTTTTAGTAGGCTGTGTACATACAAATAAAATAGCTTTCACCCAGTTCATGCTTTATAGTATATAACTATACTATAGTTGAATAGTATATATGTTCCAATGTGCATTGAAGTCTTTATCTGAAGTTTTAATTAAAGAAAATCCCCTCGCATGAGGAAACCTTGACTAGAGTGCTCTATCGTTCTTCTGCCATAGAGCTAGAAACATGCTTTGCCTAGGTAGGAAAAATGTTCATTGTCTCATGCCCCAACAAGAAGCGTGCCCAGGCTGTAAGGGTAAGCCTGCAGATGGGCGAGAGGCTCTTTAAAGCAGAGCTTGCCTCTTGGAAGGCAGGTTGGAGCAGTTAGCTGTCAGATGTTTAAGCCAGGAATCTTATGAAGTTTGTAATGCTAAATGGCTCGATTGCCAGGGCTATACATGCATCACCATGGGGATTTGAGGGAAAAGGTTTGTGTCCAGCATATAGTTATGGATAAATCAGTAGTGTGGGATAATATCCTGGAACGATGCCAAAGGCTAGCAGTATTCTGCAAGGGCACCTCTAAAGGCTGCTGAATCATGGCTGGAGCTTGATGGACACATCCATCAATGTTTTTACCTAACATACTTTTGGCCCTTTGAAGAAAAGTGTTGGCAGTTCTGGGATTGGCGGTGATAACTCGTGACTTTTGAATGCTGCTAGTGTTCCTAGCATGCCAGTACCAAGACAGGTATCAGGCTTCCTGAGCAGGGAGAAATGTCGGAACTGGAGGGAATGTTTATTGGAAGAATTTATGTGGCTTTAATTAGTAATGTTAATGTTTTAAAGATTCCTGTTTTGTTCCAAACCTTGCTATTGTGTGCTCATCTCTGTTACAGTAACACCTGCTTGACGTACAGAGAGAGTGAAAGAGATGATGGGATCACCGTGAGTGCGTGTTAGTGCAATACGCGCAGGCTGATTGATTTATCCAAGTGGTCAGGCAGGGCACCACTACTGAACAGTGTCCCTTACAGCAGGTAGTTAGCACACCAAAGTGGCATAAATTGAAGGAAAGGGGAGTGAGAGTTGAAAGCCTTCTCAGCCAGCCTTCTTGGTCATCTCTACTGTAGATGGACTCTTATTTTAAGAAGAGCTCAGGCTTTCTGAAGGCCAGAGGAGTCTTGGGTACCTTTTCATTTTAACTTCCTTAGCATGCCCAGCTGTGTGGCTGTGAAACCCACTGATCAACACTCTACTGCCTACTTCAGGGGTGCTGGTAGAAGTGACTCACCTTGTGCCGTCCTGTGGAAACCAGTGAGCTTCCTCAGGTTTCTTGTTATCATTACTCCGTGATTCCATTGAGCCCACATGGCAGAGGGTGTGGCTGTTGTACACTATCAGTCTGGAGTTGCTTATTTTACCAGACAGTGTTGGATGCTTTGGCTCTTTTTCATTGGAGGAATTAGCACTGATAATCCTAGATTGCTAAAAGCTCCTTTGTGAGCATTTAACCTCTCTAATTATCAGTAACCAGATTGAAGACTGCATTGACAGAGCAGCTTTCTAATTCCTCTCTTCCCCCAAATATGTTCCTTTAATGTCATGCTGCTACTTGCTGCTGTCATGGCGATAAAAAGGCTATATGTCAGATTAAAGATAATTTGACCACTTTGGTGAACTGCTCTAAGCAGTGTGTCTAAATGGTGATAATCTCTTAAAATCACGTTAAAGCAAACCCAGAAGCATTGAAGGAGGCTACACCAATGTGAGCCCTCAGCACTTCAGCGGTCTAAATTATTATACGGCATGTGGATCATGTTGCTGAAGGCTATTGGATTGCAAAGAGAGATGGGGACAGTAGATACAGAGCGTATCTCTTTGCAGTTTAGCTCTGTTTGGCCATTCCTGGCTTGGAGCGTGATTGAAGGTATTTCTGCTCATCTCAGTCTGAATTTGGGAGCCAACAATTTCCAGGCTTTGGAAATTGTTGCTCCTACCCACTGTATGAATGTCCATGCACTGGGACAGAATGCTCATTTGCAAGTCTGTATATAAATGATTTGAGTGTCACTTAATTCTGGTGATAGGTATCTATAAAGAATTAACATTGCTTGGACTTCCTTAGCCATTGCATGGCATAGTCAGCATTCTGGATTGCTTGAAGTGTGGATTTTTTTAACACACTGTACATATTAAGCTGGTAACCATGCATTTTCTGCACTCCCGTGTATTAAGAAATATTTGTTCTTGTTCATTGTCTTCTGCACTTGTAAATAATGGACCACAAATCCTCTTGGTAAAAGTCTTTTTGTTGTATAGGATGCTCACTCGCAAGGAGAGGTAGTGGCCTGCCTGGAGAAAGGGCTGGTAAAGGAGGCAGAAGAAAATGATCCTAGAATTCAGGTTTCTGATGAGTGTAAGAAAGCTATTCTTCGTGTGGCTGAACTCTCCTCTGATGACTTCCACTTAGACAGACACCTGTACTTCGCATGCCGCGATGACCGGGAACGCTTCTGTGAAAATGTGAGTAGTTTCAAATATTAGTCCTTTCCTCTCCACTCTTCTCCCGCAAATCAGTGCCTGAAAAGAAACCGAAGGACAGAGAGGAACCAGAGCAAGATTCCATAACAGCAGAAGGTATTCTGGGAACTGCCTGTTGGTCAGTCTTCATAGGCCCACCTTCAGTGGTGAAACTTGAACAGGAGATTACCCTTATTAGGCAGCCTACTGTTACTACTCTGTTCCACCGTCAACAGCATACGGCCGCTGTTAAGCATTGCATTTTTGTCAGTCCTTTGAGAGGCTGGAAATAAGTTCTCAGTTTTTTTAATCTCCTTGGTTTGAGTAGCAGCTTTCTTGCTATTCTAAGCCTTTAATTCAGCACTTTTGGCACCAGGAACTCCTATAAGCTCTTATGAAGAGTACATTTTAATCTCACCTCGTGGTTATAAAGTGGACAGGAGGGGAGAATCTCTGCTCTCATCAAAAGGTTAATTCAAATGGAGCTGCAACTTTCATTCTTGTCATGATGTTGGAATTAACTGCAGCTGAAACATCATAGCTTCTGCTAATGGACCAGTGGCTTGGAGTGATGCAGCAGGAAACCAGACTTATTGCTTTGTTCTGGTTCTCTTGCATTAATAGAAAAGTTTTCTTTAACCAAAAAATGGCAAAACCCAGAAGCCAGAGTAAGGACACTCAGCTGTAATATTTTCCTTTACAAAAAACATCTTCAGTTCTGTGCCATATTTAACAAGTGTTAGTGAGTTATTCCCATAATGCACATGGACACCACTTCACTAGTTTAAAAGAAGGCTTTTGGTACAATAACACAACACAATTAGATTTTGATTAGCAAGGAGGTAAGCTGTAAACTACCCTAACTGACCAGTGCTGCTCTTCTGTTTCACAGACTCAGGCTGGGGAAGGCCGGGTTTACAAGTGCCTCTTTAACCACAAGTTTGAAGAATCTATGAGTGAAAAGGTAGGTATCTATTTCAGCTAGGCAGATCCTTTACCCAGCAGTTATGGATCATCCATCCAGCTAACTGACTCTGCCTTGTTCATCCCTCTCCCCAGTATTAATACATTTACAGTAACCCACTGTTAAGCTGGTCTGACAGATATCGGTCCTTGAATAATGTTGAACAGAGGCCTTTAAATTGGGACTTTCATGCTTCCAGCTATACGCTGATAGTATGAATTGGTTACTCTTGTTTAGCTATGGGAGAGCTGTGTTTGGTATATAAAAGCACTAAGGATATACAACTGTAGTCTACCAAGCCATGAAAAGCAAAGGCCAGGAAATTCAGGGAGCTGGACAAGTAAAGATACCTCTCCTGTTCTTTGGGTGGCTACTCCTTCTTTAAACATTTAATGGAGGTGTTGCTTTCAATGTGTAGATTAAAACAGATTGTTTTGATGTATCTCTTGATACAGGCATTGCATATTAAACCTATCTCTTCGTCACCAGGCTACTCATCAAGGGCTGCTTTTACCAAATTTGTGAAAATGATGCATTGTCTTTGGTAACTGTCGTTTTCCTGTTACAGTTCTAAATTTCTGTATAGAGTTTAACAAATTGACTTGATCTCTCAGATGTGCCAGACCAGGGTCCAGGTATTGCTTAGAATACACATTTGTACACAAATTACATTTCCTTTTATGCATTTGGAGGCAGTTAAGTTCCAATGGAAATCTTCTCCCCTCCCCCCCCCCCCCCCCCAGTTCATGATTTAAACTAAATCATTCATATTTAAGTCACTTTAGTCAGGTTTATTTACAGACCATTCCTTTAGGAGAAGGGCCCATTTTCCTTCAGAATGGCTGCAATGAAACCAAGAATTTATTTTTCTATAACAATTTTATAACTTTTAATTGTTTCATTTCCTCCAGCTTTTTTATAGGGTTAATCTTTTACTCTTTTCCCGCTTTTGCTTACAATTTTTGGTAACAGGCTTATCTTGTTTTACACACATTTATTTTCAAAACATCAAGTTTTGGTCTTTGGGCTTTATATCTGGGAGATTCTTAATAAGCCCCTTATTTCCTCTGTACTGAGAGGAGTATACTTAGGAACATGCTGAGCTGTTTTCCATTTAAAATCGGTGTATTCCTCCTGTTGCATGTTAGCAGTACTGTGATGTGCAGAGGAGTTACACTCTTTCAGTTTAACCCTGAAAGCACTGTTCTGGGTTTGGAGTTTCTTCAATTTATAGTTCAGATTTGCCTTTTTCTAGCTTTTTACAGTAAAGTATCACAACTTTTTCCTAGCTTTTCTTTAGTCTGACCAGACCACCACAACAAACTGTCTTTTACACATACCCATCCATCCATCTTTTACCATAGGTTTCTGAAACTTTGCATGTTTTTTTTTTCCTTTAGAAATTTAATGATCTTTTCCTCCCCTTGAGGACATCATTGAAGCATCTGGGGCAATTCGTAAGACATTTTCACCCAGTTTCCCAAACTCATTCAAGTGTGACAACCCTGGCAGTGCAGCCACCTGGTGCTGCAAGAATACTTTGGATTTCTAATGTGCTTTTGATCTGGGACAGTTACTAAGCCTGGTTTTAAGTTTTTCAGTAGGCAGGCAGGCTCCTGCATTGTTGAAATTTACAAGTAGGGGATTCAACAGGCAAGTACTCTTGCTTGTGCTGCTGAAACTGACAAATAGGGATTTCAACAGCCCCCACACAGACTCATTGCTCTGTTGAAACTGACAAAGTTTCCTTGGGTGTGCACCCCAGGTATTCACAACAACAATGGCATGCTTACTGTTCTCCCCTTACATTTTTAATATCACCCAAATAGCAAATATCACAGGATCTATTTTTTTTTCCTTCTAGGGGATAAGGCAACAAGCCACCTTTATTGGGAATACAGAAACTTAGTAAATAGTATTAATAGGAAAAGTACTAACACTGTAACAACCTTAATATAGTTCTTTACTTAGGCAAACAGTATTACCAATGTAACACTCAAGAAAACAGCATTAATACTGTATCAACAACAGAGACACATGTTTCAATCAGTACCTTCATTCACACTCACACATTCTGATAAGCATACACAGAAAGAGACAGACAAACATTCATAGGGGTCTTACAGATGTTAGACCCGAACCTCCTTCCATTGCTGTTTTAATTTTTACTGGGAGGCTTTGAGATTTCAAGTTTGTGACTTTTTGAAGCTTTATTATACTAATTCAAAAAATGCATTTTATAACTGGGGCCCTCAGGATTCTGGAGACTCTAGCACTTTTCTTAAATGCATTATCTTATCCAAATCAAGTGTTTTCACATGGGGGAATTGCCTGACCAGGTCATTCTTGGTGTAAGAATGCCAATTTGCTAGAAACTTGCAAGTTCAGGGAGCTTAATGCATACTAGATAATACACTGGGGTTCCCTTTGGGGGGGGCTGACACTTGCCTAGATTATCCTGTTCCCCTTATCACACACACTCACACACATACACAGGAATGGCTTATTGAGGGATCCACACCGCTTCAATTCAGCCCGCAATGCAGCTGGGGTGAAATGAACCCGATGATGGAACGCTTATTTAGCGGGAGGGGGTTGGGAAAGGAGACAAGACACAGAAGGGGTCTTCCAAAGTCACAGGAGTCCATTTGGACAACGGATCTAAGGAAGCTTATGAATTGAAGGGGGAAAGGGATAGCCTCTTCGGCTGCAAAACACTCCGCCTGTCCGTTGGGTCACTAGGTTCAGGCAAGTCCCCCTTGCAATTGACTCTCACCGTTCACTGCCAACAAGGCTAGCGGTGGAATCAGGGCGGCTAGAACTTGCCTTAGTCCAAGACCTGGTCAACGGCTCATTTAGCTAAGCACGATCATTTGGGTTGCACCCACACATTACTTTCCCACCCTCTGAAGTTTCCTGGGTGTAATGCTTAAACCTGCTACAGGGAAGAACCAGCCCTCCACTGACAGAAACTTAAACTTGCTAAGGCGAAAATTCCCATCCTTAGCTGACAGAAGAGAAAATATAAATCTATGTAGCTTCAGTTTATAAAGAGAAGGAAAGGAAGAACCCAATCCTGCCAAGGTGAAGATTTCTACCTTCAGCTGGCAGTGAAATCAAAAACCTACCAGGCGGAGGACATGATCCTTAGCCTGTAGTCTGCCGGGACCCGTGTAACCTGCAGTAAAACCTAAACCTGCCGGGGTGTGGATCTAACAGTGTCCACAGCCCGCAGTCTGCCGGGGTAAGGATCTAATAGTGTCCTTCAGCCCGTAAAACCTGCAGTAAACCTGCCAGGGGAGGACTAATATCCTCAGCCTGAAGTACCTGACGGGGAGCATCCTCGACCCGCAGTAAAACCTGCCGGGGTGGAGACTTGCGTTTCCAGCCCGCAGTACCTGTCGAGGTGGAGACTTGCGTCTGCAGCTCACAGTACCTGACGGGGTAAAGACTTGCATCTTTAGCCCGCAGTAAAACCTGCCGGGGTAGAGACTTGTGTCTCCAGCCCGCAGTACCTGGCGCGCTTTCCAGTATCACAATAACCCAGGTGGGGGAGACCTAATGTCTGCAGCCCACAATAAACCAGGTGACCACTTCAGTTACATACAGACAAAACAGATAGACACAGACAATTTAAAGCTTACCCCGATCCTTAACAAAGTTCGGATCTCGCTTGGCTGTTCTCAAATAGGAAGCCTATGGACAGCCCTCCTTCAAGACCCCAAATAGAGATTTAAAAGGTCTCTTACCTTTGAGTGGCGCCGAGGGGTTGAAGGGGAGCGATCCACGGTCCTTCCTTGGTGAGTCTAGCGCTTGGAGATCCGAGTCACGGCACCAAATTGTCGTGGAAAAGAATCACACTGCTACATTTTAGAGTTGGATCGGGTGCAGCTTTAATTGTGACACACACACAGTCACATAACCATAGCTATGGGGAATACTATAGCCATAGGGAAAACCCAGGTGGCTATAGGGAAGTCAAGCAGCATGTCTGGATGCTGGGCAAATGTACTTCATCTGGCTACCAGATACAAAAGACTTATAGGGTTGCTTAGGTTCATTTACACATAGATCGTATAGTGGAATTTGATTAACAGTTTATACTTAACACGAAAGACAATCACAATGCACAGTGGGGCACACCAGACGCCCTCACAGGAACGCCCAATGAGTCACTTGAGTATACAATGGTGTGAGTCTTTGTGGGGCCGGTAAGACAAAGGGACAAGTACTGGTACTTATCAAATAGGTGAAGTCTGTTCACAGACTTCAATAAGACTTAAGGCTCAACAGAGAACTTGCCTCTCGGGTGTGGTTCAGAGACCTCTTGTGGGACTTTAACATCTTTATCCTAATTTCAGTTGAGGCCTTCTGTTAATGGTTTAGCTTGGGGCTTCTATTTCAGTTTCAGGCTACAACTTCAGGCCAGGCCTTCTATGACCAGTTTCAGGCCAAGCATTCTATTAATAAATGTAATGCTTATTTCTTTGATTCCACAATAGATTGACAGCTCAACTGTTCTAACACTTATCTTCCTTAGTGTCGCGATGCACTGACAACCCGTCAAAAGCTGATTGCCCAGGACTATAAAGTCAGTTATTCATTGGCAAAATCATGTAAAAGTGACCTGAAGAAGTACCGCTGTAACGTGGAGAATCTTCCCCGGTCTCGGGAAGCCAGGCTTTCCTACCTGCTGATGTGTTTAGAGTCCGCAGTGCACAGAGGTGAGAGGGGTTAGCGTTGGGTAATGTGATTTGCTGGCTTATTTGGAAACGTAACTACAGTAGACACTACTTAATAGCAATGGCAATATTAACAGCTTTTGCTTAATAGTAACATTTTGCCAGGGGCCGATCTGTCCCATTGACTTTAATGTTAATGGGATTTGGATAGTGACAACTGGCAGGCTGCTTACTAACAACTTTTTTTGGAAGAAAGGCCCCAGCTGCAGGCAGGATTGCAGGGCTGCCGCATGGGAAGGAAGCAATGAGATTTGCACAGCACTGACCACAGGCAGGTTTGCACGGCTGCAGCCCCGGAAAGCCTGTCTCAGTGTTTCTTTCCCTGGCGATAGACCTACAGACTTGTCTTACACTTTATTGGCGACTCCCAGGTAATGGAAATTTATTTTGCTGGACACCAAGAATCCACTGTATTTTCAGGCTCCAGCTCATCAAAGAAAAACGGAACTGCCTACTGATGATGTTTCCATCAGTGGGATGTTCCTTGTGCAACAGTTCTCGATCTAAGATTTGCATATGCCTAAACTGTTAGAGCTCTGGTGCATTGTTTTGTAGCTAAAGTTTGAAATGACATCTGGCCTGTAACTCTTAATACATTAAAGATCACTGCTTATTTGAATTCTTACATCATGACAGTGACGTCCATGTTGAAGATTATCAAATGGAGAATAATTTCTGAAGTTTGCTCAAGTGATTCCTATTATATACTTTAAAATCCTTGACAATATAATGGCTAAGTCTACTTAACTTGTTGCTGTTGAACTGAAACCTAAAGCAGCTATACTAAATCCTTTTCTCCACAACTAATGTAAGGGGTTTTCCTCTGTTTATATAGTAAATAATAAATGTATTACTTAGTATATGAGATAAACCTCTAGCTTAATTATCATCAGCTCACAGCATGAAAACCAGAGCTATTCACTTATTCTTGTGCCTGTTGTAAGTAGCCTGCCCTCCTCAGCTAAGTTGTTTAGGTAAATTGATTTTCTTACTACACACGTTTATGTACATAGCAGAGCATACTGCACCCTAGTGATACACAATGTTAAATAATGTTCTGATTTAAATGTAGAAAGCAAAGATAATGTGTGCCGAGGCTGCCTTTTTACCCATAACTGTCTGAGTGGCATTGCAGAACATGTGGTCCTATCAGAGGGTCCTAAAAAATCAGGACCATGTTACATAAACTTGGCAAAGCTGCTATAATACTGTGTACAAGTGCTACACAATGTTACATATTCTTAACTTGTGTCATAGAAATATTTGCTCTGCTCTGCAGTGTTGTTCTGTTTTGTGACCCCCTGGTGGTAGGACTGCATGCAGTAATCACTCTGGTGCAATGGGGGCCAAGGTGTCATGGCAGCCTTTCTCAAAGTCTTGGCATTTATGACCTTTTATGAGTGATTACATTTGGATTGTGTAAAAAATGTAGTTCTTACTGTCTGCCGTAGCATTCCCTTTACCTGTAGGGCAGGTGTGGGCTGGTTGCTTCCCTGAATTCCCAGCTCTGCAAGCAACTGCTGTGGTGTGTTTAACTTCCTCTTTGCTGATTAAACATATTATGCAATACACAGCCTAGAGGTGCATACATTCGAGCTCAGAAGGAACATTGCTTCACACACCCAAATGCATAAATTAAGCATGACTTGGGAGTTAGCAAAAGTTAGAGTTGAGAGATTTCTAGTTTCAATTTTTGGAGTCAAATGGCATGAGAGAGTTCCAGGAAAGTTTCTATTAGCATATCTTAAGCTCTTTAAAGCTGATTTTCTGTATAACGATTGTCTACTTGCTAGAAAACCAGCATGTCATTTCCGTAATGTGCCTGAATTTCATGGCTCTCTGAGCATGAGACTCTGCTGTCTCCCATGAGACTCTGCTGTTCTCCCCCTATATGGCACTGTTAACCCGTCATTTGGCCAGAATAATCTTTCCCAGTTATGTAAAAGGCTCTTAAATTACTGCAAGTGGCTTCCATCTGTGCAGTGAAACTGATAGCTTGAATTTACTAAGAATAGATGATGATCTTGTAGTACAAGGCTAGAAATCCATTCAGGGATTCTGGTTACAGCACAAAAGCTGCTCTTGAGCAGTGCAGGCTCAAACTGGAATGTCCCTGTAAATTTTTTCATAATATAATAGAATATTCTATTTGAATAACTTCCTGTTCCTAGCAGTCATATTGCTATTGATTCCAAGTATTAACAGGAACTGTCAGTAGTAACTGTTTGTTCACTTGTCCATTGGGAGGCGTTCAGTAATTAACTATATTGCCTCAAAGATTGCTGATATTGTCCCTACTCCTTCAGTATGTGAAATGTTCATTTACCTTCCTCGAACGACAGAAACACCTCACTAAGCATTAAAGCTAAATCATGTCTACCCTCCCTTGGCTAGGTCGGCAGGTGAGCAGTGAGTGCCAGGGTGAAATGTTGGATTACCGGCGCATGCTGATGGAAGACTTCTCACTGAGCCCAGAAATCATCCTGAGCTGCCGAGGCGAGATTGAACACCACTGCTCAGGACTGCATCGGAAGGGCCGTACTTTGCATTGCCTGATGAAAGTTGTACGTGGGGAGAAGGGAAATGTTGGACTGAACTGCCAGCAGGCGGTAAGGAGAGGCTTATGTCACTTCAATCCCATGTTGTGTGCTCTATAGAAGAACTGCTTTTACTATAATTTCTTACGTTGCTGTGAGGATACTAATGGGTTAGTCTGGCTGTACAGGGAACTTATAAAAGCTAGTGGCAGTTGTACAGCCCTGGTAACATGAAACTTTACCTAATATCCAGCAGCAGTTGACTAATTCTGCTTTAAAGACTTTGTGGCCGTATTGCATTTCTTTGCCTCTGCTTTAAAAAATCCAACTGCATACTTGATCTCCATATGCTGTAGTTCTTTGAAATCATCTGGCTCTTTCCTACACACAGAATATAGGGAAACTTCCATTTATATACAGATATTCCACATTTTTCTTTGCCAGAAATACAAAGGTTCTTCACAATTTTACTATTCACTCTACTGCTTTACTCTTTCTCCCAGCTTGCACAATGAAAATAGACTAGCATATCAGAATTTTAAGTGAAAGTGACTATAGTGCTGCAAAATTTTGGTTGTAAGCATTGCAGAGTGTTTATTTTTCTCCTAAAGATTAGACAAAAGTAGCAACTTTTCTTTTGACCTCAAGTTTTATAAAAACGCTTTTAAATCTAATTTTGGCCCAGATTTGACGTGATAGTAACCCTATAAATTGAACCACTAATTTATTTAATGCCTGTTTTCAAATTTATTAGTTCTGCTTGCTTTTTAATTTGTGCTTAATTTCTGTTTTAATGTCTATACAGCTTGTTTGTGGGGTTGATCCCTGAAGAGTGGCACTATGGAGGGAAATGACAATTGATGAAAAATAGTGTAGGGACTTAACTTCTAGTGTGATATGACAATCTGAGTGAGTAGCTAAATCGTTAACTTCAGTACGTGGAAGTCCCCATAGCCCAACTTCAGTATAAACTCATCACAAACCAAGTGGCTTGTGGCCAAATCATTTTCTTCTATTTTTATTAATATCAAATCTAGATGAGTGTAAGCACTTGATTAAATTTTATATTTTAAGTTAAAAGAAGCTTTTTTGTTAGTTTCTTTTGTACTCTTAAAGTTACCAGATGCATCAGTGGAGTGATTACCTACTTTGAATTTCATTTTTTTCTGTGATCTGGAGTGCAGGAGACAGACATTACAACATTTATATGGAAAGCAGGATGTTTGGTTCAACTTCTAATATGTAATTGAACTAGTCTCCTCACAATTTATTGATTCTTGAAAGTGTCAGAAGATGGGTTTCATTTGGGAATAAGTCACAGATGAAGGGTCACTGGTTTTTGTAGCAGTTAAGATGGTAAGTTTGTCATCACTTTATGTGGGAGGGAATCGCCATAAAATACTATGAAAATGCAGACATCTGGGAAAGAATGTGGGAATAATCTGTACACTTCACTGGATTGTCTATGGGGACTTCTCAGATCTTCTCTCTGATTCATCCATTGATTTTTGTATTGCAAGATGAGTCAGTAGCAGTGGCTGCCTATAAATCAAGTGACCTGTGGCCTGTTCTCTGAAGAATATGCAGCAGGAGCAAACAAAATGTTAATTACATGAAATATGATTAATTTTCCCCTATTTTGGTGAGTGACAGTACAGGGATGGGCAGAATAGACATCTGGTGCAGAAATAACTTCCTGAATAGAATGTTCATCTTATCAAGTAGTAATGGATTCTTAAGTATCATGTGTGACATATATAACGCTTATGTTCCCAAATAGCTACATAGAAACTTAAGTATCTAGATTCTTTTATTGCTGCATTACATTTCATCTGTGCAAGATGATACTTTGATGATTAGTGGCTGCCTCACTATCACCGGTTTTGGTCCATTCTAGTATCACGCCATAATGAATATGCTGCTTTTGCTCTTCTGTGGATGGTAGTTAAAGCACGCCTCTAAAAATAGAACTTTGCCTTGATCCCTGCTTCTAAATCATATGCTTTGAGTACGAGAAAAATAGTAAGTTATCTAGTTCTCAGAGGCGTGGCCCTTTGAGGCACCAATAGGTGTGTCTCATAAAGATGATGATTAATGTTCCAGTGCCTTCTAGAACCTTGCCTTTCAGTTCCTTATTGAAAGCAGTCAGCAAAGGAGCTTCCTATCACTATTCGGGCAGAATCATACACTGTTGATGCTGTGAGGCTGGGGTTTTTGGCTCCTCGTTTGAGTTCACTTTTCGGGATGCATTGATGGTCTCCGTACTGTCAGTGCTGAACTGCTAGCTCCAGGTGCTTTATGCACTGCCCGGTTGGCCTTGTGTCGATGTATTGTCTCTGGTGTATGTCCTGAGCTTCAGGGAACACTACGATCTCTTAATAGTTGGTGATCCTGGAAACATTGAGAATAGAGATTTGCAAACTTGCTAGAGCTGAAAGCCATTAGGCTCCCTCAAATATTTTCTCCCACAGACCAGAGGGCAGCTGCTACAGATTCTCAGACAATATGATCACAAGGTATTGCCTGTGTGGACAGGGGTTAGTCACCTCTGCTACATCAGGCAAGCAGTCTTTGGGAATGGTGCATACAGATGAATATTACTTTATCTGCTATGCACCTGGCAAGGATTACATTCTTCAACCGATTATTAGAAAAAATATGGATCATCTTGTGTTCACTCAAACGTGCAGTGTCTTGTCTGATATTTGTCAGGCTGTGGTCATCCATACACTGACTAGATTGTTACAAAGCAGAACTTCTTCCTCAGTGCAGGTAGAGACCCGCCATGCACATAAGCCCTCCTTCATTCACACTGGAGGAAAAGAGCTCCACTACCCATCTCTGTTTGTTCTCATCCCCAGAATACTAAGGAAGATTCAACAGAATAGTCAGGGTAACCATAGTCACTCCGCTCTGGTTTCTGGCTTTTGGCAGCTTGTGGCCCTTCCAAATGTCATCCATCTACTCACCCCTGAGTCAAGATTTCTCTTCCCAGCAGAACAGCTGGGTGTTGTTTACTTAGACCTTAAGTTTCTTCATTTGACAGCACTGCTAGCAGGTTTCTGTGGATGGGTGTCTTATCCTTATTTGAAGAGATCAAGACAGTCCTGTTCATCTTGAAAATCTTCCACTGAGAGGTGTTATGCTACCATACAGATCGGGCTTAAAGGGTTTGCTTAAGGTAACAAGGTCTGGAACCTGGGTCTAGTCTGGTTCTGTTCATTCTTGGGCTCTTGGGTTAAGGCTTTCCCTAGTTACGGCTTAGGTCATTGTTTCTGCCAACCATACCCTTGCAAAAGGAATCATGTCATTTTTCCAGCTTTTGAAACAGTTTTTAAAGGTCTTATAAACGTTTGTCTTCCTGTTTGGGTGTCAACTGATCCTAGCGCTTCAGGCTGTTACCAACCAAATTTATGGAAGGGACTTCCGAGCCCAAGGGTTATTGCTCTCTGAATCATCTCTTATTGAAGACCTTGGTCTTTGTGGCCATTACCTCAGCCAGGAGGGTCTTGCAGTTGCAGACACAGATAATCTACCCTTATGTCATATTCTGCCTTGTCTTTATGGCAATTGGGCCTCACCCTAAATTTCTGATAAAAATGGGTTTGACATCTTAGTGTCAGTCACCATCTGAATATTTCCCAAAATGTTTAAGTACTCTGAGGATGATTACCTATTGCTAGGCTTGACAGAATTCTATTTTATTTATTTTCTAATTTTGTAAATTCATCCAACCAGAGAATGGAAGCTTTAATGACATATGTCAGCAGTATGCCCGTATCTGAAAGCTGTAGGACTATGGCGTTTTGTTTCCATTATTGTCAATGCTGCATCAAGGGCAGATGCTGGTTTGGGGAGGGCAGTACCTCTGTCACAGTTTAACAGGGCTCCATATCCCACCTCTTTATGGAGGGAACTGATAGGTCCCTTCCCCCATGCTTCAGAGCTACAAACAAAGCTCCTGGGGGCAGAGATGAATTGAATCACAGCTGGAGTGGGTAAGGTATCTAAAAGATTCTTCTACAACCTCCAGTCTCATGGAGATCTCAAAGGACATATGTATATGCCCTCTTAATTAGCTGCAGCCTGGAAAGTGTCCGTTGCCAAATGGATAAGTATGTGACTCATGCAGCATGGCTCTGTGGAAGAGGCAGTACAGTCAGCACAGGAGCTATGGTTGTCAGATGGTTTCACTAACTCTCCTGACTGTTTCTGGTCTAACTTTTCTTTGGTCCCCTCTTCTCTTGTTGACCCCATGAGCATGACATCCCTTCCAGCAACAATCATGAGCTTAGCAGTCTTTCTGCTCTCAATTTCTGATGAAGCCAATTGTGAGTTAATCAGATCCTAATTTAGCTGTGATGTAGAATAAAAATTGAGCAGAGCAAAGGGGCAATGAAATGCTGCTGAAAAGCAGATGGAAACAAGGGCTAGTCATGGGTGGAATGGAGGAAAGTTTTAGGAACCCTTTTTCCTCTTCGCCACCTCTTACCAAATCATCCCCTCCTCCTCCGCCTTTCCTGCTGCCATGGCAGCTTGCTGGACTGCTTTCAAGTTTTGCACTTGGTTGAGAATCTGAATTGGGGGCGCTGAAGCAGCTCCCAAAACAGCATTTTAAGTAACTTTAAAGCAGTGTAGCTGCTGGGAAGTCTCACCATTTGGGCATGTAGGCAAACAAACTTCAAAGGAAACAGCCACGTCCCTTGCCCAGTCTGGTCAGCGTGCTTTAAAGTCAATTGGGCAGAATAAACCAATGCTTTCATTAGCAAAGGACGATTGAAAGCTCTCTTATAATGACCTCTGGGTTAGCAGAGGAGTAGAGGAATTTCACAGACACCAACATTTTCAGAAGAACTGAGTATTAACTGCCCTTGTTACGTGTAATAGTATATTCTATCTTCGAGTGATTGCTCATACGCATTCCAATTAGGTGTGTGTGCGCCCCGTGCACAGATTCCCGGAACCTTTTCCTTAGCACACCCGCAGGGCCGGGTACGGCGCCCCCTGGAGTGCCGAGCTCATGTCGCGGTATATAGGGCACCGCCGGCCCTGCAGGTCCCCAGTTCCTTCTTTCCGCCTCTGACGGTTGCTGGAACTTCTGCCCCTTGCTATTGCAAGCAGCAGTCCTTAGCTTATCGTTCTTGGTCAAAACCATTACCATTACTGTTAATTTAGTTTTCTTTTTGTTATTCAAAAGGAAGTCATTTGTGTTAATTGTTAAACTGCCCTCAAGGGCTCCTGCGGAGTCATGCCTGGCTCCACAGGCTTCAAGAGTTGTACTCTTTGCTCTAAACAATTTCCAGTGAGTGACCCTCACGATCGCTGCCTTCGTTGCCTCGGGGAGCAGCACCGAAAAGACAAGTGCCGAATCTGTAAGTCGTTTAAGCCTCGTACCCAAAAAGAACGGGACGCGAGACTGAAGGCTTTACTTATGGAGTCCGCGCTGCGCCCGGCCTCCGAGCCGTCGAGATCCCCGGCACCGAGCGTCTCTTCAGTGCAGAGTGCTCCTCTGGCACCGGCAGCGGCACCGAAATCCTCGGTGCCGATTAAGAAGAAGAAGAAGCAGTCGGAGATATCCTCGACGGACTCCTCCCTGCGACCACCTAAGCAGGGAGAGGTACAGGAGACACCCCAGCCACGTGCTGTGGAGGCCCCTCCGGCACCGGTGTCTCCTCGTAGGGAGCCTCCCCTGACTCACGCGAGTGGGGGAGCGCCTCTACAAGGGCTGTCGACGCCGGAGGCGTTCGCCGCGGCAAAGGCCCTTATGGCTTTGCCTACGCCTCCGTCCCCCCCTCGGCCGAGGGACAAGGGACTTGCGTCTCGGGGCAAACCCGCGCTGGGTGGCCCCGGTGGGTGGAGGAAGCATCGCTCCCGATCCTCACCCAGACGGTCAAGGAGGGTGGAGAGTCGCTCCCCTCCGAGCTCCGACTCTCAGTCGTCGAGCGCCTCAGCACCGCGGCACCGGGGGCGGTCTAGAGGCCCAAAGAACCGACACAGAAGCTCCAGCGCCGGTTCCGGCACCGATCGCAGCTCGGGCTCGAGCACCCCGGTGCGGGAAACATCCCGACACCGCACTGGCTCACCTGCTGGCAGCACCGGTCACCATCATAAGCTGACGGCACCGGACCAGAGGGTTCTGCCGAGCACGCTTGCTACGGCACCGGACATGGAGTTGTCAGCATCGGCACCACCTCCATCTCTCACGGCACCGGCTGCCTCCCTGATGGGAAGAGCACCGACGCCTCTGGTGCCCCTAAGCACTCCGGCACCGCTGTACCCGGTACCGCTATACCCCACATCGTCGGTACCGATGTCAACCGCACCAATGCGCTCAGTGATGACTACCTTGGTACCATCATTACAGGCACCGATGACTGTAGTACCGACGCACTCGGCACCGGTGGGACCGGCACCGACCCTGACGACACCGGCACCGACCCTCTTGGCACCGATGATATCAGCACCGTTTCCCCCGGCTCCGATGATACCTGCGTACCCTACGCTCGATCCTGGCGCGGTACCGACCAGCGCGGCGACGGCGGGGAAGCCGCATTCCTGCTCTGAGTCTGCGGCTAGGCGCCGGGGACATCGCCGTTCGCACTCCAGAGGTGGCAAGCGGCGTTACAAGAGGTCGTGCCATAGACGTAGAAGATCCAGCTCCTCTAGCTGGTCGTCTTCTAGACGGCGCCACAGGCGTAGACACGTCTCGACCTCTTCTTCCTCACGAAGCCGTTCCCCGCCTAAGGCCCATAAGAGGCGCTCAGCGGGCTCTGGCCACCGTGATAGACATGGCCTTCAGTACCCAATTCTGGGCTGGGCCCAAGGCCCTTGGCAAGGGCCATACTGGGGTCCATGGGGCTCCCATCCAACCCAAGGGGTGGAGTCGCTCCATTCGGGGGTGGCTCAGCCTCCACCACCCCCAATTCAACCAGCTCCGCACGTACCCTCAGAAGCGGAGTCTGACCCTGAGGAGGGCCCCTCTACAGGGCCTACTCCCTTATCCTCCTCCTCGTCCCCGATGAAGGGACCTCAAGGGATCATAAGTCGCCCCTTTTTGATTTTCGGGCACATCAAGACCTTCTTAAAAGGGTAGCCAATAATCTGGGTCTAACCCTTAAGGAAATGTCCGAGGAGGACGACCCCCTCTTTGGGCCTTCAGGGTCATCTGGGCCTTCTCGAGTGGCACTGCCAGTTCATGACAGAGTCATGAAAATAGTTAGAGCTGTCTGGCAGACGCCTTCCTCTGTTCCCCCTACATCTAAGGGAACGGAGAGAAAATACTATGTTCCCAAGGAACACTTTGAGTTCCTTTATAATCATCCTGCCCCAGGAACTCTAGTAGTCGACGCAGCCAACCAAAGGGACCGCCAAGGGGGTCAGGGAAGTACTCCCAAGGACAAGGAGGGGAAAAAATTAGACCTCTTTGGCCACAGGGTTTACTCTACTGCTGCCTTACAATTGAGGGTAGCTAACCACCAGGCGCTTCTGGGTAAATATAACCAGAACTTGTGGGCCTCCCTGCGCCGCTTAGTTGCAGCGCTTCCCCCGGACCAAGCTGCAGACCTCGCCACTGTGGCTCAGGAGGGAGAGGGGTTGTGGCCTGAGCGGCCTTACAGTCGGCTAGTGATGCCGCAGACACTGCAGGCAGGGCGATGGCTTCGGCCATCGTTATGCGCCGCTGCTCTTGGTTGCAGGCTTCTGGACTCTCTACCGAGGTCCAGCAAGCGATTCAGGACCTGCCGTTTGAAGGGTCAGGCCTCTTTTCTGAGAGGACTGATGATAAGTTGCATGCCCTGAAAGATTCCAGGGCCACCCTTAGATCACTGGGACTCTACACCCCTCAGACAACAGGAAGGCAGTCCCGTGGTCAACCTCAACACCGCCCGCCCGCCGCCGCCCCCCCCCCCCCCCCCCCCCCCCGGGCCACCTCCTAGGGCCACCCAGCCAAGGAGGGGTCGGGAACGGTTTAGAGGGCCCAATCGCCGGGACCGGCGGGGCTCTTCGGCACGAGCGCAGCAGGGTGGCAAACCTGGATCCGGAAACGGTAATAAACGCTTTTGACAGCGGTTTTGAGGTTGGCACTCTTCCTTCTACCCTGGAAGGGGGCCGGCCCTTTGAAAACCGGCTCCGGCCATACTATCACGCCTGGGAGTCAATTACTACGGACCGATGGGTTCTGGGGGTGGTCCTTAACGGGTATGCCCTTCAACTCACGGCCTTTCCCCCTAATTCTCCTCCTGCTCCGTCCCCCTTAGGGGTCCCAGCTCACGAGCACTTGCTCATGCAAGAGGTTCACTCCCTTTTGCGTCTAGGCGCTATAGAGGAGGTTCCGTGAGGAGAAAGGGGAAGGGGTTTTTACTCCAGGTATTTCCTGATCCCCACGGCCAAGGGAGGTATGAGACCTATACTGGACCTCCGTCGCCTGAATAGGTTTATTAGACGAATTAAATTTCGTATGGTCTCCTTGGCTTCTATAATCCCCGCCTTAGATCCCGGGGATTGGTACGCTGCCCTGGATTTGAAGGACGCGTACTTTCACATATCCATCTTTCCAGAACACAGGAAGTTCCTGAGATTCAGGATCAGGGGAGATCATTATCAATTTATGGCTCTCCCATTCGGCCTGTCTTCGGCTCCTAGGGTTTTTACCAAATGTATGGTGGTGGTGGCTGCCCACCTCCGCCGCAATGGGGTACAAATTTTCCCCTATCTGGACGACTGGCTCATCAAGGGCAGGTCCAGAACCCATGTCCAGAACAGCCTTGAGCTGACTTGCGCCACATGCACCAGACTGGGGTTACTCATTAATGAGCAGAAGTCCACTCTTACCCCGGTGCAGCGCATAGATTTCATAGGAGCCACCCTAGACGCTAAATGCGCAAGGGCCTTCCTTCCACAGCCCCGATTCCAGGCGATGGGTTCCATTATTGCGGACCTTTGTAGGTCTCCTACGACTACAGCCAGGCATTGCCTACAGCTGTTGGGGCATATGGCAGCTTCCACGTACGTGGTTAAGCTGGCTCGTCTCAAGTTAAGACCTATGCAGGCTTGGTTGGCTTCGGTCTATGCCCCTTCTAGACATTTACTGACCACGGTGGTCACGGTTCCCCCACAGGTGCTGTCCTCCCTCGATTGGTGGAGGTCTCCGAGGGAGGTGCTCAAGGGAGTCCCGTTCACAGACCTGACTCCGTCAGTGGTTCTTATCACGGATGCCTCGGATGTGGGATGGGGAGCCCACATCAGCAGAGACCTAGGTACCCAGGGGTTGTGGTCTCCAGCGGAGAGAGCTCTGCATATCAACGTTCGAGAGCTCAGAGCGGTCCGGCTGGCCTGCAAGACCTTCCTCAGATTCCTCAAGGGCAAGGTGGTGCAGGTCCTCACAGACAACACCGCAGCCATGTTCTACATGAACAGGCAGGGGGGAGCGCGTTCTTCGGCCCTGTGCCAGGAGGCTATGCGCCTATGGGACTTTGCAGCGAGACACGACTTTCATCTAGTCGTCTCTCACCTCCCTGGGAGCAGGAACGACGAGGCAGATCGCCTCAGCAGATCGTTCTCACCCCGACACGAATGGTCATTGCATCCGGAGGTAGCGGATTCAATCTTCCGAGAGTGGGGCACTCCCCAACTGGACCTCTTTCGCGTCATCTTCGAACAGGAAATGCCCGAGATACTGCTCACTTCGAGGTCACGAGCCGGGTTCCTTGTCAGATGCTTTCCTAATACAATGGGTGGGGGGTCTGATGTATGCATTTCCCCCCATTCCGCTCCTCCCTCAAGTCCTACTCAAAATCAAGAGGGACAGAGCGAACATCATACTGATTGCCCCAGCATGGCCGAGGCAGTACTGGTACAGTACCCTGATCGACCTCTCCATCGCTACTCCAATCACGCTCCCCAGGCGATACGACCTGCTTTCCCAGGACCAGGGGCGCTTGTTGCACCCGGACTTGGACCCCCTCCACTTGACGGCCTGGAGGCTCTCTGGCTGACGGAGGGAGAAAGAGCCTGCTCCCTGCAAGTCCAACACATTCTGCTGAGTAGCAGGAAACCCTCCACGCAGTTTACATACCGGGCTAAGTGGAGGCGCTTTATTGGTTGGGCAGAGGACAAGGGTTTCTCCCCAGATAGTTCGTCCATACAGGTGGTCTTGGAATACCTTCTACACCTTAAAACTCAGGGCCTAGCCCTGGCCTCCCTCAAGGTTCACCTGGCGGCCATCTCGGCCTTCCATCGGCCGATGGAGGGGCGTTCCCTTTTTCCCACCCCATGTCCGTCAGATTCCTTAAAGGGATTGAAAGGGTGTTTCCACAGGTTCGAGACCCCATCCCTCCCTGGGATTTAAACCTGGTCCTTTCCATGCTAACAGGACCCCCCTTTGAGCCCATGGCCACATGCTCCCTATTGGTCCTTTCTTGGAAGGTATCCTTCCTGGTGGCCATTACTTCGGCCAGAAGGGTCTCCGAAATAAGGGCATTGACATCGGAGCCCCCGTACACTGTCTTCTATAAAGATAAGGTCAGACTAAGACCCCACCCGGCATTCCTGCCCAAGGTAGTGTCCCAATTCCACTATAATCAGGACATCTTCCTCCCTGTGTTTTTCCCTAAACCACATGGATCTGCGAATGAGCGCAGGTGGCACTCTCTGGATGTCAGACGGGCCCTGGCACACTACTTGGAGAGAACCAGGCCCTTCCGGAAATCCACACAATTATTTGTAGCGGTAGCAGACCATATGAAAGGCTCTCCCGTCTCCACCCAGAGAATCTCATCATGGATTGTAGCCTGTATTAAGACATGCTACGAGAGGGCAGGGATGCCCCTGCCTGGCCCTGTGAAGGCACATTCGACCAGAGCCCAAGCATCTTCTGCGGCCTTCCTAGAGAGTGTACCTCTGCAAGACATCTGCAGAGCAGCGACCTGGTCGTTGGTACATACCTTTACGACCCATTACGCCATTGTCGAACAGGCGAGGGAGGATGCAGCAGTAGGCAGAGCCGTGCTGAATAGAGCTGCTCGCCAGTGACTCCTACCCGCCGCCGAGAGTATGGCTACTTAGTCACCTAATTGGAATGCATATGAGCAATCACTCGAAGATAGAAAACAGGGTTACTTACCAGTAACTGTTGTTCTTCAAGATGTGTTGCTCATATCCATTCCAAACCCACCCTCCGTCCCCGCTGCTGGAGTCGGCAGAAAGAAGGGACTGGGGACCTGCGGGGCCGGCGGTGCCCTATATACCGCGACATGAGCGCGGCACTCCAGGGGGCGCTGTACCCGGCCCTGCGTGTGTGCTAAGGAAAAGGTTCCGGGAATCTGTGCACGGGGCGCGTACACACCTAATTGGAATGGATATGAGCAACACATCTCGAAGAACAACAGTTACTGGTAAGTAACCCTGTTTTATAACTGAAATATTAACTTTTTTTCAGATGACTTATAGAAAATGCTGTTGCATAAAGTTTCATAGTTTTCCCTGCGTGCTTAGTTTCTCCCTCTTTGTGTGGATCTTTCACACACCACCATGTGGAGAAGAGCTTTAAAAATAGAAAGAGCAGTAGCCACAAACAGACAAAGGGGATTCAGGAGCAGATGTAGAACCCACCACCGCTTTTAATTCAGGTTTTAAAATATGCCTAGATTTCAGATTGACAGTAACCTTATAACTAAGGTTAAGATTCTGTTATGGGTATTTTTAGTGAAAGTCAGGACAGGTTGCAGGCAATAAACAAAAATTCAGGGAAGCTGCAACCTGTCCCTGACTTTCAGTAAAAATACCCTGTGGGGGAGGGGAGAAAACAAAGCTGCCCCAGCTTGCTGCCGATCAGCTGTTCGGTGGGGGCAGGTCGGCTGGCTGAACCACTGTCAGGCCCAGGGCTGACAGCTGCTCCAGCTCTGCCCCAGAAGTCACAGAGCTCCCAAAAAGTTACTGAATTTGTGACCTCCGTGGCCAAATCATATCCTTATTTATAACTTAACCGCCATTAAATGCCTGGTTCAAAAGTCATTGCTGTTACAAATCATGCCACCTGAATAAATGAAGAAAATATAACTATGGTTCTGCTTTTATCTGTGCCTTCCTAGTAGTTAAAGGACCAGTATGTTAACATGTGGGAGAATGGACTTCATTCTCTATGTTCTGTTAAGTTTATCATAGAGTTTAACTGCTAAAGGCAGAGAGAACAAACTTCTTCATTGAAACATGCGACTCTCATAACAAATGGGAGTTTCCCAGTGCCCTTTCAGGGACTCTAAGCTACTGCCATACATTGCTCTTGAAAACAACCCTAGAGAGAGAGTTGTGACCTTTGCTATCCAGAGCAAGAGTAGCGATTTTGACTCCATTTGTGACATGAATAGGAGCATATGGATCACTTTAAATCTTGAAAGTACCATCTTTGAAGGAGGGCATGGGGACTGTTGAATGTCACAGCAAGTGAAAAGCTAGCGGGTCTAATAGGGAAGCAAGACCTAAGCAGACAGCAGCAGTGTGGTAATTTAGGACATCTCTTGTGCACCATCCCACCCAGTACATGTTGAAATTGGCTTCTTCCACTTGCCCTTAGCCTCTTTCCACTTGCTAACAGACAGAGTTAGCATCCTGCACACTGAGACATAAGGAAGAATATCTTGTCTGTATGATAATTTGATACACTCTGACCCAGATCACTTACTTAATCTTCACTTATGAGTATGTTGGAGTTGAAGGGATGAAAGAATGAAACATCTTGAGCTAGAAAACTACTCAATGATCTTTTTAATATGAAAACTAGTAGTATTGCACGGGTGTAATTTGTAAAGTCATGTTTAAAAAGCCGAAACTGGCTGAGAACTTAAAAATTGGATGGTAACAGGCCACGAACCTAGTGGCGATTGAATCTGGTGATGAGCAGTGGCTATGGTTTTATGGTAAATGAGTAAGGGTGGGCCAATGTGTGTGTTGTGCAGGAGAGTTGCGTTTATTTGTGTCTGGGTTGTGTTTTACTGGGACGTTTGTGTGGATGGCAAATGAAGGGGCTTTGCTGCAATGAGAGGCTGGGTGTGTTTGGGTTGTTGTGGGTGCTGGTTATGTTGTCTGGGTGTCTTTAAAGCCAAATAATCCACCATTTATGCTGTCTCCATCATATAACAATTGAAGCAGTTGCATGCAAATTAGTTGTAGAGTAAGGATGGTAATTGGTTGGGTTACCTCTCATATTAGTGGTCTAGGATTCTTGGCATGGCATAGATACATGCCTTCCTGTTGCATGGGTACATACAGTTGAAAATGGCTGTGAACTTAAAACGGGACAATAACAGATGTGTCCACCAATGGTGATAGAGCCTGGTGATATCTGAATAAAAAGAGCCCTTAGCTGTGCATGTCGCTGTGTCCATCACCTCATGCTGACTCAACAAACATTCTAGACTTCAGATTGACCATCCTGAAATCTTATTATATCGATAACTACACTGAAGCATTCTTAATGCCTTACATATGCCATGTCATGGGGGGAGTGGGAGGAGGAAGGATGTGGGAATTCCTCTAGTATAGTGGTTTTCAACCTGTGGTCTGAGGACCCCGGGCGGGGGCACAGACTAAGATTTCCAAAGGTGGCCTCACCTTCATACGAAATTTTTTAGGAATCCGCAAATGAAAAGAGGTTGAAAACTACTGCTCTAGTATCTTCTGCATGACTGAATGTCAGGGTGATGCTTTCTGAGGCATAGGAGTAAAGAGGTCTCTGATATTAATGTCCCACTGTAATCATAGAGTTGGAAGGGACCTCAGGAGGTCATCTAGTCCAACCCCCTGCTCAAAGCAGGACTAACCTCAGCTATATCATCCCAGCCAGGGCTTTGTCAAGCCTCAGCTTAAAAACCTCCAAAGATGGAGATTCCACCACCCATTCCAGTACTTCACCACCCTTTTTCCTAATGTCCAACCTAGACCTCCCCCCCTGCAACTTGAGACCGTTGCTCCTTGTTCTGTCATCTGCCACCACTCAAAACAGCCTAGTTCCATCCTCCCTGGAACCCCCCTTCAGGTAGTTAAAGGTTGCTATCAAATCTCCCCTCATTCTTCTCTTCTGCAGACTAAACAAGCCTAGTTCCCTTAGCCTCTCCTCATAAGTCTTGTGCGCCAGCCCCCTAATAATTTTTGTTGCCCTCCGCTGGACTCTCTCCAACTTGTCCACATCCTTTTTGTAGTGGGGGGCCCAAAACTGGACACAAGACTCCAAATGCGGCCTCACCAATGTCGAATAGAGGGGAATAATCACTTCCCGTGACCTGCTGGCAATGCTCCTATTAATGCAGCCCAATATGCTATTAGCCTTCTTGACAACCAGGGCACACTGCTGACTCATATCCAGCTTCTTATCCACTGTTACCCCCAGGTCCTTTTCTGCAGAACTGCTGTCTAGCTCATCGGTCCCTAGTCTGTAACTATGCATGGGATTCTTCTGTCCTAAGCGCAGGACTCTGCACTTGTCCTTGTTGAACCTCATCAGATTTCTTTTGGCCCAATCCTCCAGTTTGTTTAGGTCCTTCTGTATGCTATCCCTACCTTCCAGTGTATCTACCACTCCCCCTAGCTTAGTGTCATCTGCAAACTTGCTGAGGGTGCAATCTACCCCATCCTCCAGATCATTAATGAAGATGTTGAACGAAATCGGCCCCAGGACCGACCCCTGGGGCACTCCGCTTGTGACTGGCTGCCAGCTAGACATGGAGCTGTTGATCACTACTCATTGAGCCCTAAGCTGTAGCCAGTTCTCTATCCATTTTATAGTCCATTCATCCAACCCATACTTCCTTAACTTGCTGATAAGAATACTGTGAGAGACCGTATCAAAAGCTTTGCTAAAGTCAAGGTATATCACGTCCACCGCTTTCCCCACATCCACAAAGCCAGTCACTTCTTCATAGAAAGCAATCAGATTGGTCAGGCATGACTTTCCCTTGGTGAATCCATGTTGACTGTTCCTAATCACCTTCCTCTTTTCTAAGTGCCTTAAAATGGATTCCTTGAGGACCTGCTCCATGGTTTTTCCAGGGATTGAGGTGAGGCTGACCAGTCTGTAGTTCCCTGGATCCTCTTTCCTCCCTTTCTTGAAGATGGGCACTATATTTGCTTTTTTCCAGTCATCAGGGACCTCCCCCAATTGCCACAAGCTTTCAAAGATAATGGCTAATGACTCTGAAATCACATCAGCCAACTCCCTCAGCACCCTCAGGTGCATTGCATCTGGCCCCATGGACTTGTGTATGTCCAATCTTTCTAAATAGTCTTGGACCTGTTCCTTCAGCACTGAGGGATGTTTACCTCCTTCCCATTCTGTGCTGCCCAGTGCATAAGTCTGGGAGCTGACCTTGTCTGTGAAGACAGAGGCAAAAAAGGCATTGAGTACCTCAGCTTTCTCCACATCCTCTG
Organism: Emydura macquarii macquarii; assembly: GCF_026122565.2. Classification (NCBI taxonomy): domain Eukaryota; kingdom Metazoa; phylum Chordata; order Testudines; family Chelidae; genus Emydura; species Emydura macquarii. The sequence goes on from NW_027133538.1 coordinate 201,296, forward strand.
TCACTGGGTTGCCTCCCCCATTCTGTAAGGGGCTCACGCTTTCCCTAATCTTCCTCTTGTTGGTAACATACCTGTAGAAACCCTTTTTGTTCCCTTTCACATCCCTTGCTAGCTGCAACTCCAATTGTGCTTTGGCCTTCCTGATTTCATTCCTGCACGTTCGAGCAGTATTTTTATAATTCTCCCTAGTCATCTGACCAAGCTTCCACTTCTTGTAAGCTTCTTTTTTGTGTTTAAGATTACCAAAGACTTCTTTGTTAAGCCAAGCTGGACGCTTACTATATTTGCTATTCTTTCTGCACATCGGGATGGTTTGTTCCTGTGCCCTCAATAAGGTTTCTTTAAAATACAGCCAGCTCTCTTGGATTCCTTTCCCCCTCATATTAGCCTCCCAGGGAATCCTGCCCATTAGCTCCCTGAGGGAGTCAGTTTGCTTTTCTGAAGTCCATGGTCCGTATCCTGCTGTTCTCCTTTCTTCCTTTTGTCAGGATCCTGAACTCGACCATCTCATGGTCACTGCTGCCTAGATTGCCACCCACTTCTACGTCCCCCACCAAATCTTCCCTGTTTGTGAGCAGCAGGTCAAGAGAAGTATGGCCCCTAGTTGGTTGCTCCAGCACTTGCACCAGGAAGTTGTCGGCAACACTCTCAAAAAACTTTCTGGATGGTTTTTGCTCTGCTGTATTGCTCTTCCAGCAGATGTCAGGGTGATTGAAGTCCCCCATGAGAACCAGGTCCTGTGAACTGGAAACTTTCCCTAGTTGAGTAAAGAAAGCCTCATCTACCTCATCCTCCTGGTCTGGTGGTCTATAACAGACACCCACCACGATATCACCCTTATTGTTCTTGCTTCTAAGCTTAACCCAGACACACTCAACTGGCTTATCTCCAGTTTCATACTGGAGCTCAGAGCAATCATAGTGCTCTCTTACATACAGTGCAACTCCTCCACCCTTTCGCCCCTGCCTGTCCTTCCTGAACAGTTTATACCCATCCATGACAGTGCTCCAGTCGTGCGAGTTACTCCACCAAGTCTCAGTTATTAATCACTTGGAGGAGTCGCTGTTTGGTGATGTAAAGCCGTGTGTCCCCATTGCCATGTGTTATGACTAGGACAGCAGCCCATGTTGCAGTGGGCTTTTACATCTGACCCTTGCCAGACCATACAAAACTGGGTAATATTTTTAGTATTGTTTTTGACAAAATCCAAGGAAATTTGAAGTGTTAGCTTATGCAGAGAGAGCCTTTGTATTTAATGTGGCTTATTGTGCCTGCCAGGCAGGGTTTTTATTTTTTGAGTTGCCTGCCTCCTTAGAAGCTGTGATCAGGATAATTAACTTCCAACCAGGAACAGGTTATTGGAAATCTATTGTGTTCCCTCCAGGCAGTATATGGCCTCCTTTCTTGATTTTGAACTTCCTGTTGGATTAATAGTACCAGCTTTTTATTTTCTTTGGTTCTTTTGATGTATGTTCTCTAATTGCATTGTGATGTCACTGCTTTGATCCCTCTGTAAATGCACTTAAAGATGCTCAGGTGAAAAACTTGAAGTGGAAGATAGTCTTAGTTAAGACTCTGGGCACAGCCACAGAAACTTGAAGTGTATGGGGGACATTAGTATCGATTTAGGTGGTTAGGAGCCAAAGCACAGTTGCCTTATGAGTGAGAATTCCAGTTTTCAATTGAAATTGTTTCTCAAGAAAAAATCCAGCTTGCCTGAAGGGTGAAAATATAGTAAATATCTGCCTTATTCCTGGTCATCCAGTCACTGGCTTTTGTTTTAGGGAATAGTGAAATGGAGCAAAAGGACTAGGTGTAGGGGCATCCAGGTGTGATGTATACAAAATTGCTTTCCAAAATATACAGGAAATGGGATGTTTGCCCAAATTTTTCCTTACGTTCTTCAGTATAGAGGTCTGCTCGTACCTAATTTTTAAGCTCAACCCAAACCCGGAAGCCTTGAGCCATTTTCCAGCCCTTCCCCCTGAACCTGAGTCAGCACCATCAGTGCAGCAGCAGCTGCATGCCTCAGTCCTGTCAGCTGCCTCCCCCTGTTGTGCTGTATGCATGCATGCTGTGGAGTGAAAGGCACTCCTTTGTCATGCTTTCTCTGCAGTGCACACAGCTCAGCAAGGCAGGAGCAGGACAGTCAGCCACTGCTGTGCCCATCTCGGGGGCTGGACGAAGAGACCAGATCCCAAGAGGGCACGTTGTTTTCTGACCTGACCCGAACCCAGTGCTTGTAGTCAGATCCTGTCATGGTCAGGTTGCAAGGCTATACTTCAGTATATATACATCTTAAACTGATCTTCTATGCAGTAGCATAACAAAGGGCATCTGAAGAGGAACTGTGTTGCAGAACTGATGACAGAATCCATATCTCCTGACTCAGGGTGATGCTTTAGCCGTTAGACCATGTTTAAACCCTGCCTTGTGGGGCCAGGCTAGTCTGATCAGAAGTTCAGGATTGATGATTTTTCCCACTGTCATTAAATAGATTGATTAAATACATCTTGAAATGGTTACACTTGAAGTCTATCTGCCTATTCCAGTTTCAAGTCATCAAATTATAGGTAACTTAATTCTGTTTGACCCTTCAAATCCCCAGATTCAGGTGGACTAGAGCTTCCTGAGTTGTGTATCTAAGACTAGACGCTCCAAATGTATATTTTGGTTTTTGGCTTATATACCATAACTGCAGAGTTTCAAGTTCCATCACCCAGCAATTAGTGGGTGACCTCTCATAAATACTGAAAGCCACATCTTTACTATAAAAGCCCTTAGAGTGAGATGGGAAATTACTGCTTTTATAAATAGAGCCTTGAGTCAAATATTCATGTACGTGTGTACCCCATCATCACTATCCAAATGGATCATTGTTTCCAAACATTAAGCAGAATAACACTGGAGAAATCCTAATTTATGGAACCACGCAGTAAGATTTTTCCCATTTACTGTCCTTGGTTCACTTGAGAATCTGTACAGAGGCTTCAGTTGCTATCCAGTTAGAAAATGTTGATTTCTGAGATGTGTTTCTGTTAAAGGCCATTTACTCAGATCCACTGATTTGGATTTTTTGGGGGAATGGTATGTAACTTTAATGGGAGGGAGAGAAGAACCTGTCTTCTCTAAAGCATTCTGCAATGTCAGTAGCTAAAATGAACAACTGTCAAGTGGGTGTGGTGTCTCTTACAAGGCAGTTTGCATTGTGGAATTGCAAGTTAGAGGATAAGAGCACTCTGACATTGATCTGCCATGCTGGCTAAGCTATTTTCCTGTCTCCAATTCCTTTCTTCCAGCTTCAAACTCTGATTCAGGAGACTGACCCTGGTGCAGATTACCGCATTGACAGAGCTTTGAATGAGGCTTGTGAATCAGTAATACAGACGGCTTGCAAACACATACGATCTGGAGATCCAATGTAGGTGGCTTTTTCATAGTGTCAGTGTATTTTATTGTTGCTACTGGGCATGCATAAAGTACTTGGGTGACCAAAATAGATATTAACCAGTCTAAAAATGAAGACTCCCAAGCAATCAGGAGCATGTACCAGAAGTTTATATAGTAGTTGAAGGTGGGGTCCAATCTGTATAGCTCTTGCTGTAGATTATGCTGAATTTTTTTTGTTATAGGACTGTCATAGCACTAACATTAGTACTTGTAGGTTGAACTTGTATCATTTGGTGTACTACCTTCTGTTATACCAAACCTTCATAGTGTCACTTTTCTGATGAGAAATGCAGTAAAAGAAAGTATCAAAAGGTTTTCTGAAAGACGAGAGAAGGAAATCCATATTGCAGAGACATGTCCTATTTATACCCTCTTCTGAGCCAAATTATATAAAAATAAAATATGATGCTTTTGCCCAATGTAACTGTCAACACAGCTGAGTCTAGTAGTTCACATAGACAGTGGAATTTAACCTAGCACACATGAGGATATAGCTATTTTGATGTATTCCTTTTTTTAGGTAGAATGTTGTAAAGACCCTCTTTACGATGTGGCTTATATCTCTCACCAGCCAAAATGTTTCTGTGGAAAGACAGATCTGCTGCATATCGAGTGGAATAAGTACAAGGACTGCTGTGTAGCTGCAGCTCAGCCTCTCTCATTTTCTTCTCTCCTGTTTCCTTTCCATTCCCAGGATTCTGTCTTGCCTTATGGAGCACTTGTACACTGAGAAGATGGTAGAGGACTGTGAACACAGGCTCCTGGAGCTCCAGTACTTTATTTCTCGTGATTGGAAGTGAGTACTGTAAAACAGAGGGTTTAATTTTTCTCGTTATTCTGCACCTCAGCTGTGTCAGTTAAGCAACTCCCTATGAACCAGACTTGCTTTCTGTTGCTTAACTGGAGATACTTTATATTAGCATGTTTCTGCCCTGGAGACTTGATATCTCATTTCTCCGTCCAGTGCCTTGGAAGTCAAATCTTCTGTGGGGCCACCCACCTATGCCTGACACTGAGTGAGAACTAGAGGTTCAACTTGCCAACAAATGTGTCCTTGTTTAGAGCTCGGAGACTTGAGAGGCTAAGCACATGCGTAATTGTAAGCAGTTCATTGTCTGTGCTTCAGATAAAGTTTACTTGGTCAGTGGATGGGGAATTAGCTTTAGTAGTGATGATAGGTGCTCTCATAAAAATCTTGCTATTCAGTATAGGGAGGATTCACTGTTTCTGTAAGAGGTTTCCTGTTCTTTTATGGAATGTAGAAAGCTTCCATTCCTGCCTTGTTTCAGTCCCCAAATCTTTGTAGCCCTGTCTTTTCCAGCCAATGTGGACTAGGTGGAATTCCCTTTAGAGCATCACTGCTTTTTATTTGGTCAGAGCATCTACACCTTTCATTTCTATCCTTCTCCTTCTGCCCTTGGTGACTGCATTTATTGCCTGCGCCACACTTCCAGCAGGAAATCACTTGTTTGAGCCAAGCCACTCAATTAACTAGAGAATTTTTCCTTCTGTTGACTAATGTGTGTTTGACCCTCATGCTGTTGGAACAAAGATCATTCTAACTCAAGTTCTAAGTGGACAGATGGTGCCCAGCCTTTCATGTTTATAACCACCGTTCCCTTGAGCTGGCTAATGAAACTGCAGTGTAATTCTCTAGGAGTGCAGGCAGAATGGAAGTCTTGCATGATTTATTTTTCTTATTGCTTCTCAAAATCAAGTGTTTGCAGAGCTGTTTTGTCTACCAATCTCTTCCTCCCCCCTGCCCTTCTGAAAATACCATGAAGGCCTGAGGCTATTTATAAACCTCACTAATAAACCTCTGTCACTAAATTTCCATTCCCAGAAGGCTCTGTACCAAGTCCCTCATTTTGGTGTAATATAATTAAACCATTTCCTCTTTAGAGCAGGTGCAGGGTGTGCAAAGCAGGGGACTGAGGCTTCACTTAGACCTATCACTGCAAATCTGAACTAACTGTGGTTAACTGGAACTGAAATCTGCCTCCTGTAAAACAGACTTATTTTAAAATGGAAATAATGGTACTGGAGTTGGGTGTGCTCTTTAGTCAGATCTAGTGTGTGTTCGGCTTTGCTTTGTTGCCTGCTTTCTGCTGTGCCACCTCAGGGAACTGATTTTCTCAGATTTTGTGCACTAGCAGTGTCAGACTTCATCAGCATTTGGATGGGAGATCTTAAGGGGAAAGTGGGGGTGCTTCATGAAGTAGTGTTGGTGATTCATTCGGTGACTCTTTCTTATGAGTCAATCTCCTTACATGTTATGGGAGGTTGTGCTGCGGGAGGTGGTCACTTTTGAGAGAAGATGTAAAAACAAGATCCTGACTTGATGCCAGAGCACTTGTTGCAAGAGTAAGGACTTGATTCCAGATTGAGTGATATGCAGTCTGCCAGCCTGCTGGTTTAGTTGATTACAGAGTTCCTAACTTTTCATGCTGTGCTGTGTACTATGGCTGTGTGCAGTTAATAGTGGATCTATACACTTCATGTGTATTTGTGGTGGAAATGTGATTTCTGTATTTGAAAATGTATTTAAGTGTCAGGGTATGAGAGGTGCTGGAGTAATGATCTTGACTGCCTTTTTCCTTCTACAGATTGGATCCAGTTCTTTACCGCAAGTGTCAGGGAGATGCTTCCCGACTCTGTCATACCCATGGCTGGAATGAGACTACTAGTGACCTGATGCCTACAGGGGCTGTCTTTTCCTGCTTGTACAGACATGCCTACCGCACGGAGGAGCAGGGAAGGAGGGTATGCACTAGACATTGACTTTTCATTATCTTCATCAGTGATCTAACAGAGTTGGTTGCGTGTTCAGTTATCAGTCATGCTACATCAACGCTGTCAGTACTACTGAAAACTAGTTTAGAAAAGGCAGTTGCTGCAGATGTTCATTGCATCAATGCAAAGATCCTTATCAGGTTTGTTCATCCTTGGATGTGCCTTTAATGTCTACATTAGAACTTCAGTGAAAAGAGGAATAATGCGATGTCTTACCAGCAGAATTGCCACCTTGAGGTATTTGTTCAAGGAGTTGCAGCAAAGCCTGAGACTCAGGAGTCCTGTGTTTTAAATCTGTGCATAGGCACCATGTAAAGGTCTCTAGCAAATCATTTGACTTCCATGTGCTCCAGTCAGTTTAACTGTCAAATTGTTTTTATACAAAAAGTCCCTCTGTCATAAAGGGCATGCAGATCAAATTCCTTTGGTTTACATAATCTACTAACAAGCTCTGTGTAGTGACATAAACTATTCTTTTAACGTTGTGTAGCAGAAAGCATAATGCATTTCCCAGTAAAACTTATGACTGGAACACAGTAAAGATTTGACTTATTGCACTGATGCTTTCCTCCTGGGATATATGCTTTCACAAACCTTTTGCTGTAGGATTCAGTGTTCTCTCCAAGTAATTGCTCATATCCATTCCAGTATAGGTGTGTGCGCGCCCAGTGCACAGATTCCTGGAACTTTTTTCCCTTAGCTAGCTCTCTAGGGTTGGCTCAGGTGCCCCCTGGAGTACCGTGCTCATGTCGTGGTACATAGGGCGCCGCTGACCCTGCGGCCCCTCAGTTCCTTCTTTCCGCCTGTGACGGTTGCTGGAACGTCTGCCTCTTGCATACCGCGAGTAGCATTCCTTAGTACTATAGCTTTGTTATTCAAGTTATTGTTCATTGTTTTCGTAGTGATTAGCAATAGTTAAGTTGTAGAGAAAGTGCTCTTAGGGGCTAGAGCTGAACCATGCCTGGCTCCACCGGCTTTAAAGCCTGCACCACGTGTGCAAAATCCTTCCCTGTGAGTGACCCTCACGACCGTTGCCTCCGATGCCTCGGGGAGCAACATAGAAAGGAGAAATGTAGGATCTGTAGGTCCTTCAAGCCACGGACCCAGAAGGAGAGGGACGCAAGGCTGAAGGCGATCCTAATGGAGTCCATGCTTCGCCCGGACTCCGAGCCGTCGCATTCTCCAGCGGCACCAAGTGTCTCGTCGGTGCGGAGCGCTCCACCGGCACCGTTGTCGGCACCGAGGAAGAAGAAGCAGCCGGAGGCCGCACACATGGACTCCCACCTGCTACCGGGAAAGCAGGGGGTGTACAGCAGCAGATTCCCCAGCCACGTGCCATGGAGAGTACTCCGGCACCGGCATCTCCTCGCAGGGAGCCTCCCCTGACTCCTGCGGGTGGGGGAGCGTCTCTGCAAGGGCCGTCAACACCGGAACGCGCCCTCATGCGCCTGCCCATGCTTCTGTCCCCTCCTCGGCCGAGGGTTCCGGGACCGGTGTCTTGGGGTAAACCCGCACTGGGTGGTCCTGGTGGGTGGAAGAGACGGGAGTCAAGGTCTCCCCCAGACGATCAAGGAGGGTCGAGAGTGCGGGCTCCCCTCCCAACTCTGACTCCGAGTCATCGAGCTCCTCGACAACGCGGCACCGAGGGCGGTCGAGAGACAAAAGCTTGAGGTGAAGATGTTACAGTTCCGCCTCGAGCGGGGACCATAGCTTGGGCTCTGGTACTCCGGTGCGGAGCCTAGCTCGGCATTGATCCCCAACGCTGCCTGCCTCGGCACCAGGCTGTGGTACTCAGTGTGTTGGTAGATGCTGTCACCGGTATTTATCAGTGTAGGCTGCGTGCGTGTGTCCCTGTGTAGATGCTGTCCCAGCTCTGTCCAGGGAACTGAGACGGCTCTCACGATCAAATGAGTCGACACGACCACAGATTAGCTGAGTAACGAAGGCGCCCAAGCGAGGTTTATTGCGTGCGGCACAATGAGAAATGACTTACAGAGTATCTCTGGGTCAGTTTCATATTGGCGGCGTTACAATGGTCTCTGCCCAACGGCGGGATTTTCCGTTATCCCCTAGACCGGACACCGGTATTCCCTCTGACATCCTCTTTTATACACTGTTACATACACTTTCGGTCTGCCCCCTTTCACGTAGGTAGTTGCCACCCTCCTGACGTAGTCTAATACCACCTTTTTCCGTTGATTGGCTGATTTGGGCACCGCCACTCCATGTATCATTTCTACCCATCAAAGTGTCATTTCAGAGAGTTAGTATCTTGGTACCTCTTATACCCACTACATATTTTAGTCATATTTTGGCAGTCTTACAACCTTGCAGAATCAGCACTTTCCTGTACCAGTCTCAGTTAACTTGAGTGACCCCTTATACTTCTGTTCACTCGGCTTTTTCCATTTAGGCCTTAGCCTGTTTTACAGGCCTTAAGCTCTCACTTCTTACTACACAGGCGTCTCGGCACCACGTGATATGTCGTGCTCCAGATCAGCATCGCGACGACACAGGCGTCACCGCTCCTGCTCTAGATCTGGGAAGTGTCGCCATAAGTCTTCCAGACGGAGGGGGCGTTCCACCTACAGCTCCTCCAGTAACTCCTCTCCTCGTTGGCACCGCAGACGCTGGCACCCGGAGGTCATCGTCATCCCGGAGCCGCTCCCCTTCCAGGACCCACAAGCACAGGTCAAGCGGCTCGGATTCCAAGGGGCGACGCCTGGAGATGACCCAGCAGGTTCCTACACCTGCATCTACATGGCCCCAAGGCCCCTGGCAATGGCCATATTGGGGGCTGTGGGGTACACAGATGGGTCAAGGGATCACCTCTGTTCACTCCTCGGTGGCCCAACCAGTACCCCCACCGACCTGTCCACAGGAGGGTCACCCCTCGGAGAAGGGGTCTGACCCAGAGGGAAGGCCCTTCTACAGGGGCCCTTCCACAATCCTCCTCCTCCTCTGCGGATGAGGCGGCGGCCAGGGACCAGAAGGCCCCCCTCTTTGACTTCCGGGCCCACCAGGACCTTCTGAGGAGAGTGGCGGACAATCTTGGTTTACAGATTAAAGAATTGTCGGAGGAGGAGGACCCCCTCTTCGGGGTTTCTGAGACAGCAGGCCCATCACGACTCACCCTTCCTGTTCATGAGAGGGTGATGAAGATAGCCAAGACCCTCTGGCAAACCCCATCCTCAGTGGCCCCCACTTCAAAGGGCGCTGAGCTCAAATACTATGTACCTAAGGAAGGGTTTGAATTCCTTTATACGCACCCCGCCCCAGGTTCGCTTGTAGTGGACGCAGTGAACCAGTGGGACCGCCAGGGTGGCCAGGGCAACACCCCGAAGGACAAGGACAGCAAGAAGCTGGACCTTTTAGGGCGCAAGATGTATTCCACTGTGGCCCTACAGCTGAGGGTCGCAAACCATCAGGCCCTCCTGGGAAAGTACAATTTGAATCTCTGGTCCTCTCTGCAGAGGTTCTCCTCGGGGTTGCCTCCGGACCAGGCCGCAGACTTCACCACGGTGTTGCAGGAAGGGGTGGCGGTGGCTAAGGCGGCACTTCAGTCGGCTAGTGACGCAGCGGATGCTGCTAGCAGGGCCATCGCTTCGGCCATCGTTATGCGCTGGTGCTCTTGGCTTCAAGCTTCCAGCCTGTCCCAGGAGGTTCAACAGTCAATACAGGACCTCCCCTTTGATTACGCCGGCCTCTTCTCCGAGAGGACGGATGAAAAGCTCCACGCCCTAAAGGACTCAAGAGACTCCCTGAGGTCCCTACGGCTATACACCCCCGAGGCCTTGAGGCGCCAGGCCCACCCTCAGGCCCAGAGGCAACCGCAGCCTCCGCCAAGGCTGGCCCCCCAGACCCGCTCAGCCCAGGAGGGGTCGGGATCGGTACCGGGCGCCCAGTCGCCATGACTGTCAAGGGCCCTCTACGGGGTCTCAGCAAGGCCCAAACAAAGGCAATGCAGCCAATAAAAGATTTTGACGGGGTGCATGAGGGTGACACTTCTCCTTTCCCACTGGATCGCTCCAAGTTATTTACCTACAGGCTTCAGCCTTACTACGCCGAATGGGAAGCCATTACCACGGACCAATGGGTCCTTGGCATAGTCCTCGAGGGCTATGCCTTACAACTTACGGCCCCTCCCCCCCAACTCGTCCCCTACCCAGTGCCTGTTCAGAGACCCCTCTCATGACCAACTCCTCATACAGGAGGTCAACTCCCTCCTCACGCTCGGTGCGGTAGAGGAGGTTCCTCCAGAGGAACGAGGAAGGGGATTCTACTCACGGTACTTCCTAATCCCCAAGGCCAAGGTGGGCCTGAGGCCAATTCTGGACCTCAGATGTCTGAACAAGTTTGTCAGGCACACCAGGTTTCATATGGTTTCCCTAGCCTCCATTATTCCTGCCCTAGATCCAGGGACTGGTATGCCGCCCTCGACCTGAAGGACGCGTACTTTCATATCACTAATCTTCCAGGTCACAGAAAGTTCTTAAGATTTATGGTAGCTGGTGGCCACTACCAGTTTGCAGCCCTACCCTTTGGCCTTTCGTCCACGCCAAGGGTGTTTACAAAATGCATGGCAGTGGTAGCGGCCCACCTGCGCCGCAGAGGGGTTCAGATATTCCCTTACCTGGACGACTGGCTGATCCGGGCCAAGTCCAGGGCCCATGTAAGGAACAGCCTGCCTCTTACCTGCGCCACATGCACCAGACTGGGGCTGCTCATCAACGAGCAGAAGTCTACTCTTACCCCAGTGCAGTGCATAGAGTTCATAGGGACCACATTGGATGCCACCCAAGCCAGAGCCTTCCTCCCTCAGACTCGGTTCGAGACACTGACTGCCATAATCAACCATCTGCACAAGTCCCCCACGACGACAGCTAGGCATTGCCTTCAGCTGTTGGGACACATGGCGGCGTGTACTTATGTGGTGAGGCTGGCTCGCCTCAAGCTTAGGCCTCTCCAAGGGTGGCTGGCCTCAGTCTATGCACCGGCCAGACACCGGCTGAACAAGGTGGTCATAGTTCCCGCGCAGGTACTGTCCTCCCTGGACTGGTGGAGGGACCCTGGGGAGGTTCTGAGGGGCGTTCCCTTCAGAGACTTGGCCCCCTCAGTGACTCTGATAATGGACGCCTCAGATGAGAGTTGGGGGGCCCACATCAGCAAGGACCTGAGCACCCAGGGGCTATGGTCACAGGAATGACGAGGCGGACCGCCTCAGCAGGTCGTTCTTACCCCGCCACGACTAGTTACTACACCCGGAGGTGGTGACTTCAATCTTCCGGAAGTGGGGGGTTCCCCAACTGGACCTGTTCACGTCGTCCTGGAACAGGAAGTGCCCGAGGTTCTGCTCGCTCCGAGGTCGCAAGCCGGGCTCCCTCTCCGATGCGTTCCTCATAGACTGGAAGGGGACCATTCTATATGCGTTTCCCCCCATTCCGCTCCTGCCCAAGGTCCTTTTGAAAATAAAGAGGGACAGGGCGGACATGATACTGATTGCACCAGCCTGGCCGCGGCAGCACTGGTACAGCATGCTGCTCGACCTGTCCATTGACATGCTGATTCCGCTCCCGAGGTATTACGACCTGTTCTCACAGGACCAGGGTCACCTCCTGCACCCGGACCTGGACTCCCTCCACCTGACGTCATGGAGACTCTGTGGTTGACGGAGGGAGAGAGAGCCTGCTCGACGCAGGTCCAACAGATTCTTCTGGGCAGCACAAAACCTTCCACTCAGGTTGTGTACTGGGCCAAGTGGAAGCGTTTTACCTGTTGGGCGGAGTCCCGGGGTATCCCACCGTCCGGCTCGCCCATACAGGCGATCTTGGAGTACCTGCTCCACCTGAAGCTCCAGGGTTTAGAACTGGCTTCCCTGAAGGTACACCTGGCAGCTATCTAGGCTTTTCACCAGACGATGGAAGGGCGTTCCCTGTTCTCCCATCCCATGTCAGCTAGGTTCCTTAAGGGGGTGGAGAGGCTGTATCCCCAGGTCCATGACCCAGTGCCTCCCTGGGATCTAAACCTGATCCTCGCCATGTTGACAGGATCCCCCTTTGAGCCCATGGCCACATGCCCGCTGCTCGTCTCTCTTGGAAGGTAGCCTTCCTGGTGGGCCATTACATCGGCTAGGAGGGTCTCTGAGATAAGAGCTTTGACCTCGGAGCCCCCCTACACGGTCTTCTACAAAGATAAGGTCTGACTGAGACCCCACCCGGCTTTCCTGCCTAAGGTGGTATCTCAGTTTCATTATAACCAGGATATCTTCCCCCCCCTGTTTTTTCCTAAACCGCACGGTTCGGAGGAGGAGCGGAGATGGCACTCCCTGGATGTCAGACGAGCCCTGGCCTACTACATCGAGCGGACCAGGCCGTTCCAGAAATCAACACAGCTGTTCGTGGCAGTGGCGGACCGGATGAAGGGCTCACCTGTCTCCACCCAGTGCAACTCCACCTGGATCACCGGCTGTATTAAAACCTGCTATGAGCAGGCGAAGGTGCCGCTTCCAGGAGCTGTGACAGCACACTCAACCAGAGCCCAGGCCTCATCCGTGGCCTTCCTGGGAAGAGTGCCCCTGCAGGACATCTGCAGAGCAGCGACCTGGTCGTCGGTCCACACCTTCATGTCCCACTACGCCATCATGCAGCAGGCGAGAGAGGATGCGGGCTTCGGCAGGGCCGTGCTGATGAGAGGAACTCACCGTTGACTCCTACCCACCTCCATGGTATGGCTATTTAATCACCTATACTGGAATGGATATGAGCAATCACTCGAAGAGAGAAAACAGGGTTACTTACCAGTAACTGTTGTTCTTCGAGATGTGTTGTTCATATCCATTCCACACCCGCCCTCCGTCCCCACTGTTGGAGTCGGCAGAAAGAAGGGACTGAGGGGCCGCAGGCATGAGCGCGGTACTCTAGGGGGCACCTGAGCTGACCCTATGGAGCTAGCTAAGGGAAAAAAGTTTCGGGAATCTGTGCACGGGGCGCGCACACACCTATACTGGAATGGATATGAGCAACACGTCTCGAAGAACAACAGTTACTGGTAAGTAACCCTGTTTTTCTTGCGCTGAGTTTGCTGCCCTCTGGTGCCTTTGGGGACTGAGCATCTCATGGAAACATTTTGGTGCTCAAAGTTCCATTTCCTTCTCTAGTTGTTGCATTGTAGGGTGCAGTTCCAGTGAGCTGTAGAGAGATTATGCAGCAACCTTGCTTCCAAATGATTCTGTGGAGCCTAATGTAAATTCTTATGATGGAAAGGTCAAATACTGATCAGAAGTTCCATCCTTGTAGGGATGGAATCTTTCGTTCAGTGGTTTCCAGTTCAGCCTTCTGGTGCCATGAGCTGGATTTTTCATTGTAATGCATTTTACACTAGTGCTAACCACAGGAATTCCAGGCCTACTGCAAATGATCCAGCAGTTGTGGTGGAACCAGCATTGCCTCCTGCTCTCTGCTCCCTTCACAATTTGCATTTCTACTTCAGTCTTGACATTTTCACCTTGCTATGCTAATATAGGACTCACCTAAAGGAACAGATGGAACACATTGTGCAAGGATGTGGGCTGTCATTCATGAAACTGATGCCACCACTGTTATGAGAATCTCCAGATTCAGACATCGTCCTCTAGAATAGAAGGCCTCTTTTCATGTGTAATGCAGTGGTTTCCTGTTTGCTGATTTAGAGGCCTGTGCTGGCATTTGGTTCCTAGCTCAAGTGAATGTTAGCTTTCAGTAAAATATTTTTTTGAATACTACATGCCAGAAAGACCATGGAACAAAGTATACACCCGTAGGGCGAAATGTTCTCCAAACCATGAAGAAAGCTAGAATTCGAGGTATCTCTGGAGCTGAGACCACTTGGCTGGCAGAGGCCAAGCTTATCATAGAGCTAATATTCTCCATATCTAGGAGAGAAGGATCTACTCTTACAGAAGTTAGGAAGAAGAGAAATTTCTTGTCACTTTCCATGGCCCCTTAGTAACTGAACAAATCAGTTTCCTGCAAGCAGGTCAGAGATGCACATTTGTCCCTTTTAAACAGTTCTCTGCTCCCTGTTTAGTTGTCGCGAGAGTGTAGAGCAGAAGTACAGCGAATCCTTCACCAGCGTGCAATGGATGTGAAGCTGGATCCAGCCCTCCAGGATAAATGCATGATCGACTTGGGGAAATGGTGCAGTGAAAAAACAGAGACAGGACAGGTACTGTGCACTACTACATGGCAGTCAGTCCAATTGCAAATGCCTTCTGGTGTGTGGAGGAAGGAAACCCTTAGTTGCTGGCACGTCTTGATACTTTATGTTCATAGCTTATAGTTTATTAAATTTCAGAAATTAATTCCCCAGGCACACTGCAATACATAATATATATGATAATAGGCAAAAAGATATGGTGTAATAATGTCTGTCCATAAAGAAAAAACTACACAGCTATGGAAGTTGCCTTGTAGAAGAGATCTGAATGCTTAATATGAGGTGATAGTTAACCCTGTGGGCTCTCCTTTAATACAGCAACTATCTTTTTTCAACTCATATTTGTAATACCTTGTTACAAGCTTGACATTTATTTTCTCCTCAGACTTTGTCCCATTTCCATTTGGCAAATATTGACATGCTTCCTGTGTTTGAAAAGAGCTGAAATTAACATCTGCTGCTCTTTAACAAGACTCCAACAGCTAGTTTTTTCATATTAAATCATTGTGCATTAGCATAGCTCTGGGGAGAGAGCCATTAATTAATATATGCTAAAGAGAGCACCCCACTGATTTTTGAAGGTAGGGTTTAGTAGTTTGGGGGGTTCCTGCTGGTGTGAAAGTTACACTCAGCAAACTAAGAGCAAACCATCAGCGATGGAAGTGCAGCCTGCTGAGACAAAACGTTCCAGCAGGTGGTATTCCATCCTAGAATGGCATTCCCAGTCATTGCCGGTACTGCTGCCTGTAGCTTGAAGTGTGTGAAAAAATTTAAACTAAATCTGAAAATTCAAACAGAAGTGTTAGCATTTTATGTTCAAAATATGGCTAGCTTTAAAAAAAAAAAAATTCTCACTTGAAAATAAGACTGAGTGGATACCGTCTCATTTTCATCCAGTGATGCTTTTTCTTTAAAGCAGAAAAATGCAAATATCCAAAATTCATAATTGTTCTTGCATTCAAGACTGTTTGCATTGAAAATATGAAAATCTTGTCTTCTGGGTGGTGAGAAACCCTGGATCAATATAAACATTTTTCATCATTTTCACATAGCTCACTGGCTGTAGGAGGCTGGTTGGTCTAGAACAGTAAAGGGTCGGCAGCTTCTGAGTTCTGCTGCTGTGTGCTTCCCCTTGGCAAATCACTTCTCTTCTGTGCCTCAGCTTACCCTATCTGTAAAGCATCAAGCAGCATCCCCAGCATCTAAGAAGTTACAAAGAACTGAGCAGGGAAGCCACCGGATGGTTAGTGCAAGCACCAAAAGAGCAAGAAGCATTAAAATAGTAAAGATTTTCCATATTCATTTTAGTATAATCTCATCCCAAGTTAAAAACTGAAGGGGAGACTTTCTGTGGAGGGCCACATGTTGAGTGTGGGAAAGAAAAGCATGATGAGGTGTCCACCAGCCCTGCAGGACTACTAGTCTCCAAGCTAGTCTGTGGATGAGGTCCTTCATATAGCATAACATATTGTTGCTCGTGAGTTGACCTGAATCAATTGAAACTTTTCCAAGGCAGTGTTTAGTTCTCAGAAAGCCAGCAGAGGTAGGGCATAGTGCATGTTAGGGATCCTTTCCTTGCTAAGATGTAGTACGTATCATCATTTCTCAGCAGAGGCTCTGAATTTTCAGTATCTCATCACATATTAAGATGACTTGTCTCTCTGTAGGAGCTTGAATGCCTCCAGGACCATCTTGATGACTTGGTGGTCGATTGCAGAGACATAGTTGGAAACCTTACTGAGTTGGAGTCTGAGGTAAGCAGTTTCCAGCCTGGGGCAAAGGGAAGAGTCTGTAGCAAAGCGTGTTCAGCTGCCCTCACACCAGTGCTGAAAAATATCCATATATATGGATCATCAACCCACCACAGAAATGCAACCATCTTTGAAGTGAAGCAAGTCGTCCAATGTCAGTACTGCATATGTTTTCTTACAGAAATGAAATAACAGCTGTGATTTAAGATGGGCTGAATGCAAGCGCCACAGTGAATGTGGCCAGGGTGCTGGGGCTAACACCTTTACTCCTGCAGAAAGTTACATGAGATCTTTAATGAGCAGAATGTGCTCAGGAGCTCAGATTTTGGCCTTATTTGAAAGCAGTTCCAGCAGCACATAACACCTGCCTAACATTTTGCTGCAGGCACTGTTAGGTAGTGAGTGGTGGGAAGAGCGCTATCTAGGGAGTCATCAGCACCACTTCTTGTAGCAACCCAGGTTTTCATTGAGTATCTTGCATCTAATCATCTGTATTTTACCTCTGACAAACTCATGGCTCTAGAGGCTATTTCCTTCCCACACTTCTGACACATTTTGCTGAAAATGGCCACTAATCTCAAACTCTGTCTAGGTTCCTATGGGGTACCTAAATGAGTTCCTCCTCGCGAGAGTGAGCTGGCTGAATTATCTGAGTGGTAAGGGCTTCTCCAGCTCTGTGTGGAGAGCTGTTCTGCTCCAAGCCCACAACCTTGAAGGCTGCCCCATCAACCACAACACTGTTGGCCAGAGTGTGCAGTGTGACTGCCAGTGCCAAAGGGTGAAGCTGTCTGGATTTCATATGAACGAAATACCAGACATTCAAATAGACAGCTTGACTTGGAGCACAGATTTCAGAATCTTTAATGCATGAACAAAGCCTTCCCCTTATGGCGGTTTGCTGTGCAGTTGTTACAAGAGCTGAATGTTGCATGTCTCTTCTGCAGGATATTCAGATTGAAGCCTTGCTCATGAGAGCGTGTGAGCCCATCATTCAGACATTCTGTCATGTAAGTTCTTCATAATAATCTAGGAACTCCAGGGAAATGCAGGATATGTTGGAAAGGTTAGAGTTTTCATTCTTTAAACATAATTGGAAGTACCAGACACAGGCATCAGAGTGAATGCTAATATAAATGGGTGCAATTAGTGATGTGTGTATGCCTCATATGGTTTTTTTTTTTTTTTTTTTTTTGCCTAAGGATAAAAACTAAGAAAACACCCAAACCAAACCCTGTGTGTGATGCCAGAACTCCAACCTGGGATATATTGCCTTATAATAATTTAGTGATTTAGGACGAGGTTAACTGATTTCAGCCCATGTGGGCATAGGGGTGTCATAAATACACAGCTCTGAACCCTAGTCAGATTGTTCACAGAACTAAAAAGCAAACAAGACAGATAAATTATATATTTGATAGGCAGCTGAATCCCAGGGCCTTTCAATCCATCCAGGGCTTTTGCTGTTATAAATCCTCTCACAGGAGCAAGAACCTCTCGATGAAATTATCCTGTAATTCAAACATTACTGTGTGTCTATTGGGTCAGAACCCCAGTTCCACAGTAGCAGACCCCCTGTGGCTCCACTCCCTCCCTCAAGCTCTTGCTGCTTCTTGGCAGTGCCAGAGCAGCTTTATTGCATTGCTCTGTGGTATCAATTCCTCACCCTTTAAGATAATCAGGGGCTTCTCATTTGTTAGCTAAAGTTCTTATCATAGATGGTGGTGGGGGTATGTGTGCATTCGTGTGTACGCGTGCATGTGCACGCACCTAAGTATCTACAAAGGGATTAATCTACAATTCACACAGGGTCACATAATGAGCTCAGATTCAGAGTAGAGAACAGTGCTGTTAATTTCACTTCATTGAGTTCTTATTAGTTGGCCACATCCTTTGATCGTGTAGCTGATTTATAAAAAACATGGTTTAATGGCGGTGGGAATGTTTTCACTAGGGTAACCCATTTCTGAACTGAGGTAACAGTCTGTCCCCTCTTCCTTCCTTCAGGAGATGGCAGATAACCAGATAGATTCTGGGGACTTGATGGAGTGTTTGATTCAGAACAAACACCAGAAGGAGATGAATGAGAAGTGTGCCATTGGAGTCACTCACTTCCAGCTGGTGAGCAATTACCTGCCTCCCTACACCATCTCACTTGTCATGTCTTATTTTGCCCACGAAGAGATGGGTAGGAGACTGCTAATTATGCCCCTCTTCGTGAGCCAAGATCCAGTCCAGCTGTAGTGAATTCAGTTCATAAATTTAATCCCTTATTTCATGTCACTATTTGTACATCTAGCATAAATGTTCACTTTTGGGTGTTAGTTCCAATTCCTTTGATGCCCCCTGAGAGGCAGGCCCTGTGCATTCTGCAACACAGGAGGAACAAATTCTGCAGGAATATTAATTCATTGTATCTGCAGGAAATCCCAGCATTTCCATCCATCCCACACCCAGACACACTCACCTGTGGCTCTTGGTTGAAAATACTGATGGAGAATTTGGCAATGAATACTTTCAGCTGCGATTTTTTTATGGATTC
Source organism: Emydura macquarii macquarii (assembly GCF_026122565.2). Classification (NCBI taxonomy): domain Eukaryota; kingdom Metazoa; phylum Chordata; order Testudines; family Chelidae; genus Emydura; species Emydura macquarii. The sequence goes on from NW_027133538.1 coordinate 220,022, forward strand.
CTCCTCCCCCCTCTCCCCCCCGCGTTCTCCAGACAGCAAGGCTCTGTAAGTTTCAGCAGTTACTATGTTTGAGCAGTCCAGCTCACAATTTCCTTGTCCTGCCCTATGCATGACAGGAAAGTGGGGAGCTTGTGGTCAGCTTCTGCGATGATTCTTTTCAGCTCCCCAGGCTACGGTTGCTACTCTGTTCTCTAGCTGTCCAGTTTGCACATCTGGTTCTCTGGCTGCAAACTTGAATGTAGCTGTGGTTTCTATCTGTAGCAAAAATAATTCTTTGGAATTCAGCATCCCGGGGGCCCCAGGTGAGATGACAAGGGAAGCTCTCACCTCTGAGCTGTTGTTTCAGGCTCTTTGCAGAGGTATTGGCTTGCACTTAGTACATGTTTGAGGTAACCTTCCCAACTGTAAAAGTGAAGTTTCTAGCCCTTAAACAATAAAAGCTGAGATACTGGAGCTAAATTCTTCAATTGGAATACATGGGGCCATGATTATAAGGCAATACTAAATGACACGTGCCTCTTTAGCCTTCATTGTGGCTGAAACTCAGCTCTCCACTTTCCATGCCACCTGCTTAACTCTCCATTAGTGCAACTTGGGCATGTTTATGGATCTTGATCAGACCAGATTGTACCTATGCTGCTGGTGATGAGTAGTCAGCAGTGGCAGCTGCCTCAGGAAAACTTCAACCTGCCGCAGAACTTGTCTAGGTAAATTATGAGATCGCTCTTCCAAGCTTGTTACTCTTTGAGGAGCCTCCTTTTGTAGTAAGGATGCCTTGAGATTGTGATTACCATTGTTTTGGGGTAGGAGATGAGAAGAGGAGAAATTGGCCATACGGGGCCCATGCTTCTGGTTAGTAGATTTGCATCAGGTACACAGTGTATTGACTCTGTCCTAATAGAGCATGGCAATTCAAGTGCCAAGGCATACGCTATTTTAAGCAAGCCTAGTGTCTCATCTTACCTTGATATAGTCCTTTTAATTTCTGCTTCTTATTCTTTTAGGTTCAAATGAAGGATTTCAGATTCTCTTACAAATTTAAAATGGCTTGCAAGGAGGATGTGTTGAAACTTTGCCCCAACATCAAGAAAAAGTATGTAGCACTTAAGAGACTAGCAGCCTGATTCTAAAAACATGTAATGAAGTTCTCTAACACTATTTCTTTGCTTCTGTGGCAGGAAATGTTAGACTGTCACAGTGAAATTCGCTCTTCCTGTTAAACTTTGCTTGACTCTATGCTGCAAACACTTAAAAGATGCAGGGGTTTCTTCTTTAGGAAAATACTACTAGTGCCTTAATTGCAAATTTCTAATTTTGCTGTTCTCTTCAGTTTCCATAAGAATATTTCTGGCTTTGAAAACAGCTAGCAATTACTGCTGTTAAATACCCATAATTTTAAAGCACTTATATTACCATTGTTTGTGCTACTCTTGAGATACAGGAGGCAGTGCTGATTAGCTGATGAAGGAAGAAGCTCCACAAATTTCCCGCAGGCTTGTTCTCTTCAGAAGAAAAAAGACTTAATAGACTAATATGATCTTCTAACAGCTGATGATTAAAAATATGCATTGGAGCACAAGCTGAGGCTCACGCTTTCCTTATGCAACATATGGTAGCTGGCATAGCCACTCTTCCACTAGTGCTCGTGCTTATTTTGTAGAACATACCCCTGAGATTGAGTGGGATTTTCAAACGCGCCTACATGATTTGGGAGCACAAGTCCCAGGTTTTCAGTGGGATTTTACACAAGTATCCCTGTGCTTGCATTTATAGTGTCCTGTACAGAACCAATGTGAGTCTAGATTCAGAATCAGAATTAGAAATCCTCAAACTGGCTGTTTTAATCTACAGTTCAGACATCCGACTGTGCTTGGGCTAGTTCTACCTTCTAATCAAATGCACAAGTGCTTTGTGCTGACATGGCATTCCTGTGTGTCCTAGGTTACTAAGTTATTTTGCTTCTTGATGACATGGTGTCCAAACCCTAGAACTTTGACCAGGTGCACAAGGCCTAGAAATGAATTGGCATATGTATGACCTGTTTTCTTCTTGCAGGGTGGATGTGGTGATCTGCCTAAGCACTACGGTGCGAAACGACACACTGCAGGATGCCAGGGAACACAGGGTATCTCTGAAGTGCCGCAGACAGCTGCGCGTCGAGGAGCTAGAGATGGTAAGTATGCATGGGGCTCTTGGGCTGATCGCTGAATCTATTTTACATTGTTCCTGTAAAGTCTTCCAGTATTAGTTTCCCCTTTCTTGCATACTTTGAAAAAGGAATGAAGCTCACTACGTGAGATACAGCTAACCCACTTTCTACTGGGAGAGCTGAAAGGGACAACTTTTAAAGCAACACATCAAAGCCAGTTGCCCTTCAGACTGACAGTGATGACTCAGTGTTCTGATGCCAGCTACCTGAATCTAGCTCTTAATACTTAGCAGTTAGATAGCAATACACAATCACTGTCTTCCTTCAGCCCCCAGGAGGTAAGTATTAGCCATATTTTACAGATGAGGCAGTTGAGGCACAGAGATGAAGTGACTTGTCCAAGGCCACACAGTGAGTCAGTGGCTGAACAAAGATTAAAACCTATTTATTCTCTAGACCAGACTGCCTCCTAGTTCTCTGGCACTGGTAGTATTTACTGTAAGAGAACCACAAGACTTTCCCCCCTGCATTATTTAATGTAAATGGTGAAGCTCTGTCTGACCATCCCCAGCATCTTCAGAGGCAGCACACTCAGTCCATGGGTTGGGGGAAATGAGTGTCTTGCATCACTGAGCAGCATCTGCATGCTTTACCTTTTTTATTTGCTAATTAAGGAGCATGCCAGGATGGGTTCCCATCAGTGTTCTAGGCTTTATTCTTCAACCAGAAGGATATTGACTGTCTTGGACCCTGATGTGGAGGAAAAGGGAAGAATCTTCAGGGGTGTAGAGGAACCCAGCATTTGTAGAGGGAGAAAGGGAAACACTATTCAGTGTTAGTATTCTATGTGACCTCAGTTTAAAGGCAAAACAGTTGCTTCAGTAAAGCAGTGTAAAATAGAATTTCACTCTAAAATTCATTGCCAGCTATAAGACCTGACCATGTCTTGATCTGCTGCATGGATTTGCAAAACTGATTTTTCATTGGCTTTCACCATTTGCCCTGACCAGGATAATTCAGACATACAGTCAGGTAAGTGTGAGAATGAAGCTGATGGTGACTATACATAAGTGACAGATGTCTGTGACTGGAACAGGAGAGCCAGATATTGTCAATCCTGCAAGGAAAGGTAGCCAGTGAAAAGTACCCAGAGTTGAGATATGAATCCAAGATAGTACCTAGACACGTGACAACTCGGGGACTGTTTTTCAACACTCATCATTCCTGGATAAAAATCACTAATTGACTTTCTGCTTGAGTCTTAGCTTACTGCTTGTTTTCCTGGACCTACTTATCTTACAGACTGAGGATATTCGACTTGAACCAGAGCTGTATGAGGCTTGTAAGAGTGACATCAAGAACAATTGCCAGAATGTGCCTTATGGCAATGCTCAGGTGATGGGCTTTTTAATGATTCACATTTCATTTTTTCACTATACATAGCCTGGTTTTGAAGAGCATCCGTGTCTCAACAAGCACAGAGCATTAGACTTGCATTTTGGAGTATTTTCCACCTTTTATGAGGATTAGAGCATTTCAGTGTCCAGTTCTTTCTGCGTAACATCAGAGCACAATGTGACCCTCTGCACCATGGCGAAGTTAGTGATTTTGTAAATCTAGTTGAATAGGAAGGTGTTATGGCCAACTCCACCTTGCTAAAACTAACAAGTGACTAGCTGAATACAATCTGCTGCACAATACAGCGTCAGTGATTTTTTTAGGGTAAATTCCAGCCTCTGATGTCTAGGATTTAACAAGTGCATAGATACTCAAAAATGAGCCCACTGGGGAACACCAAAAGTGTTTCTTGACAAAGTATATGGGGAAGGATTTTTACCACCAGTGCGCCTTTCTCAACTGCTGTAATACTGTCTTGCTGCAGATTATTGAGTGTTTGAAGGAAAACAAGAAGCGTCTGAGCAATCGGTGTCACCAGAAAGTATTTAAACTGCAGGAGAATGAGATGATGGATCCAGAACTAGACTACACGCTCATGAGGGTCTGCAAGCAAATGATCAAGGTAATAGTAGTATGCTGGCTGGTGAGAGGATAGATTTGAGACCACAGGGAAAGTTAACTTGCCTAGAACTCTCAGGATATTCATGCTTGGGACACAAGATGTGGGGGAGAGGGGATACATTTTGTTCTTATTTTTTATTTATTTTTAATAAAAGTTCTGTATTCTCCAAAATGACATATTGCCAAGACGGCTGCTTCAGACCATGTTGCTTTTTTACACAACATAATTAGGTCTTTTTTGACTTATAACTTTGAATCAATTTGAATGTTCTTTCAGAGTTCTCCTCTTTAGACTGCACTCTCTGCCCCCAAACCCATTGTGTCCCATGATGAAGGTAGGCTGGGTACAAGCAAATCTGTTGCCTTGAATGTCAGCTGGTGTTGGGGGAGAAGGAGATTGATGTGCTGGAATTTTTGACAGAATTCAGCTCTAGTCTATCCTGCTGCTGCACTGGATGGAACCCTTTGTCAAAGGATAAGTTGTCAAGAACACAGACTGATGTAACTCTTCCAGTTCACCACTAATGCAGACCTTTATCAAGTGACAGATTGTGCAAAATCATATGGCTGCTCTGCACACACACAAGATTAAACAGCCATCAAAAGGTTAGAAACACTGGGCTCAGAAGGCTGACACCTTGTAGTCCGGAGACAGCACTAAACACTAATAAAAACACTTTGCTGCTTAGCTGTAGGAGCCCCAGGGCACTGACTTTAACATGGAGAGGTAATAAAACAGTAATCTCATTCCCTTTATGGCTAAGGCTTAATGTCTGACTGAAGAGTTGGTAATGGACTCAGGCTTGTAAAAGAATATCTGTAGCATATAATCAAGGGTAGTGGAAGGTTACCATGCCATGGAAGCCTCAACTATTACTCATAGAATTAGAGACCCTTTAAAAGGAGAATGCAGGAGAGTAGTGATTAGTCTGTAGAGGTTTTGTCAATCCATTGATCAGGATGGACAGTTGATTACCACTGTGCACTAGATTCAGCTCTCCAGTGCTCTGTACCTCGCAATGAGCCCTGCCTTAGCAACATTCTGGTGTCCTGCATAGCACCTGTTGTCCAGGACAGTGACTTGTATGTGTGATCACCAGCTTCTGTTTGTTCCTGTTTCTGGAGAAAATAGGGATCAAAGATGATGATGGGTATGAGGCCCAAACAGAAATAATGGAAGTTTTGCACCATAATGTGGAATGAGAATACAGTGAATGGGGAAGTAGGGAGGCCATCTGGCTTTGCTTGGTAGTATTACTGACAAAGAGCAGCCAGCTGCATCCCGGGACCTTGGTAGCAACTGCTCAGACAATGCTGCATAAAACCATGTTCACCTGCCTTCTCAGAGGATGTGAAGGAATTGCTATTTGTAGTGGGTATTTGGGGGGGGCGGGAGGGGAATCAGGCATATGGTTCCTTTTTAGCTTGGGCGAGTGGATATTCAGACTCTCTTATGAATGCTTGAAGTTTCATAAGCTATAAAACCTGTGTTTTTCTTTATAGAGGTTCTGCTCTGAAGCAGATTCAAAGAACATGTTGCAGTGTCTGAAACAGAATAAGAACAGTGAGGTGATGGACCCTAAATGTAAACAAATGATCACCAAGCGACAGATCACACAGAACACAGGTACCATGGCCTCCACTTCACTTCTTTTCCCAGGGAAAGGAACTAGCTACCTGGCTGGGCTGAGGGATGATCTGTGCAGCCTAACTGCAGACATCTTCCCTTCATTGAATTCCCCTTCACCCAGCGTCTAAGAGCCAATGGTTTCTCTATCCTAGTGACTGAGTGTCCTGTGATTATTGGCTTCACTTATCCTGAGACTTGTACTATGTGGTCATAGAATCATAGAATATTAGCGTTGGAAGGGACCTCAGGAGGTCATCTAGTCCAACCCCCTGCTCAAAGCAGGACTAACCTCAGCTAAATCATCCCAGTCAGGCCTTTGTCAAGTCGCAGCTTAAAAACCTCTAAAGATGGAGATTCCACCACCTTCCTAGGTAACACATTCCAGTGCTTCACCACCCTCCTAGTGAAAAACCTATTCCTTATATCCAACCTAGACCTCCCCCACTGCAACTTGAGACCATTGCTCCTGGTTCTGTCATCTACTACCATTGAGAACAGTCTAGCTCCATCCTCCCTGGAACCCCCTTTCAGGTCAACTTCTTCAAAGTAAAAAGTGACAATTTAGCTCTTTCAAACTGCTGCAAGACAGGGTCATCCAGAAGGAATTCCTATTGCAGATTCCCTCTGGAGCTCTGTCATGTTGCTGATACACCCTTTATTCCAATAGTATGTAAATTCTACTGCAGTTCTTTTCCATCTTTCCTCTTGTGGTTAGATTACCGCTTGAATCCAGTGCTCAGGAAGGCCTGCAAACAAGACATCCCCAAATTTTGCCAAAACATTCTGAGTACGGCCAAGGATGATGCAGAATTGGAGGGCCAGGTCATCTCCTGCCTCAAGTTGAAATATGCAGACCAGGTGAGTGGGGAAGGCATATGTGTAAGAGTGAGCTGTGGAGAGATGTGCCCAGCAACACTAATTGACCCTTCATCATAGTAAAAATTAAACTTTCGCTTGCAGTGTGTGTGTATGTAATCTTGTGCTACATATGGATAAGAGTCTGAGTGCTTTGCACTCATAATTTAACCTTAATGATCTCTTAGTCTTCACTAGAGAATAAACATATTAAATGCATTTAACCGTGCTATTAAGGTATCGAGACAACTGACTTGCAAAAATCAAGCTCATAATTTGGTGGACTAATTGGTATTGTCTTCCTCTTGATAGCGTCTCTCTCCAGATTGCGAGGATCAGATCCGAGTGATAATTCAGGAATCGGCTCTCGATTACCGGCTAGATCCACAGCTGCAGATGCACTGTTCTGATGAGGTAGGAGACATGATTACTTTGCCTCTTAGTTCAGTTGAAAGCTCCCCTCGGCAGTTTCACACTCACTCACCCTTTTTTAATAAAATATATTTGTGAGCCATTTTTCTTTCCTCTGCTTGTGCCTCTCTCACTTGGGCATCTCAAAGCAGCAGTAGTAGGCATTGGGCACTGTGGGGTCCTCATGTTGAACAGGCTGGCAGAGGAGCACATACACCATTGAGAAATAGGTGAAGGGAGAGGAGGAGAGACTGGAACTGAATTAGCTAGACCATGGATGTCTTAAACTTTAAAGGAGGAGTATACAGGTTGTTGGAGATAAGAGTTAAAATGTACAACACCTCTTGCTATCCTTGCTTTCAGTTGTGTGCATATGGAGGCTGAACCTGTTGCAAACCACAGTTCCTTGTTGATAATGGAACAGTTCTGAAATGGCAGCCACTTACCAGTTGCTAAACCCCACCCCACCCTGGTTTTTAAATTCACTAATCCAGGTTTGGATCAGGGAATATAGAGTCGGCTCAGAATACTATTGGCATATCCTTTAGATGGCATCTTAAACCTTCAGTCAGACTGCTCCTAGAAATCCTCCACAAACATAGCACATCATCTAGAGATCACCCATAATCCGTTCACTGACCTACCCTTGCTGTATAGGAGATACTGAGTACATTTAGAGCAGGCCACCTTTGTAACATCTTGTAAGATAAACCTGCCTCAGTGAGCAAGATAAAAGGAATTACTGGAACTTCCAGGCTCTGAGACATTGTTACTATAAGGGTATTTTCTCGCCATAAAAAGTAAGCAAATAGGTTGTGATTGCCACAGTCGTCTTCAAATAAAGACAAAGGTTTAAAGAGTTTTCCTAAATTTGGGCCCACCTTGTGTTGAAAGTTTTGCAGTACAGGTGCAGATTAGATGTCATTCTTTCCATCTGTTGCCCCTTACTTTGGAAATAGTTTTTCTTGAATGATTAACTCTTCTCCAAGTGAGGGATCCTATGTGTGTATTCCACTTGAGATGTGCATATGCACGAGACTGGCAGATACTTCCTGTTCCCGTTCTGTGTCCTGCACCTCCACATGTTCTCTGCCAAGGAGATAAGGGGCAGTATGGACTGACCGCCTTTCCACTTCCTTTCTGTCACCTGTGGTCTGAGACAGAACCTCTCTAACATCTGGAGCATTAGCTAGCATTCTTTTTTCTTAGCTGTAAATAGTTTTTCTACTTCGAGTGATTGCTCATGTCCATTCCAATATAGGTGAGTGCGTGCCACCATGCATTAGTTCCCGGAACATTTTTCCCCTTAGTAGACCCCGTAGACTCAGCTTAAGCGCCCCCTGGAGTACCGCGCTTATGCCACGGTATATAAGACACCGCTGACAAATTCATCAAGTGTCTCAGGTTTCACATGGTTTCCCTAACCTCCATTATCCCTGCTCTGGATCCAGTAGATTGGTATTCCGCCCTCGATTTGAAGGACGTGTGTTTTCACATTTCCATCCTTCCCAGCCACAGGCGCTTCCTCAGGTTTATGGTAGCTGTCTGCCATTACCAATTCTCGGCCCTGCCCTTTGGCCTCTCGTCTGCCCCCAGGGTCTTTACCAAGTGCATGGCGGTGGTGGTAGTCCACTTGCGCCGCAGAGGAGTGCAGATCTTCCCCTACCTGGACGACTGGCTGATCAGGGGCAGGTCCAGGGCCCACGTTCGGAACAGCCTATCCTTAACTTGTATGACATGCACCAGACTGGGGCTGCTCATAAACGAGCAGAAGTCCATGCTTACCCCGGCACAATGCATACTTCATTAGGGCCACCCTGGATGCTACCCAGGCCAGAGCCTTCCTCCCGCAGCCTTGGTTCGAGGCTATGGCCATGATAATCGCCCAACTACACAGGTGCCCCATGACGACAGCTAGGCACTGCCTGCAGCTGTTAGGGCACATGGCGGCCTGCACGTATGTGGGGAGGCTGGCCCGCCTCAAACTCAGGCCTCTCCAGGTGTGGTTAGCCTCGGTGTATGCACCAATCAGGCACCCCTTGAACAAGGTGGTCATGGTTCCCCCAAAAGTCCTGGCCACCCTGAACTGGTGGAGGACTCCCGGGGAGGTGTTGAGAGGGGCTCCTTTCTGGGATCTGGTCCCATTGGTCTCCCTGATCACGGATGGTTTGGGGGTGGGGGGCCCACACCAGCACCAACCTAAGCACCCAGGGCCTGTGGTCGGAGGAGAAGAAGAGCCTCCACATCAATGTACGCGAGCTCCGGGCAGTCCGGTTGGCCTGCAAGGTGTTCCTCAGATTCCTGAGGGGCAGGATGGTTCAGGTCCTCACAGACAACACAGCGGCCATGTTCTATATGAACAGATGGGGAGAGCGCGCTCCTCAGCCCTTTGCCAGGAGGCCATTCAACTCTGGGACTTCGCGGTGAGGCACGACTTTCATTTATCTGCCTTTCACCTCCCGGGGGTCAGGAACGATGAGGCGGACCGCCTCAGCAGGTCATTTCTACCCTGCCACAACTGATCTCTGCACCTGGAGGTGGTGACTTTTCTCTTCCGCAAGTGGAATGTTCCCCAACTGGACCTGTTCGCGTTGTCCTGGAACAGGAAGTGCCCGAGGTTCTGCTTGCTCTGGGGCTGCGAGCTGGGCTCCATCTCTGACGCGTTCCTCATAGACTGGAAGGGGACTCTCATGCACGCGTTTCCCCCCATTCCGCTCCTGCCCAAAGTCCTCTTGAAAATCAAGAGGGGACAGAGCAGACATGATACTGATCGCCCCAGCCTGGCCAAGACAGCATTGGTTCAGTATGCTGCTTGACCTGTCGATCGCTCCGCCTGTGGAGTTCCTGAGGCGTTACGACCTGCTCTCCCAAGACCAGGGTCGCCTGCTGCACCAAGACCTGGACTCCCTCCACCTGATGGCCTGGAGGCTCTGTGGCTGACGGAGGGGGAGAGAGCCTGCTCGGTGCAGGTCCAGCAGATTTTGCTGAGCAGCAGAAAACCTTCCACTCAGGTCGTGTACCGGGCCAAGTGGAGACAGTTTACCTGTTGGGCGGAGTCCCGGGGCATCCTGCCGAGCCACTCGCCTATACAGGCGATCCTGGAGTATCTGCTCCACCTGAAACTCCAGGGGCTGGCACTGGCCTCCCTGAAGGTCCACCTGGTGGCTATCCTTAGCCTTCCACCAGCCGCTAGAAGGGAGGTCCTTATTTTCTCACCCCATGTCAGTCAGGTTCCTCAAGGGGTGGAGAGGCTTTACCTGCAGGTCCGTGAGCCGGTGCCTCCCTGGGACCTAAACCTGGTCCTCTCCAGACTAACGGGGCCCCCCTTCGAGCCCATGGCTACATGCCCGCTGCTCGTTCTCTCTTGGAAGGTAACTTTCCTGGTGGCCATTACCTCGGCTAGGAGGGTCTCCGAGATAAGAGCTTTAACCTCGGAGCCCCCCTGCACCATATTTTATAAGGACAAGGTGCGGTTGAGATACCATCCAGCCTTCCTGCCTAAGGTGGTCTCCCAGTGCCACTATAATCAGGATATCTTCCTCCCCGTGTTTTTTCCAAAACCGCACGGGTCGGAGGAGGAGCGGAGATGGCACTTGCTGGATGTGAGATGAGCCCTGGCCTACTACATCGAGAAGACACGGCCGTTCCGGAAGTCGACGCAGCTGTTCGTGGCAGTGGCGGACTGGATGAAGGGCTCACCTGTCTCCCCAGTGCATCTCCACATGGATCACCGCCTGCATCAAGTGCTGCTACGAGCAGACAAATGTACCACTTCCAGGGGCTGTTTCAGCTCACTCAACCAGAGCCAAGACCTCGTCGGCAGCCTTCCTGGAGAGAGTGCCCCTGCAGGACATCTGCAAAGCCACTACCTGGTCGTCGGTGCACACCTTCATGTCCCACTACGCCATCGTGCAGCAGGTGAGAGAGGACGTGGGATTCGGCAGAGCTGTGTTGATGAGAGCAACTCACCGGTAACTCCTATCCACCTCCAAGGTATGGCTTTTTAATCACCTATATTGGAATGGATATAAGCAATCACTTGAAGTAGAAAACAGGATTACTTACCAGTAACTGTTGTTCTTCGAGATATGTTGCTCATATCCATTCCACACCCACCCTCCGTTCCCGCTGTCGGAGTCGGCAGAAAGAAAGGACTGAGGGCCCGTAGTGTCGGCGGTGCCTCATATACCGCAGCATGATCGCGGTTCTCCAGGGGCGCCTAAGCCAACCCTATGGGGTCTGCTAAGGAAAAACGTTCTGGGAACCAGTGCACGGTGGTGTGCACTCACCTTTATTGGAATGGATATGAGCAACACATCTCGAAGAACAACAGTTACTGGTAAGTAATCCTGTTTTCTTCACTAAGTTAGTTTTAGATAAGCCCTTACAGGACTTTGGGGTTATCTCCACTCCCTTATACTGGGTGCCTAGCCAGGGCCAAGGCCCCAGGTTTCAAGAAGTGGGTGGTCTGTGTCTGGGCCTTCCCAGTCAGCAGCGGCCACACCTGCTTACATTGCCTTAGGGAAACTCTTATCTCCTCCCAGTGCAGCATCTGTCAGACCTTCCCTCAGCGAACTCATCAATCACGGGAGTTCAGACTGGGACTGTTGCTGATAGATCACTCAATGAGACCAGAGTCCGACTCCCTGTATGTTGGGCAGAGGCATTCAGGAGCGCCCTTTGAAGCATGGTTGGCTTTGACTCCAAGACCACTGTAAGCAGACTTCAGGACTCCAAATGAAAAATAGGTTAAAGTGTAAACACCCTTATCAGGACAAATGTCAGAAATCCCTTCTATATTCTCATCTAAGATAAAACCTTCTTCCCCAAATCACTCAGTTGGGAGAAACTTATCACCCTGGTACAAGTGTGTCAGGAGCTCAAAAGGAATGTGGTACCAGACCCTTGGCACTGAGAATCTCAGATGCCACCTACTGAAGTACTAAAGAGGGAGAGGAAGTACCAATGAAGGACAGAGGCTCCATTCACCAAGCAGTGCTAGCGGCCAGATATACGATTCTGGAGAATCTAACATTCTCTATTGACCCAGAATCACTGATACTGTCAGATCAGGTCCTGTTGAGAGGTCTCAGCACCATCAGTTCAGCTATTTGCTGGTACCATCAACCAGCCAAGAGAGAGGAGGACCACACCTTGGTACCAATGGCTCTGCTCATGAATAAAAGCCTCGTACTCCTTAGAGGAACTAGGAATCAATGGGAGAACTTGACCAACCTTCTGAAGGCAGAATATTAGCCCTTATAGAGGCTCAAAGGTCTTCCCACATGAGAGACTATCCAGTTCTGGACCATTGGTCCCTGGGGCCACCCCATTTCTCTTACGATCCTCTCAATGGCCTTATTGGGGCCCTGAGGACCCATACATGAGATATCCCGAATACAGCCACAGTGATCGGGTCATGGCACATATTCCCATGGAGGGAGGAAACTTTTACCCATGCAGGAACACTCTGAGGAACAACCTAATCAAGCTGAGCCACTAGCCCCTGAAGGTTTATCAACATCTTGACTGGTGAGGCCAGCCTCACTGTTGCTGAATGATTATAGAGCTCCCCTCTATAATTGGCGAATTGCAGACATGCTCCAGGTTCCCTTGGAAAGATACCCTGCATAAGCTGTTAGGTGTTTTTCAGAGTGCATGACCTAGTAAGGTAGCATTGCCAATTAATGAGGCGATCTTAGCACCAGCCAGGATGATCTGGTGCACACGAGCCTTCTGTTCCAACTCCAAAAAGAACAGCAAAGAAATCATTTGGGCCTTCTAAAGGGACTAAAGGCTTGTTCTCATGCCCCCTTCTGAACTATCTGGTGGTGCAGGCAGTTATCAAAAGAAACAAGTCAGCACCTACCCAGATTGACACTTACAAATAGAGGCCAAATGTCTGGACTTCTTTGGCAGAAAGACCTTTACATCTGCAAGTTTACAATTCCATATAGCAAAGTATGATTTTTATTAATTACAATAAACTATCTAATTTTTGCTAACCAACTACCTCAGGAACACAGACAATGATTCGAAGCAATCAGGGAAAATTGTTAGCCAAATCCTCTTCAGGCTTCTGTAGATGGCATTGTATGTTGTCATGAGGTGTGCTTCATGGCTCCAGTCTTTGATTCCCTACAATCACCATTCAGGATCTGCCCCTTGGGGGGGAATAATTCTATTCAGTGAGAAGAGGAACAAATCGTTATATACCTTCCAAGATTCGAGAGCAACATTTCGCGCTCTGGATATCTATACTCTAGCACCATGGAGGAAATACCCTAAACCGCAGCCTTGTCACAGGCAACGGTGCCCTTCTGCCACCAGAGGACTTATGAATCTTCACAAAAGTCCAAAGATTGCAGCATAGAAAGCAGAACATTCCTTCCTTCTACTCTCATCTTCACCCTTCTCGCTAGCATCCCTTTTGATAGGACTTCCGAGAACTGCTGACCAATCCTACCACCGGACCTATTCCTCAGACCAGATTTCCCCACACCTTTTCACGGTTGCCTAGCTCACTACTTCTTGGTATGGCACCAAGTAATATCAGACAGATGGGTGCTGGAAGTCGTCATCAATGAATACCCCATGGAATTTGTCTACCCACTCTTCCAACCCTCCTTCTCTAGCTCTTCTCAGGGACCCCTCTCACAAAAGGATCATCAGGCAGGAGGTAGACTCCGCTTCAACTGGGAGCAGTGCAGCCAATGGCACATTGACAGGGAGAAAAGGATTCTTCCTGAGGTATTTCCTCATCTCCAAAAAGAAAAGCCGGGGGGATGGGTGGGGGGAGAGAGACTAGTTCTGGATCTTAGACAGCTGAATGGCTTCAATCAGTGCCTGAAGTTCAGAATAGTTACCCTGACAGCTATAATCCCTTCCCTTAGACAAATGAGATAGAGCTGTAAATCCATCTGAAGGATGCTTATTTCTATATCAATATCCACCCTCTGCACATGTTTAAGGTTTACTATTGGTGTGTAGGCCAATGCTGAGCGCACGTCCCCTTCAGCCCCTTGGCAGTGTCAAGGATGGTCATGAAGGTATTATCGGTAGTGGTGACACATCTGTTGTCAGGACATGTCATTGTTCCCCTACCTGGATGACGGGCTGCTCACAGCAAAGTCATTCCAGACTATACTAGGAAGTGCTACATAGCAAAATGGAGGAGATTTTCCAGATAGTGCCACTGGAAAGGTCCAAGATTCCCCTTTTATTGGGCTATTTCCCCTCCCTAAAGATATCAGGATTATCACCAGCTTCTTAAGGGCATGGTTGGCAGCTGTTAGTGCCTGTCGCCCCCGGATGTATGACCATACCATCTTTGCCCACCCCGTCACAGTGAGGTTCTCAAAAAGGCTTCTCTGGTGCTGAAACCATCCCCAATATGAGACCTCAGCTTAGTCCTATCTGAATGAATGAATCCCTAGTTGAGTCTGTAGCCTCATGTTCTTTAATCATTTATCCATGAAAGTTGCCCTTCTTGTTGTCATCATCTCAGCAAGGAGAGTGGAGAACTGGGAGCCCTTATGGCAGACTCTCCCAGCACAGCCTTCCATAGGGTGCAATCGCAAGGAAACTTTATTCCTCATTTTGTTCAGAAGGTGGTCTCGGAGTCCCTCTGAACAATGTCATTCGCTTACCTGTCTTCTACCTGAAACCATGGCCAGCAGGGAAGACAGGAAGTTCCACTCTCTAGATGCCTAATGAGTCTTGGTTTTCTTCTTGCAGAGGACGTAACCCTTCAGGAAATCCCCTAAACTTTTTGTCTCTTTCACTGAACGTATGAAGAGACTTTCTAAATGGATTTTGGGCTGCATCCTGCTTTACTATGAATTGATTGAAACCTCTGCCTTGCAGGGAGTTAGGGCACACTCAGCTAGGGCCAGGTAACCTCTGTAGCTTCCCTACAGGATATCTGTCATCATGAGATAGGCAGGGCAGCAACGTGGAGCTCCACACATTACACCCTGGTGCACATTTCAACAATGGACATCTCCTTCAACAAAGCTGTCCTTCAGTAAGTGGTACGGTAGGGGTCCTCGCACCCAGCACCTCAGTGCATATTGCTTGTGAGTCACCTTGAGTGGAGTACACACAGAAATCATCACAGGAAGAAAATTTATTTATCCTGTACAGTAACTGGAGTTCTTCAAGGTGTGTGGTTCCTCTGTGTAGTCCACCACCTGCCCTCCTTCTCCTCTGCTATGGATCCTTATCCTAAGGGTATTTTCAGTAGAGGAATAACTAGAACAGTGGTCGGTCTGCACCTCCTGTTATGCCCTTGGCGGAGAGCATGAGGAGGGGTAGGTCACAGACCAATGGATACTGCTAACAAAACATTTTCTGGTCAAGGCACGTGTGGAATACGTGCAAACCCACGGTGAAATACACATAAAGACAATGCATCTCAAAGCGTTACTGTACAGGGGGAGTAACTTTGGGTTTTTGTGAAGTTGTGTGTGTACAATGCATTTGGGCAACAGCACTCATTTCTCAGTATAACGCAAAATTGAAGTCCATTTCTCCATTGGATTGCAAACCTAGCAAGCATATTTTTGAGAAGAGATACATCTTTGCTGGTTTCTTTAAACAAGAATGAATTAACCAAAAGTTCTGTTTCAGGACACACTGCAAATATTTTTCTGTGAGCCTTCTCCAGAGTGTCCGGCAAAATCTGACAATAGTTTTCTCTTAAATGCAGATGTATTACTGGGTCTTCATTGAACAAGAAAATTGTGCCTGTGTAAACGTTGTTAGGCTACCATAGGCTGTTAAGAAAAATCATGCTTTTCAGATATGTATACATATCTTTTATCCCAAACCCACAGAGTAGACTTTGCTAAAGCTGGAGATAAGTTTTTACCTTGCCAATGACACCCACTGCAGCTGATCCAGATCTTAATTCAAATTACAAACCAGAGGACTTTAAAGATAGGGAGAACCAAGGAATGAATACAGTTGGCTAGCTATTCATTGAAAAAACTTTTTAAACTTATTTAGAGATCAAAACTAACCTTTAACTGGCCCACTTTTCCATGGTACCTATACTTTCAAGTTAGGCATTTTCTCAACTTTCTAGAAAACCAACCTTTTAGAAATGATGGTGTCTGATTAATTAGGAAACAAACACACACACACACAAAATCAAATTTTGCAGACAACTCTCCCTTCCCCCCCCCCCCACCCCCAAAAAAGTTCATATGTGACATGCTGAGAAAATTATCTGGATAGACAAATTACCCTGAGAAATGGACTTTGATCTGGAAAAGAGGACTAGCAACATTAATGTGTAGCACGAAAAAGAAAATTTCTGAGATACTGTTTCAGTGATACTTCATACCAGTCTGGTTAAAAAATAGAAGAGAGATTGAATGGGGATAGATGATGAAAGAGGAGGTTTTATGCATATATAGTGGACATGTCCAGTCAGGGTGTATTGGGGTGCAGTTGGTAACCAAATGTAACAAATGCTTGGATATGTATTACTAAATGACCCTTTGGTAGTCCTTCTGGGGCTTCCCAGCTGAAACGGTCACACGAAAGGATATGAAGAATTAATCTCTCATCTGCTTGTAGCTGCTGGACTCTGACAGCCTCCCACTGGAAAAAGAAAAATAGTCCAACTATAGAGAAATGGTTCAAAAAAATATGGCAGGTGGTGGCTATGGAAAAATTAACACACTGATTTACATACCCAGCAAAATACACAGAGGACAAATACCTCGCTATTTGGTTGCTTTTTTATTCAGTACTGAGAGTACTTTCATCTGCCAAACAAACATCTGTCCAGTATTTTTTAATATTAACATTTGACACACCTGGTTTGCTAATTGTGTTGTCTGAGATTTCACTCAGTTCCACGGAATCCCTAGAAAAAATGTGTATGGATGTTATAATGATGCTCATTCTGTAAAATAGAGAGATCTGATAACTTTATTCCTATATAACATGCCTTAAACAAAAACTCCGTTGTAATAATGGTTTTGTTTCTGATATTTCCATGGCAAGGATTTGTAAATTTGTTAATTCCTAAATAAATAGTTTAAAATAGTGGCTGTATTTGTCTGTGTACAGCTTGTTTTACTTCAGGATGGAGATAAGGGATGGATTGTAACACATCTCAAGGCTTGCTCCCTAGCATGTGATGATACTGCACTAACATGATAGCATGTCAATGCCTTGAAAAGCAACTTGTCTCCTACATTTTCATTCGTGTTGAAATAGGGATTTTTCCCCCCCCCCCAAACAGATCTCCAGCCTGTGTGCAGAGGAAGCAGCAGCCCAGGAACAGACGGGGCAGGTGGAGGAATGCCTGAAAGTTAACCTTCTCAAAATTAAAACCGAAATGTGTAAAAAGGTAAAAAAGGAAATGGTGTATCTCTCTCAAACCAAACAGGTTTTAAAGTGCAATTACTCCTTAAGCTTCCAATGAATGACAATGGTTCATTACATGGCACAGACCAGGGCCTGGAATGGTGTGAAGCCAGATCTATGCACACTTCTGTGCACAGCTGAGCCAATGCACCTCAATGCTGACCTGCAGCATCCTTTACCATGTCAGTCCTGGGCCCCAACATAGACTTGCCAGTGAACCTTAATCCTGATAAGCAGTATGCCTGCTTCCACTCTGG
This sequence comes from Emydura macquarii macquarii, assembly GCF_026122565.2. NCBI lineage: Eukaryota > Metazoa > Chordata > Testudines > Chelidae > Emydura > Emydura macquarii. The sequence continues at coordinate 237,726 of NW_027133538.1, forward strand.
ATCCCTACACACACACCACTCCTAATATACTTCAGTATTGATCTGCAGCCCACTGTATCTATTTAGTAAATTGAACTGTGCTAATCTGTAAAGCAGGGCCTCTGATCCAGCCTAGAACAGCTTCAGTTCATTTATCCAGTGGCAACATTGTCCTCTCTTATCCCTTATTTAGAAAGATTAGGTAACTCTATGAACTATTAACCAGTATGATCTGTGTCGCTTTCTTTTCCCTCCTTTAATGTGTAATGTGTACTCTTCCCTCCATAGGAGGTGCTCAACATGCTGAAAGAGAGCAAAGCAGACATATTCGTTGACCCGGTGCTTCACACAGCCTGTGCCCTAGACATCAAACACCACTGTGCGGCCATCCCACCAGGAAGAGGACGTCGTAAGTGTTGGCATGTCATAAGACATGTGATCTCCTAGCTCCTGGAGTGGCCTAAAACTGGGATTCTCCTTGGATGACTTGAGGTCCTCTTGAACAGCAGATATTGCTGCCAGTCGTCATGGCTGGTGAATGAAGGATGGTGCCCCTTGTGTGGTATATGGGTGTCCTTCTGGCTTTTTAGCTTGGAAATCTTTCTTTTACGTGTTCTGGGAAATGTTAAGCTAGTTCAGCTCTTCAAGTGCTTGCTTATGTGCATTCCATTGTAGGTGTGCGCATGCCCCTCATTTCTCCTCCACAAAGCATGGACCCTGACAGTGCTTGAAATGAACCACCTTTCTAAATACGTCACTCTGTCTAGTCCAGATGGGACACCTGACACAGTTTGCATAGGCCCCCAGCAGATCATTCTGCAGTTTGTCCTGAGTTGAACTTCCTCTAAGCTCTTGGAGAAGATGCACAGGATTTAGCATTCTTAAAATATTTTTAGTGAGCTGTTCTGTGAATCATAAAATATCCTGTAAGTCCAGCTGGACTATGCCTTGGATACCTAAAGTTAACCCTTTGATCCCCTTCCAGGGGTCAGCATTCCTTGCCCCTTAAATGCTGCATTAAGAAAAATATTTGAATGAGATCTTGGCTGGGCTGCTAGCTCTGAGGGCTAAAGAGAGGTTTCCTTCTAAACTAGTCTTAGGTTAAATTTCCCAGCACTGATTTATAGGGAGTTTGGCTGTATAATTTCGTAAACAGATGAACAACCTGGGTTCAGAGGACTTGGAATGCATGTCCCAAGTACTCTGTGGTGCGACCTCTCCCTTGAGCCAGTTCGTGTGTTTTGTGATACCATGTTCTCCATTTTGCAGAAATGTCTTGCCTGATGGAAGCTTTGGAAGACAAGCGTGTGAGGTTACAGCCTGAATGTAAGAAACGCCTTAATGATCGGATTGAAATGTGGAGCTATGCTGCAAAGGTGAGGATACAAGAGCGGCTCTATGCCCCACCTGGCTTTTAGCATTGGTCACTCCACTGTATTGAGCAATGGTGAGTTAGGGTCTGTTAGAACAGGGGTTCCCAACCTTCTTTCCTGAGGCCACCTGTGCTGCTGCAATAGGCTCTGTGGCCTACTGTAAACACTTCCTGAGGACTGTTATTGATGTTAATTACCACCTCCATATAAACTATAACTCTGTAAATAACAATGTACATGTTTCCTTTTCATTTTAATGTAACAATTGTAATAATAGAAACCTCTAGCAATATGTACTCAAAGTGCTTCAAGATCTTTGAAACCCAACAATTTTAATAAAACTAGACTTCCAAAAAAAAAAAAAAAAAAGTTGAGAGCAAAATGTTGTGTTCAAACAGGGAAAACACAATGTATAAAACTGAACAATAAGCAACACAACAATGTTAACAAAATTGTTAAAAAATACATTTGTTGATTTTAAAATAAATCATTGTCCAACTTTGAACACTATATTGTTTTCAATTTTTTTAGCATAAAATCTGAATTTCTGTGCTGTGTAAGTAAAGATCCAACCCTACTAAGTAGAAAAGAATCAAATATTATAAATAAAAATATGAAATAAGAGTTGTATTATAACATACTGAAGCAATGGGGTACTCATCTGATCTGGTAAAGGAGAATCCAAACTTCATGTATGTATCATATTTTCTTACCACTTTCTTTAATTTTTTGGCTGGCTCATTTCATGTAGCTGCAGATGGTCCGGAACTTTTATTATCTTCTTCACCAGTGCACCCTTCTTGTTTTAGAAAAATAAATGGATCCATGTCTGATTGAAATACTATTTGCTGGTTTTTACAGTTGTAAATAGTGGACTGTGTGTATATTACTAGGTTATCTTGCAGTGAAACATACTTGCGAGAATTAAACTTGACATATTGCAGCTTGTTTTTTTTTTTTTTAATAAATAAAGCTTTTTCTATACTCTGTCCAACATTTACAGCTCAAAACATTACATTTATATAGCTTTTATTTAGATTACATGAGTCGCATGGAGTTAAAGATTTATTAAGAGCTTGACTGGAGAATGCAGGGTGCACCAGCAGGACCACCTGGGATTGTGTTGTGGCCCACAGTTTGGGAACCCTTGTGTTAGGAGACCCAGACATGGTTCTCGTGATTCAGATTGTTAGCGTCTTGTGAAGGACTTGGCAGGGCCTGTGCCTTCAACTATGGGAAGGCTAAAGTATAGATGTGCCTTAGTCCTGTGAGATGATTGAGTGAATGCATTCAACTGTGCTGTGGGAAAAGACAATCTTCCTGCTTTCCAATCATAGATCAGATAGTTTAATGAATACAAAAAAGGGTTCAGTTAATAAATAAGGGGGTAATGTAGAGTTCAGGCTGCTCTTTGTTCCATTCTGATCTTGCTGTGCCTAGGTGTTGCAGCGTGTTGTATATGTCAGGCTCCATTCAGAGACCCATGCGCACCAAGCCAAGTAAAGAACAAAGTTTTTATCTTAATTCAATAAAATGGAAAACCTGGACCCTTAATTTATTTATACATCTCTTTCCTCAGAATCTGGGTTACTTCCCTAATAACAACATTGAAATGCAACGGCTCTCAGCACCCCAGGGACTAGTTCACAAGCAGGACAAAGAGATCTGAGGGTGGGAAGTGGTGAGATGAATGGATGTGAACAGAAAGGCAGAACGCTTGAGAGAGCTACAGGAGGACCCGGGGATGTCTTTTGGGCAATGAGGAGCTTTAGAATTTGTCCTGGTTGATACACTCCATCTCCTGAGTACTGTGTGTTATGTGTGTTATGTGTGTTATGTAATTGTGTCCCAGGGAAAGTTCAGTTACAAAAAGAGAGCACGCTGGATGCTTACAGGAGGCAAATGGGGAATTTGAGTGTCCTTATCCAGCCCTTAAAAAAGAGTAGCGTTCTACAACAGAGTCTTTAGAATTTCTGTGCAAAGAATGATGTGGAAACTGAAGTCCTGTTAATTATGCTTCCCTTCTCATGCCCTAGGTTGCCCCGGCAGAAGGCTTTTCTGATCTTGCTATGCAAGTGATGACTTCTCCGTCCAAGAACTACATCCTGTCCGTCATCATGGTCGGTATCTGTGTACTCTTCCTGATTGGCCTGATGTGCGGACGCATTACCAAGCGGGTGACACGAGAGCTCAAGAACAGGTAGAGCCTGGATTGCCTGCTGACGAAATGCCTGCCCAGTGCCCAGTTTGTACAGCCCTCCTCTGTATAGTCTACCCACCCATCCCCTCTTGTGAGAGGAGAATAAAAAAAGAATTAGAACAGCAGCAGGTGTTGGCACAGTTTTCCCATCTCGGATCTCATCCATGGCATCATCATCATTCTATGAAAGAGTCGGTGTGCAACATTGGCAGCCCAGCCAGCAGCTTTTGTTACCCCTTTGTTAGCGGACTCCTGTTACCTGCCTGTAGACGAGTCTCTTTATTGTATTGTCGGAACTGCCTTCATCAAATCAGACTGACATGACCTGCAGCTCAAGCAGTTTTTAAGTAAATTTTTAAAGGAAGAAAAATACACATGTACCAATCTCATGGCTTAGGCAGCATTTCTTTCTGGGATATATTCACGTTCTGTGGCTGGGTAAAGCAGAGGTAGGAAATTAGAGAATAAATTGCATCACTCACCGCGGTTGGCCTTGCTCATCCTATGGCAAGCATCTTCAGGGCTTAGTGTCAGATCGCTAAGGGCGTCAGTCAGCGGACTGTTACCTCTGAGTGTCCTGGCCTTGTTACTGTGGGTGTTTCACTTGAGAAGATGATGTCCTCCAATTCCCCTTTTTCCTCTGCCTCTCACAGGATAAAATAAAATACTGGCCAGGATCAAAACCTCCAGTGGTCTGATACCCATTTGAGTTACATAGCATATACTTGATTGGACTAGGGAAAGCGAGTGGAGATTAGGCATAGAAGAGCATTTTGACAGCTACACTGTATGTACCCTGATTAACTAGCTCATTATCCTTTGTTCATCAAAGGCAATGCAGATGAATTTGGACACTCCTTTATTACGTCCCTCTGTGGTCAAGCCAAGACTCTTCTGAATTAGCTATTCAGAGATGGTAGTAATGATACATCAGCAGCACTCCATTTTGCCTGGTGATGTTGAATGGGCTAGATCTACCAGTCTGTTTCAATAAAACGGTCGTTTATGGGTTATTGCAATGATTCATCATTGAACTGTCTGGATCTGAACTGCTTGAGTTACAGCATTAAAAAAACAGAGTAAAACTTTCAAGCATCTAAAGCATGAGTTGATATAGATGGAATTTGGCATCTCTGAATTAGGTCAGAGGTGCTGGCCCTGAATGCCAAGCAGGAGTGAATTGGAGAAGTGCTGGTAGTGTTTAGGTGAAGGACAGAAATGTTGATCTTTAACAGGAATAGCTTTTTGTTGTCACCCACTGATGTGCACAGTTAAGCTATAGTCACATTTCCAGAACTTGATTTCCAGCCCCATTTCCCAGCTCAAAGGAAGTGTTTTGCAGAAACACCTTTAGCTGTGGTAACGTCTTACCGTTGTCTTTGTTCCCCAAGGAGTGGTGGGAGTGGAGCCTCCTCTAGCCCACACACTGCGGCTGGGACCTGGGGTACATAGGTTGAGTACATGATTCAAATATGGCAGTGATTGCACGAGAGGCGGCATGTACAGTAAGATGCATATATTTTATTAACCTGTTAGATGTGTTCACCTATGCGTGCTGGAGTATAAATCATGTGCCTAACACTGTCCAGCAAGGCTTAATGCTTGATCCTCAACTTTCTTTTCCTGCTCTCTATTATTGTACTGCTAGGTAATTTCTGAAATTTCCAGTGTTATGCATTGATCTAATACAAGATGGGGGCATTGCTGAATGTGGACCAGCTCATTTTAATTATGTACACAGACTGATCTCTAAAAATACTGTGATTGCTCTCGCTACCCTTACAAAATGCTATAGAGGGGTACAAAGTTAGGCTTTTGGTAAACATATCTCTTCACCATGCCACTTCGAGGATGTAAAGTAAACTATTTTGAGACCCAGTCTTAGTAGTATGGTAATGACAGACATGAAAAGCTTATGTAAAAGACTGTTGGTGGTGGTATATGGAGTCTTGGACCATGAGAGCCAAGGGACTGTACAGACTGGGTAGGGGATGATGGGAGAATCTGAGCAGTCGAGCAGGTTCCACAGAAGAGATCTGTTGTCTTGCTTGATGTACTGTAGGTTTCCAGATGTGTGTGATGCAAGTCATCCTTGGAACAGAAATGGAGCCTAAATTCCTTCCTTGCCGAGGGCTATTTATGTGGTTTCACTGATTCTGCATGAGTGAATGAAGCTGAGGGGGAGAGAGGGGATGGCAGAGCACATCACTCGCTTGTAGGTGACAGGTGTGTGTGTGGCAATTGCAAAAGGATATGGTTTCACCTGTCACTTGAAGTGTCCTTTCAACACTTTGTAACTGTTGAAAGGGTGCCAGGTCAGACAGACAGGATGAATTCAAAGTGCAGGGGAAGGGGAAACAAGATGGTACATTTTCCCCCAATGCACCATCTTGCTTGTTTGGCAATCCTCATGCTGCCTACATTTTGCTAGGGCAAAATTTAATTGCCGTCCAGAGATTTTGTATTTTTGAGGAAGCATTTGCTACCTGTTTAACTTGAAGAGCCCAAGTGAGACAGTATAAAATACATTGACTAACATCTTCTGGTAAATCCCAAATGGAATTGTAGTGAAATACTGTAGATGGTCTGTCAGCTCTGTGTTCTGCCTGTGAAGCTGAGGGAGGAAGGGAATTACTGTTTTACCTTCCAACTTAAGTACTTCATTGGAGTAAGTTAGGATGTGGGGAAACATGATTTCCTGCCTTTTCCATTGCAGTAGAGAACATAATGGAGAGACATCAGAGAAATGTTAAAGACAAAAGACTAGTCAGCTCTGTAGTATAGAGCTAGATAGTAAGACAGATGTTCTGTGGAGTATGGGGTCTCTTCTTGAGTCTTTGTCTTCTAGCCAATCTCTGTATTTGTGTGTGCTCAGTTCGAATGCAGTATTGTCTCATTACTTCCTTTAACCAACTGCAGTCATCATCCCTGCAACTGTATAGTGCTAAGACCTTCCTCATATCCAGGTGTGTCTATTGCTAACTACATTATTCCATTGGTGTGAAGCCTTCACTAAGCAAACCTTCAGCAGCAGCTGCAATTTCTGGCTATTGCTTGCAGTCTGCCTGGTGTTTGCCTTCAAAATTTCGTCTTGGGACTTGGTTTCAGAGGTGAGTGGACAATGGAGCTGCTGTGGGGGAGTGGCAGAAGGGGTTTAATGAAGCAGGAAGCTATGACATGCACTATGTTTCTAGGCAGTTGCCTTCTGTGATGGCATGGTCAGAAGTGCAATAACGCACAGGCCCAAGTATCCTGTTGTGATTACAAAAAGGCATAAAATAAAAATGAGACAGACTCATCTCTTACAGGGAAATGACGTGGCTAGGACCAGGCAAAGAGAACTTGGTCACTGGTTGCTAGGGTTTTGGCCATTTCATAATCATTAAGATTTATACCCAATTCACCACCCTACAAATGGGATCCCTAACGTACTGGCCTGCTAAACACGATTCTGGTGTCAGAGCAACTTTTTAGGGAGACCAGAAATATTCCACTATGGTGTGTTAGAAATGCCCTCCTAGCCATCGTAGCATGGAAGGCCTGTAAGAAGGCCAGTAAACAAAACACAACAAAATAACCTATCCTGTTCCAGACATATCCTGACTGCTGAGCATCTGCTCCTTGGATCTCTAATGCAAACACTTGCTGGCTCTGTGTCAGTAAATGCCCATAGTGGGTGGTCATTCCCAATAGCAGGGAGAGGGAGAGAGATACATGGTTGTAAAATGCACTGCTGCCTTCTTAAATTTAGGGAAACTTTTTACTTTGATTTCATAAGAGCATTAGAAATTCTTGGGAATCAATCATTTTGGAGGGGACTTGATGGAAGGATGCTTCTAGACCTGAGGCTTCCATGTTACTTCTCTACTCTTAGCTCATCATGCCCCTGCAGCATTAACTGTCCCCCCTCAGTTAGGGGAGGCTGCTATCCATTCCATGTAGTATCCTGCAAGTGTGTGTCCTTCCCAGGCTGAACATTGCTTCTTGGAGGTTGGTTCTAGGTGTTGTAGAGCTGATGCTCCTGGGAACGGCTTGACTTGGAGTATCAAAGGGGGGAAATGACTCCTAGTAAGGAGTGTTGCACCTCTTCATCCTGCCTTCCTCTTCTGCCCAGATGCCTAAGCGTACGTTCATAGCTGACTCTCACCAGTCAAAATCATGTGTTTGCATAACATGGAAAGGGTTGTGCACGACATGCATCTCAGTACTTCACTCTGGCTAACCAGGCGGTGGTTGCTTGCGTGTTCTTGTAGCAAAATAGCCTTAGTTATTGTTTACTAATTGGTAAAATCCAAGTCTTTGTCACACCACTTTCCAGAAAATCACTTTTCATATTAAGGGTGAGGACAGGAGCAGCATTCCTTCTCCCGCTTCACATCAAACTTGTGTCCATCCCCCTCTGCTGCTGCAGAAGGGCTGAAGGATGCAACTGAAGTTAGAATAAGTCTCTGCAAGTTCCACATGTGAGGATTCCTTTCAGAGTCTGACACTTGTGCTCCATGAAAGCATAACCATCTTGGACCTGAGCAAGACCATTGTGAGCATGGTGTGTAAAGATACACTAGGTATGGGGGAGGGCTGAGCAAGACAGCAGCCTCTAAAGTGTAGTCACTTTTAGCACAGAAGCTGTTTTTCTTTGAGTGGGTGCAGGGGGCGGGGGAGTAAGGGGAAAAATGCGATGTGAAAACTCAGTGTCTGAGGGAGTAAGCTCTGGTTTATCACATTCAGGTGTATGTGCTTATTTTGGATGGTGATTTTTTGTTAACTCGGAATGACTTAGAATGTAGTTGTTTGAAAACCAAAAGCTGGCAAAAAGTCCAAGTTAATTTTGAGTTCACTGTGAGAGACAAGATCAAAACAGGTCAACTAGCTTTTTCCCCCGATTTAAAATATTTTGGTATAGATTCACAAACTGCTGTGATTTGACTAAACCTATGAGTCTTTTACAACTGTCACCTAGAGGAGCAGCTCCCAACCATGTACTGTTGCTTTCCAGCTTCTGAGACAAAGGAAATGGGCCAGCCTAGGTTTTTAGCCTAATGATGAGCCATTGTGTTGGGTCCCATTCGCTGGTATGTGTTATGCAGGCTCAGTTGAATGGGAGAGGACAGGTGGTACTAAGTGGTACAGCCAAGATCTAAATCTGGTAAATTGGAATGGCTGCTTTTCTCTTACACTGGTGGGCTTCAGCATTCTATATATTGTCTGTGTTGCAGGATGTTACCTGCAGAGCTGGTCTGTAAGGGTGAGGGAGCAATATCCTGCCTTCTTTACTGGAGAGAAGCAGCCTGTTCCAAAAAAATTATTTTGATTTTTGTAATTGTTTCAAAGCAAAAGGTCTGTGTTCCAGGGTAGATCACTGAAAGACCAGAGTGCAAAGACCACTGCAGGTATTTGAAAAGGGATGTTTGTTTGTATAAGGGGAGACACATGAACACATGCACAAAGAAGGGTCTCTGGGTAGCGTGCAGGGATAATACTGTGAGCCTCCCCAAGTATGATGTACAAAATGGACTCAAGCAAGAAATCATGGATTGTACAGCAAAACCTGTTTGAATTTAGTCCTTTTTTAACGTAACATTAACAAGACTTCTTTGTAAATTGTTTTCCTTTCTGTGTATAAAACCCTGGCTGTTTCTTGTTTTTTACATGTTCATGCTGTGTAATTTTGAGATGTTACTGAGATTCTGAACATAATGTGCTTTTTTTCTGTACAGATGAAATAGGAGAATTTAATAAAAAAAAAAGTCTGCAGGTTTTTACTTGTTTTCTTTGTTAATTGTGAATTAAAAGGGATTCACCCACAGCTTTGTCCTGAGTGAAACTTTCTGAAGCTGATTCTGACTCAGCTTGATTTTTTTAAAATAGTTTTACTGACCATGGAATAGCTGTACAGCTGAGTTTGGCATATCAAAAAACTGCCAAGGTAGACTGAACAGAATAAACCTCTTGGAAATACTCATCTGTCCTTCCTAGGTTTTATTAATACTCCCCCCTTTCTTATGTCCAAAACCAGCAACACTTCTCAATCTTACAGCTGAAAGTAATTTCCCCATTGAGAATACCTGAGCTGTAAGTAGTGAAACATTCCTGCTAACTTGATACATTCTGGGAAATCCAGTATTATTCACACTTATTTAGTGTATATCTGTAGCACCCGGAACAAACCAGATGGATCTCAAATACCCATTTATTACATCAAACAATCTTCCTCTGTACAGAAGAAAGAGGAAAAAGTATGTTAAATTCATTGTTCTGTACAGTGAACCACGTGTCTCTTTTTTTCAATATTTGAGTCCTTTTCCTCTCGTTTAATCTTGAGTAACCTGGACATATGAGTAAACTCCAAAAATCATTAGATTTTACATCAAGTGATTTCAAATTTTGTAGGATTATAAAAAAGAGGCTTTAATTTCTTTATCAACAAATTTAAATACAACAGTTCCTTCTGGCTTGTGTGACAACATATCTGGGGGGAAAGTTTGGTCCCTTTAAATACTAAAAGGCAGTTTAATACACACTGCAGTACTTAACATGTTGCAAGCAAGATTCTATCTTGATTCTGAAAAGCAAATAGTTAAAATAATGGGGTGTTCCACCTAAGAATTTATCAGATTTCTTCAGGGGGATGTGGAGGTTCTCTCCTAGTCAGAGCCTCTTCATATTTAAACTCAGAAGGGCACTAGGTCTTGTCTAAAGGTAATAAAGCTCACATCCCTTCCCTTCCCTTCCCTCCCCCCCCATTGCTGGATTGCACTTGATTTTTCTCTATTCCATTCATCAGTCTGCAGGCAAGCTTTGTTTGGCTCCCTGTAAAATCTGCCCCCACAGTTCTGTGACAGCTGTAAATTTGATGTTACTGTCCTGGACGCTCTCTTTACCTTGATTATTCCATCCAAATTATCGTTATTGAGGGATCCATGAAAACATCAGTTTAGTAAATCAGATGTGCACCAAAGCAAACACTCCATCTGGCAAGGATAGTTCAACACAAGATGATGGTACAAGCTTCCTCTGAACACTTCAACAACCCTCAGCCTTGCTTATAAGGAGAGCACCTCTAGAAGCAAGAATGTTACTGTGTCCATGGTCCATTTAGCTCTTCCAGCTGAGGGCGCAGATTGTTGTAGTTTGTGATATGGCTGCTTATCCCCCAGGGTTGGACAGAGACCCTAGTGCATCGACCCATTTCCATTATATTGAATGGTAGTGACTTAGTCACTTCAGTTCAAATTTTTGACACACTCCTGCTCCTTTCCAGGCACCTAAATGAGGGCCAGATTTTGAAAGGAGCTCAACACCCAGCAAACTCCTGTTGTGACATTTAGTCAGATTTTTCAAAGGAGCTCAGCTCTGAATCCACTTAGCTCTTGAAAATCTGGCCACTTATTTTGTTTAAAAATTCTGACTTCACTGCTCTAGGCCAGGTTTGAAGTGCTACCCTAGAGATGAACAGCTTTGCAGCCCATTACCAATCTCCTTCCTCATACACTTCAAGGGGTTCTCTTTAAAGACCCTATCAATTTTTTTTACAGATATTTTCAGTGATCCTCCCAACAGGTCAAACACATGCTGATTGGATTCCCCCATCTCACCACTCAGCTTTATGTGCCATGATGCTCCAAGAACACCTATCAACTCAGTCAGCTAAAGGGTGGGCTCTGCACATCATTTCTTCCACCCTATACTGGTAACCAAGAATTGATACAGCTCTAAGTGCCTCCTTGCTGCTCTGAATGACATGAGTGATTGCTTGATCAGTTGGGCATTGATGGGTCACAGGAAGTCACATGATGTGAGCACACACTTAGGCTGAGTTTGATTTGGAGATGTTATGCTAGTGCGAACCTCACCAACTGCAGCATGTCTCAATGGGACTAGTGTTCTTTGTAAACAGGAACGTGTAACTTTCTGTGGCTAAACAGAGATCATCTATACAGACCCAACCTGTAAACAAGGGGTGGAGCAGATTTGCTAAAACTGCTAGGCTAGAAAAGTGTTGGTTGTCAACTCAAGTCATACCAGGAGGTCCATGTTCTTCTGTGACACAAGAAGAGTCCCAATAGGTTAGAACTGGCAGTCATTTCACTAAGTAGGGGAGCCAAGTTGCCAGACCAATTTGTCTATTGCATTCTAGTGAACCAGATGAGAATGCAGGAGCCTGGTTGCTCATGCTGTGTGTGCTATACACTATGTCTACAGCCTGAGACTATTGACACTTGTTCCACAGACTTCGTCTTCTAGTTCCAGAGATACTGCGGGAGAAGTTTGTTTGTTGACTCCATTTCTCTTCATGCTGCAAAAATGTCCATGAGCATCTTGTCTACCCTCTTGTGGGTCAGACACTTAGCTTTAGTTACTGTAATTTAACAAATTGGGCATTTTTTCAATGGCTATTTGAAAAGCCTCCTACCTAATACTGTGCTGTTCTGACTTTTGAAGTGTTTAAGCCAGTGTGTGATAAGTGACAGCCCTGGAACCTAAAGCCATCTGTCCACAGCACAGGGGAAGCAAAGGTAGGAGAAGAGCAAGTTAGTTCTTCTGAAACTCTAATCTGTTCCCAAAGGCCAAATTCTGCACTTGTGCAGTCCCCTTCCCAGGGCAGAATTCTGACCATCACATCTGAAACCCCAAATACTAATGTGATTTACTAAAATGAAGTACGCTAATATAAGTAAGTAGTGCGCACACAATTGCTATAGGCTGATCCTGTATCCCTGTTAAAATTAAGGGCATCTCATCTACAGCCTTCCTGGAGAGAGTGCCCCTGCTGGACATCTGCAAAGCTGCCATCTGGTCGTCAGTGCATACCTTCACATCCCACTATGCCAGGGGTGGGGAACCTCCGGCCCGCGAAAGAATTTGATCCGGCCCGCGGGCGGGCGGGAAGTGCGCGTCGCCGAAACCCTGCCGCCGAAACCCTGCCGCCGTCTGCCCATTTTCGGCGGCGGGTGGAGTCCGGAGGCGGTTACTGCCCCACGGAACCCTGCGGACACTGCAAAACCGCGCCGCCGAAAAGGCGGAAACGGTGGCGGCATTTCGGCGGCGGGCACCGCCCCACACGTAACTGTGCTGCTGCTGAATCCCCCCCCTGCCGCCGAATCCCCGCCCGCCGCCAGGGCCACCATCAGGCCCTTGGCAACAAAAAGGTTCACCACCCCTGCACTATGCCATCATCCAGCAGGTGAGAGAGGATGTGGGATTTGGCAGAGCGGTGCTGAGGGCAGCTCACCAGTAACTCGTACCTGCCTCTAAAGGTACTGCTTGTTCTAGTGACCTATAGTGGAATGGACATGAGCAAGCACCCAAAGAAGAAATCAAGGTTACTTACCTGTAATTGCTGTTTTTCAAGATGTGTTGCTCATGGTCATTCCATAACCCACCCCACCCCCATCCCCATTGCTGGAGTTGGCAGAAAGAAGTGACTGAGGGGGCATAGGGCCTCATATACTGTGGCATGTGTGTGGGACTCCCAGGGGCACCAGAGCCGGCCCTACGGGATCTGCTAAGGGGAAAAAGGTTCTAGGAACCATGCACAGGCCATACACTCACCTATAGGGGAATGGACATGAGCAACCTTAATTCTAGCATTTTCTATTTTTGAATGCTTGATTTTGTAACCTGTTCTTTTAATGTAGTTTGTGTGCATAATGTGACAGCGACTCACCAGCCAGAACCCTACCTTGTGGCTGGACTGGTATTGCTGGGTTTTTGCTTGTCCTCTGATCTGCCATCCTGGTCTGCAGGTGGTCCCAGTTGTTTTGCGATGTGGCTCTCTGCTCAGGTCACATTTGGCCTCATGCCTTTCAGGGTAACGTGGGTTTCAACTCAGTAGTCAGAGGACCTCAGCTTAGGTCCAGCTCCTGTATTCCTCCGGGCCCCTTTTAGCTGAGTCTTCATGCGAGCCTCCTCTGCGGCCGTAGGTGAACTCAGTCCTTCCTGCTACCCTGGCTCCTAGCACCAGGGTCCGTCCGTCGCCCGGGCTGCGGCCTCCTCAAGCCGTTTCTCTTGCCTCAGCCCAGAGCTGCCTTTAAGCGCCTCGGGCCGGGGCCCCCTGCAGACCCTGGGCGGCTGTTCCCGGCCGGAGCTCGGCTCCCCTCCAGGCAGAGGGGCCGCGCTGAGCTGGGCGGGGCTGAACCGTGCCGTGTGCGCCGGTGGGGGGGGAGGTGGACCGGGCCCCTGCTCTGCTATCCCCGCCCGCCTCATGGCTTTAAAGCGCCAAGCCCCGCCCCCCAGCCAGCTGCGCGCGGCACGGGCAGGGCAACCTCGTCCCCCCCTACCGCCTCCAGCACGTGCTGGTCCCCAACAGCAACAAACCCACTTGAGGGAGGATGAGGGGGGACCTGATTGGTCCGCGCGTGGTGACGCATGCGCAGGGTCGCGCTGTCGTACGCTCGGTGACGTGAGAGCCGTAAAGTGCGGCTAGAGGTCGGGGCTCGGGACGGGCGCGGGCGGTGGCTGGTGACGAGGTGAGGTAACGCTTACACCCCTCCCTCCTTCTACCCACCCAGAGGTGTTCCAGGGCCTCCCTGGGGGCGGTGACCTCTCCTCTCTCCTTCCCCCCCCCCCCCAGGGCTGGGGTGCGGGGCTCTCCGCGGCTGTGCGGGGCCCCGGCCCCGGCCGGAGAGACTGGTCTGTTGGGCGGCCGGGCCGCGGGTCCGCCTCCGTGGCCAGGCCAGGGAGCCCTTGGCGCCGGGCCGGTTTGACGGCACTTCCCGCCTCGGCGCAGCTGGTCACAGCGGCGACTCCGTGGATGGGTCCCTCATGGGTGACGGGCTCTGACAGCAGCTGTGGTGGACACCGCCGCGGGAGTCGGAGACCGCCTTGAGCAGTTGGAGAACTGGTCTGAAATCAAGCAGACGGACTGCAAGGAGGGGGCGTGTGAAACCCTGCTCTTAGGCGGGCAAAGTCACCGGCACAGCCGCATGGCGAGGCGGTGGCCCTCTGCGCTTACAGCGGGTCGCAGATCAAATCGGAGTTCGCAGTGAGAAAAGGCCAATGTCATTTTAGAGCCAGGCGGGCGGCGTGGAGGAGCTGGGGCTGGGTGGTCGTTCCGCTCTTGGCCCTGGGGAGAGGCCTCAGCTGGGGTCCGGTGGCCGGTTCTGGCTGCCACATTTTAAGGAAGATCTGAATGAATTGGTGGGAGTCCTGAAGAGAGCAACGAAAATAACAGGTTTAGAAAACAAGACCTAAGAGGAAAGGTTGAAGAAATTGGGTATGTTTAGGATAGAAAAGCAAAGGCTGAGTGGGGGATGGGAGGGGAGGGACAGGATAAGTCTTCAAATACATTATAATGAGGATGGTGACCAATTGGTCTCCATGTGCACGGACTCTATGACTAGAAGTAATTAGCCTCCTTTACAGAAGGAGAGATTTAGGTTAGGTTATTAGAAAAAACTTTGACCATTGTATAAGGATAATTGAGCATTGGAACAAGCTACCTATGGAGCTTCTCCATCTTTGGAGGTTTTCAGGAACAGGTTAGACAAACACCTGGAAAAGATGATCAACATGTATTTAATTCTTGGGAAGGACTTGATGACCTCTTCAGGTCCCTTCCCGCCCTACATTTTTATGATTTCTGTCCTGATGCTTATGATTATGTGGTAGTAATAATGTCTGGGGCTTTAAAGGAATTCAAGGTACATGCCCAACTCCCATTAAAATTCAAACTCTGTTGTGTTCCACTCTTGTTGGTCATGTCTAAAATGAGATTTCACTTTCACTTTCTGTCCATACAATGAATGTGCAGCAGTCAGTGATATTAAAAAGCTAACTTTATACATTGTTTCCAGTGTGCAAGTTTCTGCTGTGAAGTGTTGGTCCCTGTGCTCATCTCCTACTAGAGACGTGTAACCAAGAAATAGTATATTACTGCCTGTTTTTATGCATCAGTTACTCTGCTTTTTCAACACTGAGTTTTGGAGTGTGGTATTTGTACATAAATTATGATTGCAGAATATCTGGTAAAAACCAGATATTACTACTAAATACAGGTTTGTGGGTATACTGAAGAAAGGGAGAAATGTTGTTATAGATGACCTCCAGTGGGTGGATCACAACAGTAGGAGTAGAGCAGTGTGTCAGCAAGGAGCCCTCTGGCAGAATCCATGATAAAACTAACATCATTATGAAGCAACTCTATAACATCTTAAGTCTCAGCTGTGCAGATTCCAGTACATGCAGCTCCTGCCAGCTGGAACAGATGTCCTGTGTATACATCCAAATTTGATCTCGTTTTCTTCCTTGTTACTAAGTTAAGCCCAATTCAGAGATGAAAAACTCTGAGTCTCATTATTAGTCTCCTGATCTATCTCGTTCCTTTCAGTAGCATGGCTGTTCTTTGCGGACTCTCAAAGTCTACACAAGCTGTTTTCCTGCATATTTATCCATCAGCGTTTAAAGATTCTAAGTTATCAGTATAGAGGTTGAAGATATATTATTGCACATAATGTATTTTATTGTTCCTGTCACCCTCCTCCTCACCCCTGAGTTCCCAGGAACAGCTTTACATACAGGTAGTCTGGTAAATGATGATAATCTCTGTTGCTTTTTTTCTTGCCTAGAAGAAGTGACAGTGAGCTAGAATCTAACCGTGTCTAGGTGGTGCCTCTAGAAAGCTGACTGACACTTGTCAGGATGTTTTTCCGGTTACTGTCAGATGTCCGGTGGCGGACAGTCAGCCCAAGATGGAGAAGCAAGTCCAGCTCCCGGCACACTACCACATCTGCGGCAGAGCCTCAGCTCATTTCCCTGCCAGCTCAGGCACAGGTGGTAATCTGTGGTGGTGGAATCGTGGGCACATCCGTGGCATACCACCTCTCCAAGCTAGGATGGAAGGATATAGTCTTACTTGAACAGGGGAGGTAAGGATTTGATTTTATCTTTATTAACGCAAACTGTTCCCAAAACCACAGAACTATATGGGACTTGTGCACAAACACAGTATCTTTCTTTGTGTGGTCTTTCCATCATCTTACTTTCTCCCAGCATCAATGTCACACAGTTAACACTGCACATCAGTGATGAGACCCAAAGTCGAACCACAGGCCCCTGGGGAGTTGCATATTGTGGGGTCTGTTTTATGCAGTGAAACTTTATAGGCCATTCTTAAAAGCCTAAATGCCTCATGTAGGGCAAGAGTTGTAGCAATTATCATTTTCAGACTATGCTTGAGTCTTCTCTTTCTCATCCGCACTAAACTTTCACTCTGCCATCTTGCTGGCCTCCCAGCTTATTTAAGATCTCCCACTCCAACTTCTGAACAAACTCCAAAATAAAGGGAAGGTATGTCTGCATAGGCATGAAAAAACCTGTGGCTGGCCCAGATCAGCTGGCTCGGGCAGTGGAGCTGAAAAATTGCTGTGTAGGTATTTGGGCTTGGGCTGGAGCCCTAGCTCTGGGAACTTGCATAAGTAGAGGGTCCCAGAGCTTGGGCGCCAGCCTGAGCCCGAATGTCTACACAGCAATTTTTAACCCTGCAGCTTGAGCCCTGCAAGCTCGAGTCAGCTGATTCTGGTTGACACACCACTGTTATGTATTACAGCAGCACCTGGAGGCCTCAGAAAAAGGATCCTTTTAAGACACCAACTTCCCAGCTCAAAGGTTGCCTACAGCTGCTTTCCAGAGAAACTAGCCCTAGGCTTCCTACAGCTTTAGGTCATTGGTAAGAAGCTACTGCTAGACTCCTTTTGGTCTTATAAACAAACACAGAGAGTAAATCAATCTTATCTGAGAGCCTCATTAAATTGGGTGCCCTATTGAGTCCAGGTGGAAACTCTTTCTAATTGGGTGGCTGAGTAGATACTCTGAAGTGGTGTTGGCCTTTTGCCTGTCTTCCTTTGCAGGGAATTAATTTCTTTCCTACTTCTTTTTGAATGGGGTATGTACATTCCATCACAGGTCCCTGTTGAGCTAGTTGCTATACAAACCCAGTCCATGTGCATTGTCCAAAAAGCATTGTGTTAGGAAATTAGTATACTGAGAAATTTTAATTAGCATGATGTTAAATATGGTTGTGTTTTTAGTGTGCACAAGAATAGTCACATTTAAAAATGTCAGCTCAATGTTGTTTATGAAGGTTATAGCGTAGACAGACCTTAATCAGGTAACTGAGGTGTTATTTTCTTACGACAGATAGATATACTGGGACATTAAGTGAGTGCTATGAAGGACTGTGCAGATACATGAAGTGGCAAAGTGCAGGGCTGGTGTAATGGTAGGAAAAATGGGTTAATGGCCCTGGGAATCCTGGCTAAGTGCTTAGATCTAATTGTCATTTCTTTACATGTCTGCATTCTAGAGAATTTCAAAGAGTAAGATTTTTGTGGCACCGCAAGCCCATACCTGATAATATAGATGTTCAGTAGATTGTAAGAACAGCTTAAAAATAAAAGTGTGTGTCCACAGTCTTTTTATAATTGCTGCAGAGAAACTGCAAGGATGAAGGGGCAAAAGGGCTACTTCCAGCCCAGGGAAGAGACCAAGGAAGGCTGTATTTTGGAGAACAAGTAAAACAGCAGAAGGGGCTAAGTGAGCATATAGAGAGAGGGTTTTTTTTTTTTTTTTTAAGAAGTGCTTTGGAATGTTTTTCCTGTTGTCAGAATGTCTGAAGGGACATCATAATGAAATCTCATAAATGTCAAAAGATGAGCTAAAAGTAATTTGAGGGATCACAGCTGACAGTCGTTTTGCTGATGTTTGTGGTTTTATAGCCATATATTCATATTTTAAAGTTTTTTTATGTCAGTTGTTGCTGTGTGAAAGACCCATGCAAACAGGCAGAATGATTATAGAGGGGAGATAGTGAAACTGACACTACACAGAGTGCTGTTTAATATGCAAAGTAAACAAATAGAAAAAATAGAAATACTCTTTTTCTTTAATTTGTTTAGTGATGGTCCTTTTAGGCATTACTTTTAACAATAGGTAGGTTAAAAATGTTGATTTAAAAAAAAAGTTTTTTTTTTTAAAATCTTCCTGGGACTCCTATAATAGAACTCATGTCATAAATCTTTCTTCTGTAGGTCTTATGAACTTTATGTAAATGGGTATCATTATCCCCATTTTACACATGAGGAAACTGAGACAGAAGGCCTTGTCTAGGATTTGAAGATCATTAATATAATTTCTAACATGCTTTAAAAGTGTAGTGTAGTCCAGGCAGTGTGTCTTGGCTACACAGGACTTTTAAACAGGTTGTTTTCTAACAACACACCTTAAATCCCAGCCTAGATGAGGTGTGACCCGTCCTGTGCCCAGGGCAGCCCCCTGATAACGCCAAGGTCAGGGCAGGCTGTAAAGAGAGAGCAGATTCTCCCAACACTGGTGGGTGACACTGAAGTCAGGCTTCCCAACCAGCCACAAACTGCGCTTCTGAATCTCCACAGAAACCAGTATACAAATACACACAACCCCCTTTACTGCATTTCAGCTTCTGGCTCCCAAATCAGCAGTAGGTCCAGTAAAGAGACCAGTTATTTAAACTCTATGCTCTTTACTAAAAAGGTTCCCTCTGACCCCAAGGGATCAGCCACACTACCAGATCAATATAAGTTTGGATCTTACCTAAAATACCATGCTGCCAGCCAATCCTTTAGTAACTAAAACTAAAGGTTTATTGTAAAAAGAAAGAAATAAACCATAAGAGAAATGTTAAAGGGTCAAAGCAAATCAGATACATACAAATGATTGTAAGTCCATATACATCAAGTCTCTGGGAGAATTGTGGAGTTGCAAGCTTGTACAGTTCCTCTGGTACACATCCAACACCTGGATGGGTCTAAGTCCTTCGGTTCAATTACAAAATGAATAGATCCAGAGGCAGGTATGTGTCTGTAGCTGAACAGGAACAAAGACAAAATAGTTTCTGTGGCTTGGCTTTATATACCCTCTGGCCTTGGCCATGCTGTCCTGTGGGATGTTACAAGAACTAAAATGGAGTCCAGAGTCACATGGGCCAATCCTGGTAACTCTTCAGGTGTGCCTTTAGTTTCTTCCTGGGCCCTTTGTAGAGGTTTTGATGGGCCATTAAGTGGGCTATTGTCTTGCTGCCTCTCTGTCTGGGGTGTTGCCTGGGCAGCACAATTTGAAATACAGATAGCTCAAATATATGTATAACTTCCATTTCACATGAACATAAGTATCATCTGACAGCATATTATAACCTTTCTAACAGTACCTGACATGGCATATCTCACATGAATTATTATGATTTTGACATATTGATGTTAGCCCATATGTTAAATGCCCCCACCCTCTGCTAGTGACAGAGCTTGTATTAGAACTCAGGTCGTCTGATTCCCATCATATTGCCCTGTCTGTTCCGCCATGCTGTCTCTGTTACATTATTTAACTGTTCTAGTTGGTTCTGTGTTGACACCTTGTTTGGATGAGTGAAGTGAAGGGGACACAGAACGTACTTGGCTGCTGCTGACTGACTGGAGATTGTTTTTTGTAAGATGAGTAAACACAGCAGTTTGCATGGTTTGCTTTTTCTTTTCAAAGAAAGAAAAATAGGGACTCAACCCATTTTTAAACAATAACTTGGATTCTGAGGAACACAGCAAATATTGCTAAAAAAAACCTTGAAATGATGGAATCCATGTAATTTTCCCCACAGTTATAATTTTCCACCTGTCCTGCAGATGAGTTTTCTCATAGTATTTTTCAAAGAAACAGAGGGCAGTGAGTGTGTTTAGCACCCTAAAGTTTTTTGTGTTCGCTCTTGATTCATGCAAAATTTCATTGTTCGCACATTGGCAAGACTTAGTTGTTGAAGTCTGTAATCTATTAAGTGCTCCAAAGCATCTGTGGTGTAGCTCAGGTTTTGAGCTTAATATGTGACAGAAATCTGAGTTAGCTGTGAGCCATATCTTGGTTGTACCTTGGGGAGATTTAAAGTTTTATTGCCACAATAAACAATTGATGTCTGAATCTCCCTGCATAGCCCATTGCTTCTCAACAATGATTATCTATGGCGCACTGAGGTGGTTCATGTCTTTGTAATTATGAATTCCTATTTCAAAACCAAATGTGTTGTATTATAGGGCTTGAAATGTCTGCAACAGATGCCCCATGCCAGATAACTTTTTTCTTTAAAGTCATCCTCACTAGCAAGATGTTAGGACTGGAGGGTGGGAGATAGAACAGTAATCTGAAGCTAAGGGAAGGATGTTGGATTAAACGCAGATAGGGTAAGTGTGCCCACTGCTCTGCTAATTAAACTACTGGATTTTAGCAGATGTTTCCAAAAAGTATTCAAAATAGAATGAAAATGTTTTGCTTACTCAGCAGTGCATTTTTTTTTTTTAAACAAGACTCTGCTGGCATCGCTGAGTGAATGGACACCAGATGGACATATAGTTTTACAAGAGGTGTACCTGATACTGTGGTAGACAATTTCCCTGAAAATGGTCCCTCTCCTGTGTGGTGTCTCATGAATTGCCTCTTTTGGAATCGCGAGTTGTTCTGAATTGGTTTACTGTGATGCCACCATGCGTGCAATTCAGATGAGCTATTTGAGCTCTGTATAGCATATTAAACTACACACTGTATTATGGGCTTCTCTGTCTTTGTGTGGAAGACCTTCAAATTCAGCCTGCTCTGTGGTGCTTTCCTTTGCATCTTTGACTTGGGAACATGCTTCTGCTGGTTGAAGACTATTTGCTGATGCTGTAGGGAGTGGAGTCAAGTCTGTTATAGGTTCTGTGCATATGTAGGTCATAGTAAAAGCACCCTTCAGTGTTCAGTTTTTAAGTCAGTCTCACTGTAATATGCCTCATTGGCAGAGCAGTCTTCCTGCCACCTGCGTCTCTTGCTGGGGTACAAATATAGGGTGCATTGTACCCCAACAGGCAGCTAAAAATATGCTCTGGAGCTGGAGTTTTGTTTGTAGCAGTGGTTGCAGATGTCTGGATGTGGGATCTGCCCATTCAATGGGGTATGCCAAAGGGAGAGGACTCTTCACTAACAGGGTTTATTACTCTGACATCAGCTCAAGTTACCAGGAATTCATGTCCACCTCGGTTCTGGGCTCACTCCCCTCCCCATCTTACTGTGATTTCACCACCTTGTATCTACACACACAAGCAGCAAATTCTGGCTGCCAATAAGAGGGGCTGCAGTGCCTTGTGCATCTGAGAGGTACTTGTCCTGAGGCCTAGTATGATAGCATTTTATGAAGCCCTCGCTGTAATTTTTCCTGCAGGCTGGCTGCTGGCTCCACTCGATTCTGTGCTGGCATTGTGAGCACAGTCAGGCACTTGTCCATAGAGCTCAAGATGGCTGACTATTCAAACAAACTATATCAGCAGTTAGAACTAGAGACAGGAATCAAAACAGGTAAGAAAAGGAACCCCTGGCTCACTTCCCTGTGAAGTAGATTCTCATGAACTCCACTGCTTTCCGGGCCTTGGAATGAGTAACACTAGCATGTATAATTGCTGGTTTCTAAGCACAGAATGGGGCTGTAGCCCTTTCAGCTTCCTCTCAGCTTGGAAACACTCCCATGGCATCATGGATTGTCTGCTGCAGTCATTTAGAACACAACAATTGTGACAGGTCAGGACAGAATTGTTGAAAGAAAACTGCATCCATTATCCTCAAATCAGCAGCATAAAAGATAATTGAGTAAGAGTTAATTAGAATTAACAATGAGGCCTATACAGATGCATTTATTTCTTTGGCAGGGGCAGCAATCTTAGTGTAAAGTACTTGTTTATATTCCACACACACCTACATATTAAAGGAGAAGCAGAAGATGAGAGCCCAGTATCAGCAACTGCACAGCTGTTTCCAACCAGCTTTAATAATAGCACATGTGAAAAACATACTGTGTCAGATCCACAGGGCAAGCTTGCCTCCAGCCTTTCAACAATCTCTCAGGGAGTGTACCCCTTTTAGAGCTAGTTCCTAGGCCACCACTTTTTGCAAGGTGTAGCTCTGGAGCTCCACCATTTTGAGACTGGGTCCTGCCTTCAGTGCCACTGTTTCTCACTGTGGCTCATTCAGCAAGTCCAAAAGAACTGAAACTCCTGTATACAGCAAAAACGAGAGTCCTGTAGCACCTTAAAGACTAACAAATTTCTGCAGTCATAAGCTTTCAACAATTCAACAGACCAGACACCGAGATCTCAAGTCAGGCACAAAGAAAAACGCGGTTAGTGAGCACTATGAAAAGTTTAAGTGACTTGCCTAGCATCACTTGGGAACTCAGTCAGAAGCAGGGATTGAATCCAGTTCTCCAGGCCAGCATTCCAACTGCCTTAACCATGAAATCATCCTTTCTATTTCCACAATCCCCTGCCTCATTCGCCACTACACTACTCTGATTCACCCCCAGATCAGGTCCCGCTTGTACACTGAATGAGGCAGGAGTCCTATGGGAAATATATTATGTGATCATATAATGAAAGACTGTCTTGATGCATATGCACAAGGAGGCTAACTTAAGGTTTCAGGGATTTTATCATTTCCTGAGCTCTGGGTGCTTGACTTTTAACATAATTTATATGTATTTTCCTAGGTTTTTAAATATGCGAACTGGAAAAACAGAAATTCCATCATGTGGCATCCTATTGAAACCCACATGGGTCATCAGCGGGGTCAAAACCTTTCTATCCATCATATGAGTTTAGCTACCTGAGCTAATGAAGTAACTGATAGCACTAATAGGTTGTCACCCTCTATGGACCAGTGCTAGGGGGGACAGGACACTGCCAGTGGGTTTTACAAGTATTTGCTGATAACAGAGGAATGGTGAGACTAAGGGAGCTGAGTTTCCATTCCAGAATCTGGAGGGGAGTGTGATCTAGTTGGCACAGAGCCTTCTGTCTCTTGTCCTGAAACTTCATTCCTTCTGTCAAGCCCCCACTGATCTCTTCCCTTCCCCAATTCCCACTCTCCTTTCCCAGCAAGTCCCAGTCCCCTTCCACCTCATCTGATCTGTTTGTCTGCCCCCAGCTTCTGGTGACACACACCCATGTTCTCCATTACCATTGGGTCTCAGTCCCAATCTCCGTCCCTTGGACGAGCAGCCCATCTCAGTGTCCCCACCCCCATCTCCTTGTATGTTTCCTTGCCCAGCTAGCCTCAGTTCTCCCCCTGAACTCCATCTCCTCATCAGAGCTGTCTCCTTTCCTCCCTCTCCCCCACACCTCTCTGGTTCAAATCCCAATCGTCTTGCCCAGTCAGTCCCAGTTTCCCCCCAAGCTCATCTGATCTCAGTCCCCCACTTCCCAGCTGCTAGTTTCTTTGCCCAGCCAGTCCTATTCTCCCCCCAGTCCCAATTTCTTTCTCCTTCCCCTCCAACTACCTGTCCCAGTCTACTTTCCCTGGCATTACTGTCCCAGGTCTTGTTCCCTCTGCATTCGAATCGAGCAGCTTCCTTCTCCACGCTGCCTGGACCCAGCAGGAGGAGCACTGAGAGCACAAGAGAGACAGTTCTCAGTTCCCTGTTCTCAGTTCCAATCCAGTCTGCAGGAGAACAGATCTGCAGTTGCAGGGAAAGACCTGCTTAGTCCCAAGTTGGAGCATGAACAGAATCTTTGGAGACTTAGATGCGAAACTCTAGCAAGTCTCTACTGTGCATATGTGAACTATGATTTTTCAAAGGCTTATAACTTGGCTAAATTAGGTCGATTTTCACAGGGATGGCAAATGGTACATCCCTGATGCTAAGCCTACCCACCTGACACATTTCAAGTCCTGGCTCCAAGTCAGGAGGAACTTTAGCTTCTCGAAAAAAAAGGTTGCCAAAATTTTTAACATGGGCAGTGCAACAGATTTTTCCTTAGCCTCATTCTCAGAATGGCTGAATCATTTAGGCTGAAATTTTCCAAAAATAATTCAGTTTGAGGCAGGCACCTGACATGGAAGATATCAGCCCAAACAGTTAACGTTTGGCAGAATTGTAAGCAATGGAAAACGGGATATTTCAGTGGAATGTGTCAGGCAACCTTAATAATAGGCAATGTTACCAGACCTACCTATAATCAAGGCTAATATTTAAAGGGTCGTATTCATCCATTAAAGCCAGTGGCGTTACCTTGGCTCCAAAAGGTTTATGTTTAGTTATTAAATGTTAAAGTTTTTTCTTCAAATTATTAAGCAGTTATCAGAGCACATGGGGCAGTGCCCTAGTTCTAACCTCTTGCCCTGCCAGTTTCTCCTTTACTGGGCAGGAGAGTGTGGAATATAATCTGTGAGAGTATTTATGAACCAGAGTAAATTTTAGTATAAAGCAGGATTAAAATAGCTTTAGTTGTCCAAATTAAACTGTGCCTTCTAAAACAGTTGTAGGTTACTAGCTAATCATTGTATGAATCTGAGGAGGTGAGTTTTCTTGTCTGCTGTGTATTAGAAGCAATGGGTCTGCTAGAATCATAAGAATGGCCATACTGGGTCAGACCAATGGTCCATCTAGCCCAGTATCCTGTCTTCCGACAGTGGCCAGTGCCAGGTGCTTCAGAGGGAATGAACAGAACAGGCCATCATCAAGTGATCCATCCCCTGTCGTCCATTCCCAGCCTCAGGGGTTGTAGAACCTGCTCTACTCTGACTTGGCTTTGGTTGATCATTGTCCTAGGTTATGTGAAGACAGGCTCTATCTCCCTGGCTCAGACTCAGGATCGACTGATCTCCCTGAAACGCATTGCCTCAAGGCTCAGGTACATATAAGAGAGAAACTATGCCTGATCTTAAACTTTTCCTTTGCTTGCCTTTCCCAAGAGGCTAATGACAAGCATTCTTTTGTGTTTTGTGGCAGTGTAATGGGGATACCTTGTCAAATCATGGCTCCAAAACAAGTGGCACAATTACACCCACTAATCAACATTCATGACCTTGTGGGTGCCATGTATGTGCCAGAGGATGCAGTTGTATCGTCTGCCGATGTGAGTCTTGCTCTGGCAAATGCTGCCTCTCGGAATGGTAAGAATTTTTTAAATCTGTATCATGCCTGCTCCCTTGTGTGATGTCTGTCTTGTAGTTATAAAGGCAAACGACCCTTTGGTGGGGATGGCATCAGATTTGGGATTCATCTTATTTTGATTTGATGACCAAAGTCTGCTTATTTCTTGAAAGGAAATATTCTTTAAATCCATTTTTCTCCACCCTAAAGCCAGATCAGATCTTGTTTGACTACTGCATCCTTAGAGATCTTTAGTATAAGGAATCACACACCACAGACCTGCTGTAATCATTATTTATATACAACCCTACAAGTCCACACAGTGCTTTACTATAGGTAGAAACCTGGATGGGAGCTTAGTCTAAAGGCACAAGTGGATTCAAACCAGTTTGGACAGTTTCATTATAGACAAGGCCAGAGAGGCGTGTGGTCAGGTGGGTTTTCGGGGGCTTGGAGGTGGATCTGGCACATGCCAGTTGGAAGCTTGTTCAGTGAGCTTGGGGTGGCCTAAAAGAAGGGACGAAGTCATGATTTAGCAAAGGAGGTGGAACTGTCTGGAATGAAACTTTGGTCAGATTGGAGGAAGCTTCTGAGGAGAATGAGGGTGGAGGTCTGGTGCTAAGGTGGAGGCTGGATAGCAGCTGCATGTCCTTTGTGTATTGAGAGGCACGAGGCCAACAGCTAATTGTCTCCATTGCTCTGGAGGTGCTATTCTTATAATTTAGCATGTCCTAGTATTGTACGTACAACCTCGTATCATTGCTTTTGATTGAGATGAGTATGTTAGTCTCACTAAGTGCCACCAAACCTGGTATCCCAGAACTGCATTGGCTGGAACTTCTGTTTGCCAGTTGGATTTCTCACTGAGTCATACTTATTGTCAGAGTGTCATTCACTACACTCGGGCAAAAATGACCGTGTTCCCTTGAAATAGCCATTAGCCTTTGTATCTGTGCCACCATCCAAACTTAAGACTCCAGCATTTATAAATAAAGTTTAAAGGAGTCTCTACTCTGGCTTACAGAGCTTCTTGTTCACACTCTTTCTTCCTCCCTAAATGCTGCCTATGTTTGCTCTAAATGACCGTGTTCCCTTGAAATAGCCATTAGCCTTTGTATCTGTGCCACCATCCAAACTTAAGACTCCAGCATTTATAAATAAAGTTTAAAGGAGTCTCTACTCTGGCTTACAGAGCTGCTTGTTCACACTCTTTCTTCCTCCCTAAATGCTGCCTATGTTTGCTCTTGTCACTCAGTATAAGTCCCATGCTAAAGAGGCTGTAAATTCAGCCCTGTGCACTGCAGCATCTATCTTGCTTCATTGTACGCAAGCTATCATGATGATTCTGCTGTTTTCCGTATGAGAGAGTTTCATCTAGAAGGAGGAAATACCTGTGTCTGAAATGGAGGAGAGGCTGTTAGTTTGGTTTTGGGGTTAGCAGCCTGATGTTTCATCCTAGGAGTAAGGCCTGTGGTATCCTGACTGCGTTCTCTGACTTCTCTATGCAGGTGTCCAGATCCATGAGCGGACAAGCGTCAGCCATGTCATGGTCCAAAAGGGTTGTGTGACTGGAGTGGAGACTGACAGAGGACAGATTGAATGCCAGTATTTTGTCAGCTGTGCTGGGCAGGTTAGATCTGATGGGAATTTCTCCGTGTGTCCTCTTTGTAAGGCCTCCAGTGTATTCTGCTGCAGTAGCAGAGGAGGAGATCATTCAGTGACCAGTAAAAAGACCACATCACATTTCTTCAGAATGAATGAACACTGGTCGGCCCCAAAAATAGGAAAATGTTGGTTACATCCCCAAATAGCTGTGTTTACACACTCTCCATGCTCTCTCTGTCCTAATTAACAGCTAAGTTTCTGCCACCCACATATTTGCTTTTAATAGCATTTTTCCTTTATAAAAAATGTGTGCGCTGCATTTTCTTTGCAGTTTCATACATTATAATAATATAATTTTAAGTTTAACTTTGGCAGTATGTTAAAGTCATGCTAATTTGTGCCCCAAGACAACATTATATATAAGAGGAGACTAGTGCATGCTGTTTGCTTGGCACTACAATCTAAGTGGCAACCTGCTGAGAAGCATCCTGCAGTGTGGCAATACAGATCTGCCAAGTCTCACTCAATGGAATGGGGGACATCCTTCTGAGGTGAAGGACTTTGCTGTCTCTCTCACTGAGCCAATTGAATCTCCATAAGTTTCTGGAAACCTTCCTCATTCTAATTGTCACAGGTTGTCAGCCCGAAAGATATATCTGACAATTGATGTTTCTCAGCCTGCAACTGGCCATGTTGGCAACTGGTAATGTGGGACCCCAGCACTCCAGGACCCCAGTAGAAGAATCATTGTCTATTATGTTTTCCTCAGAGGCCAAACCAGTAGTGACTTCTCTGTATACATTTTATATGATGGTAGCACCTAGGAACCTCAGTCATGGACCAGGCCTCCATTGTGCTAGTTGCTATACAACAAAAAGATGATCCCTTCCTCAAAGAGCTTAAAATCTGAGTAGAGAGGGGAAAAAAGTAAATAGTTCCTTTTCTGTTGAAGGTAATATTACAGCCACAGAGACATTGACCTGCTCTCTGGTGCTGTAGCAAAGACACATCAGATGAGGAAAAAACATGCCTGGGGACCCAGCTTTCTACCTGTCACTGCCACCCTAATTAACTCTTTCTGGTTTCAGTGGGCCTACGAGCTGGGTCTCTCCAATGAGGAGCCGGTCAGTATCCCACTGCATGCCTGTGAACACTTTTACCTCCTGACACGCCCCTTGAAGAAGCCACTGGAGAGCAATACACCAAGTGAGGATTCTCCCACACTGTTTTGTTTTGCTGATGAACTCTCTCTCTCCTTCCAAAGGCAAGGCTGACTGGTGAGGCAGAGCTGATGGGGTGCAGACATTTTCTGCAGTCCTGAACTCCGCCAGGAATGTGCCCTGGGTTCAGGCTCAGTTGTTCGGCGTGTTCTCTTTCAGAGTTGAGGTTGGGAATAGCTATCTGTTTACTCAAAGATAAACTCTTGCCACAAAAAATGAGCTCTTTTGAGTTTGTCAACTCAGATAGCAGAGATTGTGGCTTGGGAATGATTTTGACTCTTGCTTTGCAGGTGGTTGTACCTCAAATGGGCATATCAACTATGCACCACATGCTCTGGAGGGAGGATGGTAGCCTTGCTACTTTGTTTCCCTTGCAGGCTGCTGTGCCCAAATGGGCCATGTATTCCTCTCTGTCAGCTGACATTAAGGCTTTACAATGGCATTTGCATGTCATTGTGCAGTAGGGGCAACCAAAGCACTTGAGAAAACAACCCTTCCTCCCCACACACCTGGCTTTTGGCTCCCTTGAAGGAGAGTGCGCATATGGATACCAGAGCTGGGACGTGGAAAGCCACCCCCCTCCTCTCTCGCATTTCCGCAACTAGTGAGTAATGTTTATGCTTCCCTGGGATTCCAGCTCTCTGACCAGAGGGCCTGATTCACTCTCTAGTGAATTCTCTTCACTGACTGCTTTGTGAGCCATTTTTGTATTCCCACCCTTTGTGTGTGGAGCACAGTCTATTTTGATATAAGCAAAGTTGTAATTTGTCCTGCACTTCCCAATCTGCCCATACCATCTCGTCTTTTCTCTGCAGCTATTGCGGACCCAGATGGCAGAATCTATATCCGCAGTTGGCAAGGTGGCATCCTCTCTGGGGGCTTTGAGAAGAATCCCAAGCCCATCTTTACTGAGGGCCGGAACCAGCTGGAGATTCAGAATCTGCATGAGGACTGGGATCACTTTGGTATGCTAGTTGGAAAAGGTTTACAGACCTTACATGGGCAGGGATCCCATAGGAGCAAAACAGAGGGCTCAATAGGCAGGCAGTGCTGCCTACAAGGGAGATTGTGCTATGGATTTGTTAGAACACTTATATGCCCTTTCTTCAGGAGAGGGGAGATTGGGCACTTTAATAGGTGTGTTCAGCTGTCAGTTTCTGGGACAATTAGTGTGAGAATCCCACTCCCATCAACTGCGGTTGCCTCCTCTGGGCATTGCTGGAAATCCCCAACCTTCAGAATATCCATTCACATGCTTTAGTTCTTATACCAAGTGGCGTGAAGAAGAGCACTGTGCAGACCTCCCCAATGCATATGATCTTAAAGCTGCAGCACCATCTGCTATGTCTGCTCAACACCAGTAACCTGCCATGCATTCCTGATACTCCAGTCCCACATCCCTTTTGAACAGGGACTGCCAGGTGTACCTAATTTGGTGTTACCTTTTATGTGGACAAAGTACAGCATTGCTGCTCCTGGATTCCTCCCTTACATTGGGGTGGGGTGTTGGATTTTTTTTCCCCACATGTACTGGCAGGTATTTTCCCAAGTTAAATCTCATTTTTATGTTGTCGTTAATTTTAACTGGAGGGTTGCAACTTGCACATTACGTTGTGTCTGTAGCTGAACTTATTGCACACACCAGGGACTCCTGGCATCCGTCATCCCTTCCTGCCCACCCAAACTATTTGAAATTTGTTAAATTATTTCTTTTCTTGTGTGGATGATACATCATGCCGGATGTCAACATTCTGAACTTCATTGGGACAATGGGCAGAGCTGAGGTGAGGGATGGTCTTGTGCTGGCTAACATAAATCAGTTCTTCAATCTGTAGACAATTACAGACTTGCTTAAAGTTGATGAGTGTGTAAACCAGATGCTGAAGCTCTTGTGCCCCCATTTTCCTCCTCCTGTTTTTCTGATTTTCACCAAAATCAGTAGGGTTCTGCTCATTGATGCCTAGAACATTCCCTGTAATTTTGGGATCAAATCCAGTATTCAAAAGTTATTGCATTACAGACCGACAAGCAGAGAAAAAATGTCATCAGTTAACTTTGCTCAGCTACATACTCTTGTTGAGCTATGTCTAAGGCTCCGATATCTCTGGTATCTCCGCATCAAAAGGCACACCTCTCTATCATTCCTCTGATCTCATTGGTGTTTGCAGCTTCACTCAGTTTAGAGTAGACACTGTAGTTTCCTAAAAGCTGTTTATCCCCTTGCAAGGCAGTGTACTAATCACCCATAGTGCCCTTTTGTGGCAGGGTGCTACGCTGCAAGGGGTCCTAATTTTCAGTGCATGCCCCTGTCAGTTTGCCTGTTGCTGGGTCTTCTCTAGCTTGGCATTCTAGCCAAGTCCTGTAAAGTTCAGTCCTCTTCCAGGGTAATTAAAGGTCTAGCTGGAAAGCCTGTGCTAAATGTCCATCCCCCTAGGCCCTCCCCCACAGGAGCCTAATGTGCATCTTCATTGTTCCTCGCTGGAGTGCTCCTTACTGGCCTGTCTCTCAGGAGCCTAAGCTACTCCTGCAGTTGGGTTGGCATACCCCTTCCTTGGTCTGGTATGGGAACCCATGACCACCCTCTGCTTTGGCTTTTGGCCGAGGAACCCTGTATTTAGCAGCAAGGTGCGCTGCTTCAAACATGCTGCTGTTTCTCTGGGCCACTTCCTACCTTTAAGATCCCTTGTATTGTATCCCTGCAGCCTGTGCTTAACACAGCCTCCCTTTGGTTGTCAGGACTCTGTCTTCTCCCTTCTCTGCTGAACAAAAAAACTTCCACTCCTTTAACTGACGCTACCTCAGAGCCTTCTCCACAGCCTAACTACTCCTGTGGAGTTCTTGCTTTGTTGCTTCTTGTCTTAGCAGGCCTTCCCTCACTGCTTGCCTTCCCTGGGAACTCTGGCAGCTTTCCAATGTACCTTGTTAGACCCTAGCTCAGGGCTTCTCCCACAGGAACCTATGCTGCTCCTTGTGGGTTCTCCTACCTGTCTCTGCAGTCACTGTTTCCATCTTCCTCCCCCACATGAGTTCTTCACTGTATTGTCTTTTCCTAACCCTTTCACAATTGGGAGTCACTGATTGTTAAGTTGCCATATCACAATCAACGTGGGGCTTGCTGCTAGGTCACAAGCAAGGCTGAGCC
Organism: Emydura macquarii macquarii; assembly: GCF_026122565.2. Taxonomy (NCBI): domain Eukaryota; kingdom Metazoa; phylum Chordata; order Testudines; family Chelidae; genus Emydura; species Emydura macquarii. The sequence goes on from NW_027133538.1 coordinate 269,155, forward strand.
TGGCTTGTCTTAAAGGGCCAGCCAGCTTGTGACACCCCTCCCTGTTCTAGATATCATATAAAATCAAACTTGACACTGGCTGCTCTGAGACTCCTCTTGGTCATAGAATCATAGGACTGAAAGGGAAGCAAGTCTAAAGGGAAAAAGAGTTCGAGAGAGTTGGCAGTTTTTCAAAGAGACATTATTAAGGGCACAAGAGCAAACTATTCCACTGCATAGGAAAGATAGGAAGTATGGCAAGAGACCACCCTGGCTTAATCAGGAGATCATCAATGATCTGAAGCTCAAAAAAGAGAGTCCTACTATCGTAGGAAAGCTCAGGGCCCTCCCAAATTATGACTTGAGTGTGTAGTTCTTTGAGGCAGTTTATTTTGAGCAGCTCGGAGAAGTGTCGGTCACCCTAAGGCTCCCGAGGACTTCTGCCTCACATCACTAAGTTTTATACAGTATAACAGACAAAGAAACAAAAAAAAAGATGACATATTCAGTACTTTTCCATTAGCTCAACCTTTTTTTTACATTGATATACTAAGAAATTCCTCCATACTGCCAATTAACCAGGGCCTCTGGTTACTATAACAATTATCTATTAGAGCTAGCTAGCCATGTCCCGTTATCTACTGACAGCTGCAAAAACCTGCAACATCTGCAAAATGTACCTGTTTCAAGGCTAAGAAAGCTACTAAAAATCCAAGATGGAGTCTTTAGCATACAAGATGGAGTCTTAAAAGCTTAATACAAAATAGACTATATAACTCGATATGAAAGTAGAATACAAAATGGAGTATATAAAAACTTTCACACTACAAAAATTGGAAACTAGGCCAAATTACAAAGGATGAATATAAACACATAACACAAATTTGTAGGGAAAAAAATTAGAAAGGCCAAGGCACAAAATGAGATTCAACTTGCTAGAGACATAAAAGGTAACAAGAAAACATTCTACAAAAACATTATAAGCAAGAGGGGAACCAAGGCCAGGGTAGGCCCGTTACTTAATGAGGGGGGAAAACAATAACAGAAAATGTGGAAATGGCAGAAGTGTTAAATGACTTTTTTGTTTCCGTTTTCACCGAAAAGGTTAGTAGCGATTAGACGTCTAACATAGTGTATGCCAGTGAAAATGAAGTAGGATATGAGGCTAAAATAGGGAAAAAAAAAAAGTTAAAAATTACGAAGACATCCAATTTGTCTAAAAGTCATCAGGGCCTGATGAAATACATCCTAGAATACATAAGGAGCTGACTGATGAGATATCTGAGCCATTAGCAATAATCTTCAAAAAGCCCTGGAAGACAGGAAAGATTCCAGAGGACTGGAAAAGGGGCAAATATAGTGCCAATCTATGAAAAGGAAAATAAGGACAACTCAGGGAATTACAGACCAATCATCTTAACTTCAGTACTCAAAAAGATAATGGAGCAAATAATTAAGCAATCAATTTGCAAATACGTAGAAGATACTAAGGTGATAAGTAACAGTCAGCAAGGATTTGTTAAGAACAAATGTCAAACCAACCTGTTAGCTTTCTTTAATAGGGTTACAAGCCTTGTGGCTGAAGGGAAGCAGTAGTGTATATCTTGACTTTAGCAAGGCTTTTCATACTGTCTTGCATGACCATCTCATAAACAAACTAGGGAAATATAACGTAGATGGAGCTACTCTAAGGTGGGTGCATAACTGATTGGAAAACCATTCCCAGGGAGTAATCATCAGTGCTTCACAGTCAAGTTGGATGGGCTTATCAAGTGGGGTCCCACAGGGATCAGTTCTGGGTCCAGTTCTGTTCAATATCTTCATCAATGATTTTGATGATGGCATAGAGAGTGCACTTACGATGTTTGAGGATGATACCAAGCTAAAAGGGGTTGCAAGTGCTTTGGAGGATTGGATTAAAATTCAAAATAATCTGGACAAACTGGAGAAAGGGTCTGAAGTAAATAGGATGAAATTCAGTAAGGACAAAAGTAAAGTACTCCACTTAGGAAGGAACAATCAATTGCACACATACAAAATGGGAAATGACTCCCTAGAAAAGAGTACTGTAGAAAGGGATCGGGGGTCAGAGTGGATCACAAGCTAAACATGAGTCACCAGTGTAACACTTGCAAAAAAAAAAAAAAAAAAAAGCAAACATCATTTAAAAGTGTATTAGCAAGAGTGTTGTAAAAGCAAGACATGAGAAGTAATTCTTCCTCTCTACTCTGCACTGTTTAGGCCTCAGCTGGTGTATTGTGTCCTGTTCTGGGCACCACATTTCAGGAAAGATCTGAACAAATTTCAGGAAGTCCAGAGAAGAGCAACAAAAATGTTCTATCTTCGAGTGATTGCTCATATCCATTCCAGTATAGGTGTGTGCGCGCCCCGTGCACAGATTCCCGGAACTTTTTTCCCTTAGCTAGCTCCCTAGGGTCAGCTCTGGCGCCCCCTGGAGTACCGCGCTCATGCCGTGGTACATAGGGCGCTGCTGACCCTGCGGCCCCTCAGTTCCTTCTTTCCACCTGTGACGGTCAACCGGAACGTCTGCCTCTTGCATTCAAATGCAAGTAGCATCCCTTAGTGTTAGCTTTTATTGTTAGAGTTTTTTGGTTTTGAATAGATAGTTAGCGAATAGTTAAGATAGATAGTGCCCTTAGGGGCTAGAGCGGAGCCATGCCTGGCTCCACTGGCTTTAAAGCCTGCACCGAGTGTGCAAAAGCCTTTCCTGTGAGTGATCCTCACGACTGTTGCCTCCGATGCCTCAGGGAGCAACACAGGAAAGAAAAATGTAGAATCTATAGGTCCTTCAAACTGAGGACCCAAAAGGAGAGGGACACGCGTCTAAAGGCGATCCTGATGGAGTCCACGCTTCGGCCGGACTCCGAGCCGTCGTGCTCCCCTGCGGCACCGAGCGTCTCCTCAGTGCGGAGCACTCCACCGGCATTGACATCGGCGCCGAAGAAGAAGAAGCAGCGCGAGGCCGCACACATGGACTCCCCCCGGCTACCGGGAAAGCAGGGGGTGCAGCAGGAGATGCCCCAGCCACATGCTGTGGAGAGTACTCCGGCACCGGCATCTCCTCGTAGAGAGCCTCCCCCGACTCCTGGGGGTGGGGGAGCACCTCTGCAAGGGCTGTCAACACCGGAGGCTTTCGCTGCGGCATGCGCCCTCATGGGCCTGCCTACGCCTCCATCCCCCCCTCAGCCGAGGGTTCAGGGACCTGTGTCTCGGGGTAAACCCGTGTTGGGTTACCCCGGTGGGTGGAGGAGACAGGAGTCGAGGTCTCCCCCCAGATGGCCAAGGAGGGTAGAGAGTGTGGGTTCCCCTCCTAGGTCCGACTCCGGGTCATCGAGCTCCGCGGCACCGAGGGTGGTCCAGGGACAATCGCTCGAGGCGAAGGCGATACAGTTCCGCCTCGAGCGGGGACCTTAGCATGGACTTTGGTACTCTGGTGCGGAGCCAAGATAAACATCGATCCCCGGCACCGACTGTCTCGACGCCGACCGCATTGGCACCGAGCTCAATGGCACAGCCTGCCTCGGCACCGAGCTTTACGTCGGCACCGAGAGCCCGGGCATCGCCGGCACCGCCTGTCTTGGCACCGAGCTCCGCGGCACTGAGCGCCGCGCTCCAGATCCACGTCGCCACGTCGCCGGCATCATCGCTCCCGATCTAGATCTGGGAAGTGCCGCTGCAAGTCGTCTCGAGGGAGAGGTCGTGACAGCTACAGTTCCTCCAGCAGCTCCTCCCCTCACCGGCACCGCAGACGTCGGCACCGAAGGTCCTCTTCTTCTAGGAGCCACTCCTCTTCCAGGGCTCATAAGCACCGGTTAAGTGGCTCGGGCTCCAAGGGGGGACGGCTGGAGATGACCCAGCAGGCTCCCGTGCCTGCACCTGCATGGCCCCAAGGCCCCTGGCAATGGCCATATTGGGGACCGTGGGGTACTCAGATGGGCCAGGGGACCGCCTCCATTCATACCTCGGTGGCCCCACCAATGCCCCCTACAACCAGCCCGCAGGAGGGTCACCCCTCCAAGGAGGGGTCTGACCCAGAGGAAGGGCCTTCCATAGGGCCCCTACCACAATCCTCCTCCTCCTCTCCAGATGAAGCGGTGGCCAGAGACACTAAGGCCCCCCTCTTTGACTTCAGGGGCCACCAGGACCTTCTGAGGAGGGTGGCTGATAATCTCGGTCTGGAGATTAAGGAGCTGTTGGAGGAAGAAGACCCCCTATTTGGGGTCTCGGAGACAGCAGGCCCATCACGCCTGGCCCTGCCTGTTCATGAGAGGGTCATGAAAATTGCAAAAACCCTCTGGCAAACTCCCTCCTCAGTGGCCCCCACTTCGAAGGGCGCTGAGCGAAAATACTATGTCCCAAAGGAGGGGTTTGAATTTCTATATACACATCCCGCTCCAGGTTCGCTCATAGTGGATGCAGTGAACCAGCGGGACCACCAGGGTGGTCAGGGTAACACCCCTAAAGATAAGGACAGCAAAAAGCTGGACCTTTTTGGGCACAAGATGTACTCTACTGCGGCCCTACAGCTGAGGATAGCGAATCATCAGGCCCTTATGGGAAATTACAATTTGAACCTCTGGTCCTCGCTACAGAGGTTCTCCTCGGGGTTGCCCCCGGACCAGGCCGCGGACTTTGCCACTGTGTCACAAGAGGGAGTGGCGGTAGCTAAGGCGGCTCTGCAGTCGGCCAGTGATGCAGCGGATGCAGCCAGCAGAGCGATCGCTTCGGCCATCGTCATGCGCCGCTGCTCCTGGCTCCAAGCCTCAGGTCTGTCCCAGGAGGTCCAGCAATCTATTCAAGACCTCCCCTTTGACTACTCCGGCCTCTTTTCGGAGAGGACCGATGAAAAGCTACGTGCTTTAAAGGACTCATGGGCCACCCTGAGATCCCTCAGGCTCTACACACCTCAGGCCTCGAGGCGCCAGAACCGGCCTCAGGCACAGAGGCAGCCGTAACCTCCACTGAGGCTGCCCCCCAGACCCACTCAGCCTGGGAGGGGTAGAGACAGGTACCGGGCGCCCAACCGCCACGACCAGCAGGGACCCCCTCAAGGGTCACAACAAGGCCCTAACAAGGGCAATGGACCCCATAAGAGGTTTTGACGGGGTGCACGAGGGCGGCACCCTTTCTTTTCCACTGGATCAGTCCAAACCCTTTTGCCACAGGCTTCGGCCATACCAAGCTGAATGGGAAGCCATCACCACCGACCAATGGGTCCTTGGCATAGTCTGCAAGGGCTATGCATTACAGCTTACGGCTTTCCCCCCAAACTCTCCCCCTACCCAGTCCCTTTTCAGGGACCCCTCTCACGACCAACTCCTCATACAAGAGGTCAACTTCCTCCTCACGCTCAGTGCAATAGGAGGTTCCTACACAGGAGTGGGGAAGGGGATTCTACTCTCGGTACTTTCTAATCTCCAAGGCCAAGGGGGGCCTGAGGCCAATTCTGGACCTACACCGCCTGAACAAGTTTGTCAAGCGCACCAGGTTTCACATGGTTTCCCTAGCCTCCATCATTCCTACCCTAGATCCAGGGGACTGGTCTGCCGCCCTCGACCTGAAGGATGCATATTTTCACATAACCATCCTTCCAGACCACAGGAAGCTATTAAGATTTATGGTAGCTGGATTCCACTACCAGTTTTGTGCCCTGCCATTTGGCCTTTCATCCGCGCCAAGGGTATTCACAAAATGCATGGCAGTGGTAGCGGCCCACCTGCGCTGCAAAGGGGTCCAGATATTCCCCTACCTGGACGATTGGCTGATCCGGGGCAAGTCCAGGGCCCATGTCAAGGACAGCCTGGCCCTTACCTGCACCACATGCACCAGACTGGGGTTGCTCATCAACGAGCAGAAGTCTACTCTCACCCCGGTGCAGCGCATAGAGTTTATAGGGGCCATCTTAGATGCCAGAGAGGCCAGAGCCTTCCTTCCTCAGACTCGGTTCGAGACCATGACCACCATAATCAGCGATGTCCACAGGTCCCCCACGACGACAGCCAGGCACTGCTTTCAGCTGTTGGGACACATGGCGGCATGTACTTATGTGGTGAGGCTGGCTCGCCTCAAGCTAAGGCCTCTCCAAGGGTGGCTGGCCTCAGTCCACTTGGCCTGCAAAGTCTTCATCAAATTCCTGGGGGGCAGGACGATTCAGGTCCTCACAGACAACATGGCGGCCATGTTTTATATCAACAGCTGGGGGAGCGCGCTCATCGGCCTTTTGCCAGGAGGCCATTCGTCTTTGGGACTTTGCTGTGAGGCACGATTTTCACATCTCTGCCTCTCACCTCCCGGGGGTCAGGAACGACGAGGCAGACCGCCTCAGCAGGTCGTTTTTACCCCGACACGACTGGTCACTGCACCCGGAGGTGGTGACTTTAATCTTCCAGAAGTGGGGGGTTCCCCAACTGGACCTGTTCGCGTCATCCTGGAACAGGAAGTGCCTGAGATTCTGCTTGCTCCGAGGTCGTGAGCCGGGCTCCCTCTCCGACGCGTTCCTCCTAGACTGGACAGGGTCCCTCCTGTATGCGTTTCCCCCCATACCGCTCCTGCCCAAGGTCCTCTTGAAAATCAAGAGGGACAGAGCGGATATGATACTGATTGCGCCAGCGTGGCCACGACAGCATTGGTACAGCATGCTGCTCGACCTGTCAATCGACACACTGCTCCCGCTTCCACAGGACCAGGGTCGCCTGCTGCACCCGGACCTGGATTCCCTCCACCTGACGGCATGGAGACTCTGTGGCTGACGGAGGGAGAGAGAGCCTGCTCGGCGCAGGTCCAACATATCCTGCTGGGCAGCAGAAAACCTTCCACCCAGATTGTGTACTGGGCCAAGTGGAACCACTTCACTTGTTGGGCGGAATCCCGGGGTGTCCCACCGTCCGGCTCGCCCATACAGGCAATATTGGAGTACCTACTCCACCTAAAGCTCCGGGGCTTAGCACTGGTGTCCCTGAAAGTGCCTGGCAGCTATCTCGGCCTTCCACCAGCCGATGGAAGGACGTTCACTGTTCTCCCACCCCATGTCAGCTAGGTTCCTCAAAGGGTTGGAGAGGCTGTATCCCCAGGTCCGCGACCCGGTGCCTCCCTGGGACTTGAATCTGGTCCTCGCCATGTTGACAGGACCCCCCTTGGAGCCCATGGCTACATGCCCGCTGCCCGTCCTCTCCTGGAAGGTAGCCTTCCTCATGGCCATTACATCGGCTAGGAGGGTCTCTGAACTCAGAGCTTTAACCTCAGAGCCCCCCTACACAGTCTTCTATAAAGATAAGGTCCAACTGAGGCCCCACCCAGCCTTCCTACCTAAGGTGGTGTCTCAGTTCCACTATAACCAGAATATCTTCCTCCCCGTGTTTTTTCCAAAACCACACGGTTCGGAGGAGGAGCGGAGATGGCACCTGCTGGACATCAGACGAGCCCTGGCCTTCTACATCGAGCAGACCAGGCCATTCCAGAAGTCGACGCAGCTGTTCGTGGCAGTAGTGGACCGGATTAAGTGCTCACCTGTCTCCACCCAGTGCATCTCCACCTGGATCACTGCCTGCATCAAGACCTGCTACGAGCGGGCGAAGGTACCGCTTCCAGGAGCTGTGACAGCGCACTCAACTAGAGCCCAGGCCTCATCGGCGGCCTTCCTGGGAGGAGTGCCTCTGCAGGACATCTGCAAAGCAGCGACCTGGTCGTCGGTCCACACCTTCATGTCCCACTACGCCATCGTGCAGCAGGCGAGAGAGGACGCAGGATTCGGCAGAGCAGTACTGGCAAGAGTAGCTCAACACTGACTCCTACCCACCTCCAAGGTATGGCTATTTAATCACCTATACTGGAATGGATATGAGCAATCACTCAAAGATAGAAAACAGGGTTACTTACCAGTAACTGTTGTTCTTCGAGATGTGTTGCTCATATCCATTCCACACCCACCCTCCATCCCCACTGTCGGAGCCGGCAGAAAGAAGGGACCGCAGGGTCAGCAGCGCCCTATGTACCACGGCATGAGCGCGGTACTCCAGGGGGGGCCGGAGCTGACCCTACGGAGCTAGCTAAGGGAAAAAAGTTCCGGGAATCTGTGCACGGGGCATGCGCACACACCTATACTGGAATGGATATGAGCCACACATCTCGAAGAACAACAGTTACTGGTAAGTAACCCTGTTATTTAAGGTCTTGAAAACATGACCTATGAGGGAAAATTGAAAAAAACTGGGTTTGTTTGGTCTGGAGAAGAGAAAACTGAGGGGGACATAAGTTTTCAAGTATATAAAAGGTTGTTGCAATCAGGAGGGAGACAAATTATTCTCATTAATCTCTGAGGATAGGACAAAAAGCAATGGACTTAAATTGCAGCAAGGGCAATTTAGGTTGGACATTAGAAAAAACTTCCTAACTGTCGGGGTAGTTAAGCACTGGAATAAATTGCCTAAGGAGGTTGTAGAACCTCCATCACTGGAGGTTTCTAAAAGCAGGTTAAATAAACACCTGTCAGGGATGGTCTAGATTAGTGTTTCTCAGTTGGTGTTCCGCGGAACCCTAGTGTTCCACGGGAACACTGTTAGGGTTCCGCGAGAAAGTGAGATTGCGCTGCCGAGAGCAGCTGTTCTCCACGCCGCCGAAAAAGGGAAGATGTCCCGGATTTTTTGGCGGAGGGTATCAAGTATGAGTGTAATTTAGATTCCGGGGGGAAATTTAATTGAGAAACGCCAGTCTAGATAATGCTTGGTCCTGCCATAAGTGCAAGGAACTGGACTAGATGACCTCACGAGTCTTGCTTATAATGTATTTGTAGAATGTTTTCTTGTTACCCTTTATGTCTCTAGGTCAGTGTTTCTCAACCTGGGGGTTTAGAGGGGTCGCAAGTGCAGAGCTGGTATTGGGGGTGGCAAGAAAGGCAATTGCCTGGAGCCACAGGGGCGCCATGAAACTAAGTTACATGCCTCAGCCCCGTGGGGGTGGGACTCAGGTTTCAGGGGTACAGTAGTTTGGAAAGGTTAAGAACCACTGCTCTAGGTAGTTGAATCTTGTTTTGTGCCTTGGCCTTTCTAATTTTGTCCCTACATACTTGTGTTGTTTGTTTATATTCATCCTTTGTAATTTGGCCTAGTTTCCACTTTTTGTAGGACTCTTTTTTTGAGCTTCAGATCATTGATGATCTGACCATGGTCAAGGAAGCTGAAGCTCTCCTGGCAACACCATCCTTGCAGCTAGTCATTCACTTGGATGCATCTGTGTCTGCCTAGGCCCAGTCTTTGACCAGAAGGATCAAAGAGAACACCACCTGCACCTCCAACTCCCTTACCCTTATTTCTAGATCTCTGTAGTCACTTCTGATCTGCTCAGGGTCATACCTCACAGTATCATTAGTGCTCACATGGATGAGTAGCATGGGGGAGTAGTAAGAGGGTTGGATGATCCTCGACAGTCTCTCCATAATGTCTCAGATACAGGCTCCTGGCAGGCAGCACACCTCCTGGGATGCCATGTCAGGCCAGCAAATGGGTGCCTCTGTCCCCCTCAGAAGAGAGTCACCAACCACCAGTACCTTACATTTCCTCCTAAGTAGTAGTGGCTGTGATCCTCCCAACCTTGGAGGTACATGGCTTCTCCTCCTCCACCTTTGGAGGTGATTCCTCATTGCTTGCTGCCAGGGCAGCATTACAGCTCTTTATCACTATGGTGGGTAGGGAGTATGGGTGGAGCACTGCCTGCTGCCAGAAGTAACCAGCAGTCAGTGTCCTCCCTGTGACAGGGCCACATCCTCCTCTCTTGGTGGCATGACAACAGTCCTCTCTAGTTGGATAGCTTCCTTGGCGTTGGACGTATCCGTATTGATACTCTTAATGAATTCCTCCTGGGCATGGATGCTCCTCAGTCTAGCCACTTCTTCTTGTAGCTTTCTCCCACCTGCTTCCTGAGAGATTCCACCGGCAAACATTTTTTCACACTGGACCCAGCCTGGCTTTCTCAGATTGGGAAACGCAGGCCATGGTCTCTGCAAAGCTACACCAGGATTTGGGTATAGGAATCCATGGTCAGGTTCTCTGTCTGGATGCAGGTGCAGGAGACGGAAGCAGGGTTGGCACTTGTGGTGCGGCCCTTCCTAATCATAGCTATTATATTATGATTCCCTCTTACAAACCCCCTCTCAAACTTTCCTATTTGTGGTCCCCTGTTCGCTAGCTCCCCTTAGTCGCTTATCAGAGTGGAATTCATAACCTCATATTCACACGCTGGAATCCTCATGTGCATGGGGAATGGGCACAGGATCCATTCAGACATTTTTAAGGGAACATGCAACTTGACCATTTTAGTGCCTGCAACTGCTGAATTTTGAGCAAAGGAAGGTGAGAGCTTTTATATAAAATATCTTGCAAAGGGAAATCCTGAACCAGAAAAAAACTGAAATGGGATAAGAACTGGATATTCCTATAAAGCAAATTAAGAACCCCCAAATAGGTTCTCTTTCAGCGCTGATCCATTTTAATTAACCTGAGAAAGCAAGCTATGTTTCCTGCCCTTCTACTAGTATACACCTGTGGTACTTTCCAGCCAACATCGGGTTTGTCCCATGGATGCACTGAGACATGGAAGATGCTACTGTCTGTTAAGATCATGTAGCTTAATGTTTGTCTGTTGTGGCATAAATGGACTGGTTTGTGTGTCTAGTTTGGGTATGAAGGAAGAGTGGCTGAAGTGCCTGTAGACTAAAGGCCGTCGTTTATCAAGATTAGATTGTCTTGTTTTCTTTTGGTGACTAGAGCCACTGCTGAGTTCTCTTCTGCGGAGGATGCCAGGGTTGGAGGCTCTGGAGATCATGCAGTTAGTGAACTGCCCGGAATCCTTCACTCCAGACATGCGGTGCATCATGGGAGAGTCGCCCACAGTACAGGGCTACTTTGTCTTGGCTGGAATGAACTCCGCTGGTGTCTCTTTCGGTGGGGGAGCAGGCAAGTAAGTGGCTCACCAGTATAGTGCAAGAGGCACGGTGGTGTTTTGTGTACCACAAGATGATGATCAAATTCTGCATATGTAAAACTCTGTCAATTCATGGGAGCCTGAGCTTAGCTGATAAAGCAGCCTGGATTACCAAGGAACATGGCATTATTTAGGGTGAAGAGCATCTTGCATTTTCTCTGATTCCCTTCTCTGGGGGGGTTTCAGACTCCTAATCAGGTTATTGTCTTTCCCTATGCATCATCTTTAGACTCCACATACCAAGGACCAACAGCTTGCTGAAGACCAATGAGGCTCCTTGCAAAGCCCACCAGTCATAGACTCAGAGATCATAGAATCATAGAAGGTTAGGGTTGGGAGGGACCTCAGGAGATATCTAGTCCAACTCCCTGCTCAACGCAGGGCCAACCCCGAGTAAATCATCCCAACCAGGGCTTTGTCAAGCCGGGCCTTGGAAACTTCCAAGGATGGAGATTCCACCACCTCCCTAGGTAATCCATTTCAGTGCTTCACCACCCTCCTAGAGAAAAAGTTTTTCCTAATATCCAACCTAGACCTCCCTGACTGCAACTTGAGACCATTGCTCCTTGTTCTGTCATGTTCATTTACCCAGCTGGCAGAAGTAAATGCTGAACACAACACAGCTCACCTTGTCCCTTGTGCACAGGCTTGGTGCGTTTTCTCTGTGGTGCTACCACATGAGGGGAATAATTCCTAAATCCTAGACCTGCAAGCCAGCTTCTCTCAGACCAGATTGTTCAGGTGACTCAACAGAGTTAATTTTCACTAAAAACACAGGTGATAAAGTATTTTGTATTATAAATACTAAAGTGAGTTAACTGTGGGTTAAAGGTGCTGGATTCACAGCCACAGATACTCATTTATTTATTCCCTAAACAAACTTCCCCCACACTTCCTTCTGCCAGTGTGCTAGGGTTGTGATGACTTCCTGGTAGATTAGACTTGCACACAAATCTGGGGATTTAGACATATTTGTATACAGTAGAATCTCAAAGATACAAACACCAAAGTTACGAAGTGACCGGTTAACCGAACACCATGTGAAACTGAAAGTTAGCAATCAGGCAGCAGTGGAGGAAGGCCAGGGGAAGCAAATTTCTGTATTATACTGTGACTGTATTGCCATTTTAGGCATGCAGAACAGAAGCAGCCTGGGGTCTGTGCTGTTTCCCATAAGCCAAGGGCGCTATTTCACGCCCCCTTACACCCTGCCGGGAGGGGGAAGCTGTTTTCACCACCACCCCCAGTCTGGAGGGTCAGTCCTGAGCCAGAGAAAGAAGCTGCCACAGGGAGCTACTGAGCTGCTGCTGTTGCAGCCAAAATCTGGCTTGGAGCTGGAATGGAGGAGCTGCTCTCTGGAGGAGTTTTAAAGGGCCACAGCTGGTGCACCAATGCGACCCAAGCTTTGCCCATGGCTGCTCTCCTGAATCCTGCGAGCACCTCTGGGAGTGCAAGGGGCAGGGGAGGGAGGGGCACTGACATAGCTTTCTGCTTGTATTTTCTAATGACCAGTTTCAAACACCTCTGCTATTGTTTCTGCCAGCCAACTCTTCTGTTCTGCTTTAGTTTAGGCTGCTCTCTCTCTTCCTTTAGCTTTCTGTCATTCTGATTTGACAGGTGTCTGGAGTACAACTTCCAGGCCTTGATTAGTCACTCCCAGAGGTATAGCCAAATGTAACCTCCGACTTGGCCTGGGTAGCCCACAACAGATACTGGAAATGGCAAAGCAATTGGCCCCCTAATCCCATATTAATCATACTTCAACACTCCCTGCTTTATGTAGGCTAAGGATATAACATAATGTCAGCAATGTTAGCAGTCTGATGCTCTGTGGTTTTATTTGCATTGTGTCCTTAGCTTCCATTGCTCTGTGTAGTAAATTTCATTGCAGTGGGAAGTTGTTAATTCCGTTATTTGGTGGCTGGTTTAGTTTTAGATTGAGTCTCCCTGCTCCTATTGGTGTCTGTATTATGGAAATCTTATTCAAAGCTCTTCCTATTGCAAGAAATGCTGGTGCCCAAATTGCCCTTACTCCTTGACTTCAGAGATAGACTCTTGCTCGAAGTACTTCAAGTAATATCCAAATCCTCCTTGGTTTTTGCCTCCAAACAGGTACCTGGCTGAATGGATGGTAAATGGCTGCCCATCAGAAAATGTTTGGCCTCTGGACCTGAAGCGCTTTGGTGCCCTTCAGAGCAGTCGCACTTTCCTCCGTCACCGTGTCATGGAAGTAATGCGTAAGTAACTTTCCAGTGTACTCACTATTCTAGTCTAGACAGGTTCTTATACTGCGCTTATCACTGTAGTATCCAAGCATCTGTGACATGTAGTTCTCTTATCCTCTCCGCAGGCGGGAGAAATGTTATTCAGTGGAGTGTCTTGTTTTGATAGGGTTTTAGGTTTATACAAATATATGTACTCATGTTAGAAAAGGCAAGGTCTAAGAATTGCACCTTACCCTTGGAGTGGAAGGTGGTGAGGTTTGTGATGGCTAACACTAGCATTCACAGAGGTCTGTAGGACTCTCTCTGCTGCACCTTTTCTCCTCCCAGCATTGAATTGCAATCATTCTCAGGGCTACTTTCTCCCTTCTGGTCCTCCACATGGCAGTGCAGCCTTTGCCCGGTAGGAAAAAACGCCTGGCTTCCTCATTGGTTGTCAGTAGCACTCCACTAATTTGTTCCAGAGAGATGGTCCTGCAGACACTTTTGTACCTCTCTGCTCACCCAACATTCTTTGGACCATGTGTTTTTTCTCCTGGTTAACATATCTTCTGCATGGGAGTTCTGTGCATGGCTGGCTAAGACTCCAGTAGAGTAAAGACAGTGTAGAATGCTGGATTATCTGTAATTTGAAGTCTTTAAATCAAGATTTGAGAACTTAATTAACTAGCTAGACATTATGGGTCTATTACGGGACTGGGTGGGAAAGGTTCTGTGGCCTGCGATGTGCAGAAGGTCTGACTAGATGATCATGATGGTCCCTTCTGGCCTTAAAATCTGAGTCTATGAATGCTTGGGACAATACATTGCTTTTAAATAGAAACTTTCATAATGTGAAAATGCAAATGTCCCAGTTTAGGAATATTGAGTCTAATGATCTTTATCAGTTGCGAAGATTTTATAGACATACTGTCAGAGGGGAAAAATGGCTCAGCTGCTGCTGTCTGTATTTTCCCTCGTGCCACAATTTCTAATCAGTTGCGACCCATGATCTTGTGTATTAAGTGCTTTGTAGGGGTGAGGCCCAAACTTATGTGTTTCTTCCTATCGTTGGGTAATCATGAATGAAACAAAACTGAGCTTCACTGAAGAGTAGCTTTAGATGGAAAGAGTCCTGCCCCATTGTTTTTAAAGATGGAGGTAAGGGAGTATGATTGAACAGAAGTGACAATCAAAAGAGGAATCAAAGGCTATCAAAAGGCCTAAGCTAAAAATATGTGTTTTAAGGTCAGAGCAAAAGAATTGCAGGGTAAAATTCTTGGGCTCACTTATGTCCAAACCCCCCCCCCCCCCCCCCCCCCAAAAAAAAAGTTTTACAGTACTTTCTTCTCCATTCCAAATTTGGCACTCATTCATATCATCGTACATCCTGAGTAACACCACTCAGTTGCTGTAGCTATACTGCATAAATTAACACCATATTCAGCCCGTGATCTTCTCATATTTTGTATTCTAATTCAAACATCCCTCTCTTCTCTTCACCACCGCTCCTGCCTGGACACTGGTTCAGTACTATATAAGGGTGGCAAAAGTGCCAGTCACGATGCAGAGAGGAGAGGTGTATTCAATTAAATATTTCTGTTCTGTATTTGGAAAGAAGCAAGAGGTTCTATTCATATCCTACCATGATAAGCAAATACTTTCTATTCCATCAGTAACTAGGGAAGATGTTAAACAGTAGCTACTAAAGTTTAACATATTTAAATCAACAGGACTAGATAACTTGTATTCAGGAGTATTAAAGAATTGGCTGAGCAGCTCTCTGAACTACTAATATTGATTTTTAACAAATCTTGGGGCACTGGGTAAGTCCCAGAGAAGTGGAAAGAAGTTAATGTTGTATCAGT
The DNA here is from genome assembly GCF_026122565.2 of Emydura macquarii macquarii. Lineage (NCBI taxonomy): Eukaryota > Metazoa > Chordata > Testudines > Chelidae > Emydura > Emydura macquarii. Next base: position 284,198 of record NW_027133538.1, read on the forward strand.
ATTTTAAAATAAGGGTAAATGAGACTTTGGTAACTATAGGCTGGGTATCCTGACATCATTCCCAGGCAAAATCATGGAAAAGTTGATACGGGATGCAATCATAAAGGATGAAAGGATGGTAGCATAATTAGTGCTAGTCAACATGGTTCTGTGGAAAATAAGTCTTATCAGACTAATTGGAGACCCTGTTATGATGAGATTACAAACTGGATCGATAAAATTAACTGTACATAAAATGCTTAGACTTCTGTAAGTCTACATGATGTTCTGATTGGTTTTATATAGTGGTACTTTTTTTAACGTAGTTCATATTACGTTGATTAAAAACAAGTTAACTGATAGATCTCAAGAAATAACTGTAAATGGGGAATCATAATCCTTTGGAGATGTTTCTAATGGAATCTAGTGGAGATCTGTTCTCAGCCAGTGCTGTTCAATATCTTTTTCAATAATCTGGAAGAACATATAAAATTATTGCTGGCAAAATTTGCAATGACACAAAAATTGGTGGCAAATAACAATGGGCTCATTTCTGCAGACTGATCTGGATTTCTTGGGCTAATCTGAACAAGGTGCATTTTAATGCAGCCAAATACAATACATCTAGGAACAAACATATTTACAAGATGAGTGACAATATCCTGTAATGCAGTAATTCTGAAAAAGACGTAAAGGTAATGGTAGATGACCAATTGAATATGAGTTCCCATTGTGATAATGGTAGCTAAAAGGATGAATGTAATCTTGGATGTATAAGCAGGGGATTATCAAATAGGAATAGGGAGATTTTATTATCTCTGTATACAGTTTTAGTGAGGCTGTTCTTGGAATATGTTGTCCAGTTCTGGTACCCATACTTCAAAAAGGAGGTTAAAAAATTGAAAGGTTCAGAATACAGCAACAAGAATGCTATGAGGTCTGGAAAGCCTGCCTGATAGCATGAGACTTAAGACACTCAACCTCTTTAGTGTGTCCAAAAGTTGGTTAAGAGATGGATTGATCACAATCTGTAAGAACCTAAAGGGGGAAGAGATTTCTGACAGTGTAGAGTACTCTTTAATCAAGCAGGAAAAGGCAATGGTTAGAAGCTGAAACTAGACAAATTCAGGCTTAAAAAAAACAAGATGCAAACTTTTGGCAGTGAGGATAATTAGTTATTGGAACAACTTCCATAGAGATGTGGTGGATTTTCCATCACTTGAAATCTTTAAATCAAGACTGGATGTCATTCTAAAAGATGTCCTATAGCTCAGTTATAAGTTATGGGCTTGATGCAGAAATTCCTGAGTAAGAATTTATGCCCTGTGTTATATGGGAGATCAGAGTGGATGATCATAGTGGTTCCTTCTGGTGTTTAAAATCTGGCATGTGTGCCTAGCTGCCATGGCATAGAATTTGGGGGCAGGCTGGTGAGAGAAGTACTGTAGAATAGGTACATTTTAACTATTAGAAAGGAATGTATGTGGGGAAGGGCAGCCTTTATAAGGAACCTGGGCTGAAGTGTTAACAACTTAGCTGATAATAGGCCATCCTTGACCATTACAGCCCTGATATATGATCTAAAGGTTCCCCGTTGGGACTTCCAGACTGGCAGGCAGCTGCGTACTTCCCCTCTGTATGATCGCCTGGATGCCCAGGGAGCCAGATGGATGGAGAAGCATGGATTCGAGAGACCCAAGTACTTTGTCCCACCGGGGAAAGGTGAGATCATATTCTGCTCTGCATAGAGCATTCCTATTGATTTAATGTGCATCATTGCAGTCAGCTTATTAATTGTTCTCTTGCCTACCATAGATCTACTGGCTCTGGACCAGAGCAAGACCTTCTACAAACCAGATTGGTTTGAAATTGTGGGGTCAGAGGTCAAGTGCTGTAAGGAAGCTGTGTGTGTAATTGACATGTCCTCTTTTACCAAGTTTGAAATAAGTGTAAGTACTTAAGGGGTGACAAAGGGACAGACTGGCAAATGCTGTCTTTTATGGTCTGTTTGTTGCTTTCCTAAAATGTTATATGCACCATTGGGGATAGATATAGGAGGAAGAACTGTATGGTCAGTTTCAGCTTTTACCACATTCTGATTGTATTATTAGTATTTATTTATACTACTTTTTGTGGTTTAATTTAGAGCATTTGTGACACTTATTAATTAGAATTAATAGACTTACCTTTCTGAAAGTTCTTGGCTACTATGATGTTATGTGAAAAGCCTTAGTCATCTGTGTAATTACTATTCTGAACTGAGAGGCTTTTGGTGGGATGAATCATAGGTGCTATATAGACTAGCCTCTATGAGTTTGCTTGCCCTGCAGGAACTAGTTGCTCAGCCTACTGACCTGATCCTCTCTCCCTGTCTCAATCCCTGCAGTCTACGGGGGATCAGGCACTGGAGGTTCTGCAGTATCTCTTCTCGAATGACCTGGATGTGCCAGTCGGCCACATTGTACACACAGGCATGCTCAATGAAGCAGGAGGGTATGAGAATGACTGCAGCATTGCACGATTAAACAAGCGCAGGTAAGTCTGTACTGCAGCATTCTTATTTAACAGTCATTCCCACTGTGTTTCTGGCATTTATCTCAGTTTCCTTAGTAACTCTTATTACAAATAAATCAGCTTCTTAATTTTCTTTTCTAGCTTTTTCATGATTTCTCCTACTGACCAGCAAGTCCACTGTTGGGCCTGGCTCAAAAAGCACATGCCTAATGACAGTAACTTGCTCTTGGAGGATGTGACTTGGAAATATACCGGTAAGACATGCCAGGAGGCAGAAGTGGTTATATGCCATAAAATTCTGCTTGCTTTTTTTGATTGTCACTGCACACTAATCATTTGTTTAAAGTATCCACCATGATACTCAGGTCTCTTTCCTGAATGGTTACATATAACCCAGTAGTGTGTCTGCGTAGTTTAAACTGTTCCTTCCTATGCATACGCTTGGACATCACTTCCATTTCCACACAGGCTCCCAAGAGAGCATCTAGCTGACCCCTAGAAGATCTTTTTTTCATTTCTAGTTTCTGCGAATCTCTATAAGCCTTGTGTCTGTTGCCCATAGCAACAACTGCATAATTTATCCAAAATCATAGAAAACAGACTGAAAAAAGGTAAGATAAGTATGTGGCCAAATGCAACCTTCCTCTTCATCCATCCCATTACTCAGTAGTAGAAAACCTTTTCCTTTCTCCATCTAGCTCTCAATCTGATTGGCCCTCGTGCAGTGGACGTCCTGTCAGAATTATCCTATGCCCCAATGACTCCAGAACACTTCCCCTCTCTCTTTTGCAAGGTGGGTGACTTGTATTTACAGATGAGATTACAGATATTTAGAATTACTGAGGTAACTGAACTAGGTACTTAGCAATACTCAGTGTGGGTAGTTTTATTACCTCCCTTTAAAATCTACTTAGTGAATATACAGCAGAACTTATTTGAAATGGACTTTATTCCATGTAGCTATAGTTCTGATTGATATCTCAATGTATTTCATAGTAATGGAATACAAAGTCGAGAGTCACTGGTAGCATCTAGGATCAATTTCTATGGAGTCACCATCCCTGCACTTTACTATTAAAAGACTCAGCAGATGCCTTTGTGTTGTGCAGCCTTTTATGTACAGGCTTGAGACTACAAGCCTCTGTCTAGATCTTGCTCAAACTTCATTGCTATGACAACACTTGAGTCATTTAATAATTGTTTAGTTCTATCTTCGAGTGATTGCTTATATCCATTCCAATATAGGTGTGTGCACACCACAGTGCACGGTTCCTGGAACTTTTTTCCCCTTAGCAGACCCTGTAGGGCCGACTCTGGTGCCCCCTGGAGTGCCCTGCACATGCCGCAGCACATGAGGCACTGCTGGCCCTATGCCCCCTCAGTCTCTTCTTTCCGCCCATGACGGTGGGATGGAACTAGCACTTGCTCTCTGCAAGTGCCATTCCCCTTCTTTGAACTCTTTGTTAATCAAAGTACCTAGTTAGTTTAAGTAGTATGTTAACTGCTGTAGTTTAGGAAGAAGTCCCTGACCGACTTAAGGTGGCCGGGCTATGTCCCGGCCGCCTGGGTTTAACCGCCCCCTGCCCTTCCCACTCAATACCTTAAGTGCCTGGGGGGACAGAAGAAAAGAGTAGGATATGCAAGGCTTTTAAACAGTGAGCCAGAGCAGAGAGATCAGGTTTAAAGCCTTGCTCCTATAGCAGCGCTCCGCTCTGTGTCCAAGTCGTCATGCTCCCCCTCGGTGCGGAGCGCATCATCGGCAACGTCGGCACCGGATTCCACTCGGCATGGAGCAGCATCCCCAGTGCCGACGAGGAGAGAGCATGGAGCGCGGACACTCCCCTGCGCCGTGGGTACGGGCAGGATTGAGGACAGAGATGCATCAGCCATGACCCGTCGAGTCCCCTCCGGGTCTGCATCTCTGAGCAGGGGTCCACCCCCGACTCCTCGGAGTGGGAGAGTGCCCCTGCCAACGCGGCGGTCTGGCGGCATGAGCCTTGTTGGCCGGCCTATGCCATCTCCTCCACACACACACACCCCTCCCCCCCCCCGCCGAGGGAGAAGGGGCCGGGGTTCCCGGGGCAAGCCCGCGTGGGTCCCCCTGAAGGGCGGTGGAGATCCCCGGTACGGGGAGGACGATCTCCTGCCAGACGGCCACTGGGGGTAGAACGAGGATGCTCCCCCAGCAGGTCGGCACTGCTGCAACCCTACCTCGGTACCGAGCCCCCAGGGGCAGTGCTGGTTCCACCAGCGGTGGCAGGCCTCTCAGGCACCGCTGCCCCAGGCGGTGCCAGAGCTCCCAGCGGCAGCGAGGCTCCTGCTGGCAGCGGGGCTCCTGCCGGCTCTGCATCCCCAAGCGGGGCCGGAGCCCCTAGCAGCAGTGGGGCTCCTGCCGGCTCCGCACCCCCAAGGGGGGAAAAAAAAAAAAAAAAAAAAAAGCCGGGGCTTGCAGTGGGGCTTCACGCTGTGCTGCAGCTCTCCATGAGGCTGAGGGCTCTTTGGAGCAGCCCCTCAGCGGTAAGCAGCAAAAGCACGGTCCCTGGCATGGGCACGGCACCCGGGACCAAGGATGGCTGCCTGTGTGGCGGCTCGGGTTCTACGAGGTGGGGGGGCAGTCGTCGAAACGGCCGACGCCCCCACAAGGTGTCCAAGCAGGCGGCAAAAGTGCTAGTAGGGGTACAGTCCATGCCCTGGCACAGTCTTAGGCCCATAAACACCGCTCCTCAGTTGAGTCGGACCCCATGGAGGCACCCTCTATGGGTGCACCCCTTCGGCAAGGGGAGCACCCGCAAGACTTGCCTCGGTAGTCCTATTATCCTGGATGCCAGAGACTAGTATGCCGCCCTTGCCCTAAAAGGACGCGTACTTTCATTGGTCCATCCTCCGGAGCCAACAGTGGCTGGCTCCTACTACCAATTTCAGCCTGCCCCTTGGCCTACCTTTGGCTCCAAGGGTGTTCACCACTTGCGTGGTGGAAATGGCGGCCCACCTGAGGCGAAAGGATATGCAAATCTTTCTCTACCTGGACAATTGGTTGATAGGGGGTAGGTCCAGGTTCCCAGTGCAGGTCAGCGCGACTCAAGCTGCTCCACGTGCAGCAGGCCGGGGTCTGCTCATAAACGAACAGACATCCACTGACCCCAGTGAAACGCATAGAATTCCTTCGAGCCACCCTGGATGCTCCCCAGGCAAAAACCTTCCTGCCTCAGCCATGTTTTCAGGTGCTGGTCTCTATCATCTCCCAGCTGCACTGATACCCCATGACAACAGCCAGGCACTGCCTACTGCTGTTAGGCTACGTGGCGGCCTGCACATACATAGTGAGGCTAGCTCGCCTGAGGCACAGGCCACTTCAGGCATGGTTCACCTCGGTATATGTGCCGAGCAAACACCCACTGAACTGGGTGGTCCAGTTCCCCGCCCGCCCTAGACTGATGGAGATTCCCCAGGGCAGTAGGGAAGGGCGTTCCCTTCATGGAACTGATCCCGTCGGTCACCTTAAGCTCTGATGGCTTGTGTGTGGGATGGGAGCCAACATGGATGCCAACCTGAGCACTTGGGGGCTCTGGTCAGTGGAGGAAAAGTGCTTGCAGGTCACCATGGGGGAGCTGAGAGCCATTCGCCTAGCGTGCAGGCTGTTCCTCTGATCCCTGACAGGCGGAGTGGTGCAGGCACTGCCGGACAACACTGCAGCCTTTTTACATGAAGAGGCGGGGGGTCCTCCCTGCGAGGAAACTACCCGTCCGTGGGGCTTTGCCATGAGGCACGACTCCTCTGGGCTGCCTCTCACCTCATGGGGGTGAGGAGTGACGAGGCGGATCGCCTCAACTGGTCGTTTCTATCCCACCACGACTGGTCGCTGCACTCAGGGGTAATGACTGCAATCCTCCAGAAGTGGGGTGTCCCCCAACTGGATCTGTTCGTGTCAGTTTGGAATGCGCAGTGCCAAGGCTCGGCTTGTGCCGGGGTCATGAGACTGGGTTGGTTTCAGATATGTTCCTCAGTAACAGGACGGGGACCCTCAGGTATGCGTTCCCACCCACTCCACTCCTGCCAAAGGTCTTACTGAACGTAAACAGAGGCAAGGCAGATGTCCTATTCACTGCTCTGGCCTGACTGAGCCAGCGCTGGCTCAGCATGCTGCTGGACCTTTCGTTCGCCCCACCCATGGGGCTCCCGAGGCGGCATGACCCTCTCTCCCAGGACCACAGTCGCCTGTTGCACCCGGTCCTGGATTCCCTGCAGCTCATGGCCTGGAGGCTCTGTGGCTGATGGAGATAGAGGGAGCCTGCTTGGTGCAGGTCCCACAACTCCTGCTGGACAGCAGGGACCCTTCTACACAGGTCGTGTATCAGGCTAAGTGGTCATAGTTTACCTCTTGAGCGGAGTCCTGGGGCATTCCGCCAGCCTCTTGCCTCCACAGGCGACCCTGGAGTACTCCAGGGTCTGGTGCTGGCCTAGTTGATGGTCCACTTGGCAGCTATTTTGGCCTTCCATCACCCACTAGTTGGGAGATCCCCGTTCTCCCATCCCACATTGGTCAGGGTGCTCAAGGGGGTGGAGAGGCAGTATCCCCAGGTCCACAACTCAGTGCCTCCCTGGGATATCAGCCTGGTCCTCTCGAGACTCATAGGGCTCTCCCCCTTGGAGCCCATGGCTTCATGCCCTCTGCCGCGCTTCGTGGACGGTAGCCTTCCAGGCGGTCATTACATCAGCTTGGGGGGGGGTCTCCAAAATTAGGGCCTTGAGCTTGGAGCCCCCTTATACACTATTCTATACAGATAAACTGCAGTGGAGATCACGCCCGACCTCCAGCCTGGGTTGGTTTCTGAATCTCGTTGTAACCACGATTGATCTCTCCCTCTGTTTTTCCCAAACTGCGTGGTTTGGGGGAGGAGTGGAGATGGCATTCGCTAGACGTGAGACGAGCCCTGGCCTGCTACAGTGAAGACATGGCCGTTCCAGAAATTGGCGCAGCTCCTCGGCGCGGGGGGGGCGGACCGGATGAAAGGATCACCTGTCTCCACCCAGCACATCTCCGTGTGGATCGCATCCTGCATCAAGCGCTGCTATGAGTAAGCGAATGTGCCGCTGCTGGGTTTCATCACAGCACGTTCACCCAGAGCTAAGGCCTCATCTGCGGCTTTTCTGGAGAGAGTGCCACTGCAGGACATCTGCAAAGCAGCCGCCTGGTTGTCGGTCCACACCTTCGTGTCCCACTACGCCATTGTTCAGCAGGCGAGAGAGGACGTAGGATTCGGCAGAGCCATGGTGAGGTCAGCTCACCGGTAACTCCTACCCACCTCCGAGGTATGGCTATTTAATCACCTATATTGGAATGGATATGAGCAATCACTCGAAGATAGAAAACAAGGTTACTTACCAGTAACTATTGTTCTTCGAGATGTGTTGCTCATATCCATTCCACACCCACCTCCAGTCCCCGCTGTCAGAGTTGGCAGAAAGGAGGGACTGAGGGGGCATAGGGCCGGCAGTGCCTCATGTGCTGCGGTATGCGCAGGGCACTCCAGGGGGCACCAGAGCCAGCCCTACGGGGTCTGCTAAGGGGAAAAAAGTTCCGGGAACTGTGCACTGTGGTGTGCACACACCTATATTGGAATGGATATGAGCAACACATCTCGAAGAACAACAGTTACTGGTAAGTAACCTTGTTTTACACTGGATAATGTATCGTTATTGGATTCATAGATCCAAAATACCTTGCATGCAGCTTCACTTGCAAGAATGCCTGAGAAACAGGTTAAAACATAGGTTAGGTTTTTAATGCAAAATTGTCTTTGAAAATATGGCAATTTTGTTTGAGCTGGACAGTCAGGCAGTAAGTTTGAAGCGAAAGGATCTGCACAGCCTAACAGAAAAACAATGTCACAGTATGGGAGTAGCCATAACGTGTTCAGTGCAAATAAGAGAATTTTTCCTTCAGTTTTTCCACCAAAGTATAGAAAACTCCCTGTAATTTTCCAGATGCCGTGCTTCAGGGATGTGTCAAAAAATAAAGCAGAAGCTCTGCACTTTGTGTGGGTTGCAGTCTGTATTTTTCTTAATAGAAATCATGGTTAGGAAGGTTCCAGATGATAAAGCATCCATTTATCTTAAGTTTCTTGAGCAAATAGTTGGCTTTCATCCTTCTAAGAGACTTAAAGTTTCTCTCAACGGGAACAGTTACTTACTTTTCATAATGCTTTTTGGGTAACTGGCACAGGCTGATTATACTAGGAGTCAATTAGGAGTTTTGTTCAGTACCACATAATTATAGTGAGGTGTTGGTATCTGTCTCCATGGCAACATTCTAGTACTTAAGGCATACACTTGTGTAGTGCACAGATGAGTGACTTGGAATGCCTGGATTATTTTGGTGTGTGTTTGTATATTTTGGGTGGGTTGTTTTTGTTTTTTTTAGATGTTCCTTAGCTTTCCCCCTCCTGCCTCCAAAACCCACATATTGTTAACAGAGACAATCCAGTGTCTATTCTCTGATACCTCTGAATAGAGAGTATCCATAGACAAAAGAGGTTTTCCACAGGCCCTGGTCTCTAATAACCTCAAAATGAATTATGCCTCTCCCTTCCCACACAAGATCCACTCTCTTGTGCTCTGATGAAACTCATCTTAAAATAAGAGGTGGATGTCCACAGCCTTGCCAATATTTGATTGATATGAATGTGGGCCTCTTGTTGATGCTGCTTATGTGTGAAATTAGAAATGCAGCTCTTCCTGCATCCAAGTGTGTTTGTAGATCCTATCTCCCAGCAGCCCCTTTGGCATTAATGTTTATGCCTTTCATAATGAAATCTATGTTAGGGTAAGTAGCAAATGCCCTGAAAGCCCATCAACTTCAGGAAATAGGAACTGATCAAATCTCCTTGTTTAAATTAAACTACGCTTTTGGCATGAGCTAAGATGAGGAAAGGGAAAAGGTTTAGCCAATGGGGTTTGCATTGTGTGTGTGGTGTCCAGGTTCTAGATCTCACTTGCCATGTTCCAGTCTGAACTTTGCCCTCTCTCTTTAACTCCACCTTTCTGCAGGAAATGAGCGTGGGGTATGCTAATGGGATCCGTGTGATGAGCATGACACACACAGGAGAACCTGGATTCATGCTATACATCCCTATAGAGGTAGAGTGGTTTATAAACATTAATCAGTTAGTACAATCCTTAAGTCTTTAACCAGTAACATTTCCATCTTAACCATACAAAGATGAATAGGCTTTTTTCCTGCTTGTTGTAGATATAGTTAACATTGACCCTTTGGTTATGGAAAATGGTATTTTGTAATCTGAAATATACAAGTGCCTTTGCTAGGAGCTCTGAATTCTGGAAGTGAAATTAATGCTGCCTACATTCAGTCGAATGTGTTTGCTTGTTAGAGTCAGTACTTAGCCATGTGTATAAAAGGTAGTTTTAGTAGGCTGGACTTTATTATTTTCTGCCCTTGGAGTCCAAATCATACTGCTGTAGTTCTTATAGTGTATGTAAAAGATCAAATACTGTTGTGTAATCATTGGCTCTAAGTGCAAGGTCTGGGCCTTATGAAATTGAGACAGAAGGAGGTGAGTGTAGGGAAACTACCGTGTATTCAGCGCAAGATTATGGCAGTGGAATGTTGTTCAGTTATGGGAATAATGGACCATTCAATGGAAATAATAGCTGGCAAATTTAAGAACAAATAAATGAACAACTTCATACAGCATGTAGTCACGCTGTGGAAGTCACTGATTGCGGAGGATCAATGTCCCATACTGTCGCTGGATTTTAAAGATGGCTGCGTAATTATATGTCCATTATTTCTAGTAATGCTACGTTAGACAAGGTAATCAAATCTCTGTCTTTATTGTGTGAGCTGATCTCTGCAGACGACAGGAAGGAGTTTCCCTGCTTTGTGCAGCATTACACAATTGGGCAGATACCTTGTGCAGGCTTTCACTTTCCTGTGAAATATTGCTCCGGAGACAGGGTACTGGAGTCTGCCTCGTGGTGTGGCAGATTTTCTGTCTTCTCTGATGCTGTGTGCGCTGGTAATCCTGAGGTGTTAATTCTTCTCTGCAGTATGCTCTGCATGTGTACAACGAGTTGATGAGTGTGGGACAGAAGTATGGAATTCGGAATGCTGGTTATTATGCACTTCGCAGCTTACGCATTGAAAAGTTTTTTGCGTTCTGGGGCCAGGATCTGGACACTTTCACCACCCCCTTGGAATGTGGACGCGAATTCCGCGTGAAACTGGACAAGGTACCGTGTATGAGGCTGGAACCAGCTCTCTCAGCAGTGTTTGCATGAGAACAGGCAGGATACATAGAATTGAAACAGAGAAGACAAAGCAGTACTGCCATGAAAAGAAAGTGCTCTCTACCGGGATAAATACTCAGCACAAATATTTTCCTGGGGAAATGGGGAACTTGTGTGTGAACATATTTTGCCTGTATTAATGACTGATTCTGTTGCATCTTGAAAAGATGCTAGAAATCACACACATGCTGCACCCTCCAGCCTCTTGTGTGCTAATCTCAACACAGCCTGTGTGCAGTGTGAACCTTTTTTTGGACATTAGGAAAAAGTTTTTTACTAGGAGGGTGGTGAAGCATTGGAATGGGTTACCTAGGGAGGTGGTGGAATCTCCATCCTTACAGGTTTTTAAGCTGAGGCTTGACAAAGCCCTGGTTGGGATGATATAGCTGAGGTTAGTCCTGCTTTGAGCAGGGGGTTGGACTAGATGACCTCCTGAGGTCCCTTCCAACTCTAATATTCTATGATTCTATGATTCTATGATAATGTGGCTGCTTGTGTGCCAAGCTTAATTGATGGTGCCAGCACAGCTCATGGAACAGGATTCGAGGTCAGTTCAACAGCCTAGGGAAGCCCAAGAGCAGCAAACCATAGTTTGTGCAGGGATCATCCATAAATAATCACTTTTATGGCAGGGAGTAGCTTGAAATCAGAGTGATGATGTTTTTTGGGTGCTGGTGAGAGAATTAATTTTAGAATCTGGGTGATGATCCTTACCTGTTATAACCACTCTCTGGCTGCTAAAACTTGGGCTCTCAGTTGCTTGAGAGGTAGTAGAATGCCTGATTTTGTCCTGTTTGCAGGGGTGAGAGCCCTCTTTGTAAAGTAGCGACTCCAGGAACTTGATCCCATTGATCTGGTGTTGTAAGGTTTGATTTGCCTTTTCGTTCTGGGCTCCCTTTTGTCACTCTCTCAGCAGCATGTACCCTACTCAAACCATGTGATTGGGATGGCAGGTAAGGTCTCCAGAGAGTGAAGTCATGCTCCACAACCAGAGCAGAGGGAAGATCTGCACCTTCCCCGTAGCTATTTCTGGCCTTGCTTGCTTTTGGGGTGCAGACCTGGCCACCCACTTCCTGCAGTGCGATCTAGTGGTCTGAGTGTCAGGAGATCTGGTTTCTCTTCCTGATTCTGCCACTTGCTGCATGTGACTTCAGACAAGTCACTGAACCTCAGTATCCAGTTTGCCTATCTGTAAAGTGGAGATAACACTATCTGCTGATCTTTGTGACGCGCTCTGCAGTCCTCTGATTGCAAGTAAGGCTGGAGTGATTCTAGAGTAGCTATTCCTGATTAGCTTAATCCTCTTCCAAAAGGAGTTAATGTGGAATAATGCACTCTTGTTATATGAGCATCCAAATGCTGAGTCAATCAGGAATGTTTATTCTGCTTTAAATCCTACCTTAATATCCTACCTTAATCCAAATTAATTTCACAATATAGACAAGCCGTAAATTGCTTCAGAAGAATAAAAGGATTATCCAGGCTAATCCAGGAAGCAGAGAATGATTGCTTTGTTCTTATAATTTCCAACAATGTGCTTGTGGTGCTATACCACAGAAGAGAGACAAAATCCCATCCTTTTAAAAAATAAACCCACAAAACATATGAAGGGCTGCAGCTGAACTAAGGGAAAACAAGGGATTGAAAGAGAAGGTAATAAATAGAGGGCCAACAGTGGCCATTCTAAAACACCTCTAGGGGGAGAGAGCTGTCAGGCAGCAGTTCTCAGTTTTTTTCCATAGCATGAGACCACACGTTAATAGAGATTGCATGCCTTCCTGTTCCAGACTGTCCCCTCCCACCTGTAACCAGATCATATCTTTGTGGCAGCTACACTAATTGTTTACATTGAATGCAATGCTAAGAAAATACAGTGGGTACATTCAAAAGCTCATTCTGCTTTTAGAATTATTACCAGTTCTGGCGATTAATACATAATAAAACGGGGAAACTGCTGTAACCAGTAATATGGCTAAAACTGGAGTGAATTTAACTGCACCTGCTATGTTTTTGTATTTTTTTAATGCCTTTTGTATGCAGTTCAGCAGCTGAAAAGAAAGAAAGGCAGAAATGTGAGTGGCTCGCAAGTTCTTGTTTCTTTGCAGATGGGAAGGGACCAGTTTCAGTGGGGAGTGATTCCATGCTGCATGGCCCTAGGCTAACCTTGTATCACTAAGCATTTGTCCTTTAAAATCCAGCAGCTGAGTCTGGCACAGATAACATGCCCTTCATCAGATGGCCTTTTCTTCTCTTTCCAGGGGACTGATTTCATTGGCCGGGATGCACTGATGCAGCAGAAGCAGGACGGTGTGTGCAAGCGTTTCACCATGTTCATCCTGGAGGATCATGACACAGACCTTGACCTCTGGCCCTGGTGGGGGGAGCCCATTTACCGCAACGGCCACTACGTGGGCAAAACCACCAGCAGCGCCTACAGCTACACCCTAGAGCGCCATGTCTGCCTGGGTTTTGTGCAGAACTTCGATGAGGAGACCAGGGAGGCGCTGGTGGTGACACCTGACTTCATCAACCGGGGCGATTATGAGATTGACATCGCTGGGCAGCGCTTCCAGGCCAAGGCCAAGCTCTACCCCTTCAGCTCCCTCTTCACACAGCGACGCCGCAAAGACGATATGGAACTGAGTGGCTACCATGGGAAGTAGAACCACTGGGCCCCACCACTTCTCCCTGACAGGCATCTCCATCACCCTCCTCATTGTCTTCCCGAGTGTCTCCTTTATTCTTCAATCTATGTGATTCCTATTCCTTTTCCTCTTCCTCCTGCTGTCTTTCAGTTTTTGAACCTTTTGGGTGTGTTACATTTTGTACATTTTAGAACTGATTTTTCAAACCTTTCCAACCCCTCACCTCACCTCCTTACTCCTTCCCATGCCATGCATCCACACCTCCCTTTCCCCATGGCAGCAGCAAAAGCCCATATGGGAGCAAGCACCTTCAGAAGCCCTAGACCGTACCCCAGTGGCTATTGAGGCATTGAAGTGAAGTCTTGAGGCCTGTACCCCTCCCATCCCCCTGCTGCCTACGGCCTAGAGCAGTATGTGTTGGCTGGCCTGTGACTCTGGTTTCCTGTTGCCTGGTTAAACCCTTTGGTATGACCTCACCTGCTGGTTGCAGTAGAGTGGCCAGACCTACAATAAAGTGGTACACAGGCCAGCCTAGGGGGTTCCTTCTTGCCAGCCAGTTCTTCCTAGATCCTCCAATCCACAATTCGGAGGGGTCAGCGCATGGATGCACATCGCAATAGAATGATCAGCTACCTCACTGGCACCACACAAGATATAATGACAACTTTGTGTGACCAACAGCGAGCAGGCAGGTTTGGTGGGTTCCAGGCTGTCAGTGCCCTCTTCTTTTTCCCTCTGAGGGAGTGAATCTCAGCAACTTCTGTGTTGGGGCACTGAAAGGGAATGGTGTTCTCTGAGTAAGTGAAGATCAGCATGTGCCCTTCACTCCTACAAAGGGACAGAACTTCATATTCTTAGTGAAAATGTTTCTCTCTAACAAGGACAGATACACTAGATTCTTTACTGCTTCTGGAATTATTACAGTGCTGCTTTTGTTTCAGTTGTACAGTGTACAGTCCCCTTCTCTGGATTTTCCTTCTTTCTCCTTCGTTTTGCTTTGTGTATTTGAGTGAGCTCCCTTGGCTGGCTTACACACCAAGCACTAGAGTTGGATGGGAGGGTTGTGTTAGTTTGGGAAATAAGCAGAGGAAGGGATAGAGACTTGCATTTTCAGCAGCTGGGGCCATTTGGAGAATAGAGTTGAGGGACCAAGTTTGGTTCCTTGAACTTGTGGTGCCCTGAGTGCTGCAGAGGCAAAATATTATGCTCTTGGCAGGAGTGGCAGTGTCTCTTAGCTGTGCCCTCTGGCCCATAGGAATTGTTTCCTGCCCTTTTCATCAGATCTGTTGCACTTCTGTCTTCCCCATCACAATAATGCCTCAGTTGAAGGTAGTGGATTCTCTGTGCAGGGTCCTGAGGTTAGAAGAGAAAGTGGGTAAGGATCTTTGAATTGCCTTGCCTCAGCAAAACCTCTCCTCACAGCCATCATGCAGAGAGTCACACAGACGCTCCAGACTACAAAGCTGGGATCCACCCACTCTGAAGCTGACAGCCCTGCATTGATTATAAACAATTATGGTAGAACAGGGAAGAAAGTGGATGAAGAATGTTAAATTGTATCCTGTGGATTTCTCTCTCAAATTCTTCCTTCTCCCATTATGATCTAGATCAGAGTAATGAATTCTCTCTTCCCTTAATTTAAAATTATCCATTAAAACATCTCCAGTAACTCCCTCCCTCCCTCCCCCCACTTCTGGTTCCCCACTCTGTTCTCAGCAGCCTTTCTCCTTCCCATTGGAGCCAGCATCTTTCCATCTACCATGTAGCACCATCTGACATTTATGTGAGCTCGCTGAGCTGGCTGAATTGTTTGTTTTTGCACCAGGAGCCAGAAGTTTACCTGGCTTTGGCACTTGCTTTTCCTGTCATTGGTTGAGCATCACTAATGTTACATTTGAGCCCAGCACTACTCAATACCTGGCTTAGATTCCTGTCTTTTGAAGTTTTTCTCTTTTGGTGGCTTCCATCAAGTCTTCGTCCTACTAGTGTGAAAGTGGTGGTATCCCAGACATTCCCTCCCACACACTGAAAGCTGGCTTTCTGACTGCTGCTGGGGATTGTAGTAGTTGGGGTGGGAGACTGAGACATTTCCATTGTATAGAACTGGTTGCCAGAGGAGGCTTCCCAAATGGTGAAGTGCCCTGCAGAAGCTGTGAAAGCTGGGAGTGGGGCACTAGGAAGGGCATGGTCTAGAGAAGGAATCGGGGACTCAAATGACAGCACTTCTAGGCAGGGACCCTGTTGGCAGGCAGGAGGCAGCCCAGTGTGTGGTCTGCATTGAGGTAGGACATTGATACACTTGCTGTTGATGGCTGCTTCCTTCCTGCAGTGAGATCCTCTATCCTGAACTTGTCTCCCTTTGTAAATAGTAGTTAATACTATTTTAAAAGAAACCTTCTCTCTCTCTCACTTATATAATGTGTCTCCTGCTTCAGGATCCCCAAGTGACTTTCAAGCTTATTCACGTGAATAACTTCCCCCATCATTTGAAATGCAACCACTTCAGGGGGGAATGTGGTGGCCATTGGACAAGACACAGAAGCAGTACTGGGCATAATAGTTTAGTTGTGGAGGGAATATTGTACCTGGTTAATACTGTTTAACTGAAATTTCCCCAGCAGTGGTGTTATCCAAATTGGAATTTGGCCAGAGTACGAGGGTTACCACCCTGGTTTCAACTAAATGAGCCGTAAGGTCTTTTGGGCACTTTTGCAGTGGAATGCATCAGTCACTCTGCACAATCAGTGCTACGTAACAGTTTAGGAGGGAAAATGAAAAATATTGTTTACCATAAAGGAGAATTCTGAGTAGACAGAGTATAACTACCTGAGTTGGAATTCGACCAGGGCACCTTTCACTTTCTTAGGAGGCATATTATGGTGTGGAACCTTTAATGACCACAGCTGGCCAGGAGTACACCAAAAGCCAGTATCTATTACAGTCTCACAGCAATAAGGAATCCCTGGAGAAGAGCATTTTTATATGGCTTTCCTATCTTAAAGAGGTTCATACCTAGGCAGATAAACTTGTCTGTGTAGCATGGGTGACTTTTGCCCTTTTCCCTTTTGCAGAGTAAATGGCTCTCTTTCTGTCCAGGCCTATTTAGCCCTGAAGTACCCATATATGAGGGTGAAAATTTTGTAAAGGTATCCCACAGGTAGGGTGTAATTCCATCCATGTCTGTCTTTTCTTGTTGGGATGATTAAGTGTTACTTTGGTGCTGTTTTGGTAGTAGAAATGAGAAACAGTTTGGCGGTTGGCTGTATCCCAGCTCAGACGCATTCACTCTGCCCTTACCAGTCCTCTCTCTGACTTGTGCTTTATCTCTGCGCCTGTACTCTTTGAATACTGCTCAAGTCTAGTCCTTTCCTTGGTAGATTTTTTTTCTCCCTTTTGTGTTGGTGAGGAATAATTTGACTTTGGCAACTTGAGTGCTTGCCAGAGGACAGTCACATGGTGGATTGTTAAATACAGTACTAAGCACCAGGCTCAAGGAAGGAGCGTCTACCTTTTCCATAATGCTTTCATACCTTTGAAGGGAAACTGCAGTGACAAGATTCTACCCATTGTATCTAATTATAAAGAATAAAGTACATAAGGGATTAAAAAATAACAAATTGGAAGCTGCCATCTTGGCTTTGATGCAAAGTGAGGCTGAAAACAACTCATTAAAAAGCAGTGGGAATCCAAGCTTCAGAAATGCTGCAACAGCGAGTTCGAATGCTTTCTTTTCTTTCTGGTGTCCGATTGACTAAAACGTTTTGTAAATTATGCACTCTCCTTTCTTACAATTTGGAAACTGGGATCTCCAGTGCTGTCTTATAAAGTTGCCACCTTCAGTCTTCTCTCTTGCCCCCAGACTGGCCCCTAACTGGGAAGTATTAAAATAGCAGTGCACTGGGAAAGAAACGACAGCAGCATACGCAGAATAGCGCTACTGAAACGATAGGTGTGGTCTGTCTGCACAGAACTGATTTGTATAAGGAAGTGTTACCTTGGGACCTGATCCTTTACCAAGCATAGTTGTCCTGTTGGTTTCAGCAGGGCTACCTCGTGGGAGGAGTAAAAACTGTCCCCTCTATAGTAACAGGCATCACGCAGTGGGGCTCTCACCTGGGTAATTTCTATACAAACAGGAAATATTTGCAGGGGCAGGCCCTTAGCAGGTCTGACAACTCATGGGAACTTTTGAGCCAATGCTATTTTACACTTAGTTAGCTAAAAAAATTTTTAAAGGATATCTATAGTGATATAGTCAAACACTTTTTGGTATAAACTTATCAAAGCTTAGTGACATGACATTTAAAAATAGCTCTGGGTGCTCCTCTGGCTAGTCTAACTTGTAGCAGTGCTTCTGGCCACATGGTTAGAATTATGACCTGAGAGCAGTAGCAGTGCTCTGTATCTGAATCAGTTTCCTGCCCTGCTTCCCTTCCCAATTCCAATCCATACAACATGCCCTCCTTACTGTTTGTATTGATTGAGCTCTGAGAGGCTGCTTGCTGCCATAGGGGAAGCCCTGAGCCTTTGTCCAAGGAGCTAATGGTTCCCTCTGGCCTTGGACTCTATGAACCTGAGCTTACAATCAAAGGCCTCATATACAGCCACTGACTTTGCATAGACCTCGGGATCACTTGCATGGAGTCAGTTGTACGATCCGGGGCCTAATTAGACAAAGCAATACAGGTAAGTAATGCAGCAAGTGGGCTTATCTCAAAGTGGTGCAAACACTTATATATAACAACCGTTCTTTCTGTAGTGCTGCTTTTTGCACTGCGACGAGCAGTGACAGACTTCATATGGGAAGTGTAATTTTAACAGTGATTTGTACAGGGAAAAAATATTGTCTTGTGCTCTTGTTTAGCCTGTCTTGTAGATAAAGAAGCGATATATATAATATATATATATTTTTTTTTTTTTTTAAAGTTGTGTGGTTTTTACATTAGAAATCCAGGTTCTGTCTAGCCTGGAAGACTCCGTGAGGACTGGAGAGCTAATGAAATATTGGTATCCCAATTCAACTGTGCAGTTGAGAGAAGAAAGAATTTTTAATTAGACTGTTTAAATCTGGTTTTGAGAACACCTATATAACTCTAGTAATGAATGAACATTTTGGAGAAAGGACTTGTGAACCCATGCCGCTGACAGAATGACAGCCAACAGTTGGTGTAAGTAACAGTGTCTACATGGACACCCTTTGACAGGCCACTTACTTTGAAAAAGTAGCATTCTCATGTAGACACTGACATAATTAGATAGACCTAACTCTGGAGTGTAGAGCAAGCCTTAGTGTACGTTGATGTCCCAGCGTAGGCTGAAATGTCCATTATGTGCCGCCTGTTTCTGTGTGGTGTTTCTGCTAGCATTGTACCAAATTCAGAGAGGGGTCGGATTGGAAGAGCCACTCGTAGTACTTCTGCTGGCTCTGACTCCACAGCTGCAAAATGAGATGGCACTTGCAGAAGATTATGTAGATCTTGGCTCACCTGGACACCTTGCCAGCTCTCAGCTGGGCTGAGCTCCCGCTCCATCTTGTCAGCTCCCCCATCAGCTGGGGCTAGGCTCTTCCTCTGCTCTAGACTGGGTCCCTATGGTTCCAAGCTGCTGGGTGGCAGTTTGCTCCTCTGAGTCAGCTGGGTGCATTATTATTGCTGCCAGCTTAGTGCCTTTTCTCAAGCAGGCAGAGAAACTCTGTTGGTAGCTGTCTAGCAAACTGGCTCAATTGGAACAGTTGTTACAGCTAGGAGAGATTCCCAGGCGCTGTGGCAGTGGCAAAGAAGAACTTCCCTAGCTCTTCTGGAAGTGGGAGGAGGGCTGCTTTTCTGTCAGATGAGTGGCAGACACATTGGGAATAAGGGCTGACTTGTGAGCTGGGCCAGTCCTGTCCAGGTTTGCAGGTTCAACAAAATTTCCAAATGAAGAAAGCATACAAATACTCTAGAGACTGCTGTGCTTTTGCTTCATCAACAGCCATCTGTGGGGGCAAAAGCAAGCCATGCTACATGTATTGTGGCATGTTATACAAACTGTAATATATGCCTGGCCTTTGGGAATCTCCTAGAACAACATCGCCTGTAATACTTTTACTGCAGCTGAGCCAGTGAGCCATGTGGTTAATACTATTCGAAAGCTTAGTGTTTGTATAGGGCATGGAGATCCCCAGAAGGTGCTGCAGAAAGATAGCGTTACTAATAAACAACCTTCCCATGGAAGTAAAATACGTGGAGAAGTGTTCATGTTTCAGTCAGCCTTGGCTAGCAGCTACCCTCCCTTCTTCCTTCCATGCTCCATTCCTTTCTGTCCTCTGGCTCCTTTCCCTTTGCCTTCAAGCTATACCATTGTTTCTCCTGTCCTAAAGAACCCATTTCCTTCTCTTATTACCCCATCGCTTCCTCTTCATCTGTAAGTTTCTCCAGTGGCTGCCTGGATTTCAGCTTCTCTCCTACCGCTCTCTGTCTGACCTTCCTAGTGGGCTTCCATCCTTTCCAGTCCACTGAATATGCCCCCACAAAAGGAAAAATGTAAGTGTCCGTTCTTCATACTCATTCTCTTTCTTGCCCCTCCTTCCCTCCCTCCACCCCCCCCCCCCCCCCTCCCGGCCACCCCAATGAAATATAAATGTGTGGCTCACACTTCTGGAGACACTTCAATCCCTAGATTTCTGGGACTGTCATTGGGGCTCTGTGGAGCTGGCTGTTCTTTCAGGATTTGGAACCCTCTTCACCCGGGGACCTCTATCCTCTCTCCCCTCTCTTCTCTATCACTTTCCCCTTGGCTGATCTCATTGGTTGCCGTGGTCTGGCTTCACTTCTGTGCTGATGACTCTCAGATCTACCTCTGCCCAGTTCTGCCTCCTGGATGTCTAGCCACCTCCTCAAACTTAACATGGGTAAGTCTGCTCTTCACCTTTCATTGTCCATCTCCTCTCCCCCTTTTCACATCACACTCTCCCAGCTCACAGCCTTGGCTAGCTTTGCTTTCTTCATTTTCTGCTGACCTCTCATCCAAGCTCTCACCAAGTCCAGTTACTTCTCCCTTTGTAACACATCCACATTCCTTCCCTCCCCGCTTCCCCGCCAAAATCCTGGTTTATGCCTTGTTCTCTGTGACTACTGTGTAAGCTTCTAATCCCATTCAATCTATCCAGTGTGCTTCCTTTCTTACACGCCAACCAACTCCATCCCAGATCCCTTTATTGGTCTTTCTGCATCAAGTTGAAACTCCTCAGCTTCAAGATGCTACACAACTCGGCCCCTACCTGTACCCCACCCCCCTGCACTCTGCCCAATTTCTTTGCTTAATCCTCCCATTGTCTCCTCTCAATCTACCCCTCATATCTGCAGTGACTTCCCTTTGCCAGTGGCTCAAAGCCTCCCTCCGCATTCAGATCCCTGCTTCCACCTCACCTCTCAGCTGTTTTGCCATCCACATCTGTTTATTATTTGCCCTGCTCTGTTCTTAGATGTAACATTCTGATCTTTCAAGATTCACGCATATGGCACCCTTGTCCATTCCTCTCTCCCCAACCTGTTGTGATTTCCAGAGTTTGTCTTAGTAGTTGGTAAGCTCTCTCAGTGAAGGGAGCATGTGTGTTTTCTGTAAGGCTCCATGCAGATTTATGGTGCTAGATACCCACTGAATAATAATGATGAAGGCAGACATTCACTTTCCACCATAAACTTCTCTCCATCACCTTTCCTTCCATTAGAAGGAAGTCAAGCCAAAACAGAGCTGGTGATGGAACTGCTTGTGTAATGCAGAGCTTCGCGTACTGTTCTCTTTAAAAGGCACATTTATGGAAGCAGTGCCTTACTCTAAAGACGTAACATCAACATATGTAAGCCCAATATTGGACCTATCCTTTTGTCATTCTTAAATTTGCCGGATGGATGGATGGGGTTTGGGTTTGGTTTGTTTGTTTGTTAAAAAGTTCAGAAACCCTGCAAAAACTAACTAATATCTAGGGGTGAAAAAGGAAAGTTCCTTGCAAATGCAAGAGTTTTGCTTATTTTTAAAACAAGAACTTAGATCCCGGTGGGTACAGCAAAATAGTCAGACATTTTCAAGTTATTTTTCTAATTTTTATCATAGTTCCTGTGGAGACAAACATTTTGGCTAAGTGTGGGAAGTGTGTCAGTTCTAAACCATCTCTCTTCAGTCATCACATGCATGCATGTCTGTCTGTCTCAGTCTCTTGGTTTGTAAGGAAGAAAACCTAATTCCATTTAAGCCAAATTAGTTCAGCTGTTTGGGTTAAGGAAATGCATTAAAAAATATCTTATTTTTTGCACTTAAAAACAACAAACTTGCTCAAACAGTTGAACGTTAAAAACTTGGCATGTTCATAGTCCTCAATGAGCACAATCCTTGTTGACTTTGAGGGAGGAATACTTGAGAAGTCTGTAAACGTCTTAATGCTTTACATGAAGTGTTTGCACAGGCAGTGCTGACTGCTTGATTTGTTACTGAATATCCATATACTGTACTTGCAGAGCCGGCACAAGTTCCAGCACGGGCTGGTGAGCAACACTGAAGGCAGTGGAAGTTACCAGAGTACATTTGTTCCTCTTCCTTTGCTGCAGATGTGGAATTTGCACAAAAGTGCTGTGAGAATTAAATCAGTAGAGAAACACCCAGTTAGATACAGTTTCTGTATCTGAGCAGCTGTCTATGCTAGCAGGCAACACTTTTTTTCCCCCCAAGAGTAGAATTGTGCAGTTAAAGGGGACAGAAAAACACCATGTATCTGTCGTTAAGGTCCTTTGTTTAAAGAAAAAAGCATCCGCTGGCGTAGAATGTGCTTAATGGCAGTGCCCCATTCCATTCCTGCTTTTAGAAAATCAAATGAAATCCTCCACCTGAATGTTGCATTACTATAGGCTTTAGTATTTAAACACCAAGCCAGGCCATTCAGGAGTTAAGACTTTCAGAGGAATGTTAACTTCACCGTGTTGCTTTTTTGTCCCATACTTTGTTTATGAAGGTAACTTCTGGATTTCTTGATTCCTATATATTTAAATACTTCACTTTATTACATTACCAATGTGTAGGCTTGCTTTGGAGTTACAATATTTCTATATTGCAGGTATAACAGTTATAGATGATTCACATAAGAAAGTATGTGCCTCAAGGGGATCATGAAAGTTATGGAGAGAGAGGCATGCATGATTGTATATGAACAGCTTCCTGACTTAATGACAAGAAACTGATCTTGGCAAGTGTATGTTTGATACCCACCTCTGTTATGAATACAGTGGTTATCCAAGAGCTGCCCTACACGCTCTTAAGGCACAGTCCAGTTTTGTAGCATAGAAGGGACAGTCCCGGTCTCTTGCATGTCTTAGGGACATGGTCAAGATCCTGTCTATGCTACAAAATGTTTTATCTGTATTGGCGGCCACGTGGATCCTCTTGACAAGAGCTAAGTCTGACTCTCCTCCACTGGTGTTGGTTGCATTTACACCTTTTACTTAGTGTGATTGTACTCCGTTAGGCCCATGTGTCGGTGCAGATTCATCTCTCCAGGATCTAAAGCTGGCTGGCTCTTTTTGCTGCTGTTATGGCTACAGAGTCAGTTGAATAGCAGTCATCAGAGAGAGTAATGATGCAAGCTCTGCATGAGGGAGGCAAACTTACTCCTGATATTGAGGCCAGATCTGTATAGAGTAGCTCCCAGGTGCGCAGTTTTCTCTAAGTTCCATAGTATGCATTAGTAGTGGTTGGCTGGCACCTCTCCCTCCAGAACATCATGTTTGCTGTCAGATCTGCTAATGGATTGTGATAAATAACGGTTTGAGTGAAATATTTTGAAAATCCCTTGACTGGGTTCTCTTTGGTTAAGTTATAACCTGGGTCATCATTTATGTAACAGACCTTTGTAAGCAGGCTGCTTCCTTTTTCCCTGATCCTCACCTCAGACTCTGGATAAAGTTCTGTTACAGCTGCTTGGATTGGGCAGCCCATACCGTTACTAATGCACTGTTTTTCTGGGAAACTGATCTGTGCAGTGCAAGCATTTCTGCTTTCCCTGCTTATCTCCAGAGTTGCACTTTGTACAACACGAAACGTGACATGTTCTTTCCTGAGCAGAGACTGCTGCCCTCAGAACTGATGTAGAATTAGGCATCCCTTCTTTGGGTGACTCTTATTTTCATTTTCAGTGGCACCTTAAATTTGTCCATCAAAATGTCATCCCTTCATAACCATCTGCACTTTTCCCCTCCCAAGAACCAAGTTTATAGGACTGGGAGAATTTTTTAATTAAAGTTTTTAAAAATGTGGCAGCATTTCCACGGCAGAAAAAGAATTGGAGATTTGAAGCTGTGAAAACATTTATAGACTATTTTGTAGTGCCTTACGCTTATGAATGTTGTGTAATGGATGTACAACTGACACAGGAGAGAGCTTCAATCAACTATATTAACATGTCATTCCTCAGCCATTACAAACCACCTCCTCTCCCCTTCCGAAGAGAATGTGTTTCAGCAGATGGATATAAATGATCGTTTCTAGTAGTACAAATGATGTTTTTAACTGCTTTGAACCCTTGGGATGTAGAAAATCTCAATGTTATTACTGTAAGATATTGTACCTCATTGTCTGCCTTTGTGGAGAGCAGCAGCCTCACCTCCATTAAAGCATTTAGAATTAGAACATGTTTATGAAGACACAGAAGCCTCTTTAATAATTGGAGCCAGTTCAGGGAGATCTAAATGGTGGTTCCCAAGTGCACAAGAAAAGGTGGGTTTGCTGTTCTTCACCAATGCCAAGTTGTCTACTTTGGATGCTGTATTTATATCATGCTGCATTTCAATAATTTCTGTCCTTGTTGGTTTAAAAGTTACTAGGTTTGTATATTAATAAAGAGGCAATTTAACTACTCTTGCCACAGACTTCCAAGGTCTTTTCATTGCACATAAGAGCCTATTTATGTTCTTTACTCTGTTTCCTGACTGCTATCCCCATTAACACAGATTTATGCAATTGTGTATGTGGCTGGAATGAGGAAGCATTCGGCGTCATTCATTCTGTGGAACAAGGGAAACCATACCAACTACTGTCTTACTTTTGATTGCAGTGCAGTCTGTTTTCAGGCCAGGAGTGTGATGAATAGCATGTCTCTAGTCAGACATATTACAGGTTTTATCCTTAAGCTATGGATACACTACCACTTTTGTCAGTATAACGTATGTCACTCAGAGGTGTGAAAAAATACCTCCCTGCATGATATAAGTTACACCAACACAAAAGCTGGTGTGGACAGGTTTATGTCAGTGGGAGAGCTTCCTCCACTAATGTTGTTACCACAGCCCATTAGGGGTAGTTTGATTATGTCAACAGGAGAGCTGTCTCCTGTTGGCATAAAGTGACTACACGAGAGATCTTACAGCAGTGCAGCTGCATCAGTATAGCTGTTTTGCTGTAAGCTCTCTACTGTAGGCATGGCCTTAGAAAAGGAAAATGGACCGATTCTGATGTAAAAGACAAGTGAGTCTCTCGTGTTATGATTCTGTGCCAATTCTTTGGAATTAGCCACCACTCCAATGAATCTCACCCTTACTAACTCACTGCCATTGCCTTGTAGCTAAACGGATAGATGTCTTATTACTTGTATTGCAGCAGCATTTGAGAGTATGGTTTTGTGTTGATAAACAAGTTTCTCAGACCTAACAAAAGATATATTCATTAAACCCTTGTTCACTGTTACAGCAACAAACATTTAAGTGTGGTTTGGGGTTGTGTGTCATGGTATGGCTGGCTTAATCCTATTGTAAACCATTGTAACAACATGATCAAAAATATCTAAGTTATGAAAAACAAAAAACAGTTAAAACATTTAAATTGGAAAGTATTAAGTATGGCTTTCATGTTCACAGTATCCCCTATTCCCTTTCCCTTGAGTTAAGTAGCCTTTCTTAGGGAAACCCTTCTTTGACAGTCTAAAAATGCTAAAAACTGTCTTTTTGTGAGGAAAAAACAGAAGAGGTTTAATTTAGATGGTCTGGATGTGCTGCTGTTAAAATTCAGTCCTGCTTCCTTTAAGACAAAATGAGACACACAAAAGGGGAGAAAAAAGAATAGCAAATATAGAAAATGCAACTTCTGTCTCTGGTGCTAACTTTCA
Source organism: Emydura macquarii macquarii (assembly GCF_026122565.2). Lineage (NCBI taxonomy): Eukaryota > Metazoa > Chordata > Testudines > Chelidae > Emydura > Emydura macquarii. The sequence continues at coordinate 309,767 of NW_027133538.1, forward strand.
CTTGCCTCTGCCCACCTCCTAAGCTTTGGGACAGGGAAGGGATTTATGAAACCCTCTGACCCAAGGGAGCTGCTGTCCCATGCCCCCCATTGGGCACTGCACAATTGAGTGCTTGTTGTTAGTGCTACACAAACCTGTTTGCCTCCATCGAGTCATGTCCCCATGGGTGCTCCACTGTAGATGCAGCTGTGTCTTTGCGTCTGGAGTCGGAGATCTTCAATAGTAGTGCCTGTTGGACTGCATGTGCACACCTCCTCTGCCTCACGCAATGCACAGGAAGTATAAATAGCGCTGTGCAGTCCGTCTGCCCTCTGTTCCTTCTGTACCGCCTGCGGTCTGGAACAGACCTCTTGGCAGAGTCCATTTTCTTCTTTTCCTCAGATACCATGATAGTCACCTTTCTTTAGATAGATAGTTTAGATGTCTCTTTCCTTTCCTTCCAAAAAAGAAAATATCAGTTTAGTATAGTGTAGGTTCCCTTTTCCCTTCTCCCCTGAAAGGAAAACTATCACTTCACCCCTATGCCCGGGTCTCCTGGGTTCAAGAGGTGCAAATCGTACGGGGCCACATTTCCCCCTAACGGATAGCCATGCACAGTGTATTTGCTGCCTTGACCTAAAGTCAAGGGCAAGAAAAGACGGGGGCATTAGGCTCAAACTTACCCTAATAGAAAAGTCCCTTCAAGCAGCTTCAGACCCAGGATCGCCTTCATCCCTGGACCAGACCCTCAAGGTCAACAAGATCATCCACTGACCCTCTCTCTTCATGCCCAACAAATGAAAAGTTTATTCTGACCAAGCAAAGAGCAAGAAGAGAGTGGGCACCTTCCTCAGATTCTGAGCTGCAAACCTTGAGAATGCCATCCCCAGCTAGATCCATGGCATCAACGGCTTCTCACAAAGGGCATGACTCCACAAAGAGACCAAGTTCATCAGTGTGTCAGGAGAAATCTAAAGACCATGTCAGGGCAGACCACCAACGCTTGGTGCCACCCTCTGACAGCACTGAACAGAATGAGCCATCCACCTCATTTATGGCTCCAAGATCTTTCGTGGCTCTGAAGAAGCCACCGGCACTGATGGAGCCGCCAATATCAACCACGTCAGCAGTACCAGCGAAGATGTCGGCACTGAAAAAGTCTTCGGCACCAGCGAAGTCTTCTGTACCAAAACATTCAGCACCAACAAAGCCCTTGGCACTGGCCTTGGAACCGACAAAACCAGCAGCTCCAAAAGAACCCTCAGCACCACCTATTGTCCCTACTGTATCACACATCATGGCACCGTGTTTACGTGCAAACATCACCGGCACTACATTTCTCATCATCCTCGCCAGATGAGGCTATCATGCCAGTTGCCACCACCTCCTACTGTGGCTGATGACTTCAGACTTTTTCAGTCTATTCTGTAGAGTGGCAGATGCACTACACATTCAACTAGAGGAGGTCAAGGAACAGCAGCATGAGCTAATGGACATCCTCCACACCTCCTCTACAGCAAAAATTGTGTTATCCATCAGTGGAGCACTACTTGAACTGGCGAATCTTTTATGGCAGAGCCTAGCCTCTAACCCACCTACATGCAAACATGTGGATAGAAAATATGTGCCTGCAAAGAATGCAGATTTTTTTTTCTCGTACCTGACTCCAAACCCCCTCATAGTTAATGCCGTGCATGAAAAGAACAGCCAATATCAATCCTGACCCACTCATTCTGATCAAGAATGGAAAAGACTGGACCTATTCGGGAGAAAATCTTACTCATCTGCCACCCTGCACATTAGAATCTCCAATGACAAGGCCCTCATGGCCAAATACAATTTCATGAACTATTCTAAATTGGAGGAGTTATCAGGATCTTCCCCAGGCCAAAAAGGAACAGTTCTTGTCTCTAATAGCTGAAGGACATCTAATAGCCCGCACGACTCTCCAAGCCTTCCTGGACTCTGCTGACACAGCAGCCCAATCTATTGCTACCTCGGTAGTAATGAGACGTGCATCCTGGCTGCACCTGTCAGGATTCCCAAAGGAAGTACAAAGGTCGAAGACCTACCATTGATGGGCAAAAACTCCTCAGAGCGTACCTATAACTCTCTGCATTCCCTCAAAGACTCAAGAGCTCCGCTAAAATCATTGGGAATATACGCCCCTCAACAAAAGAGATCAGAGAACTATCAACTCCCTCCTCGAACCCAGCCTCAACTCTACTACCCACAGTGGCACTTTGATAATTAACAACACCATCAACGTCCTTCCAACAACCGCAGATAGCTTGCTACACAAGGGGAGACGTCATGCGCACCTTCTAATAAACAACAATTTTGAAATTGTGGTTGAGGGCCCAAGAACGACTCCTCCAATTCACCTGCTTCCACTAGCTACAACATTGCAAACAGGCCATCAGTTTGACAACCGATTAACTCCATTCTTACCATCTTGGAAGCTCATCATTTTGGACAAATAGGTCCTGGAAATAATCAAGGAAGGATATTCCATCCCCTTCCTAGCTATGCCATCCCCCCACCCCCCCGTCCTTCTTCAGGGACCCCTCTCACAAGTTCATCCTCAGAGAGGAAGTAAACCATCTTCTGCAACTGGGAGCCATAGAACCTGTCCCCACACAGCACAGAGGACGAGGATTCTACTCCCACTACTTCCTGGTCCAGAAGAAATCCAGCATCCTAGACCTTTGTAACCCGAACAAGTTTGTCAAACTACAACGTTTCAAGATGGTCACATTATCTACCATTATACCAGCACTGGAACAGAGGGACTGGTTCTTGGCCCTCGATCTACAGGACACTTACCTCCACATCATCATACATCCAGCTCACAGACGCTTCGGACATTCTACTGTGAGCGTTGACCACTTCCAGTACAAAGTTCTAACTTTTGGCCTCTCGACAGCACCACGAGTTTTTTTTCAAGGTATTGGCAGTGGTTGCACCCCACTTGAGAGAGGGGAGGAATCACTATTTTCCTTTACTTGAACAATTGCTTCTTTGATGCACCATCTCAGGCTGTGGCGCACCGAGCGGTTCGCACAACCGTGAACACCTTCAACAACTTAGGTCTCCTTATCAACTTAGAGAAATCCATCTTGAGACCTGTACGAACACTGGAATTCATCGGTGCCCAACTCGACCCCATACGAGCAAGAACATTTCTGCCATCACACAGATTCACAACTATAACAGACCTGATCTCAAACACACAAATGTGCCTCCAGATCTCAGCACATGCATGCTTCCAGCTCACAGGACATATGGCAGTAGCCACCTTTGTAGTCAAACATGCAAGGCTACATATGCACTGTCTTCAAGGCTGTCTCCACACCGTGTTCCTCCCACACAAACACATCATTCACAAACTACTGCTTATGCCAAGACAAGTCAAAGACTCCTTGCTCGGGTGGAGGCACCCTAGCAACCCGTGTGCCAGGGTTCTCTTCCTGCAAGCCTTGCCTACCATGGTCCTAACCACAGATGCTTCCCTCATCGGCTTGGGAACACATCTGATGGAGCACAAAATACAGGGTAGATGGACACCCACCAAATCCACCTTACATATCAACCTGCTAGAGGTAAGAGTGGTTCACAACACCTGCCGACATTTTCTATCCCTCCTCAAACACCAGACAGTAAGAATGATCATGGACAACCTCGCCTGCAAGTACTATATCAACAGGCAAAGAGGGGTGAGATCATGCTCCCTTTGTTTGGAGACAATCAGGCTATGGAACTTTTGTATCTACATCATCTCCCTTTCGGCAGCATAACTTCCCAGTCAGTAGAACATGATGGCGGGGACACTGAACAGGAATTTTTCACAAGAACACGAATGGGAACTAGATGTGAGAGCACTACACCCCATATTCCGCCGGTGGAGTCATCCAACCATAGACTTTCACCATGCAATGGAGCACCCACTGCCCCCAATTTTGCTCCAGAGCAGGACTGGAATGAGCATCAATGGGGGATGCCTTTTTCATCACTTAGAGGGGAACGCTACTGTACACATTTTCCCCTCTCCCCCTGTTCTAAGCTCAATGCAAAAGAGGACCAGTCTTACATTATATTAATAGCCCCAACTTGGTCCAAGCAATTATGGTACACCTACCTGCTCTCAATGTCACTATGGTGACCCATCAGTCTTCCTCCAGTATTCTGGCTCCTCTCTCAAGCCAATGGGCGTGTTCGTCTCCCCAATCCACAGACGTTCCACTTAAAGCATGGCTTCTTCTTGGTTCAGGGATTCGGAAATAGACTGCTCAGACCAAGTAAAACATACCTTGCTTTGCAGCAGATGTGCTGTTACTAGAAGCATGTATACTCATAAATGGAATAGATTCCAACACTGGTGCATTCAAAAGCATATAAAGCCATCTTATGCTCCCCTACCACTCATTCTAGTCTACCTTCTCCAACTCAAACAGAACAGACTAACAACTCAATCTGGGTACACTTGACAGCTATCACCACCTATCAATGGATGTTCTGTATTCACGTACCCTCTCATTATATATATTTTCTAAAGGGCATTGAGAATCTCTACCCACAGATATGAGACCCCACTCCTACTTGGGACCTAAACCTAGTGCTATGATCCTTGATGAGACCCCCTTTTGAACAGATGGCAACATGTTCACAGTTATGGCTAGCCATGAAAACTGCATTTCTTATTGCCATCACCTTGGCCTGACGGGTTGGAGAAATATCAGCCCTCATGGCTCACCCTCCATTTACTGTGTTTCACAAGGATAAAGTCACACTTAGTCCACACCCCAGATTCCTACCTGAAGTCATTACCTCTTTCCATTTGAACCAACTTATATACCGCCATACCTTTTTTCCTAAACCATGCACTAATCAGCGAGACGCAGCTCTCTACACAATAGACATAAGTCATGCATTATCCTTCTACTGTGATAGAACAAAACAATTCAGAAAATCATCTCGGCTGTTCATATCACCACTGAGGTGTCCAAGGGTGACACTATATTGAAACGATGCCTTTCTAGATAGATCTCACAATGCGTATGCCTCGCATATCAACTCCATAATGAGCAAGCTCCTATCTCACTAAGAACGCACTCCACACAAGCACTGTCAAGCTCCATTACATTTCTGAAAAAATGTCCAAATTAATTATATATGTAAGGCAGCCACATGGGCGTTTTCAGATATGTCTGCTCAACACTATGCTGTTATGCAGGATTCCTCCACAGACACTATCCTGGGATGCACAGTCTTGTCCTCAGCTTTACAGGCTGCTCTGAAGCCCCAACCTTCCCACTAGGGGCACTGCTTTATAGTCCCCTACAGTGGAGCATATGTGGGGCCATCACTTGAAGAAGAAGAGAGGGTTACTCATCTTGTGCAGTAACTGAGTTTCTTCAAGACGTGTCCATTACCTTCCCTCCTCCCTCTGCTTTAGAAAAATAACATATCGGCTCTGTGGCAGAGAAGGAACCGAGGGCAGTCGGACCGCACAGCGATATTTATGCTTCCCATGCATTGTGCGAGGCAGAGGAGGTATGCATATATGGTCAAACAGGCACTACTATTGAAGATCTCCAACTCCAGACAGAAAAGGCGCTGTCACATCTACAGTGGAGCACCTATGCGGGGGGGAACAGATCTCAAAGAACCTCAGTTACTGCACAAGGTGAGTAACTCTCTCTCCTTTTCTGTAGTAAGGTCTCTGCGGGGACATGGGGCTAGGATGGTGGCCGGGGGGAAGAGGAGGTCTCTGTGGGGACGAAGGTTTATGATGGTGGCAGGGATTCCTAGTCACAATTCTTTATGTAGACATCAGTAGCAGTCAAATCAGAAGCCATCTTCCTGGCAGAGACTGATCAGCCACAGCTGATAATGAATCCGTCACCCATGAAATAGAAGCCATATTGTAATGGCTGATCCTCTTAACAGCCCCTTTTAATTCTGCTCAGAGGTGCTGTAGCAAAGCCTTGTAACCTTCCTCCGAGCCTGGGCCCAAGGAAGGGTCGCAATGCCCCTGCTGGGCAGAACAAGGCTCTACAGGCCAAACACTCTGGAAGCAGAGGGGTGGAGCCAGGGCAGGACAGGGAAATATAAAAGGCTGGCCCTGCAGCTCAGTCAGGGGGAAGCTGCCGCCGGATGCAGATGTGTCTTCCTAGAGGCTGCGGTCTTGGCCTGACCCAGGCTCTGCAGCTGTTCAGAACAACAGCCCCACTGATTAGAGTTTTTCTTAAATGCATTATCTTATCCAAATCAAGTGTTTTCACATCGGGAAATTGCCTGGCCAGGTCATTTTTGCTGTAAGAATGCTGATTTTGCTAGAAACTTGCAAGTTCAGGGAGCTTAATGTATACTAGATAATACACTGGGGTTCCCTTTGGGAGGACCTGACACTTGCCTAGATTGTCCTGTTCCCCTTATCACACACTCACACACAGAGGAATGGCTTATTGAGGGATCCACACCGCTTCAATTCAGCCCGCAATGCAGCTGGGGTGAAATGAACCCGATGATGGAACGCTTATTTAGCGGGAGGGGGTTGGGAAAGGAGACGACACAGAAGGGGTCTTCCAAAGTCACAAGAGTCCATTTGGACAACGGATCTAAGGAAGCTCATGAATTGAAGGGGAAAGGGATAGCCTCTTCGGCTGCAAAACACTCCGCCTGTCCGTTGGGTCACTAGGTTCAGGCAAGCCCCCCTTGCAATTGACTCACACCGGTTAGCGCCATCAAGGCTTGCAGTGGAATCAGGGTGGCTAGAACTTGCCTTAGTCCAAGACCTGGTCAACGGCTCATTTAGCTAAGCACAATCATTTGGGTCATACCCACACATTACTTTCCCACCCTCTGAAGTTTTCTGGGTGTAATGCTTAAACCTGCTACAGGGAAGAACCAGCCCTCCACTGACAGAAACTTAAACTTGCTAAGGTGAAAATTCCCATCCTTAGCTAGCAGAAAAGAAAATATAAATCGATGTAGCTTCAGTTTATAAAGAGAAGGAAAGGAAGAACCCAATCCTGCCAAGGTGAAGATTTCTACCTTCAGTTGGCAGTGAAATCAAAAACCTACCAGGCGGAGGACATGATCCTTAGCCCGTAGTCTGCCGGGACCCGTGAAACCTGCAGTAAAACCTAAACCTGCCGGGGTGTGGATCTAACAGTGTCCACAGCCCGCAGTCTGCCGGGGTAAGGATCTAATAGTGTCCTTCAGCCCATAAAACCTGCAGTAAACCTGCCAGGGGAGGACTAATATCCTCAGCCTGAAGTACCTGACGGGGAGCGTCCTCGACCCGCAGTAAAACCTGCTGGGGTGGAGACTTGCGTTTTCAGCCCGCAGTACCTGTTGAGGTGGAGTCTTGCATCTCCAGCTCACAGTACCTGACGGGGTAAAGACTTGCATCTTTAGCCCGCAGTAAAACCTGCCGGGGTAGAGACTTGTGTCTCCAGCCCGCAGTACCTGGCGCGCTTTCCAGTATCACAATAAACCAGGTGGGGGAGACTTAAGGTCTGCAGCCCACAATAAACCAGGTGGGGAGACTTAAGGTCTGCAGCCCACAATAAACCAGGTGACCACTTCAGTTACATACAGACAAAACAGATAGACACAGACAAATTAAAGCTTACCCTCATCCTTAACAAAGTTCGGATCTCGCTTGGCTGTTCTCAAATAGGAAGCCTATGGACAGCCCTCCTTCAAGACCCCAAATAGAGATTTAAAAGGTCTCTTACCTTTGAGTGGCACCGAGGGGTTGAAGGGGAGCGATCCATGGTCCTTCCTTGGCGAGGCTAGCGCTTGGAGATCCGAGTCACGGCACCAAATTGTCGTGGAAAAGAATTACACTGCTACATTTTAGAGTTGGAGCGGGTGCAGCTTTAATTGTGACACACACAATCACATAACCATAGCTATGGGGAATACTATAGCCATAGGGAAAACCCAGGTGGCTATAGGGAAGTCAAGCAGCATGTCTGGATGCTGGGCAAATGTACTTCACCTGGCTACCAGATACAAAAGACTTATATAGGGGTTGCTTAGGTTCATTTACATGTTGATCCTATAGTGGAATTTGATTAAATACTTAACAGAAAAGACAATCACAATGCACAGTGGGCACACCAGACGCCCTCCCAGAGATGCCCAATGAGTCACTTGAGTATACAATGGAGTTTTCAGGGACTCTGGTCAACTCCCAAAGATGGGTGGTGACACAATACTTGTTCAAAAGCTAATTGTATGGAGTGAGTCTCTGTGGGGCCGGTAAGACAAAGGGACAAGTACTGGTACTTATCAAAACAGGTGAAGTCTGTTCACACTTCAATAAAGCTTAAGGCTCATAACAGAGACTTGCCTCTCGGGTGTGGTTCAGAGACCTCTTGTGGGGTTTTAACATCTTTATCCTAATTTCAGTTGAGGCATTCTGTTAATGGTTTAGCCTGGGGCTTCTATTTCAGTTTCAGGCTACAACTTCAGGCCAGGGCCTTCCATGACCAGTTTTCAGGCCAAGCATTCTATTAAATACATTTTATGATTATTTCTTTGCTTCCACAGGAGCATGTGGCCATGGGTTCGAAGGGATGTCTCATCAACATGGTAAACACCAAGTTGAGATCCCAGGGCGGTATCGGGTCCCGGAACTGAGGGAAGGTCTTCTCCATTCCCTTAAGGAACCAAACTGACATGGGGTGGGAAAAAAGGGACCGCCCTTCCATCAGCTGGTGGAAGGCTGAAATAGCTGCCAAGTGCACCTTCAGGGAAGCCAGAGCTAGGCCCTGAAGCTTAAGGTGCAACAGGTATTCCAAGATCACCTGTATAGGCGAGAAACTTGGCGGAATACCCCTAGACTCTGCCCAACAGGAGAATTGCCTCCACTTGGCCCTGTAGATAATCTGTGTGGACGGTTTCCTGCTACCCAGCAGAACCTGTTGGACTTGCAAGGAGCAGGTTCTCTCTCCCTCCGTCAGCCACAGAGTCTCCATGCCGTCAGGTGGAGGGAGTCCAGGTCCGAGTGCAGCAGATGCCCCTGGCCCTGGGAGATCAAGTCGTATCGCCTGGGTAGCGGAATCGGCTCGATGATAGAGAGGTCAAGCAGCATGCTGTACCAATGCTGCCTCGGCCACGCTGGGGCAATCAGAATGATGTTCGCTCTGTCCCTCTTGATTTTGAGGAGGACTTGGGGCAGGAGCGGGATGGGGGGAAATGCATACATCAGACCCCCCCCCCGCCCAGTTTATAAGAAACGCGTCGGACAGGGAGCCCGGCTCACGACCCCTGAGCGAGCAAAACCTCGGGCACTTCCTGTTCCAGGCTGATGCGAACAGGTCTAGTTGGGGAATGCCCCACTCTTGGAAGATTGAAGTCACTATGTCCTGGTGTAGTGACCAGTTGTGTCGGGGTGAAAACGACCTGCTGAGGCGGTCTGCCTCGTCGTTCCTGACCCCGGGGAGGTGAGAGGCTGATAAATGAAAATCGTGCCTCACAGCAAAGTCCCAGAGGCGAATAGCTTCCTGGTAAAGGGCTGAGGAGCGCACCCCCCCTTGTCTGTTCACATAAAACATGGCCGCCGTATTGTCCGTGAGGACCTGGACCACCCTGCCCTTCAGGAATCTGAGGAAGGCCTTGCAGGCCAACCGGACAGCTCTGAGCTCGCGTACATTGATGTGCAGAGCTCTCTCCTCAGGTGACCATAGCCCTTGAGTGCCCCGGTTGCGACTGATGTGGGCTCCCCATCCCACATCGGATGCATCTGTGATGAGAGTCACTGATGGGTCCAAGTCTCTGAACGGGACTCCCTTCATCACTTCCCTTGGGTCCCTCCACCAATTGAGGGATGACAGCACCTGTGGGGGAACCATGACCACTCTGGTCAGAGAATGTCTGTTTGGCACATATACCGAGGCCAACCACGCCTGTAGAGGTCTAAGCCTGAGGTGAACCAGCCTTACCACATATGTGGAGGCTGCCATATGTCCCAACAGCTGCAGACAGTGTCTGGCCGTCGTCGTGGGGGACCTGTGGAGATCGGATATAGTGGCCGCCATTGCCTCAAACCGAGTCTGTGGGAGGAAGGCCCTGGCCTGTACTGCATCCAATGTGGCCCCAATAAAATCTCTACGCTGCACCGGGGTGAGTGTGGATTTCTGCTCATTGTTAAGCAGCCCCAGTCTGGTGCATGTTGCACAGGTGAGCCGTAGACTGTTTTTCATGTGGGCCCTGGACTTGCCCCGGATCAACTAGTCATCCAGGAAAGGGAAAACCTGTATCCCACTGCGGCACAGGTGGGCTACCACCACCATCATACATTTGTAAAAACTCTTGGTGCTGAGGAAAGACCAAAGGGCAGGGCCCGAAACTGGTAGTGGCACCCCGCTACCATGAATCGTAGGAACCTCCTATGGGCAGGTAATATGGAGATGTGGAAGTACGTGTCTTTTAGATCAAGGGCATCGTACCAGTCCCCTGGATCTAGGACCGGAATGATGGTGGCGAGGGAGACCATGCGTCTGATATACTAATTCAGACGGCATAGGTCTAGAATGGGCCTGAGTCCCCCCTTTGCCTTGGGGATCAGGAAATACCTGGAATAGAATCCCTGCCCCTCCTCAGTCACTGGGACTTCTTCCACTGCCCCAAGCTCCAGGAGGGAATCAACCTCCTGTACCAGGAGCTGTTCGTGGGCAGGGTCCCCAAGGGGGAATATCCTAGGGGGGGAAGCCGTAAGCTGGAGGGTATAGCCCCTGGTGATCACCTCCAGGACCCACCGATCTGTAGTAATGGCTTCCCATTCTGCATAGAAAGGTCGGAGCCTTTCTGCAAACGGTCAGTTAAGATCCAGGGGAGAAGGAAGAGTGCTACCCTCGTGTACAACATCTAAAATGTTTATTCGAATTACCCCCTTTTGAAGGCCCTTGCTGGCCCCCAGCAGAGGCCCCTTGCCAGCCTCCTCTGTTGGGCCCTGGGTAACGCTCCCGACCTCTCCTCGGTTGGGCAGGTCGGGGAGCTGGTCTCAGTGTGGGTGGCGGCTGCCTCTGGGCTTGAGGCCGGGACTGCCGTCTCGAGGCCTGGGGGGTATACAGCCCTAGGGACTTCAGGGTAGCCCGCGAATCTTTCAGGGCATGCAATTTCTCATCACTCTTTTCCGAGAATAGCCTGGAGCCGTCAAAGGGGAGGTCCTGTATGGCCTGTTGGACCTCTTGTGACAGGCCTGATGCTTGAAGCCAGGAGCAGCGGCGCATGACGACAGCTGAAGCCATAGCCCTACTAGCTGTGTCCGCCGCATCACTGGCAGACTGCAAGGCCGCAGTCGCCACAGCCTCTCCCTCCTGTGTCACTGTGGCAAAATCCGCCGCTTGGTCAGGCGGTAAGGTTCACGCAAACCTCTGCATCGAGGCCCAGAGGTTAAGATTATATTTTCCTAATAAGGCCTGATGGTTAGCTACTCTAAACTGCAAGGCTGCAGTAGAATAGATTTTCCTCCTGCATAAGTCTAGCTTCCTCCCATCCTTATCCCTGGGAGTATTCCCCTGGTTCCCCTGGCGGTCTCTTTGGTTGGCTGCCTCAACCACCAAAGAGCCTGGCATAGGGTGGTTGTATAGGAACTCAAAGGGTTCTTTGGGTACATAGTATTTCCTCTCTACCCCTTTAGATGTAGGATGTACTGATGAAGGGTCTGCCAGAGGTTCCTGGCGATCTTCATGACCCTGTCATGTACTGGGAGGGTCGCTCGTGAAGGGCCCGCCGACCCTGATGGCCCAAAGAGGGGGTCCTCCTCCTCGGACATGAGCTTAAACTCCATGCCCAAGTTCTCAGCGGCCCTCTTCAGGAGGTCCTGATGGGCGCGGAAATCGAACAGGGGAGCCCTGTGATCCCTGGCCGCAACATCATCTGGAGACGAGGAGGAGGATGGAGGCATGGGTCCATTAGAGGGTCCTTCCTCCGGATCAGAATCCCCCTGTGAGTCATGCCCCTGTGTTATTTTAGGTAACAGGGGTGCTGGTGGGGCCACCGCAGAATGTAGCGACGCTGAGCCTTGGGCCACTGGAGCATCCCATGGTCCCCAATATAGCCATTGCCACGGGTCTTGGCCCCATCCCGGTGCCTGTACAGGTTGTGGCTGATGCACCGTATCATGCTGGCCACCTGAACCCCCAGAGCATCGCTTGCCACCCCGGTATGGTGAGCGGCTGCGCGATGAGGATGTCGACCGGCGCAGACGTCTCCGGTGCCGGCGGGAGGACGAGGCTGGAGAAGAGGACGATTAAGTCGTGGACCTGCCCCTGCGCCGAGATGACTTGCGATGCCGCTTACCCCCTCAAGAGTGGGAGCGGCGTCGGTGATAGCTGCGTGGAGCAGATCCGGACTGCACCGCCATCGGTGCCGGGATAGGCAGTGGGGCCGTGAACGGTACCGGTGCCATAGCTTCTGGGGCCGGTGTGGAGGATGGTTCCCGGATCACTGGTGCCCTCGGTGCCGATGGCTGCGGACTGCTGTCCCTTGATCTACTGCGGCTGCAGGATAGGGATCTGGACCGGTGCCGGAACGGGCTCCGCACAGGAGTCTGCGAGCCCAAACTGCGGTCCTTGCCGGGGTCAGAGCTGGATCTTTGGCGACCCCGGCAGCTGCCTCGGGATCGCCCATGGTGCCACGGTGCCGAGGCACTCGATGACCTAGAGGCGGAGCTTGGAGGGGAGCCGACGCTCTCCACCCTCCGCGACCGTCTGGATGGAGACAGATTGAGGATGTCTCCACCCACCGGGGCCACCCAGCGTGGGTTTGCCCCGAGACACAGGTCCCTTAGCCCTCGGCCGAGGGGGGGGACGGAGGCGTAGGCATAGCCATGAGGGCGCGTGCCGCAGTAAACGCCTCCAGCATCGACGGCCCTTGCAGGTGCACTCCCCCACCCCCAGGAGTCGGGGGAGGCTCCCTGCATGGAGACACCGGTGCTGGAGTAATCTCCACGGCACGTGGCAGGGGTGTCTCCTTCCTCACTCCCTGCTGTCCCGGTGGCAGAGAGGAGTCTCTGGGTGTGGCCTGAGGCCGTACCTTCTTCATAGGCACCTTCATCTTCGGTGACGGTGTTGGTGCCGGTACCGGAGGGGCGCTCCATACCAACGACACACTCGGTGCCATCGGAGATCGCGATGGTTCGGACGCTGGCCAGAGCGCGGACTCCATCAATATAGCTTTCAGCCTGGCGTCTCTCTCCTTCTGCATCCGGGGCTTGAAGGCCTTACAAATCCGGCACTTGTCTCTTCTGTGCTGCTCTCCGAGGCATCGGAGGCAGCGGTCGTGTGGATCACTGACTGGAAAGGCTTTAGCGCAGGGGTCACAGTTCTTAAAGCCTGTAGAGCCCGGCATGGCTCCTAGAAAGGAACCCTTTCAGGGGTACTTACTCTGACAACTTAACTACTATTAACAGCTAGTTAACACTAGAACTTCACAAACCAGTTGAACAACAAGCTAGGGTACGAATGCTACTTGCAGACAGCAAGATGCAGTAGTTCCAGCAACCGTCACAGGCGGAAAGAAGGAACTGGGGACCCGCGGGGCCAGCAGCGCCCTTTATACCGCGACATGAGCGCGGCACTCCAGGGGGCGCCTGAGCTGGCCCTGCGGGGCTTGCTAGGGATAAAAGTTCCGGGAATCTGTGCACAGGGCGCGCACACACCTATATTGGAATGCATATGAGCAATCACTCAAAGATAGAACCCTGTTTTCTATCTTTGAGTGATTGCTCGTATCCATTCCATTATAGGTGATTAAATAGCCATACCTCGGAGGTGGGTAGGAGTTACCGATCAGCTGCCCTCACCATGGCTCTGCCGAATCCTACGTCCTCTCTCGCCTGCTGAACGATGGTGTAGTGGGATGTGAAGGTGTGGACCGACAACCAGGCGACTGCTTTGCAGATGTCCTGCAGGGGCACTCTCTCCAGAAAAGCCGCAGACAAGGCCTTAGCTCTGGGTGAATGCACTGTGATGAAACCCGGCAGCGGCACATTCGCTTGCTCATAGCAGCACTTGATGCAGGATGTGATCCACACGGAGATGTGCTGGGTGGAGACAGGTGATCCTTTCATCCGGTCCGCCCCCCCCGCGCCGAGGAGCTGCGCCAATTTCTGGAACGGCCATGTCTTCGCTGTAGCAGGCCAGGGCTCGTCTCGCGTCTAGCGAATGCCATCTCCACTCCTCCCCCAAACCACGCAGTTTGGGAAAAACAGAGGGAGAGATCAATCGTGGTTACAACGAGATTCGGAAACCAACCCAGGCTGGAGGTCGGGCGTGATCTCCACTGCAGTTTATCTGTATAGAATAGTGTATAAGGGGGCTCCAAGCTCAAGGCCCTAATTTTGGAGACCCCCCCAAGCTGAGGTAATGACCGCCTGGAAGGCTACCGTCCACGAAGCGCGGCAGAGGGCATGAAGCCATGGGTTCCAAGGGGGAGGGCCCTATGAGTCTCGAGAGGACCAGGCTGATATCCCAGGGAGGCACTGAGTTGTGGACCTGGGGATACCGCCTCTCCACCCCCTTGAGCACCCTGACCAACGTGGGATGGGAGAACGGGGATCTCCCCGCTAGCGGGTGATGGAAGGCCAAAATAGCTGCCAAGTGGACAGTCAACTAGGCCAGCACCAGACCCCAGAGTACTCTAGGGTCACCTGTGGAAGCAAGAGGCTGGCGGAATGCCCCGGGACTCTGCCCAAGAGGTAAACCATGACCACTTAGCCTGATACACGACCTGTGTAGAAGGGTCCCTGCTGCCCAGCAGGAGTTGTGGGACCTGCACCAAGCAGGCTCCCTCTATCTCCATCAGCCACAGAGCCTCCAGGCCATGAGCTGCAGGGAATCTAGGACCGGGTGCAACAGGCGACTGTCGCCCTGGGAGAGAGGGTCATGCCGCCTCGGGAGCCCCATGGGTGGGGTGAACGAAAGGTCCAGCAGCATGCTGAGCCAGCGCTGGCTCAGTCAGGCCAGAGCAGTGAATATGATATCCGTCCTGCCCCTGTTTATGTTCAGTAAGACCTTTGGCAGGAGTGGAGTGGGCGGGAACACATACCAGAGGGTCCTCGTCCCGTTACTGAGGAACTTATCTGAAACCAACCCAGTCTCATGACCCCGGCACAAGCCGAGGCTTGGCACTGCGCATTCCAAACCGACACAAACGGATCCAGTTGGGGGACACCCCACTTCTGGAGGATCGCAGTCATTACCCCTGAGTGCAGGGACCAGTCGTGGTGGGGTAGAAACGACCTGTTGAAGTGATCCGCCTCGTCGCTCCTCACCCCCATGAGGTGAGAGGCAGCCCAGTGGAGTCGTGCCTCATGGCAAAGTCCCATGGACGGGTAGTTTCCTCGGAGAGAGGCAGGGAGGACGCCCCCCACCCGCTGCCTCTTCATGTAAAAAGGCTGCAGTGTCGTCCGGCAGTGCCTGCACCACTCTGCCTGTCAGGGATCGGAGGAACAGCCTGCACACTAGGCGAATGGCTCTCAGCTCTCCTACAGTGACCTGCAAGCACTTTTCCTACACCGACCAGAGCCCCCGAGTGCTCAGGTTGGCATCCATGTGGGTTCCCATCCCACATACGAGCCATCGGAGCTTAAGGTGACCGACGGGATCAGTTCCATGAAGGGAACATCCTGCCCTACTGCCCTGGGGAATCTCCACCAGTCTAGGGAGGATAGGGTGGGCAGGGAACTGGACCACCCAGTTCAGTGGGTGTTTGCTCAGCACATATACCGAGGTGAACCATGCCTGAAGTGGCCTGTGCCTCAGGCGAGCTAGCCTCACTATGTATGTGCAGGCCGCCATGTGGCCTAACGGCAGTAGGCAGTGCCTAGCTGTTGTCGTGGGGTATCGGTGCAGCTGGGAGATGATAGAGACCAGCACCTGAAAACATGGCTGAGGCAGGAAGGTTCTGGCCTGGGAAGCATCCAGGGTGGCCCCAAGGAACTCTGTGCATTTCACTGGGGTTAGTGGACGTCTGTTCATTTATGAGCAGACCCAGCCTGCTGCACGTGGAACAGCATGAGTTGCACTGACCTGTACTGGGAACCCAGATGTACTCCCTATCAACCAATTGTCCATTTAGGGAAAGATTTGCACACCCTTTCGCCTCAGGTGGACCGCCATTACCGCCACGCAAGTGGTGAACACCCTTGGAGCCGAAGATAGGCCAAGGGGCAGGCTGTAAATTGGTAGTAGGAGCCAGCCACTGTTGGCTCCGGAGGATGGACCAATGAAAGTACGTGTCCTTGTAGGGCAAGGGTGGCATACTAGTCTCGTGGATCCAGGCATTCTGGATAGATTACTGCACCTCCTGGACAGGCCTGAGAGTAGCAGCCATGAGCATGTCCTCATGGAACTTGCGGGGGCTATGGCCCTTCCCGCCACAGCAGCAGCATCATTTGACATTTGGAGCGCTGCGTTAGCCACCGTGATTCTTCCATGCATGATGGCGGAAGCCAACCTCAAGGTAGGGGACCTGCTCTTCAGCAACTCCTAGTGCGCCCTGAAATCTTTCAGTGGTGCCATGTGGTCCGTGGAGACTGCCTCGTCCGGGAAGGAGTAATAGGACTACTGAGGCAAGTCTTGCAGGTGCTCCCCTTGCCGAAGGGGTGCACCTGTAGAGGGTGCCTCCACGGGGTCCAACTCCTCAACCGATGAGCGGTGTTTATGGGCCTCAGACTGTGCCAGTGCATGGACTGTACCCCTACTAGCACTTTTGCCGCTTGCTTGGACACCTTGTGGGGGCGTCGGCCATTCTGACGACTGCCCCCCCCCCCCGTGGGACACAAACCGCCCCACAGGCGTCTGTCCTTGGTCCCGGGTGCCTTGCCCACGCCGGGGGCCGTGCTTTTGCTGCTTACCGCTGAGGGGCCGCTCCAAAGAGCCCTCAGCCTCATGGAGAGCTGCAGCACGGCGTGGAGTCCCAGTACCACGTGGAGTTGCGGGGCAACTGCAAGCTCCGGCCCCGCTTGGGGCTGCGGAGCTGCCGGCAGCCCCAGCCCCGCTGCTGCCGGGAGCCCCGCTATCGTGGGGAGCTCCAGCCCCGCTTGGGGCTGCGGCACCACAAGAGCCCCACTGCCACCGGGAGCCCTGGCACCGCCTGGGGCTGCGGTGCCCGGAGAGACCCACTGCCGCCGCGAGAGCCCGTTACCACATTTTAAAGTTGAGAAAAAATTGAATCTGCTGAGATACATCAGCACCATTGCAGGCAGGAAAGGAAAATAAAACAGGCACAGGAGCTCTGGGCAGCTCTTCCTCTTGAAAAAAAATTGGATGTCAAATCTTCCAGTGCTTAATCAGATAAAACTTCTATTGCCATCAGCACCTCCACTCACAGACATTAACATGTGCTCAATACCTATATGTGTCATACTTAAATATCTGTGCTATCTTATTCAGGGCCATTGGCTCAGGGACTACATTTTCTGGCATATTTTGAACAGTGCTGAGCATACACAGGGTGCCCTGTGAATAATAAAATGTGGAATTTTCTTAGTGTGGGGTTTTAAATATTCGCCTCTGAAAACTGCAACTCAGTCACTGTAGTGTGTTTAAGAGCCTTCTGGAAAGTAACTAGCCTTTAAACAGAAGTGAAAAGTGACTTGAAAGTGTCAGTTTCACTCCTGTTTATAGTCAGTTTCTAGTCTATTATTATTTGTTATAGGATAACACCTCTAGAGCCCCAGGCAGATGCAGTATAAACTGACTGGGCCTTGCCCCTAGTAGGTTGTTTCCAAAAGTTAAATGATCTATTCCAAGCTTGGTGAACTGCAAATAGTAAGTAGCCTAAATATAGAAAGCAATCTAGATATTTCTACAATTGTTTCAATTGTATTCAAGAGTTAGTAAAAAAGTAAGAACATACATTAAAATTTTAAACCTAACCAGTGTCCCTTAAGTGACTTGGCATAAGATGTCAGCACATGTTCGTATTAGAGCTGAGTGGGTCTAATATTTATTTAATTTTCTTTTTTTAATATAGGAATTAGATACAGAGCTCCTGCCAGCTAATTTCTAAGTTATCTGCAAAAAAACCCAGAAACTCTAGAGTTCTATTTTCGAGTGATTGCTCATATCTATTCCAATATAGGTGTGTGCACGCCGCAGTGCACGTTCCCGGAACTCATTACATTCCCCGCCTGGGCCTAGGGCGTGTGCCATGAGCAGCTCTACAGTAGGAAACAGGAAGATTAGGATGGGGAGAAAACCCCCTCCCCAGCGCTCCCTAAATGGCGCCTGTAAGCTGGTGGCATGGTCCAGCCAGGGTGTTGCGACCCTTCCTCAGGCCCAGGCTCTGAGGAAGGCCACAGCACCTTGGTCTAGGGGAATACGCTTTGCAGATTACAAGTCTTTAGCACAGGCCCCCGGCAGGGCAGGCTTCCCTCACAGTCTGTTGCCCCCTGGCCCTCACGGAGGGCAGAGCTGTTAAGGAGTCTATAGCCCCAGCCCTCCAACCGGCGGGGCAGGCAAAGCAGTCTAAGCCCCAGGCCTTCAAACAGGTGGGACTAGCGAGTAGTCTGGTGCCCCCAGCCCTCAGGCAGGGTGGGCCAGGCAACCAGTTGCCCCTGACCCACAAGCTGGGCAGGGCTGGTGAGGCAGTCAATAGCCCCTGGCCCTCCAGCGGGTGGGGCAAGCGAAATAGTCTAGAGTCCCTGGCCTTGCAGGCAGGCGGGGCTAGGAAAGCTCAGTATCTTCAGGTAGGCAAGTTCTGAAGAAGCCAAGCACTCCCGGAGTGGTTAAGGAAGGAGGGAGGGGGTCGCAGGCCCACCCAACTGCACTGTGTCCTAGCCCAGGGCCCTAGCAGTGGCAAAGTGGTTTCCCATTGAGTCAGTGGGGATCCAGCCACAACACGCTGACTGGTTTAGCCAAAGACTCAGCCAGTCTCTGGTCGGCTGTCCCTGGGCAACTTCCTCCCACCCTGTCCCCGGGTATCTGCAGCCAGGTGTCTCACTCCAGGTAGCTGGGGTAGATGGCGAGCAGGAGCCCCACGAGTCTCTCACCATTGGCCGGCAGCAGGTCCAGAAACTCCTCAGGGCCGTCAGTGGAGGGCAGCTCCTCCAGGTCACAGGCTCAGGCCGCTCCAGTGGGTCCCTGATGTTGGGCAGCTCCTCTAGGTCAGGGCCAGCCACCGGGGGTTCCTCCCTTTCAGTGGCCTTGGGAAGCTCTTCCCACTCACTCAGGCCCGGTGGCCCTCTCCAGTCACTCGGGCCCAGGCAGGCCTTGGAGGCTCTGGTTGGTGGGGTGGTTGCTCCAAACAACTGCAGAGCCTGGGTCAGGCCCAGACCGCAGCCTCTGGGAAGACACATCTGCCTCCGGCGGCAGATTCCCCCTGACTGAGCTGCAGGGCCGGCCTTTTATATTTCCCCTTCCTGCCCTGGCTCCACCCCTCTGCTTCCAGGGTGTTTGGCCGGTAGGGCCTTATTCTGCCCAGCAGGGGTGTCGCAACCCTTCCTCAGGCCCAGGCTCCGAGGAAGGCCACAGCGCCTTGCTACGTGCCCCCCACCTCAAGTCCAGCTCCCAGTCTCCGGGGCTGGCCTGCTCTCCTTCTCCTACGTGGGACAGGGCATCGGCGTTGGCATGGTTCTTACCTGCCCGGTGTTGGATGTCAAAGGTGAAGGGATGTAGGGCAAGGTACTGTGGAAGAACCCAAACTCAGGGGTCCTTACATTCACATCTGTTGCCTAACGGATAGTCCAAAATAAGATGGCAACAGATTAGCAAAGTCAAAATTTATTCTTTACGTAAAGAAGGTGGTCCCGTTATGCAAGGGGTGACTCTTAACATAAAATTCTAAAAGCTTTTATAGCTTTACACAAACAAGTCTTTATATGTCATAGTTTCCATGGCCATACATATTAAAAAAACTGCTTATCTAGGAATTTTCTAGCTCAGTATTTTCAACTTTCCTTATCCAAGTTACAAGGTCTTTCTCTGCATTTCATTCCTGCTGGCGCCCAGGTTTCATAACTATCTTGTTAACCCTTAACATTCTAAGATTTAAACATCTGCTAGAAAGGCACTTTCAATCTCAGGCTTTTGCAGCCATTTCTATTGATCAGTTTTCATAAGAAACAGAGACCCCACCTTCCTTTCCCTTCACAGTACCAATGCATCACCTAGGCGTTGGTTTCCTTCATTTGGTGGAGCCAGTGGAGGGGTGCGTGGTTGGTAATCATGGTGAAGGGGCTGCCTAGGAAGTAATACCTTAGGGCCTCCAGCGCCCACTTTACAGCCAATGCCTCTTTTTCGATGGTCGAATACCATTGTTCTCGGGGAAATAGCTTGCCACTAATATATAAGATGGTGTGTTCTTCCACGTCAAAGTTCTGGGCAAACACGGCCCTCAGTCCGACAGCCAAGGCATCAGACTGCACCACGAAGGGGCGGTTAAAATCAGGGCTGTACAAAACCAGCTCATGGCATAACGCATCTTTGACGGAGGTAAACGCCCTGTCACTGTCTGGGGTCCACCGGACATGATGCAGCTGATCCTTTCTTAGGAGGTCCGTGAGCGGTGCGGTGAGGGTGGCAAAGTTGGGGATATATGGTAGTAGCCAGCCAAGCCCAGAAACTGCTGCACCTGCTTCTTGTTGGTTGGTCTGGGGTATTCTTGCAGGGCTTGTACCTTCCCAATCAGGGGTCGCAGGGTTCCCAAGGTGTATCCAAGGTAGGTGGTTTCCTGCCACCCTATGCGATATTTTCAGGGGTTGGCGGTTAGCCCCGCATCCCGCAGAGTTCTCAGAACTGCTGCCACCTCATTCAGGTGGTCACTCCAGTGGCGGCTATATACCACATCATAGTCCAAGTATGCTACAGCGTAGTTCATATGTGGCCCTAGGAGTTGGTCCATCAGTCTCTGGAACGTTGCTGGTGCCCCAAGTAGTACGAAGGGCATTCGTACAAACTGGTATAGCCCACTGGGGGTCGCCTACGTGGTCTTTTCCTTGGAGCTGGCATCAAGGGGGATTTGCTAGTATCCCTTGGTAAGATCGAGTGTTGTAAAATAGCGAGCCTCCCCAATTCGATGGAGCAATTCGTCAATGCATGGCATGGGGTAGGCATTGAACTTTAATATGATATTAATCCGCCAGAAGTCTATACGAAATCAGCGCGACCATTGGGTTTTGGCACCAGCTCAATGGGGCTGCACCACTTGCTGGTTGAAGGCTCTATCACCCCTAGCCTCAGCATAGCTTGGACCTCTTCTTCCACAGTGGCCTGCACACAGCAGGGGGGTGATTTTGTGCCAGTGTGTACCACCTCACCAGGCAAGTCCCAGTGGTGTGGTATACCCGAGTGGTCTTCCCAGGGGTCGCAGTAAAAGTCATGGCGAATGATTCCACCAGGTGTTTCACTTGTCACCTCTGGGTCCCAGATAGGTTGACCCCCAGCTGGGGTTCTCCAGGATCGGCCTTTTCAGGGATCTGTGGACCCAGGTTTGGGGCCAGGTGGTGAGGGTTGATGAGTAGACCCGCCCGCTCACGCCAGGGCTTCAACAGTTGATATGATATATTTGCTTCTTTTTCTGCTGGTCTGGTTGTCAGACCTCGTAATTCACTGGGCTGACCTGCCGGATGATCTCATAGGGCCCTGCCATGGGGCCAGTAGCTTGGACTCGGCGGAAGGCAATAAAACAAGAACCTGATCGCCTGGCTCAAAGGAGCCGGACCATTCCCCCTGGTTGTACGTCCAGTCCTGGGTGGCCTGGGCAGTTTGCAGCCTCTCCTGGGCAAGCGTCCCAGCCTGTCGGAGGGGTTCCCGCAGGACCAGGACATACTGGAGCAGTCACTTTGCCGGCGAGGGGACCTGCTCCCACTGTTCCCACATCAGGTCCAGGATTTCCCTCAGTTCTCGGTCATATAGCAGCTCAAATGGCGAGAACTGGGTGGAGGCCTGGGGTACTTCCCAGATGGCGAGGAGCAGGGCTGGAATCAGTTGGTCCCACCTCTGCAGATCCTCCAGAGGGAACTTCTGGAGCATGTGCTTCACCGTTCAACCAACCCGTCAGTCTGGGGATGGTAGATCGAGGTCCAGAGCTTCCGGACCCCAAGGATGTCGCATACCTCCCGAAACAGTCAGGATGTGAAATTAGTTCCCTGGTCCGTGAGGAGCTCGTGGGGTAGTCCCACTCTCACGAACACCTTGACCAGTTCCCCCGCGACGGTTCGGGTGGTAGTATTCTTCAGGGGGATGGGCTCCAGGAAGCAGGTGGCGTAGTCCAGCAGGACAAGAAGGTAGTGATATCCTGCCACACTACATTCCAGAGGCCCAACAAGGTCTATGGCTACTTGTTTGAACAGGGTCCCGACCAGGGGGAGAGGCACCAGGGGGGCCTGCGGAACGCCAGCTGGAGCTGCCCGTTGACAGTCTGGGCAGGGTAGTCCTGGACTTCCTGGTACATGCCGGGCCAATAAAAGCAGGCCAATATTTGGGCCAGCATCTTGTTGAGACCCAGGTGGCCTGTGGCCAGGATATCGTGGGCCAGTCTCAGCACGGCTCTCCGATGGGTCCGGGGCACTATCAGCTGGGTGCAGGGGGTCCAGGTGTCCCACTCCACACAATACAGTCGATCGTGGCGCAGTTGGGGGTTGGTCACCTCCCGGTCTACGGCAGCCAGTTGGTCCTAGGCATGGCTGAGGGTGGGGTCTTTTCGCTGGTCCTGACAAAAGTCATCCCCTGGTTCCCCTAGGTCGGGTGGATCCGCTGCTGCTGGTGGGATCTCTTGTTCTTGGGTCCCCATCTCTCTGGGGGTTTCTGGGGCGGGGCCCAGTCGCCTTCAAGGGGCAGCTCCTGGTCGTCTGGGGTTTCCACTTCCAGGGTCCCCTCGCCTGGGGCTCCTTGGTGGCCTAACCTCTGTAGGCCCCCGCAAAGTCTGGCCAGTCCTGGCCTGAGATGATGGGTATGGTAGGCAAGGCGCCAGTCCTACGGGGAGTACTCGGGTGACTTGTCCAATAGTCAGGGGAATGGAGAGTGTGGGGTTCATCTTCAAATCTCCATGAATACACCTGAGGCCGACTTCTCCGAAGACCCATCTGTCCTCGGGGATCAGCCCCCACAGAATGAGGGTCTGGCCACATCCCAAGTCAACCAGGGCCTCCAGGTGCCTCCCCACTATGCTGATGGTGATTATGGCTTTTGGGATAGTCAGGCCCCGGGCTCGCCCCTCCCCGGCATAGACCAGGCTGAAGGGGTAGTCAATTATCAGGTGCTGATGTCGCAGGTGTCCCATCTGGCCACATGGAATGCATGGGTCCACGCTCCCTGGGATCTCCTGGGGCTGGTCCTCCCCCTCAGGGTTTGGCACACCCGGGGCTCTGAGGGGTCCATGGGCTGTCTGGACTTGGGGCCGACTGTGGCCTGGCTCCTGTGGGGCCAGGTGACCCGCAATGATGAGTGTGGGACTGACCCGCAGAGTCTCGTGGAGCCAAAGTATCCCAGGCACAATGGGATGCATTTTTGAATTAGTATAATAAAGCTTCAAAAAGTCACAAACTTGAAATCTCAAAGCCTCCCAGTAAAAATTAAAACAGCAATGGAAGGACGTTCGGGTCTAACATCTGTAAGACCCCTATGAATGTTTGTCTGTCTCTATCTCTGTCTGTGTATGCCTATCAGAATGTGTGAGTGTGAATGAAGGTACTGATTGAAACATGTGTCTCTGTTGTTGATACAGCATTAATGCTGTTTTCTTGAGTGTTACATTGGTAATACTGTTTCCCTAAGTAAAGAACTATATTAAGGTTGTTACAGTGTTAATACTTTTCCTATTAATGCTATTTACTAGGTTTCTGTATTCCCAATAAAGGTGGCTTGTTGCCTTATCCCCAAGAAAAATAGATCCTGTGATATTTGCTGTTTGGGTAATATTAAAAATGCAAGGGGAGAACAGTAAGCATGCCATTGTTGTTGTGAATACCGGGGGTGCACACCCAAGGAAACTTTGTCAGTTTCAACAGCGCAAGAAGTCTGTGTGGGGGGCTGTTGAAATCCCTATTTGTCAGTTTCAGCAGCACAAGCTAGAGTGCTTGCCTGTTGAATCCCCTATTTGTAAATTTCAAGAATGCAGGAGGGTGCCTGCCTACTGAAAAACTTAAAACCAGGCTTAGTAACTGTCCCAGATCAAAAGCACATTAGAAATTCACTGTGCAATTAACAAAGTATTCTTGCAGCCCCAGGCAGCTGCACTGCCAGATTTGTCGCACTTGAATGAGTCTGGGAAACTGGGTGACAATATCTTACGAATTGCCCCAGGGTGCTTCAATGATGTCCTCAACGGGAGGAAAAGATCATTAAATTTCTAAAAGAAAAAAAACATGCAAAGGTTCAGAAACCTATGGTAAAAGGATGGACGGTATGTGTAAGAGACAGTTTGATGCGGTGGTCTTGTCAGACAAGAAAAAGCTAGAAAAAGGCAAATCTGAACCATAAATTGAAGATCACAGTACTGCTATCATGCAATAGGAGGAATACACCGATTTAAAATTGAAAACAGCTCAGCATGTTCATAAGTACACTCCTCTCAGTACAGAGGAAATAAGGGGCTTATTAAGAATCTCCCAGATATAAAGCCCAAAGACCCAAACTTGATGTTTTGAAAATATGTGTGTAAAACAAGATAAGCCTGCTGTAAAAAATTGTAAGCAAAAGCGGGAAAAGAGTAAAAGATTAACCCTATATAGAAGCTGGAGGAAATGAAACAGTTAAAAGTTGTAAAATTGTTATAGAAAAATAAATTCTTGGTTTCGTTGCAGCCATTCTGAAGGAAAATGGGCCCTTCTCCTAAAGGAATGGTCTGTAAATAAACCTGACTAAAGTGACTTAAATATGAATGATTTAGTTTAAATCATGAACTAGGGAAAAAAAAAAAAAAAAAAAAAAAAGGATTTCCATTGGAACTTAACTGCCTCCAAATGCATAAAAGGAAATGTAATTTGTATACAAATGTGTATTCTAAGCAATAATTCGCCGCCCCCCGAAGGGGTAGAAAAAGTGTTCTTTTATTTTTCAGGACTATGGAAAAAGACTGGTACCAGTAAAACAGCTAGAAAACAAAACCATGGATCTAGTGTTGCAACAAGGGTTGTGTTGTGTGTTTGTCTTGTCTTGATTACTAACATTGTTATGTTGTGTTCAGTTTTATATTTTGTCTTGTTACTATTATTGTGTTTGGTATTGAAGGTACAGCATTAAGCAGAAAGGAATCAGGAAGCACTGTAAATCAATGAAGTTAGTAGGAAAAGAGATCCTGAAATTAAATGTTTTTGGTACCAATTAAAGAATGTGATTTTAAATTTCAAGTGCCTAAATTCACTAGTAGCCTTGTTACAAATTCTGATCAGAGGAACACCAAAGCCCACACTTCCTAATTGCAAAAGGAACTGTTGGCACAGGTACCTCCTCAAATTTTCAATTTGTGCAAAATCTGCAAGCAGTTTATGCTGCAGTTTTTCTGCCATCCCTAATCCAGCTACTACTTTGTCATGTTTTCCTGCAGCTGCTATCTATTTTACCATTGTGAAACTCTCCCAATCTGAGCAAGTTTTTTGTTGTTGTTGTTGTTGTCTGCCTTCACTTCCTACTACTCGCAAGCAAATAACAAGCCTTTTTAAAATAGCAGGGTATGGTAGACAATGAATCGTAAAGTTTGCTTCACTTGTAAAACTCCTGTAGAACCTAACCTGAATTCAGTCACTGAGCCACGTATCTAATCGGCCGAGGCTGTCTTATCTCTTTACTTTTGAGTTTTGCTACTAGAAGGGGAGTTTGCCCACCCCAACTCAACTCCTCGGAGATCACATTACAGCATGCAGTCTGTCTCCCCTCCCTGCTTTCGCTCCGTGACTACAGCAGCCATCTAATTCTAGGCAAACTGAGTATAAAAGGCTTTTCCTTTCAGCCCTAATGCTCTGTAAAGTTAGATCTAACCAGTTAAAGGTGATGTATACCTTTTATTCTTCTGTGAAACCTGTACTGCGTAAAATGAATTTGATTGTTTTACAAGAGTGCCTGTACATCCTAATTTGCAGAACCAGCTGCACTGCCAAACTAAATGGACACAAAGTCATGGTTATTGTGCCTCAAAGTGTCAAATTAGGTATTTGCAAGAATTGCCCACCAGCAATCTATGGAGATAAAGTATGGAAGGTAAGCCCCTTACCAAAATTGGCCATAGGATCCTTTGGGTTACCCTGGGTTATAAGTCAGTGGGCTGGGAGAGAGAAAACTATTGGATACCAGGGGCTGTAGTGCATGTAAACCCCACAAATGGGTCTGCCTATCCATATCTTCCTCCGTAGAAACATGTAACAGAACTGCCATAGTGGAAAAATGTATTTGGAATAATTTAGAAAAATGCCACAAAAGTCCTATACGATAAACAGCGTGTTTGTGTAACATCATGAAAGAATGAAAGTACTAGCAAGCCCCTGTAAATAAATGCCAATGCAATGTAAGTGTTCTGTATACCACAAATCCAAGGGGACAGTACACCTCTCACTGCCAGTCTAACAAAGCTTACTGCATATCATGGGTATAATGTTAGTACTGGATGGTCCCCCCACCTCTTCAGGGATAATGTCTATTATACTTCACTCATTGTTAATTTTTTGGTTAAGTTGTATTTGTTTAAGTTAGAATATGTGCCATGTGCTATTAAATAAGAAATATAAGCTAAGTTAAAAGCCACAAGTCTATAGTGTAAGCCCCGCAAACCTCTACACCGTTATATTGTAATACCTTGCCCGTGCGACTCACTCCGTGACTAACACGAGCAAAGGGGGATGTCGGATGTTATCGTGATTTGATTTCATTGTGTGATTTCATGATTTTTGGTGGTTTGATTTTTTGATTTTGTGTCATCATGATTTGATTTGATCATGATTGAGTTGCCCGAATTTTTCCTGTTCTCTTTTTCCTGAATCTTTCCCTATTGGCCTAGCGTCCCTTTGTGAACTTCACCCCCTCCATGGGGACCCATTGTAAACTCGCAAATGGATTTACTTTGAATATGTGTTAGTCATCATTGATATGTTTTCAGTATGGGTAAAAGCATATCCTTGTAAGCAAGCAGATGTGAGTAGCTGTTGCCAAGAAACTATTGAAAGAATTTATACCTAGGTTTGGGTTACCCCTCATCCTGGACAGCGATAAAGAGACCCACTCCAGAGAACAAGTCATTCAAAACCTATGTGCAGAAACCAGCTTAAAGTGGCCAAATGGCTTACCCATGGCTCTCGTGCATATTAGAAATACTGTCAACAGAAAACATGGACTATCTCCACATGAGATCCTTATGGCCAGATCCATGAGATCACCACTAGACTCACAAGGATTGGATCTGCACTTAACTGATGATGTGATACTGAACTATTGTAAATTATTAATGAAGTGTGTTAAGTCTATCTACTCACAGGTTTAAGGAGCCCTTCCAGCACCTGAAACAGAACTGTACCATTCCCTCCAATTTGGCAATTGTGTCTGTGTAAAAGTCCACCAACAACAGAATGTGTTGCAACCTCGGTGTAAAGGACCTTATTTAGTGCTGCTAACCACTAACATCGCAGTGCAATGTCAAAGATACCTTAACTGGATTCATACTTCACATTGTAAGCAGACTCTACCGCCAAAAGAAGAAAACAACCAAGAAATCCAGCAGTTAATGGACATTTTTGTTTCACTGGGAAAGTTCAAAACCCCCCAAGAAGACCTTACATTTTAACTGCCTTGATTGTCTGCTAATCTCGTTTGATGTAATACAACCTGAATATGTACATAGTTCTAATGTTTTGCCTTGTAATAATGTATAACAATATGTTATCCCAGTCGCTCCTCGAAATCCATGCCTGTAGTTTTGGGTTTGATTGTCCAAGCAGACAACCACCTCCCTTGCCTCCCCGTAGCATGTCCAGTGGATAAGGCATCAGACCAACCTGGAGCCTGGGCCTCCTGGACCGATGCCCCACTGGTCAGTGTGCGGGAAGGGTAGGTGCCTGGACCACTCTTTAGATGAGAGTGAGGGTGTGTGGAAGTACAATTTACAGCAGGACAAGTGCTTGAACCTGAACTACAGAAAATGGCTTTGTGGAACAGGCAAACCTAAGTGTACTTAGCAAAAGTTTTGTTTCAATATTGTTGTAATTCCCCCCCAATAGTAATGGATAAGAGAGGCCACAGATGCTTATGCCCTTTCAAATCAAAGTATTTTTTATGTTGTACTGGAAGTACAAAAGGGAGGATTGTGGAAGCAAAGAAATAATCATAAAATGTATTTAATAGAATGCTTGGCCTGAAAACTGGTCATGGAAGGCCCTGGCCTGAAGTTGTAGCCTGAAACTGAAATAGAAGCCCCAGGCTAAACCATTAACAGAATGCCTCAACTGAAATTAGGATAAAGATGTTAAAACCCCACAAGAGGTCTCTGAACCACACCCGAGAGGCAAGTCTCTGTTATGAGCCTTAAGCTTTATTGAAGTGTGAACAGACTTCACCTGTTTTGATAAGTACCAGTACTTGTCCCTTTGTCTTACCGGCCCCACAGAGACTCACTCCATACAATTAGCTTTTGAACACGTATTGTGTCACCACCCATCTTTGGGAGTTGACCAGAGTCCCTGAAAACTCCATTGTATACTCAAGTGACTCATTGGGCATCTCTGGGAGGGCGTCTGGTGTGCCCACTGTGCATTGTGATTGTCTTTTCTGTTAAGTATTTAATCAAATTCCACTATAGGATCAACATGTAAATGAACCTAAGCAACCCCTATATAAGTCTTTTGTATCTGGTAGCCAGGTGAAGTACATTTGCCCAGCATCCAGACATGCTGCTTGACTTCCCTATAGCCACCTGGGTTTTCCCTATGGCTATAGTATTCCCCATAGCTATGGTTATGTGATTGTGTGTGTCACAATTAAAGCTGCACCCGATCCAACTCTAAAATGTAGCAGTGTGATTCTTTTCTACGACACTCCCTACTCCTCCTGTCTTGGAAGGTAGCCTTCCTGGTGGCCATTACATCGGCTAGGAGGGTCTCCGAGATAAGGACTTTGACCTCAGAGCCCCCATACACGGTGTTCTATAAAGATAAGGTTCGGCTGAGGCCCCACCCGGCTTACTTGCCTAAGGTGGTGTCTCAGTTCCATTGTAACCAAGATATCTTCCTTCCCGTGTTCTTCCCTAAACCACACGGTTCTGAGGAGGAGCGGAGGGGGCATTCGCTGGATGTCAGACGAGCCTTGGCTTACTACATCGAGCGGACCAAACCCTTCCGGAAATCATCACAGCTGTTTGCGGCAGTGGCTGACCAGATGAAAGGCTCACCGGTCTCCACCCAGCGAATCTCCAATTGGATTACCGCCTACATCAAAGCCTGTTACGAGGAGGCAGGGGTGCCCCTTCCAGGTGCGGTGAAGGCACACTCAACTAGAGCCCAGGCCTCGTCCGCGGCTTTCCTGGAGCACGTGCCCCTGCAGGACATCTGCAAAGCAGCGACCTGGTCGTCGGTTCATACGTTCACGTCGCACTACGCCATCATTGAGCAGGCGAGGGAAGATGCGAGTTTCGGCAGAGCCGTGCTGTCAAGAGCAGGTTACCGATAACTCCTACCCACCTCCAAGGTATGGCTAATTAATCACCTATATTGGAATGCATATGAGCAATCACTCAAAGATAGAAAACAAGGTTACTTACCAGTAACTGTTGTTCTTCGAGATGTGTTGCTCATATCCATTCCAAATCCACCCCCCGTCCCCACTGTCGGAGTCGGCAGAAAGAAGGGACTGGGGATCCGCGGCACTCCAGGGGGCGCCTGAGCTGGCCCTGCGGGGCTTGCTAGGGAAAAAAGTTCTGGGAATCTGTGCACGGGGCACGCACACACCTATATTGGAATGGATATGAGCAACACATCTCAAAGAACAACAGTTACTGGTAAGTAACCTTGTTTTTTTTAGACACACTTCCCTGAGTGCTGCCATCGCAGGGGTCCCAGCTTAGACCCGGAGTGGTTTCCTTCCCCTTCCTCCCTTCACTCTGGAGTTTGGAGTGGCCTCTCTGGGGATGCTCCCGTGGCATCTTTGTCCCCCCGAACACATGGGCTTGGAGGATCATTCACATTCCTGATCCTACTCTGCAGCATCTGTTTCTCAGCACTGGCAATGGCTGGGCATTAGCCATGCCACCTGCAGGCCAGAGGCACAACCCACTTCTAACCCTAGCTCCTCTGCCATGTTGAGCCCAGGGAGTAGCCTGCTTTCCTCAGAGCAAGCCCCCATGCAGCTCCCCAAGGAGCCAGCCATATAGAGTGACTGCCCTTTCCCCTGGGCTCCGTCATCACTGGCATCTGGTGTATAGAGGGCATTGGGGCACCACCACACCAAATTAGACAAGCACACACAAGGAACCACAAACGCAGCAGTTTGCGATAGAATTGTTTGCAATTCATATTTCGCAGCAGGACATCTTCTCCACTGCTCCTGGGGCCCAGGCACAGACTGCGCAGTCCAGGTTTGGCAGCCCGTGAAGCAGTGGAGGTTGCCTAAGGACTTTGGGTCACCTTACAAGCCACAGCTGTGGTGACTGTAGGGGCGCTCTAAAGTGTTGCATCCAACTGCCCTGTGTGGACCCTGTTGGCAAACTAGGAACCTTTTAGAGCATGGCATCAGGGCCTATATGTGGCAGTTAGAGAGCTAGGGACCTTTTGGAGCGCACCAGCAGGATCACCATGCAGCAGTCCAAGCAAAGCACTTTTGAGGGCACTACAAATGACATCTCCAGTCCCCGGCACAGACTTCAGTACCTGAGTATGTCCAGGGGCAGAATGAAGCAGGGGACCAAGCTTCTCCCTTGGCCATAGTGGCAGTGGAGGTGAGAGAGCTCCTGAGTGGTCCCAGCCTGTCTGGTGGAAGGAGAGGGGAGGGGATCTGGGACCCTTCTCCCTCCCACTGGAGATGCCTACACTTCTCCCACCCAGTGCTGTGGGGCACTCCGCAGTGGGTCAGTATGGAGGAAGCTGGGATGCTGCAGCCAGCCGGTAGCGTGTAGGGGCTGCAGCTTCTGGGAGCCCGGAACAGAGCCAGAATGATGTCAGGAGCCGCATAGTAGAACAATAGAGCACATCAGTGGGAGCAGAAGCCAGGCAGAGGTAGGTGGAGGCGGGGATGGAATTGGCTGTGGGGGAGTCAGCCCATGCTCCCTTGGGCCTCTCTCCTCCCCATCTTCCTCCCAGCTCCTCCCCATTCCTCACCCTGACTTGCCCCAATTCACCACCACCATTGTCCATCCCCCCTCCTCTCCAGGCACAGTTGCTCAGCTGGGGGTAGGACAGAAGCATGGTCCCAGACTCCTGTGGGCGAGGAAATGATCAGGCCCACCTGAGCTGGAAATAGCTTCATCGGGGGCAATTCAGGGAGAGCCTGGCCAATCCCACCCCCCCATACTGATCTCTGCTCACCCCACTTGCATCACCATGAGTGTAGCAGTGTCTGGTGTGCTGGGCACAGACAGGCCATTCACACCTCTGAGTTATGCCCCAGCCAAATCCCTTCTTCCCCAGGGGCACCAGACTGCATGGGCCTGATCCATCTGGGCCCAGATCCAGCCCCTTCATGCCAGGCAGCATCATGGGCTGGGAGAAGTATATGCAGCAGCTTCTCCTGCGTGGGGTGTCTGCACTTTCCCCCTCACAGCTCCAGGGCCCCTTTATCCCAGGTCCTGTCAAACAGGGCTCTGGACTCAGGGATCCTCATAGGGGAGCAGCAGGACCCTCATGGGGGGCCCCAGGCACTGGTGGCAGTAGCAGGTTCCTCTGGAGCCTTCTCTGGGGCAGTGGCTGTGCAGAGGGGGAGCAGTCCCAGACTGGGGGTAATTACACCTTGTCCCTTTCCCCAGCCCCCTGGGTCACAGCTCTCCCTGTGCCCCTGTGGGGGCTGATGGCTAAAACCAACACCCCATTTACGTCCTGCCCCCAACTGCCACAGAACCTTCCGGAACCTTCCCCCTGCCCAATGCTGCCCCTACCCCCAACTGCCACTGAACCTTCCCCCAGACATTAGGTCCATGGGCCGCGGCGGGCAGCTCCTGGTCGGGTTAGTGATTAGCCCCAGGGCGCTGGGCCAGGCAGAGACCCAGAGCCCAGCCCAGCGGCGTGAGGGCCATGCTGTGAAGGGGAGAATGTAGCCAAGCCCCTGTGGGGTTCCTGTAAGGGCTTGACACCACAGCCAGTACCTGGGAGCACCCGCTGCACCAGCAGTGTGCAGTGCTGTGGGGGCTCCAGCGCTCGGCCTGGGGCCCAATTCCCAGCCTGTGGAGGAGGTGCCTCCCTCCCCCTCTGTGGGCAGAGACCCAGCCCCACCGGGGCAGGATCCGGCTGCCATTTGAGTCTGTATCCAGAGGGGATGGCAGCCAGGTGTCCGTTACGCCATATGCTGGGAGTCCCAGCCTGTGTTCAGTGCCTCCCATGCCAGCCCTTTGCCTTGACCAGCTCCAGGCCCTTTCCTGGGCCTCTTGCTTTCTCCTAACCTGGAGGTTCTGCTTCCTTGCCCAGCCAGGTGGCCCCTCAGCTCAACAGACACAAATTGCTGTGATATCAGTGCCATGGCGCCTCTTGCTGGGGTCTTTAGCAGCCCTTTATAATTATTTGAAGTTAAGAAATCTTGAATTAAACTGGAGTTAAGGCCGAGAGTACGTATCATTAATTTAAAGTTAAAAAATAATGCAGGAGTGCTGTGATTATCCAAAACCAAGCAGCACAAACTCAGGAAATTGAAAGTTAAGACATCTTATAGAAGAAATCCACACAAGGTAAGGTAAGAAATGCACAGTTAAGGCAGCAAAGAACCTTATCTCTGCCCTGTCGTTATGCCATGTGATAATAATTAAGGCATTTTAGAAGATCAGATGAAACTGATTTTTTAAGACTCATTAGTGGGTTTTCAACCTTTTTTTGCTTTCTTGGTGCAAGGCAGAGCCAAGCTGGAGAGTGCAGCACAGGGGAAGACACCAATGCATCGCTGGAGGTGGAAAGTCAGAGAACCCTTCCAATTGTGCAGAAGAGGAGTACCAGCGAAACTCTGGATGCTTGTGCCATCCGCCAGGTGGACAGAGCAGCACATGGGCACATAGCTGAGTCAACTTCCATAACTGCCAACCCTGAACATTCACATATCATGAATCAGGTCCCTAAAATTCATGAGATTGGCTAGAAAATCATTAAATTTTTAAAATAATATATTTGAGGCTTTGTTTATTCGCTTCTGGTTTCTGAGCCTTTAGTGGTGATGTTTTCAAGCTTTTCTTTGCAACATGGAGGCAAAAAGCTTTTTAAAAAGCAAGCTGAGATTCTCACGTAATTACAGCATTCCAGGAGCTGTGGTGTTAAGAAAAACACCAAATATTGCAAAATGTGCAACATAATTGCAAGAAAATCACCTCTGGAGATGCTGTCACTGTGCTGGCCAGGGTGCTGATTGGTGTCTTGGTGAAGTAGATTATTCCCATTGTAGGAAAGCAGCTACTGATCCTCCCTCTGCCCCAAGCAGTATTAATCCTGGCTGAGCTCCTTTACTCTTACTGCACAGAGCCTGTTCTGAGCTCTGGATCCTGTTGCGGTGTTATAGTTCGGTCTGAAATGGAGTCCTGGATCTGCCAGAGCTTCCCCAGTGGCTGTGACTTGTGTGGTGCCCCTGGAGCTCTGTGCCCCCGTGTTCATCTGTCCAAGGTGAAAGCCTGAGAGTCCTTGTCCTCAGGTGTTTTTCTCTGTAATCCCCTGACAGCCCTTTGCCAAGGGAAGCGGAATCCCATGTGCTGGGTGAGACCTGCACCCCCAGATGTGAGCCAGGCACTGCAGCTCTTCAGCTGGGGGCAGTAGAATCTGCCTCTCGGGCTCTCTGGGAGTTAAATTCTTGGTGAGGCCAAGGAGTTGATGGAAGGGAGCAATGTGAAGGGGAGCTCTCTGGAGTGGAGTTCCCGCCACTCCAGGAATGATGGAGCTGGTTTAGGCTCTCAGAATCTGCGCAGCCCCTGCACTGCTCGGTATGGGGTGGTAGGTGGGGCTGGTTAGGGACCTCTGCTCCGGAGCTGGATGCTGTGCCTGGGGCTGTTACAGGAGGGTCAGTTGGCTGCTGTGATACATGGTGCCTAGTGTCCCATGCCCCTGACAGGATCAGTTGATGACCTGGGGGGAGGGCTGTGTTGCAATAGGCTCTGGGCACTCTGCCCTCTTTCCCAGCTCTGACCTCCTGCAGGTGGAATATCTGGGTGAGCCTGTTGGAGCTTTAAATGGCTGGGAGACCACATCAGCAACCTGATTTGCTTGGGAGCCCGCAGAGAAGGGTGGGAGAGCAGAGAAGACACAGTGCCCTGCTGGTGTCAGTGTAAGTGTTCGTGGCTGTGAGTTTGGGATCACTGCACGTTGTGCTGTCTCTGCTGCTGGTGCATAATCAAGGGCTGTAATGTACTTGCATAAGAGGGCAGAATGAAGGCTGTGTGTAGCTCACTTCCCTCTGGTATTTTAGACTTGGTGTGTTTCACACTGCAACTTTTAATTGTGGCTTTTATGTGGAAGGTGTTGGTCATTAGACAGTGTGACAGAGTGCAGGGAGTGAATGTGTGAGCCTGCACTCTGATCACTTAGAGGCTAATTAGTGCTCTCAGGAGAAAATGATTGAGGGTAATGATCCAATCAGGTTGCTGGGCTAGGTGGGGTAAAACCTCAATGCGTCCCATCAGCCCATGGCTGAGAAAAGAGGTACTGGAAGGAAGTGGGGAGAGGGAAGGAGGGGAACATGGCTAGTCATACAAAGGCTCAGAGTAGGCAGATCTCCGTTCTCCTCAGATGCTGCTTGAGAGGGCCTAAAGCTCAGCAAAGCTTGTAAATAGGTGGGAGCATGGGGGAATGTGGTGATATTGGTGAAGGGAAAGAGAAATCAAGGGTCACTAAGAGCGCACCCGGTGGAGTCTGTGTGGTTTCTGCAAGGCAGAGGATGGGGGCGGAGGCAGGCCCCCGTTACAGACTGATGCAATGAACCAGGCAGCATGGCTGCCTCAGATGTCCTATCCTGCATGTGGAATGTCTTTCCTCCTAACCGCTTGAGCTGGAATGCGTGAAGAAAACTCAAGTAATGTATTAAACCTTCCCTTGCCAGTGCCTTAAGCAGTAAGAGCTACATCATGACCAGCTTGTGCCTTTAAGGCCTAGCCCTGCTCCGGGGCCTGTGCCGAGGGATTCCCAGCTTGGGGAAGATCAGGCATGGATTATTCTACTCAGGTCCCACGTGAACCGAGCTTGCAGTGTGGGCTGGTGTGGAGAGGGTGGAACCAAGTCATTCCATGCCCCCTCAGGTTGCATAAATGGAGCAGTCCCTGAGCAGGGGAGACTGGGATGGAGAGTGGGCCTTACCCAGGCCTGGCAATGGGGGAGGCAGAGGCTGCCCCCTGTGTGATGATAGGTTTCGTTGGTCTATCAGAAGCTCCCTTCCTGCCCAAGTCATTGCTACCTGAATGAACAGTCAGGTTATGCTTGCAGCCAATGTGTACACTCAGTGAGTGCACTCCCCATTCTGGGATATCTTCCATCTAGTCTGGGAAACAGCCATATCAGTTCTAGCAGCTCTAGGAGCTGCAACATCCTCAGCAATAGCTTTGAGCTATTATTCTAAACTTGGCTAGGATAAAAGTGTTACTTGTGAACTTTCATAATCAAGATGCAAAAGAGCTAATTCAGGTCTACCCTAAACCCAGTGCACACCGGGAAAGGACTTTGAGGTATAATTAGTGTTGAGTAGGCGCTCATGATGAGCGGATGTGGTCAGTTATGTATCTTGCTGCTGAGTTTCAGTCTATTAGAAGCTGCTTGATAGGTTTTGTTCAGAAGCAGCATTTATCCCATCTGCACTCAGAATTTAGTGGGAATCAGCAGGATGGCTGAAGTGGGAGTCCGACTCATCTCACCACATGCTCCTATGGTCATAGAAGAAACTTCACCATGAACTTGCACACATTTCCTCCTCGGCCCAGCAAACAAATGTGATTGGCTAGAACTCCTGGCTTCTTGCTAGAAGAGCAATCCATACAGCTCCCCCAATTGTTTGCAGTAGGTCATCCCAGCAGTGATGACAAAATACTCAGCAAAATAGACTCGACAAATATTCTCTCTGACTAATTATTTGTGATGTCTGCTGTTCACTGCCCAGGACAGGGCCATCACACACTCACATGGCGTGACACACGTGTGTCATCCACAATGACTGGCCTGTGATTCATGTTTTCTAACCATAGAAGTTTAGGAGAGGCCCTATCTGTTTTGCCTGCCAGGGCAGAAAATGTTTCCAAAGTTTTTGGACCCATTCACTCCCAAGAAGCCAAATGCGCGCGTGCACACACACACACAAAAGGCCAGCCAATCGGAGGGGACTCCACCTCCCAATAAGGCTGAGTGGCATGGCAATTTGGTGCGCCCTGGAAGTTAGTGGCAAAGGCAACTGCCCTGCTTACCCATCACTAGAACCAGCTATGCCTGCCTGAGGTGCTTGAATGTTCAGCTCTTTAGATCAGTGTTTCTCAGTTGGTGTTCCGCGGAACCCTGGGGTTCCGCGGGAACACCATTAGGGTTCCGCAGAGAGCAGCTGTTCTCCGTGCCGCCGAAAACGGGATGATGTCCCGGTTTTTTCGGCGGAGAGTATCGAATGTAAGTGAGAAATGCTGACCCAGTTGTTTGAAATTTGTTTTATAATTTGCTTATTTCGACTTTTTTTTGGCCCCATATGTAAAAATACTGTTAAGAGTTTGGGGGTTCCGCAATTATTTATCGAGTTCAAAAGGGTTCCCTGGCCAAATTTAATTGAGAAACACTGCTTTAGATAAATCAGTAACAACACAGTGGGGTTTAATGGCTCTCCCATCTGCAGAGGGGAGAGGCTCATGAAAGGTGTTGTAATTCAGCTCAAGATGTTTACTAGGGTGCCTAGTACAGATAACACTGCAGGCACCTCCATGATCTAGTGAAGGATTCCTGCCACACCTGACAAGCGCATCTCACCAGGGATAGATTTGTCCATTCCAGCCCACGAAGGACCCATTCTCCTTCTCAGAGAGCATGGAAAGCATCTTCAGGATTGCTTGAGTGGTTTCCTCCACGGTCTGTGGGGCCTGTAGGGTTAAAGCGATGGTGTAAGGCAGGATAAAGCTGCACCTTTCAGGCCCTTGTTACTCTGTTGCTAGCAGTGGGTGTTTTCAGGACTGTGTCTCCTCCCGCAACATATCCTCCTCTTAGCTTCACTAGGGTCTTCAGGGTAGGGGTGCTTTTGCATATATTTGTACAATGCCTAGCACAATTAGGCTTGAGGCTCTGTGTTACCACAATACAAACAATCTACTAAAATGAGAGTTGATGTTTTTCACACTTGTGCATGTATCAAAACCCCATAGTAGTCAATAGGAGCCTTTCCGCTGGTTTCAGTGGGGTTTAGATCAAGCTCACAGAACCGTCCCAAAATATTAAATGTTCTTTTGCAATAAAGCAATATGAAAAGACATGTATACACTATTTATGGGCCATGTCTGGCATGGGGCATGGCAATGCTTAGTTACATACAGAAAGGATACTTAGTCACACCTGGGCAATGTTAGCATTCTGAGGTGGTAGTTATTAACACCCAGTTTGCACTGGTGCAAATGTGCAAGGTTCAGGGCAGTGGCCACTCAGGTCCACTCTATGCAGATTAAAGCGCAGGGAGAGTTAAGGTTGTCAGAATTTACTTTCCCCCACGTTGGACTTTGGTCACGACATTGCATTTATAGAAATCAGTGGGAGTTGGGTACCTAAATAGCTCTAAGGATCTGGGCCATTGTGGCCAACTCCTTGGTTCTTGCACACAGGTTGTTTAGAGGAGAGAGGGGGAAAATGGGTTGTGCAAAGGAATACACAGGTCAAGAGCTGGAGGAAACAGGCCAGTGTGCTTTGATTGGTTCGTGCTGCTTTAAAGTGGGGTAAAGCAGGCAGATAATACTGGAAAATTTGGCCATCAAAATTAAAATGACTAGAAGATTTCAGGTGGATACATATCCTCAAATCATAGAAATCTCATCACAGGGTGACTTTTTCTTTGGGTTTATGTATGAAAATTCTAGTAATTTAACAAACCAAAGGAAATTCCCTAACTAAAACTATGTTAAACTGGAGTTATGGTTGAACATATCCATCAGTAACTTGAAGTTTAACCTTTACAAACCCAGGAAATCAGAGTTATGTTTGTTTTTGGGATAACGACAACATTCCTGCAATGGTTTACGCTCATGGCATTGATACATATTCCCAGTCTTCAGTCCAGTTTAATGTAGTTGTCATCTGGGAATAGAGATGAGTTGTGGCAGAACCAAGACTGTAAGGCTTGCCTGATGGAAGTTGCCAGTCACCCAGACTAAGGGATTGTAAATGTGTTATGGTTCCTACCTTTTCCGTTCCCATTCTGGTTTTCACCCAGCCAGGGTGGATAGGAGTGCTCAGAATCCCGTAGTCTTTGTATTCTAAGGACTGGCACCTGGTGATCATGTTCAGCGCAACCTGTGGGTGGGACACACCGTGAGCAGAGATAGCTGCACAGTACATAAGCAGTACTGCTGAGCTAAGGACAGCTCTTGATTTAGTCAGGGGACAAACCCAGTTCAGCTGCTCAGGGGTGACAGATCAAAACAAAGCTGCCCAATGAATCGTCTGTCTTTGCTGCCCCTATGTAAGGGGTGCAAGGCTGTGAGATACCAAATCCCAGACAGCTCAGCTTTTAACCTTTATGTCCTGGAATGCTCAGCCACGCGGAAACCAAGAGAGCCAGTACTTGATAAAAGCAAAGGAGGAAAATCATTGGCCAAGCCCAACTGCTGGCATTGGCTACAACTGCACCTTGAGATCCTACACGGCAGAGGCTGATGAAGGGGTTCAGTAAACAAGGAACAGATGGCACCAGCAGCTGCATTTCTGTTACCCTAGCAGCAATAGCATTCCTGGCATCTGAAAGAGGGGAGAGGATCCCATTGAACAAAACCCTCCTCACTGCCTAATGGAGACCAAAGCTGGATGAGCTGGGAAGCTGATAATGCGTCCGGATCTTTAAATTATTGTTAAAGAGTAATTGTGACTAAAGGTTGACTGTAAAGGGGGAGATGCAGGGACACATGCACTGTTTCTTTAACTCTGTAGCAAGAAGCCATGCAGGAGGGGGCTGGGAAGGTTCTGGGGCAGTCACTCTGCTGGGAAGCATGGGGGGAGACTGATGTGTATAGAAGGAGCTGCAGAAGAGGTGCCTGTGTTGATACAGGGTGGGGACTAGTGACGCTGGAAGGGAGTGAGAGTGGTCCCATATGGTACCTTGCTGCAGCGGTAGCTGGGAAATTTCCACAATTCCCACAGTGGGAGTTGTTCTAAGGAACTTGATAGACTGGACATGTTGACAATGGCCGCCTTGCTGCAGCTCAGCCCTGTCTGGGTGCTCTGCTGTGCAGCCTTCTTCAGCAATGGTAGGAACTCCTGGGGGAGATACCAAGGACCATATCATGACAGGGGTAACACTGCTGTACCAGGGAAGGAGAGTGTCAGTGATGTTAATGTCAGGAAGAGGGATGCTCTGAACATGGGGTTTGTGATTCAGGCAGGTTGGTGCATGTCAGGGGTCTTGGGAATGTGATGGCTGGAAAACCCATTTATGGGGCAGTGTGTGCTCTCCTTGCAGGGAGCCTGCTCTGCTCCATCCCTGCTCCTTCGGAGAGGTGCACTCTACTGCAGGCGCCAGCCCTGCACAGTCCTTGTGCTCTTCGAACACACAGAGTGGGACTGTGGCCAGCCCCCGGGCTGGAGCATCATGGGCAAGGGGCTCCTTGGGAGGGCACAGTCTGGCCCTCACCCTTATGGCTGTGTGTCCTTTGAGACAGCTTTTGAAACAAGAGAACATGTAACGTACTGGCTGAGGCATTAGGGGATAACAACCGACTACTGCTGAAAATGTAGTACTATTGAAAATGCAGACCACCTTGTTTTTTAAAAAATGAGTAAAAAACTAGCCTGTGCCAAAAGTCCCAGCTTGTTCCAGGACAGTCTTTGCTCATTGCCAGAGGAGTTTCCTGGCTGTCTATGGGTTCTTACCTGGCTCACCAGCAGCGGCCCAACTGTGTTAGTTGCGTATATGATGGCCATGGTCTCCGCGTTTTCATCCTCCATGGTGGTCATCCGTGCAATGCCAGCGTTGTTTATCAGGAGATTCAGTCCATGTTCTTGAACATGCTCCTCCACTCTCTGCGCAGCTGCCTTTATGCTGTTTGGGTCTGTGACATCTACAGACAGCACAGGGGATTCAGAAGCATCCTTCCTGCAGCAGCTCTGCCCTGTCTTTCAGCTCTACCGGCCCATTGGGCTGTTCGCGCTGTCTTTTGTTGGTCAATGAAGGCAGCCTGCTGCAAGCCCCCTGGGCACTCTCCTACACTGCCTCTGATGCAGGGGATGGGGGGAAACCTTGAAATATGTAAAAATTATGCTTATCCTCTTTGAACTGTCTTCTTAAAACTTACCTGTGCCGTGGTGCCTGCAGCTCGCACCCAGCTGGCAGCAGGAAGGTGAGTGGCGAGCTGAGTTTTCTGCTTTTCTGCTGAGCTTAGCTCCTTAATTACTGTCTCTTCACTAAACAGTGCCCCATTTGCCTGCTTTGCTATGCCTGGCACTAGGGACTGTCTGCGGTAGGGATTCTCTTTTTTTATTACTAGTCTGTGTAGCACTTAACATAATGGGGCCCTGATCCTGGCTTGGGAGTGCCAGCTGCTATCATAATACAAATTATAAAGCATCATCATTATATGTTTTTTCCAGATCCGAAGAGAAACCCAAAGCTTTCAGTTTAATGTGGCTCTTATTTTAGATTCTGGAAACCCATAAAAAAAAAATCAATGTCCTCATGTGAGAACACAGTGTTTGTGTCTCTCCTCAGTGACAAGCTGCTGCACCTCTGAGAACAAAACGGGTGCTGGCTCTGCATGCAGAGAGGTCATTGGAATTTAAGGGCTAGACTGCAAACATGATGCAGCAGTTGCACAGGGACATATGCCACAGGTGTCATGGGGGTACTGCAGGATCCGGTAGGAGAGGAAATATCAGTCCTTGGGCACAGTTAATGGGGACTTAGTGGAGAAGGCATAAAGCTTGCACTGGGTTTGTACCTTCAGCTCTAAACTCATCGGTCTCTTCCATTTGAGTTAAGGGTAACTCCATTAGCTGGCAGCCCGTACAGGGGGGCAGAGAGGGTGTGACATGCTGCACTCTGAACTGTTAGTTTTTCACAACCACTGTGCACAGGTGTAAGTGACACCACATGGTGCCAGGCATGGAGAATTGGGCCCCGCATCTTCCTCCCAAGCCCTCCCCCCAGTTGGAAGGGCAGATGCAGAGATGGCTACATACCCAGCTGCAGCACCACCAGGTTTGGACACTTCAATGCCAGCTCTATTAACTCCTGGGAAGAGAAACATTTTCATGGGTTAGAAAAATATTGGCAGTGATCAGGGTCTAGGACAGTTTTGACCTCAGCTGCAGGCCTCAGATCTGCAATGGGAATGCTGTGCAATGCCTGGGGCTGAGTGAACCCCTCAAGGAAGGTCCTGGTGACTGAGCTGGGAGCAGCCAATTCCCAGAACTCCCCTATCCCACAGCCAGTGGCATGTGGGTGAATGAACTGCCCCAGGTGCCTCGGAGAGGCTTCTCTGCAGCCATGTGCTGTGGGGACGGGGGATGTTACAAGAGTCCCTGGTTACAGTTCCACCACCAGGAATCGGGTGATTCCTCTGCCCTGTCTCTGACAGTCAGTTCTCTCTGGATACAGCTAGGGTATGGAGTTTATCATAGACCGCAGGGGAACATTTGGTAACAAGCCCCTTATTAAATTATCGGTAGCACTTTGCCTCTCTAATGCCTGAACTGAGTCACACTAGCATCGGGGTTTCCTGTTTGAGCCTCTCAAATGCTTTTAAAGAGAACCCGCTCCTTATCTGATCCTGACTTTGCAGCCCACACTGCAGGGAAACTGGACTCCCAGGCTATTTTGGGGCTATCTGTTGCCTAAAGCCTTTTGTAAAGACTAGATTTCACCTTGCTTTGTGGTCCATCCAGCTCCCTGGTTGTGGCAAAGATCCATTCAGGCGGATTTGGTAGCTGTAGAAATTGCTTCACAAGTCCCAGGCCGATTCCTCGATTGGATCCAGTCACCAGAACGCTCCCGACATTGAACTCTGCCATCATCACAGAGCTGCAACTTTGTCATATCCTGCGCCTCTGCCTCTGTGGCTCAGGTTAAATAATGATGCTTGAGACTCCTCCTCACACCAACATTAGATCCAGAGTTAAGCCTTTGGATTAAAAATTATGCAGTGTTGGCAGCTGAGGGATTTGAATAACTCCACACTTACTCAGACAGTTGATTACAACAGAGAGACCCAATTAAATGATGATATGTATGCAAAGTAATAACATCTATTGGACCAGTTTCTCTTGGTAAAAGAGACAAACTTGCAAGTTTACACAGAGCTTGCATGTTTACACGGGAACGAAAGACTGCAGCTGGCCTGAGTCAGCTGACCTGAGCCAGGTTCAGGTGTTTAGCTGGTATGTAGTCTTACCCAGAGTGGCACAGTTAAATACAAGGTGGAATAAATTGATTAGCATAAGCAGTTAAGGGGCCACGTCACCTTCAATATATGTTAACACCTCTGCAGTCGTGGGTCAAGGTGGAGTTAGCAGGTTATAGATTGTTGTAATAAGCCACAAATCTAGTGACTCTAGCAGTTCATAACTGTTAGTGTCTAGCAAAGTTATGAATTTAAGCTCCCAGGCTTTGTCTTTGGAAGGTGTTGTGCAGTTTTCCTTTGAGCCTGAGGACTGAGCGGTCAGGTGTAGAGTGATCGCTTTGTGAGAGGTGTTCATGATAATGACACACGTGGTCTGATTCCCAGAAACCGATAGCTGTGTGTCAGACTGTATGCACGCGCAGTTAAAGGGGCTACGCATTCAGGTAATTTAACTATGCTTGCAAAAGGGCAGCCTGGCCAAATAACCATTTTGCCCGTGGAGTCATGGTAACTGCAGGCACAAACAGTAATGCAGTTTAGCCCACATACAATCACGGTAATTGCAGGAACAAATAGTGATGCAATTGAGCCTCTGAGAGGTGGGCTTCTTCCCTTTGGAAAATCAGGCCAGCCATATTTGCACTGAGAAATCACATGACCGTAAGAAAAGAACAATATCAAGATCTGTAGTCCTCTGATTCTGTCCTCCCCTCCTGTTTCAAGGCTGGTGGGAGGTAGTTAGGCCATTCATTTCCTTCCTCATTTCTGTGCCTGCACTCATCCCAATACTGGGGGAAGGAAGGGATTTTTTGGGGGGGGGAGGGTGCATGGGAAGATTGTATGAAAGTTGTATTCTGTGCAGAGTTGGATCAGAGAGGTGGTGCTTGCAATTTGTCCTGAAAGTGCTCTGAATTGCAGCCATCCTCAGATTCTGTGGAGGGAGTTCTGCAATCACTGGGTGGCTGCTGGAAAGG
This sequence comes from Emydura macquarii macquarii, assembly GCF_026122565.2. Classification (NCBI taxonomy): domain Eukaryota; kingdom Metazoa; phylum Chordata; order Testudines; family Chelidae; genus Emydura; species Emydura macquarii. The sequence goes on from NW_027133538.1 coordinate 353,326, forward strand.
CTCCATGTCCCACCCATACTAGTTTCAACTTGCCCACTGGGAGTTTCATCATCACTCACGAGGTCGTGGCTTTGGAGGGAGGGGCAGCTTCTGAGGTGGTGTTCCTGGCCCAGTGAGAGCTTTGAAGCTGAAGACCTGGACTTGATTATCATCTGCTATTTGACAGGCAGCCAGCACTGGGATTGCAGCCTTGGTGCAGTATGATCCTATCAGCCTATGTAATCAGCAGGAGAGCTGCCAGCTGGAATGTCTTTAGACTCTGTGGCTTGCGACAATGTATTGCTGTGGCTAAATCAGTATGTGCAAGGATGCATTGTAGTCTGCTCAGCCAGAATAGAATGCTTCTTATTTGAGTAGTGTCCCTATGGTGCTCCATTTCACTTGAGCCCTTGATTGGAGATTTTTAGTTAGCACTGTCTGTCCAGCCCATGCATGCACCCTATGCCTCCTCATGGCAGACACTGAGGCTATCCAGGGGTTTGTGATCGAACTACCCTCAGTTCCTTCTCTACTGCCTTGGCCAGAGATGGAACACTTGCGTGTCCACGTAGAGCAGTGGTTTTCAAACTGGGGTCCGTGGATTCCAGGGGGATGTTAGAGACTCCATAAGGGGTCTGCAAAATATTATGAAAAAAAATCTCATTGCATGTCTGCATTGCCTGAAACTGACAGATCTCCTATTTCTGTTTACACAACATATTCCATGGTGCATGAACAGTGCAGAGATACTCATATTGCATAAGCATCAACATAAAAAACCCCACAACTTTGCAACTGCAAATAAGAAGTGATTTTTTTGATGACTGAGACATCATTGCTGGGCGGAAGTGGAATATATTTTTACAATGTGCGAGCAAATTACATTGAAAATGACTAAGTTTTTAAAATGTTCTCATAGTAGTACTGCTAGTTGTGTTGAAGCCATGGGTAATGCAGAGTCAAGAAGCAAGAAACAAATGAACACAGTTTGATGAAAGTTATACTGATTTTGGTTTCATGTAATTTAGTGACGGATAACTGCTATGCGCTGTATGCTTAGAAATCCTACCAAACCAAGCAATGAAACCTGCAAAGTTGAAACGACACCTCACAACAAGACACCTCAAGTATATAGATAAATCCAGAGACTTTTTTTCTAGGAAAGAAAGAAGAATACAACTGACAGAAAACTCAAATGACAAACATAACATCAGTTCCGGAAAAGGCTCTGAAACCATATTTCTTAATAACACTTTGGATTGCAAAGAGTGAAAAATCCCATAGCATTGGAGAAGAACTGAGTCTTCCAAATGCTGTCGAAATGTGTGAAGAGATGGTAAACAAAGATGCAATGAAGAAACTTAAGGCTATAATACTTTCTAATGGTACAGATAGTAGGAGAATTGAAGAGATTTCAAATGATGTAAAATGTCAATTAACTGAAAGGCTATGTACATGTGAATAGTTTGCAATTCAGCTTGATGAGATCGATAACTGATGTTGCTAATGCAGCAGAATTATTAGTTTTTGTTCGTTCTGTTTGGCCAGGAGAAAGTATGGAAAACTTTCTTTTTTGTCAGAGATTACCGTCCGTTCTGGACAACAGGTCAGGAAATATTCAAATTATTGGATGATTTCATGAAAGCTGAATTGGGAGACGTGTTGCTGTTTGCACAGACGGTGCTGCTGCTATGACAGGCAATAGGAGTGGAGTTGTAGCAAGAATACCAGCCATAAACCCACAGGTAATTGTTACACACTGTACGTTGCATCGCGAGGCCCTTGCATCAAAGAAAACAGAACCCGAATTACATGATGTATTAAATGCAGCTGTGACAGTTATAAAGTTCTGGCCTTTGAATTCACATCTTTTTACAAAGCCATGTTTAGAAATGAGTGCATGGCATTATTGTCTCATACGGAAGAGCACTGGCTTTCTCATGGCAGAGTGTTTGAGTTTCACAAAGAGCTGCTGGGTTTTCTTTCTGTGCATAATCTCAAGATTGCCACAAATTTTTCTGACCCGATATGGATCAAGAAGGTTGCATATCTCTGACATTTTTAACTTGTTGAATGTGCAGAACCTGTCCACTCAAAGGGGCGATACAACCATACTTGAGGTGAGTGACAAGACTGCAGCATTTCAGAAAAAGGTAGAGATTTGGAAAACTAGACTGAGCAGTGAAATCTCAGATATGTTTCCGCTACAGGTAGAATTTCTGGGTACTAACAGCATAGCAACTGACTGCGTGAGAGACAGGATCGTTGCTCACCTTTTAACTTTGCCAGAGTACTTCCGTGTTTACTTTAAAAATATAAACATGGAGTAATATGGTTGGGTTCGGGATCCACTGTCAACTTTTGGAAGTGGAGAATGATTTATGAGTTTGCCTGTCAACCATCACACCAAGGATAGGTAGACTCTGAGGTAGAAAGCAGGTACACCTATCTCACTGATATCTGTAAGTACTCTTATACTCTTTTTATTAAAGCATTACTAACAGTACCTGTTTATATGAAGACACATACTTTTGTCAATCAGTTTCTCAGTTGGGGATCCGTGATTAACATTGCATTTGAAAAGGGGTTGGTCAAAAAAAAGTTTGAGGACCTCTGATCTAACAGTTAGCTAGTTCTCAGTAGTACGCAAAGTTAGGATTAAAGTTAGACAAGGGCAATAGAACAAAAAATTACCATTAAATAATGAACTTTCACAAAGATGTAATGATGTATAATACAGTTCCAGATGTTGGGAAGTACACAGCAAGACGATTATGAATTCAAGGTTAGTTCTTTGAGCAACAACAAAATAACTTTATTAAGCCAGATGATGATTAGATTAGCCTTAACATATACATTGCAAATAATATCTACTTACAATTATAGTGCACTATAGATGAAAAACAGAGAATTGAATTAGGTACCAAGCAACTAAGAATATGATAACTCTACAATGTTTGGTCAGCGTACAGGCACATACTTTTGTAGTTCATGTGGGTGCAAGCACACTTGGCTGCTTGCATCAGTGCTGCACATCTTCACTGCAAGTGGTTACGTCAATGGAAAATGCAGCATATTATGGGTAGGTATCCCAGTATGCCTCATGCCAGTGTCTGCTCAGTGCTTTGTGGGATATTAGCAATTTGCCCAGGGATTTCTGAAACCAAGGGGTCAAGTTTCCACAATGCCATTTTCTCCATGTTTGTTCCATCCCATAGTTTTCATGCTGTTTTTAAAACTCCCATGGTCGTCCTTTCTGTTTTTTGGTTTTCACCATCTCTCTGACAGAAGCATGAACACTGTACAGCACAATTTTATGACCGTTGCCAATACAGGATTCACGAGTCTACAATATTTGTAGAGTCCCAGTGGTATGAAAAAGAAGGAATGTTCAATGACAATGACTGGATGCTGATGGACACAGAGAATAAAAACATCAGGTTGCTGCTGGCATTAATGGAGCAGCTCTACATGGTGGATCACCGCTACTGGATCCAAGAAACTAGCACTGGTTGGTGGGATCACATCATAATGAAGGTTAGAGATGACTGTGGCTGCAGAACTTTTGGATTTAAAAGGGCACATTCCTGGATATGTGTTGTGACAGGGTCATGTACGCCCCAGCATTGTGATGTAGGCCTGAACCAGAGTAGGCCCGGACCATAGATACGTATTTCAAATTTAAGGGTTAATCCTCACACTGAGAGAGAACAAAATTAGGCATTATAGGTAGGGATGTTCCGGACACATTGATTGTTCGTTCATGCCACCCCAGGCTCCACTATGATAATTGACTACTTGAACATATGAGTGGGAACATCCTGTCTAAACATTTTGTGATTTAACATTTATGACACATTGTGGCCCTCCTTGTAAACATTTACAAATAAATGTTTGGAAACATCCTGAAATCTAATTGTGATAATTTACAAGTGAAGGAAAGTGCCCAATGCATATCAGGAATGTGGTTGATGTGTAAGTCATGGGGCAATGAGAGGGCAAATAAGATTTCTTGTATTTCTTTTTAGTAAAATGGTATTAATAAAATTGGTGTAGGTGTAAGGATTTTATTAAGTTAGTAAGTAAAAGTATAAGATAATTGTTATCAATGTAATGGAATAAGAATGTAATGATCTATTCGGCATTGGTGAGGCTGCATTTAGAATATTGTGTCCAGTTTTGGACCCCCCACTACAAAAAGGATGTGGACAAGTTGGAGAGAGTCCAGCGGAGGGCAACAAAAATTATTAGGGGGCTGAAGCACAGGACTTATGAGGAGAGGCTGAGGGAACTGGGCTTATTTAGTCTGCAAAAGAGAAGAATGAGGGGGGATTTGATAGCGGCCTTTAGCTACCTGAAAGGGGGTTCCAGGGAGGATGGGGCTAGGCTGTTCTCGGTGGTGGCAGATGATAGAACAAGGAGCAACCGTCTCAAGTTGCAGGGTGGGAGGTCTAGGTTGGACATTAGGAAAAAGTTTTTCACTAGGAGGGTGGTGAAGCACTGGAATGGGTTACCTAGGGAGGTGGTGGAATCTCCATCCTTAGAGGTTTTTAAGCTGAGGCTTGACAAAACCCTGGCTGGGATGATATAGCTGAGGTTAGTCCTGCTTTGAGCAGGGGGTTGGACTAGATGACCTCCTGAGGTCCCTTCCAACTCTAATATTCTATGATTCTATGATTTTTAGTAAATATGAATGAGGAGTGAATGCAGTTTGAGGCTGCTGAGATAAGATGGTGAGGAAGTAATTGCTGAGATAATGGTTCTCAGCCTTCAAGGACAGGAGGGAGAGAAGATGCTTTTGTTTGAAGAACTTTTACAAGCCAGATGGCCGAAGATCAAAATAACCCCGGAAGACAGGGGAGTTAACACCCCAGGACAGGAACAAGACAGTGTGAAACAGGAATGAAAGAATAATGGGAAAGCTGTCACACTTGCAATATCAAACGTAATTGATGATTACATCAAACAAGGAGACTATCTGACATAACAAAATCCATAGACCCGAATGGGGATGGATAAGTATAAAAATGGAGTGAAGAAACCTGGACTTTTGGCTCATTCTGCAAACCCCAAGGAGTATCATGTCATGACCGACAGAGCCTGGCTTCAACCTTGTATCTGAATCACCTGGCCAGTGATTCAGCTCGGGCAACAAGGGACTGGTAATTATATCCCTCCTGCAGAACTCTGTGTGTGCATGTGCGTATGTGTGAGTGAGAGTGTGTTTTAGGCAATTGCTTTTTAAAAGGTTTTTCTTGTTTGTATTCATAATACACGCAGCATACTGCCTTATCCCCTGAATAAGATCCTGCTGTTTATTTTATAAGTAAAACATTTTGGTGGAAAATTGCGAAATGGGGAGAATTGGTATATGCTGTAAGTATTATTGAATTCAATGTGCACACCTTGTGATTGTTGATTAAGAAATACTTGCCAAATACAGGGCGTTGTAGCTGTATATGATACTTGCCAAATACAGGGCGTTGTAGCTGTATATGATACTTGCCAAATACAGGGCGTTGTAGCTGTATGCCACTTTTATCATGTACAGGGCATAGTAATTGCATTCCAGAGACACTGTACTGCAGTGTACAAGTATTTAAAGCTCAACAACCTTGGTACTTAAGCAGGGATAGATTTGGGACCATGCAGAGAGTCAGGATGTTTAGGAAGAAACAACCTAAGAAATTCTCACCCTTTGGGGACGATCCCAACATCAACCCCCAATCCCTGTCCTTTGTTAAAGACATTTCCCCGTTCAGTAATATATTACAGAAATTTGGACCAAGCCCCTGGACAGAGCAGGCTTTAGCAGATGTCCATACCATAGCAGACTTAGAGGGGTACCTGGCAGTGTACAATCCCTCTGGAACAAAATAGAAAGATGCAGCAGCGATTTGGCTTTGTGGGAAGCCTGTAACTCAAAATACATACAAGCTGCACTTGACTAGTATTCAATCACCTCATTAACGGAAAAGGTGAAATCCCTAACTAATATTTTGGAACAATACTAATGGGATATTGAATTTGGAAAAATCTCCTCCATAAATGTCCAGAAATAGATTATTTCACTCCAAGAAACCCTACAGGAGGAGAGAAATAAAAGAAGCAGATTAGAAGATGTCATTCAATCCCTAGCTAAAGTAGAAAGAGAAAATCAGGCACTACAGGGAATAGTAAAGAAACTCACTCTTGAACAAGGGAAAACCCTTGCTAACCGCAGCCATTGCGAGTCCCTTATAAAACATTTGAAACAAAAACTGGGTTTTGTAACCAGACAAGTTGCAGCCGTAATTGCTGCAGAAGCTGGATTCCCTGTACCAACCAGCCTTGAGCGGGAAGATGAATACAAGGATTCAGATGGGGAGTGGGATCCATCAGAGGATCCAAAGGTCCCAAACCCGGTGGCAGCCGTAATCCGGGCAACCCAAACTAGGGCTGCTGGTGACAGGGTCACCGAAGCACAGACGGTCACCCCGGCATCAGCAACAGATATAGAAGCCCTATCTAGAATAGTGGGGCCTCTTGACTGGGAAAATTTCTCCAAATGGGTATATAAAGCTTTTCAATTAAAAGAAAGAGAAAACCTGACAGGTGCCGAAATGCTTTCTAGTGCTACTCCTGAAATATACGGAATAGCACATCGCCTGGCAAGGAATGATGGACCAGCTTTAGGTATTATTCAAGATTTGGGTCTTCAAATGGGCTGAAGGCAGATAATTACGAAGGCCCTCACCATGCAACGAGAGCTAGATGAGGATCCAGAGGCATATCTGACTCACTGGGGCTTGATGCAAATAATGGCCGACCAGACACAGGCAAGACAGGCCGAGGTCGTAGATGAAGTAGATTTTGCCGTAGAATCCTTAAGAGACTGCGCAGCTGGACTAGACCCATATTATTCTGCTAGAATGGGTGTATGGGCCCCTGGGGATCCAGCAACCCTAGGTGATCTTAGAACAATGGTGCAACAAATATGTTTATATGGAGGCCCGATGGTAACAGTAAAAAAGGGACCCCCCCCACCACTGCAGTTTCAGCAGTAGAAACCATAACTTATTCCAATGAGAGTGGAACAAAAGGGGACAATAGGCCTCGGAAAGGGGGATTCCAGGGCCACCCTAAAGGAAAAGGAGGAGCCCCACAAAAGGAAGGAACGTTATACCCTGATTTACCTGTTTGTTCTGATTCCAACAATTCCAAGCCAACAGAAGGGAAAGGAGATAAATGCAGAACTATTAACAGCGGAGCACGAAGATTGGCATGGAAGCTTCTAATGCAAAATGGAGCAGACAGAGATAAATGGAACGGGGCACCCACAGAACAGCTATTACAGGAGGCCATCTGGTTATAAGGAATAAGACAGGAGGTGGCAGGTGTGGATGCAGTGCCCAGCGCTCCTCTTCCCCCCCACCTCTCCCCTTGGAGGAAACCAGAGGACATTAGGGGAGCCCGCTGGACGCAGGACCTCCAGGGAAGGTAGGGGTGCAACAATGGAGGTTCCTTGGTTGCCTCTCCTGGGATCAGGTGTGGAGACCATGTATTTATGTCCAGCAGGGAGGTCAACCCCCTACGTTAGCTCTCATTGATACGGGGGCTGCCATATCATTGATTAAGGCCGCACCAGCAATGGGGACCAAATACAAAAAAATAGCTTTCACATCCTTTCAGAGGACCCAAAGCACCAGATGGGAATGGGTAAATGTTACCTTTACAATACAGGGATTCCAAACAGAAGGAAACCTGTTTCAAACACCCAATATGACAAACGACATCATTCTGGGTATGGACTGATTGTTTAAAAATAACATTGTAATTGATTTGGCCCATGGCAGGTTATGGAGGCTGGAGAGATTGGCCCCACACTGGAGACAAGAAGACTACAGCTGCATTGTTACAAAAAGGAAAAATGGTTGTATCACAGTTCTGTCCACTGAGGAGGTGGAAGAATGGTGTGCTAAGTCTCCTATGGTCTGGACACGGAAGAAAACAGACTGCAGTAAAATTAATGTATGTGTTAAGATAGTAGGTGAATTGGTTCCCCCTTAGCGACAATACAGGTACCCCAGTTGAGCTGAGGAACAGCTGAGACAGATCATAAAGGATCCGGAAGAACAAGGAGTGATTAGGAAAACCAACTCCCCATTTAATTCTCCGATATGGCCGGTCTTAAAAGTGGATGGAAAGTCCTGGTGCCTGACCATTGATTACTGGAGAATTAATAAAGGGACAGTACCCATGGCATCAATTGTGGCTGACATGACGCAGGTTATACAGCGAGTACAGGCAATGTCCAGATACTTTTCAGTGAGTGATTTAGCTAACTGTTTTTTTGCTATACCTCTGCACCCAGATTCCCAGGACCGATTTGCATTCACTTTTCGGGACCAACAATACACATTCCAGCGTCTGCCACAAAGATTTCAAGGTGCCCCAGCTATCGCCCACAGACATATGGTGGATATGCTGGACCATTTGGGTCCCTCAGAAAGATCCTTTGTCTTTTCATATGTGGACGACATCCTGATCTTTGGAGAAACTGAAGAATGGGTGCAGCAACTCACTGAAACTATCCTGGCACTGATCCAAGAAACTGGTTTTAAAGTCAGCCTGGAAAAAGCACAACTAGTCCAACAACAGGTAAACTATTTGGGCATAGTCATAGGGAAGGAGGGAAGACGAGTCGACCAACAAAAGGTAAAGGCGCTCATAGAGGTGCCAGCTCCCACAGATGTACACTCTCTGTGGGTACTGTTGGGAGGATTTAATTTCTTGTGACTGCATATATACAAATATGCAGAGATCACCCGTCCCTTATGGAAACTATTGAAGAAGAAAAACCAGTGGGAATGGGGACAAGAGCAAGAGGACGCCTTAAGCACTCTGAAACAAAAAGCCCTCCTTGCTCCCGCCTTATGATTCCCAGACAAAATTAAACCTTTCGTCATTTGGCTAGACGCCAATGAAGTAGCCATGGCAGCGACCCTGCTACAAAATGAGGAAAGTAAACTAGTACCTGTAGCTTACGAGTCGAAAAAGCTGCAAGGCGCAGAAATCAGTTTTGACTCTTGTGAGAGGGAATATCTGGCAGCAGTGTGGGCGGTGCAGGCATTCGAGCCGTTCACAGGTAGCGCACCAATTACTATCCAAAGCATGCACACGTCCCTGAAATACATTCTATCAGGCAAACTGATGGGGGGAGAGGGGGGTCAAATACTCGGATGGCACAATGGACCTTGATTAACAAAGGGGTAACAACGGAAGCGGTATCCAAACCAGACATGCTCATCCATGCCCTCATTGAAAAAGGAAGGAGGCACAAATGCCCAGAGGTGACTCTGGAGCAAAGGATTGTGTGGGTGGAAGCACCCCCCCCTTTGCAGAATTAGATACAACGGGAAGGGAGACACATGTCTCGTTCACAGATGGCAGTTCTATGGTAATACAGGGACAGTGATGGATTAAATACGCTGCCATCAACCTGGAGGAAGAAATTCTCCAAGGATTCCTGGACCATGGATCGGCACAGTATGCTGAACTCCATGCGATATTCCAGGTCCAAAAACAATATGAGAACCCTCCGAGGGAAATATACATCTATGCAGATAGTGACTTCTGTGTGAAAGGAATTCAATACTGGATGTTTGATTGGGAACGGAATGATTGGAAGGGAGCGGGCAGCAAAGAAATTGCCTACCAAACTGAATGGAAGTGGATCCATGCATGGGTAAAAGCTAACCCGAATCTTTTAAGAATCAGACACGTTAAGGCACATGGTAAAGAATCAGAAGCAGAAAACGCTTGGAATAACTGTGTGGATGCAATAGCTCGCCAGTATAATGTGGCAGCGGTAACCAGAAATCAATTGAAAAGGCCATGGAAGGAAACGCTGCAACCGACCCTGGACAAACACCAGGAAAAACAGAAAGACAAGAGCTTGTAAGTGTGGCTCATCAGTTTATGCATGAGGGAGTAGAAGGAACTCTAAGAAGGCTAAAACAAGTTGCGTAGTGGGATCATGTGAAGGACGATGTGGGAACCTGGCTCCAGAATTATGTACAGTGTGCTAGGGACAAGGCATGACCCCCGAACCCACAGGTAATGATGCACCAGTTACGATTGGGACCCTGGCACCGCATCCAAATTGATTTCATAGACAAGCTGCCCCGAAGCAAGGAAGTATACAGGTATTTGCTGATGATAATAGATTATTTTTCAGGATGGGTGGAGGTGTTCCCCACCTGGAATAATAGTGCCAGGGCCACAGCAAGAAAACTGTTTGCCGAAGTGGTATGTCAATATGGAACCCCCGAAGTAATTGATTGGGACAATGGGTGGGCCTTTGTAGGGGAAGTGTTCACCCTCATGCTGCATGCTTTAGGAATCACATGGAAATTCCACATCCCTTACTGACCACATTCCTTGGGACAGGTGGAGCAAATGAATCACGCTATCAAGGAGGCACTGAGAAAGATAGTCAATAACACTGGCAGGGACTGGCCAGAGAAATTACTTTTAATCTTGGCAGCAATCCGGAGCAGTGACCGCCTGAGAACTAAGATACAACCATACCAGATCCTTTTCAGGCAGGCAATGAAGCTAATGATTAATACAGAACAAATTGAGGAGCATATGGAGGGAAATCCTGAGGTAACCCATGCTGACCATTATCAATGGTTAAAGCAGTTGCAGGAGGACAAAGCTACCCTGCAGTATCGAGTTGATCAAGCTATTGAGAAAATGATGGCAAAGACCCAGCAGCAGAAAGGTACCGATGGTACCCTGTGGGAAACAAGGGATCAGGTAATGTATTTGAAACTTGGCAGAAAGGATCACACTTTAGAATCCAAGTGGACGGGCCTCTATTCGATAGTGGACTGCTTAAGTCCATTGGTATACCGTATTGACAAGGAGGGGAAGTTGAAATGGGTACACGTATCACAATTGAAGTTTTTTGCATGAAATAACCATCTCCTGATTCTTTACAGACAAAACGAATCACAAGCCTGCATGTCACTACTAAAGATAGCCCCTTGGGAATTTTGGTTCAGCGTTATTGTTATTGCTATAGGGTGCATAGGCGCCCTGCTCTTGGCATGTTGCTGGCCAGAAACCATCCGCCCACCAATATATAAGCATTTCCTGGGAAGCCCACGACTGGAACCAGCTGCAGAAAATGGGAACTATACCGGAGTATAAATTTTGGCAAGTGTTGCTAATTTTTGTAGAAATTTCCCTGATCCACAAGCTGGAAGCCGCAACGAAAAGGAACCCTGCAGCAGTCCCGGATCGGACTTTGAATCATTCCCGTCCCACTGATGGTGACCACTCCTGGCTTTGTGTTCGGGATCCCGGCATTCTGATAACCTGGTATGATTTAAATGCCAGTCAGCCATTAAGGCCATTGGGGAACACACGTGTATGTTTGGGAAGGAATGTTGAGTTTACAAGTTAATCTTACCATCCCTGTGGATAAGAGCGATCACTGGCAGGTGGGGGTGAAAATAGAAGAGCCCCTAGGGGACCTCACGGAATCAGCCGTATATCCATATTTGCCTTACATTTGGGATGGATATGTTAAATCCAAACTAGCATTATCAGTCACTGTCGGGTATTGTCCCATCCCAAAAGAAGTGAAGATATGGTTGTTTCCTGAAGCCTGTGTGAAGGCATGGACGCAGGATTATGTTTTTATAACCAACACCCAGTGAGCTGTTAAAAAACCAAAGCTATTTAAATTACAAAGTAACCCTGTCAAAGCCCTCCTGAACCTCCTCCTTGTAGAATTGAAAGTAAACATGGATTGGACTAGGTTAAACATTTCTAAACTGTAACCCGCCTGTGCCCCATACTCTTTGCCAATCCTACTAGCATGGGTCAGAACACACCAAAATCCCCAAGTTAGAAATAGATGGGAAATAACAGATACAATTTTGGGAGGAATTGGAGCCAGCACAGAACTGATGAATGCTGTGCATTTAGAAGTTATTAAGAATAAGTTGAGTTCTTTGTCCCAACTACAAGACAGCCTTATACAGAAGCAAATACATACCAGTATAGATTTGGTACAAGTAGGGCTGGGAAACCTTAAAGTAAAATGGAATATGTGGCAATGGTTGAATACCACGACTTGGTTGCTATACAAAACACAAATGGAAATGGCTACTAGAACTGCTTTAGTTATTGGATGTACTGAAATGCAGATTCTCAGCTTGGCTACTTTAGAACATGAAATGTATTGGGTAATATCTGGAAATGGTAAAGTGTTGTCACACCTGATGAAACAAAGAAGAGCGTCACTGTTTTACACTTATAAATCAGATTGGATACAATTTGTGTCAAGCACGGTCAGACTGGAATTGTTGATGGGAGAAATCATTGTTAAAATGGCCCACCAGCAAACACCTGAGACAGAACTGTGGAAAGTTAGCCCGCTCCCTACCTTGCATATGGGATCATTTTGGCTACCTCGTATTTCTAGCCAGTGGGAAGGAAGGGAGGGAAAGCTATTAGGTACCCAGGGCTGTATTATTTGGGACCCTCAAAAGTGGGTATGCTCTTCCCTGCCTGTCGCCCCTGAACCATGCAGCAAAGATATGTCATTGGGAACATGTGTATGGGATGAATTGGACAATGTAACTCGAGTACTGTATAATGGTATATGTGCTTGTGTAACCTCATGGGAAAAGGTATACTGGGAAAATGGAAATATTAGCCACCCACCTGTAGATGAATGTCAGTGTGATTTATACAAGAAACCATACCTACTACCTCCCCAAAGCAGAAAAAAGACAAGTAGTAGAAGCCTCCCCTCCAGAGAAAGGGTGTGGCTGGAGTTGTGAGAGTGAGGTGAGCTACCAGAGTGTGTGAGCAGGCAAGATGCTGTCAAGAACCAGGAGGGTTTAGGAGAAGGAGCAGAATGCTGGCAGGAGAGAACCCTGCAAGTACATAGACTGCGGGAGGGAAAACCCTGCCCGAAGAGGGCAAAGGACTTTTCCCAGGCCTGGAGGCCTAAGGGAAGAGACCCTGTCAGAAGGGGAAGATTGAATTAGACATTTGGTTTGGCACTACCATATTCAGAGGGGCTGTCAAGGGTCAAGAGCCTCCCAGGCTGCTACTTGTAGGGTCCCTGAGTTGGGACCTGGAGTCAAGGGTGGGACCAGATTCCCTCCTGTCCCTTACCAGCCGTTCATTGGAGGGGCAAGAGCCCCAGCGAAGAGGCAAGGGCTGTGAGAACCAGAGACAGGACTGGGAGCTAGTAGGGAGCAGCCATCTTAGAGAGACTGTATTAACCTGCCCCACCACTAGAGGGTGGAAGAACACTAAAGGGTGAAGCAGTTCCCTGACCTACTGCTAGAAGGAAGCACTGGACCCACTGAGGTATAGAGGAAGAGCTTTGTCACAGTGTGCTAAGCTCACCCCAGACCTCCAGGGCAAGGACATCAGAATGAGAGCTGCATGGACAGTGGAGAAGCAACTGGTGATCATGCTTTGGAAACTTGCAACACTGGGTTGCTATCAGTCAGTGGATAATCAGTTTGGAGTTGGAAATTCCACAGTGGGGGCTGCTGTCATCCAAGTATGCAAGGCATTAAGCATCTCCTGCTGTACAGGACTGTAATTCTCAGCAATGTGTAGGAAAGTGTGGATGTATTGGCAACAATAGACAGAGATCCCAGCTGCTATGAGGGCCCCAAAGCTGCTCTGGCCTGTTCTACTAGCCTGTTTACAGCAATGGTGCCAGTAGAACACATTGCAAAGCGGCATGGGAATGTCTCCTATCATGAGGGAAGAAACAAGACCACCATCCCTGAAATGGTCAGGAAAGGATTGCAGAGTATCTCCATGAAAGGATTCATCAAGATTACTCAAGAGGACAAAAGGGAACATCCCTGTTCAGAAAAACAAAATACTCTCTATGGGACAAATCGTGCTTCCCCGTATCTACCCTAACAAGTCAAAGTAAGAAAAATGGATGCTGCTCTACTTCTGCCTCTAGCCAAGCCCAGGACAGTGATCTGATGTGGACTGTGTAATTCGGATGGCCATACCAATTTTTTAAAATGTATTTTCTAACATTTTACGAGCAAAGTGAGCACTCACAACTCAATGCCTTTGTTCTCTAAATGCATGGATAGAATAGGTGCCATTTTTAAACAGGGAAGAAGGGCAGGGGAGAGAACGAAGGAGAGAAGGTTGCTGGCAACAAAAAGGTAAAAAATACTTATAAGGAAAAATACACGTATAAACTTACCCAAATTTCCTTCTCCACCCGCAAGCATATTGGCATTCACCTGGTGAGAATGACTTGACTCTGGTGAAGTTTCAAATAGCTCCTGGCTCACTCCATGGTTTGTGTCTCCCTCCCTTCAAAGCATAGAAATTCCCTATGGAACCTTTTAGCATAAACATTGACTTTAAAATCTTCTTATGCTTTTGATTAGATTACATTATCTCATCCTTTCTTCTGGTGTCCCGGGAGTCCTTTGGTGTGATAATTCCTTCTGGGTACATTTTGATCTTCAAGAAAACTCTTTTTCCCCAAGGCTGTTTATAGTTAGGACTTTGGACCTTAAGGTACCAAAACCCAAGTTCTTGTCCATAAAGGACTTTTAGTTAACAAAAATTCTCTCTTGGGAGAGTAGAATTACTGAACACTTCTTTTATGAATTGGCTGGGCTTAGGATCAGGATGCTTCTGCATTTAGGACCTCTGGACCTTTAAAGGAAGATGGTTGGATCTCTTTGCTGAAGATGAAAGATGAACTGGACGGCTTCAGTGAAGAAAACAAATGGGATTTGGCTCCCTTTCTTTACAGCATCTTTCCATTCAGTTGTAATGTGAGCTGACTCAGTTCCAAAACAGGACCAGTTGATTAATGTTGGTACCTCTCTACTGGACATTCTCAAAATCTTGGGAGATAACCATCTCTGATTACAGATGATAAATTTATTTATTGAACAGGTCTAAGTGTCATTACACAACTCCTACTCATCCAGTAGATGGCACCCATGCTACAGAAAAGCTCATCTTTTCAAGGATTTCAACCTTTCCTTGGAGATCTCTAATTTCTTAATCAGCATTGTTAATTAAAATATCCACTAACTGAATTGTTTGAAAAATATTTTAGCTCCCTTTTCTGTTGTCAATTTTTCTTGAATCATTCAACAAGATAAAAATTTTCTCATATTTTGTCATAACTGGGCAATAATACTCTTTTTTGGTTTTACATAATTTTAAAGTTTATTCTTTCTTCTTACCGTTAACTTTAGTTCAAGGAGACTTTATTTCATCTTTCTCTTACGAGTAGTAAATGTCTTTCCCCAGTTTAATTCAACTTCCAGTTTCATTATAAAATTAATATCCTCATTCCAAATAATTAAAATATTCTAGGTAGTCTAAACATTGTCCTGTATAAGTTCAAAACATTAAACATAATTTCTGCTTATTTTATTAACTAATAATATTGTCTAAATCAAATCACAGTAGCTTCCCTCAATTTTTATACAACATTCTGACATTTCATGGTATATGAATATATATTTCAACATTAACTTCCATACTATTACTTAAGTATTATTCCAAAACTGGTAAAAATATTTACTTACAAACATAAAAAAATTATAACAAACATAGCTATATACTCAGGCAAATCTTAAGTTTTGGTGCAAGAAAGGAATTCAAAGTTTTCACCTTGAAAGTTGAGACACCATAAATTCATTTGGTTTCAATAATTGCTTGTTTTCCAGGACGTTGACACCTTTGGGTGTACTGTTCTAATCTCAAAATCTGGGAACACTGGAAGAAAACTTCTAAGTTAATTTAAACAAAACAACAAGAGTTCTGTGGCATCTTAAAGACTAACACATTTATTTAATGTGTGGGCAGAAACCCATGCCAAAGTGGGTTTCTGCCCATGAAAGCTTATGCCCAAATAAATTTGTTAGTCTTTAAGGTGCCACAGAACTCTCATTGTTTTGCTGAAAACAGAATAACACGGCTACCCCTCTGGAACTAAGTTAGTTTACTTTCTTGTGTATATCTACAAGGGGTTTAAATGAGAGGAATTGTACATCCCCAAAGTCCTAAGACTCTGCTTTTTGTGGGCTGTGGAGGCACACTGAATTTTTATTTGAACTACTTTAACCTCTGAGGCCTTGAACAGCACAGCTGGAGGGCTGTGCCCTGGACTCTGAGACAGGAGCATCACCCATCCTTTCCCCAACAGGGCGCTAAAGTGCTATGGCCTACTTCAGCTTGGTATGATTTAAACCTTCCCAAAATAATTTGAAAGGTTATTTTCCCTTAAAATGATAAAACATTGATGATCTCATCATCCTGGATAGTATCCCTTTTATGGCCTGTTGATAGCTAATAAAATTGTGTTTACCTCAACACAAAATTTAAACTACAGCCTTCTTTGTGACTTTTCTTGCAATTTTTAAGTGATTGATTAGCATATTTGTTTTAGGATTAAGCATATTTTGAGAAATGTGTGGGGTTACATTTTACTTCCAGTTTGATTGATGTATTACCTCAGTATCATAGCTTCAGAGCAAGAGTTTAAGTAAAGAGGAAGGGGGAAAGGAGCTGAATTACCCTTCTTAGAAGTTTAATGTGGTATGATGTCAATAGGGAAACCATTTGTTCTCTTTCCTTTCAACTATATTTCTCTTTGATTATAACTACAATACACAGAGTTTGTAACAACCCAGAGTTCATTGGGAGATGATTCTCATCTTTAGCTTGGCTCAGTGCATGATCCCAAGTTATCTATTTCTTTATACCATTACTTTATAACTTCTAAGTAAAAGAATATCAAAACTGGATATTCAGAGGTCAAATCTGACCCTTTAAACACCACAAAATTCCCAGTGACTCTGACATCAGTTTCTAACGTATTCTCATTTTCAATTTTTCTGTTGAACAAAATGTCAGCAAGGGACAACTCATGCTTCGTTGGTGCCATTTTGTAATTTAACAGTGCTAATTATGGATCAGAGTCTGACTCTGCAATCTTTTTCATAGGCATGTTATTATTTTGACAGTCTCCCACCAACCTGTTGAATTTGGGATAATGGGGACAAGAGGTTGCATGTCAAAACCTGTACATCACTACAAACTGCTTAAACTCATGCCCAGTAGTAAACTGTAGCTCAATGTCAGCCATAACTCTATTAGGTATACTGTACCTAGAGAAAATAGATTTGATATGCACAATCATCTGTTTAGCTGTAGTATCTTCTAGTAACGTGATCTCAGGAAAGTGAATCTAATTATCAGGTGGCATGCTGGGTAGATGGGGGGGGGAGAACATTTGTCATATTGGGTAACATCAATATGTCAAAATCATAATAATTCATGTGAGATATGCCATGTCAGGTGCTGTTAGAAAGGTTATAATATGCTAGGTCAGATGGTAATACTTATGTTCATGTGTAACATGTGAAATGGAAGTTATGGATATATCTGAGATATCTGTATTTCTAATTGTGCTGCCTGGGCAACACCCCAGATAGGATGGTGGCAGGACAATAGCCTGCTTAATGGCCCATTAAGACACTCAGGGATGCAAGGGGCCCAGGAAGAAACTAAAGGCATACCTGAAGAGTTACCAGGATTGGCCCATGTGACTCTGGACTCCATTTTAGTTCTTGTAATATTCCACAAGACCGCATGGACAGGGCCAGAGGGTATATAAGGCCAAGCCACAGAAACTATTTTGTCTTTGTTCCTGTCCAGCTGCAGACACACACCTACCTCTGGATCTATTCATTTTGTAATTGAACCGAAGGACTTAGATCCATCCAGGTGTTGGATGTATACCAGAGGAACTGTACAAGCTTGCAACTCCACAATTCTCCCAGAGACTTGATGTATATGGACTTACAATCATTTGTATGTATCTGATTTGCTTTGACCCTTTAACATTTCTCTTATGGTTCATTTCTTTCTTTTTACAATAAACCTTTAGTTTTAGTTACTAAAGGATTGGCTGGCAGCATGGTATTTTAGGTAAGACCCAAACTTATATTGAACTGGTACTGTGGCTGACCCCTTGGGGTCAGAGGGAACCTTTTTAGTAAAGAGCATAGAATTTAAATAACTGGTCTCTTTATTGGACCTACTGCTGATTTGGGAGCCAGAAGCTGAAATGCAGTAAAAGGGGCTGTGTGTATTTGTATACTGGCTTCTGTGGGGATTCAGAAGTACAGTTTGTGGCTGGTTGGGAAGCCTGACTTCAGTGTCACCGACCAGTGCTGGGAGAATCTGCTCTCCGTTTGCAGCCTGCCCTGACCTTGGCATTATCAGGTGGCTACCCTGGGCACAGGATGGATCACATCAGGTACATAATTTTTCTAGCCAAAAGAAACAAATCTATGTCTACTTTGCTTCAGGGAACCAATTTTTCCTGTGTCACCATCGTGGGCTGTTTCACTTGTGTTAGCCGGCATTTTTGGCATGTGCAACAAGCCTAACAGCTTTCTCAAGTTTAGTGCTCATGTGAGGCCAGCATAAAATGTCTCTGGCTCTTCTCTTAGGTTTTCCAGTACCTAAATGATCTTCATGTATCCTTTCAAACAGATTTTTCTCTAACACCTGAGAAATCATTATTCTGGTGCCTTTAAATAAAATCCTATCAACACCTTGTGCTAATAGCTTTAATGACTTTCTTCAGAGTCTTATCCTGAGCAGTAGCTTTAGCAATCACAGCCCATGCTTTGAGCGAGATTGGGCAAGTTTTTTAAAAATCAGATTGAAATAAACAAAATCTAGCTCTGGACTTTGCTGCACTGCTGCTTTTGTCAAATGCTCTAGAGACTGTGTTTACAAGCACCAAATCTCCCCCAGGTTTGAATTAAATTTGCAAATCAGACATTTGTAGCTGAAAAAAATCATCTCTGTATTATTGGAGCAATGTCTGCCATGCCCCTTTTGGCATGGCAATCTGCAGTTAATGGTCAGTTTAAGCTAACACAGGCCTCCCATAAATAAAAACATGAAACTTTTTACACCCATACACTGAGGCCAAAATCTCCTTTTCTATCGGAGTGTATTGACATTCAGTTTTTGTTAGCATCCATGGTAAACTGCTGGTCTCCTATGGCCTTCCAACTACCCCCAGCCTCTCCAAGCTCATCATCAGAAGCAAGTTCACACAGACCAAGACACACCACAACTCAAAATAAGGCTTCTTCGAGCCAGCAGCCTTATAAAAAGGCAGCCAGTTGCGAACCAAGTGATCTGAGAATGGAGGAGAAGCAAACAGGGAGTTTACCTTGGGGGAGTTGCCACAGAGTTTTTGCCTTTCAGGCTTCTGTGAGCAGTGAATACAACATCTGAAGAGGCTGTTCGAAAGAAGACAATATGGATAATGAGCAATCAGCTGTTGTGACCTGCACAGGATGTGCCATGTTTGTCTTTCTCCCATAGGATAGAAGTGACTTTGTTTGTATGTATGAAGTGCGAGTTAGTCTCCATACTGGAAGAGAAAGTTAAAGGACTAGAGACCCAAGTATCAACCCTGCATTGCATCTGAGAAGATGAAGACTTTCTAGATAGAATTGGAATTGGAAGTCCTGGCGCAGTCAAGGAACTGTGATGTGATTAGAATAACAGAGACTTGGTGGGGTACCTCACATGTCATGTCATGTCACCATTGTCATGGATGGATATAAACTGTTCAGGAAGGACGGGCAGGGGAGAAAAGGTGGAGGAGTTGCACTGTACGTAAGAGAGCAGTAAGACTGCACAGAGCTCCAGTGTGACACTGGAGAAAGGCCTGGTGAGAGTCTCTAGGTTAAGTTTAGAGGCAAGAGCAACAAGGGATATGTCGTGGTGGGCATCTGTTATAGACCACCAGTCCAGGAGGATGAGGTAGGTGAGTCTTTCTTCAGACAACTTATGGAATTTTCCAGATCACAGACCTTGGTTCTCATGGGGGTCTTCAATCATCCTGACATTTGCTGGGAGAGGAATTCAGCAGTGCACAGACAATCCAGGAAGTTTTTGGAGAGTGCTGCAGACAACTTCCTGGTGCAAGTGCTGGAGGAGCCAACTAGGGGCCGTGATCCTCTTGATCTTTGTCAAGCCGGGCCTTAAAAACCTCTAAGGATGGAGATTCCACCACCTCCCTACGTAACCCATTCCAGTGCTTCTCCGCCCTCCTACAGAAAAACTTATTCCTAATATCCAACCTACACCTCCCCCACTGCAACTTGAGACCATTGCTCCTAGTTCTGTCATATGCAGAAGAGAAGAATGAGGGGGGAGGGGGATTTGATAGCAGCCTTCATCTTCCTGAAGGGGGTTCCAAAGAGGATGTAGCTAAGTTGTTTTCAGTGGTGGCAGATGTCATTTTGGGGATTATCTGTCCTATTTCTTGCAGTCTATCCTGATTATAGCATTCTCAGTGTGGCTCATCCAGGCACCATGGTCAGAAATGCCCTGCCAGGAGCTCTGCTTGGGGCCTGACTCCCGAAGCCTGTGCTTGGGCTTGTCATATACACCAGTGCAAATATTCCCCAACCAGAACTGACCGCAGACACCAGCAGAAGTGACCGGGGCCCTCTCTACCCAGTGGAATGCAGTGAAGAATCAGGGCACAGTGAGTGGACAGTGTCAATCTGCACCAGCTGGGTAGCAAGCACACTCCTCTCAGAACCAGGCAGAGGCTAGTGTGGGAGCTAAACCTGCCACACTATTGAAATGTGGCCCTGAGTGCACTGGCAGGGTCAGCCTAGCTTGTGGGTGGGGGCTGTCATGTTAATCGTGGATCTGGAACCATGCGATGTGTCCAGTTCTCCCAGTGGCAGGTGCTACATACAAATGTGTATGTGTCTAGATAGTGAACGGTTCTCACATTGCCCCCTGCCGTACCCTTTCTATCTCCCCAGGCCTCCCTGCCCTGGCTGAAGAAGACTGCCTAGGAGAGCACCCAGACAGGTCTGAGTTGTGGCAAGGCGACTATTGTTAACATCTCCATTTGTTTTGTCTCCATTAAGAAAATCCCTCTCTGGCACTCGGTGCAGGACATCTCCTCTCGCTGCAGCTAGGTAGGGGACCGTGACAGACTTGCCCCCAGTGGGAATGCAGGTCTGTGACCCAGCATGGCTGTAGTGTAAAGGACAAGGAGCAGTATTTCTGGAGGCCACAGAGACTCAGGTCTTACTGGGAAGTTATACACATCTGAGATCTTCCTCCTTTGGGACCTTCCAGCAAGGGACACAGACCTGCATGGGGTGGGCTCTGCTATCTAATTGATCCTATGTATGTATAATATACCCACTGCGTGGTACCTAGGCACCATGTACATATAGGCCATGTACACAGAATAAGACTTGGAAATAGCCTCTAAGGCATTTAGATGCTGTAGCCACAGTGAGGAAAAAGATGAACAAGATTTGGGGAGGGTGCCCAATGCTGACTGCGGCCTTGAGACGTGCTTGTCAAAGGAGCCGGTGTATTAGCAGGATCTCCCCCTGCTGTGTTCTGCATGTTTGCTTTACAGTAAAAAACCAAGCAGGTTGTACTAGGGTGGATGGGTCAGACAGACATACCCTGTTGCAGTGCTTGGGTGATCTGTTTGATTGACTGGAAATGTTTTGGGTTGGTTCAGGGCATAGCTGGTAAGGAAGGCCCAGGTGGTATCCCTGGGTGAACTCTTCTCCTATGTGTGGAGTTCCCTTGGGTTTGTGCTACACTAAGGGAGATATGGGCTGTGCAGAAGACACCCTCTTGTACATCTCAGTCTTTCTGGACTCTGGGAGGACCTGTTGTATGTTGTATCATGGACATATGTAACGAGCTGATCCTAAATGGGAGATGAGGGAATCCCAACAAGACTAATATGAGTGTCACAGGGTGGCTGGCCCTTAATGAGAAATGGGTGTCCCAGCCTCACCTGTGATTTCAATTCACTGGCCAGGTGGGGAAAATGGAGACGGGTCATGTGATTTGACAGGCCTCTAGGATAAATAAAAGTGAGCCCTGTGTAGGGGAGAGAGAAATTTCAGCAAAGGCCTCGAAAAGCTGCTGAGAGCAGCCAGGCTCCTGCAGGAGCCCAGCAGAGAGGGTTTGCCTGCTGCCCTCTCTGAGACAGAGAGAAGACAACCCGGTGAGAGTGATTGAACGTCTCCTGGGGAAAGAAAGGACTCCTGATGGAAAGGGCTGGGGTTGGCTGCCTGAAGAGCAGACTGGGAGTGAAGACGAACTCCAGGACTGCCTAAGACTCCAGAGCCAAGGAGCTTTTGTGTTGTGGTGTTATTAAACCAGTTCTACTCAGAGGTGTTAGCCACAAGAAAGCCTTGGTGGATTATTTCTGGAAGCCTCAGAGGGAAAACTGAGGCTGGGATGTGAATGGCTATCCCAGGCCAAGAGAGGGCATTTGCAGTTGGTGACCCAGTTACAAGGAGGATGGACATCAGCGTTGCCTAGGCTTAGTTTTCTGATAGGAAACTATTACTGTAGAGGGCTTTGGAGTATGGGGTAGCACTCAGTCAGGCACTATTGGTGGACAGTTTGGTTAGGAGAATCCACATGTGGTAGCTTTGGTGTGACATGGAGACTCGATTAGTGTGAGGAGCTTGTGTGAGCTACTGGAAAGGGTGTTCCATTGCCAGCACCTAGGATGCAATACAGCATCTTGATTACTCTTGGGGTGGGTGTGTAGGATACACTGCTCACTCACTGCTCCAGTCACTTTTTCATCTGGCTTTGTGGGGCATGGCCTGAGTGTGAATCTGATTTTTAAAGCTCCTGGGACTGATGTGATTTTCTGGTTCCCTACATAAGATCTTCCCTTCTCAAGTCAGAGGGGGTAAGGGCCTCAGCAGTGAGGATTTATAGAGGCAAAGGGGGCACTGGCCATGTCTCAGGATATTCAGTCCTGACCTGCAGTCTCCTCTGGCTATGAAGTCGCTACAAGGACCAGGGAATTACCCCCTCTGAAAGAGTGGGTTCAAAGATCTCCCTTCTTTCAGAACCTGCTAAGCCTGAGGCAGCTTCAGAGATATTCTAGCCCAGTGGTTCCCAACTTTTTTGGCTCAAGGGCCACAGATACCATTTTTACAATCCTGAAGGGCCACTAGTCTCCGCCAGCAGTCCCACTTCCCACTGCAGCCAGATGAAGGGTTCAGCGCTGATCTCTGGTCCCCCTGGTTGCAACAGGGAAACTGCACGTGTCCTGTAGCTCTGTGCGCTCCATCTGGGTCCCTAGGCAGTGGCTCCCTTCTGCAGCCAGGGGGATAGGAGATCAGTGCTCCCCTCCCTCTGGCTCCAGCAGGGACCCCAGCATGTAGGGAACCAGGCAGAGCGCTTTGCTATGTTCCCTGCTACAGCCAGGGGAGGGGAGCGCTGATCTCCTATCCCCTTGGCTGCAGCAAGGAGCCTTCACCTGTCTTGTAGCCCCGCAGCAACATGCTCCGCCTGGATCCTTAGGTAGCGGCTCCCTTCTGCAGCCAGTGGGAGGGGAGCAGAGGGACACTCTGAAAGATCATAGAATCATAGAATATTAGAGTTGGAAGGGACCTCAGGAGGTCATCTAGTCCAACCCACTGTTCAAAGCAGGACTAACCTCAGCTATATCATCCCAGCCAGGGCTTTGTCAAGCCTCAGCTTAAAAACCTCTAAAGATGGAGATTCCACCACCTCCCTAGGTAACCCATTCCAGTGCTTCACCACCCTCCTAGTGAAAACCACTGTTCTAGCCATTGCTGCAGTCTCCTCCCCTGTCATCCCATGAAGCACCTGCTTTTGCTCTTATTCTCTCGTCCACTTGTCTTAGTACTGCAGCCATTATTCACCTTCCTTTTCATGGTCCTCACCAGCCTGTGCTCACGGCATGTGCCACCCATAGGCTGCTCTGAACATGTTCACCCAGTGTATGTCTGTGGGGCACAAAGAGAATGGGATTCTGTTCATCACAGTCCATTCTGGTGGTGTGAAAACTGACGTTGGCCCAGAAAGGGAAGGTGACGTTACCTGACAATGAAGGTAACAGGGCCCAGGAGCAGCTCCATCCGCTGGTCTGGGTTCTTTGCCCTGGTCTCACCTTGTCCTTCTGCCACAGTAACAGGAGTGTCATTTGCTGATCGGACCAGTCTTCACAGCCCTGAAGAGCAGAGTAAAGGAGGGGCCATTCCCTCTGAAAGTCAGATGTGCCACAATGACTGTCAGAGTTCCTTTGGTAAAGGTGAGTTGGCATCTTCCCTTTAGTGGTGATGACAATTTTGGCTGTTCCACGTGCAGAGCAGGCCTG
Source organism: Emydura macquarii macquarii (assembly GCF_026122565.2). Taxonomy (NCBI): domain Eukaryota; kingdom Metazoa; phylum Chordata; order Testudines; family Chelidae; genus Emydura; species Emydura macquarii. The sequence goes on from NW_027133538.1 coordinate 377,564, forward strand.
AGAAAGAGCTCAGGTTCCAGAATTTGGGGTGAAATGAACATCCAGGTTGAGTGTATGGAGCTGGTGGTTGGACAAGCCCTATTTTGACTGGAGCACATTTGATCTGGACTCACTCACAGGCAATAGCCAAGTAGACCCATGGGAACCTTTATGCAGACTGACTTTTCATGGCAGAGCTGTGCTTTGCGGGAAAGAGACCCACAACAATCAAAGGACAGATTAAGAAAGCTTAACCAGTCTAAACATATGTAATTGCAGTTATGGCCAGGCCAGGTCAGGAAGGACTCAGGCAGGGATCCTGCATTAGAACAGTGGGTTTATTGAGGACACAGGCACAGCTGACGACGCGGTCACTGGAACAGCCTGGCGCAGACACGTGGCTGGGCGGGCATCTCACCAGGGAACAACTTTCCCTTCCCAGTTCACAAAAGCCCCATTGTCCTTCTCGGAGAGCGAGGGGAGCATGTTCAGGATCCCTTGGACACTCGCATCCACCGTCAGTGGGGCCTGCACAGGGCAAAGGAAAGTGAGGGATTTTATCACCACTAACCGATTGGGTATAACATGTCAAGGGAAAACTTTGCAGAATGCATTGTGGCCTAATAGTATCCTATGGTACAGCGTTGTCAGGTCACTGGGGCTGGTGCATGCCATGGCCTTTGGCATGCACCTAGGGCTTCTGTGCCAACGATACAAAGTACTACATTTGGTGCAGGTTCCGCTTTTGCTTATCCAAGATATAAGTGTATTGTGCTGTGTGTCCACGAAATAGACGTTCTAAGGGTTCACAGGACCTGATCGCATTTCTTGTGCCCCGTTCATCCAGCAATTAGCATTCATTCCCCTCACCACTGAATCTACTCCCATCTCTCTTCTTATTGCTACTCCTGAGGTGCCCAGGCCTAAGACCCTTTCAGACTGAAGGTGACCAAAGACATCCAGCTTTATTGATGCAGCTCTTGTTTTAGTCACAGTTACCCTCACTTTTGCTAATTCCTCTGTTCTTACTTTTTATCCTAATTGTACCCCATACATAGAAACTCAATGCCATCTGTTTCAGGTATGGAGGACATGTAGGGCAACAGTTGCAAGGAATCATAAAAGGAAGCAAAGGAATACAAGGACAGTGCTGGGATCATTTGGTATTGGAGTAGGTGAACTCAATGGATTGTAGGCAGAAATATTACAAAGTAAGTTAACAGTAGGTTTGGATGCAACTTGTACTGGTTATCATTCATGATATAAAAGAAATAGTGACTCACCTAGAAAACTCCAGGTGGCCAGGGCTGCTATGAAACTGAGCAGCAAATAACATGAAGAAGGAAAGTAATTACCAGCAGTGGTGGTACACTAATTCTACTCAGTGCACCATGCAGGAATGTAAGACGGACGTTGTGAGTCTCACAAGGATACATTGGTTCAGGTATATCCAGTTGTTAACAGAAATTGGGGATGGAGTTCCAGATTATGGTATCCTATTAAGGAATGGCTTTGGGCACTTAAACAGGATAATTTTTTCTATTATTTCTATTTTTTCTATTATTTCTAGTATGTGGATGTTATCATCTACAAAATAGGTGCATCTGCCAGAACAGGGAATAAATGCTCACCGATCCAAAAGTAACGATAAACAGGAAGATTGTGAATTAGTTTTTGCACCAAGTGTAGATAAACAATTTTAATATTTGGGAGAAGTTAAGGTATGTTTTCATTCTAGAGAACCTGCTAATATTAAAATTGAAGCACTAAAAATTACCTTTGTGGGAAAAGTAGTGGCAAGTACTTGATGTACTAATCAAAATAGTCAAGAAATACAAGCAGGAGACCACAAGTATACTGTACCCATCATTGCATTACATAGTGCAAAGATGACATTATGATTCCAGGAACACCATGAAGAGGCAGATTGCGATTGTCCCATCAGGTCTTACCTCAGTCAGAAAATATGACTTACATTGCCCAGTTTAGCACAGAATTAAAACATAAGGTAGTGGATTTTAGAGTACAAATGAATATTGTTACTGGCAAAAGAAGCTGAAATTATTAAAAATGTTGGTGGGAATCAATTTTTTTGGGGGGGTTACCTACCATCATTGGAATTTTGAATGCAATATTGCATCCTGTAGTTGTGCTATGTAGTAAACATACTGGTTGTGTACTAATTATGGTGTTAATGTGGTGTTGGACCAAAATAATGTATTTTACATTACAAAAGGTTCAGGAGAAGATGAAAACTGAAATGAGTTTATTAGTCAAATTGTAAAACCTGTTAAGTAAATTGCAAATATATAGTTGAGAATGAATCGTGGCCATAAGAAATATTCTTCCCCCTTGATGACTGGCAAGTCAATGACTGGTAAGATCCTTTGAAAGATGGGGACAACCTAAGACAAGCCCAGTCACTGGGAATGAAAGAAAAGAAAAGCAATGGAAATGTACCCTGCACTGACAAGTGTTCAGTTGCAGAGTGTGGCCCAGTGAAATAAAAACAACTCTGTCAACTGTTTGCTGGGTGACCTTAGCAGGCTTAGCCTTGTGTAGAAGGAGGAATAGTCAGAGTGCCAAACTTGGAATATTACCTACATGAATTGACACTGCTATGCTAGCTCCAGTTATTGACACTAGAAAGTTATGATTATGATTGTGAGTGTTGAAATGCCACTTACTGTCATGAGGCATATAAAAGACACCTGTTAATCCACAATAGTAATGATTTCTGGTATGACTGACATTCATATCTGGTTGATTGCCCAACAGTTAGTAAATATAAACAATATGTTTTTAGTAGCTTGTTGCAAGTACCTGCTGGACAGTGTTGTGGAAAGAATCATTCTGCTATACTTTAGAGTTGGATCGAGTGCCGCTTTAATGGTGACACACACACACATACAAAGTACTTTAGCTAAAGGGAAGCCCAAGCAACATGTCTAGATGCTGATTGTTGGTACTTCACCTGGCTACCAGATACAAAAGACTTACCTAGGGGTTGCTTAGGTTCATTTACATGTTGATCGTATAGTGGAATTTGATTAACAGTTTATACTTAGCAAGAAAGACAATTATATGTACAATGGGGTACGCCAGATGTTTTCACAGGAAAGACCAAAGAGCCATTTGATTATACAATGTGGTTTTCAGGTACCTTGGCTATCACCTGAAGATGGGTGGCTACACAATATATGTTAAAATGCTAATTTGTATGGAGTAAGTTCCTATGGGGCCAGGAAGACAGGGGGGCACGTACCGATACTTATCAGAACAGGAGATGTCTGTTCACAGACTTTAAAGGGCCTAAGGCTTCCAACAGAGAATTAGCATTTAGAATGTGATATCAGAGACATCCTGTGGGATTTTAGCATCTTTATCTTAGTTTCAGTTGGGGCATCCTGTTAATAGTTCAACCTGGGGCTTCTATTTCAGTTTCAGGCTACAACTTCAGGCCAGGCCTTCTATGATCAGTTTCAGGCCAGGCATGCTATTAATCAATTCTATTGATTAATTCTTTGACTCCACAATAGGTTTCTCCACCGTGACTCTGATCACCAGTGTTTTGTAACCTCACTTCCTCAATAGAGAACTGTTTATTACTTACTTAAGTTTATTATTTACTTAGAAGACTCCAGAATCAGTTGTCTCGGACCAGACTGATAGCAGGTGGAAACCCGCGGGGAATACTATCACTTAGCACTATCTCTTAGGAGGGCAAAGCTTCACGGTGACCTGGAACAATGTGCAGGAACCTGCCCTGGTGCTGGCTGAGGATACTGGGTGCCTGAATAGAGGTGATTGGGAATTTTTGACCAAACTTTTTTGTTGGAAAATGCAAATTAATCTAAACCAAAACTTTACGTAGAAACAGGTCAGTTTAGATTCAGCTTTCATCAGGAATGCTTCTTGGGTCCAGAATTACTGGTAGAGGCCAGTGGTTAGGAAATTGACCTGGGAGGTAGGTGAGCCAGGTTCAATCAGGCAGAATAAGGACTTGAAACTAGGTCTCCCACCTCCCAAGTGAATGTCCTAAACACTGGTCTGTTGGCAATGGTGGGATCTCTACAAATATTGAAAGTTCTCAGCTTCATGCTAACATGGAACAAAAACAAATTCCAAAGACTCAACATTTTTGTGAAACAGAATTGTTGTTTCCAGGCCAGCTGGCATCTCTCCATGTCCCTGCATTGCCTGGGGCTGGGACAGGAGCTATGTGCAGAGTTCTGCAGACAGTCAAGAACACCAGAACCTTTGTAGAAGTTGGGGGGCCACCAGCGCAAGAACCGCAGGGGTCAGGAGGCCATGCCCCCCACTTTTTAACATGGCTGTAATTTAGGAGATTGGGCAGCATTGCCCCTCCAAACTGCAAGCCTGGGGCTGGTGCAGAGCAGCGCCGGTGCGGGCTGTATTTTGCAGCAGTGTTGCCCCTCCAAACTTCCCTGCCATGAAGCTCAGCCCCTGCTGGTGCTGCTCCCTGACCACCTGAGGCTGACAGTTTGGGGGAGAGGGGCAGCAATGCCATCCCCTGCCACCCAAACTACACTCATGTTAAAAAGTGGGGGGAGCATGGCCTCCTGACCCCCTGGTTCTGGAACCATTGCAGACAGTATCTGATAAACAGGTGATCAGAATGACTAGCTCCCACTTCTGGGTTCAGATGGCAACAGCTCTGTTGATATTTACTGTGTAACACCAAGAGCTGGAGGAATCATGGCCACAGCAGCACCTGTAGTCAATGCCCAGGACACAGCACTGAATCCCTGGAGAGCTCGGTGGTGCTGACAGCCTCGTTGGAATGGAAGGACCCTGGGGAGTTTTCCTCAGTAGGGGTTGCCGTGGACCAGCAGCTTCCATTGGAACCATTACTTCTATAGTGAACATCCATTCCCAGCGAGGCACCTACCTCGGGGGAGATTGAGATCCCCATGTCAGTCTGCACCCAGCCAGGATGTACAGCGATGCACAGGATCCCGTAGTCTCCGTACACCAGGGACTGGCACTTGGTGAGCATGTTCAGAGCAGCCTGTGGGCGAGATCCCATCAGCAGAGACAGCAGCGCATGGGGGAGAGGAATGAGCCCTACAGGGAATGACCCCAGATCCAGAGGCACCAGCAGGAAGGGGCCAAAGACAGCCAAGGGAGTGAGGACCAAACATCCTGCTGCGAGCTCCAGTATCTGATGTTCTCACTGGGAACAGCAAGATGCCCTCAGGGGCACGGACCCAGGGAAGGGGGTGTAGCCACGCTCCAGTGAGCCACAGCTACTGAGTGGCCTCTGGGGGCTGCGACAGCTGAGAACAACTTAGAGCAGTCTCAGCGCTGCTCTAAATAATGAAGGTTCTGGGAAGGGGGAAGAGTAAATGTGCCATTGATCCTCCTTTGTTCCCCCCTTCTAGTTTCACCAGGTGCTGAGGATCTGGCCCCTTAGCTTTAAACCTAATGATGGTCTCTGAACTGGGCATATATGTCCCAAATGACGGGCTAGAATGAATAGCTCCATAACAGCCCTTGCCCTTTGGTGCTGAGACTAGCTGGTCTAGTGTTGAGGAATCTCGTGTCTCTCCCAGGGTGGGATTTCCTTGATGGGGTAGACAGACCGTGGTAGGTTCCCAATTGAACAGGAAATCCTGTATGAAGCACAAACAGCAACTGGCCCCACCTAACACAATAGTAGCAGCTAGGAAGACTGTCCCCAGTTTGCTGCGCATGTGTAACTCAGTGCTTTGCTTTTCATGGATTTTTGCAAATAAGACAGTCAGCTTGCCAGTGTGCTCCCTACCTTGCTGCAGCGATAGGAGATAAATTGCCCCATATTCCAGATCAAGACATTCTGGATGGAGCCAGCCTCGCTGGACATGTTGACAAGGGCCGCCTTGCAACAACTCATCTCTTTTTGGGGGCATTCCTGGGCAGCCTTCTTCAGCAAGAGCAGGAATGCCTGAGGGGAGGGAAGAAAGAGTAGCCATGGTGCCTGCTTAGGAGAAAGGAATCTGTCACATTGGGCCCAGCCCCACCTATGACTGCTAACCTGCCTCCCAGCTGTGGCTGGGAGGTCAGGTATATGTGATAGATGGAAAATCACTAGGTCCATATAGGACATGAGGAACATAGGACTGGACGGGATCTCCTGGGTCACTGAGTCCCAGTCCTCTGCATTCACAGTCAGGCAACCCTGTCATCTTGTTCATGAATGATCAGAGTCCCAGAAAAGCTCAGCGTCAGAGCTGCCGGGAGTGGCAAACTTCTGCGGGAGACCCTGGGGCATGGGAAGGCACCCAGTTCATGTGTGACTCTTGGACTGATGGCTGGGAGTGCAGTCCTGCAAGGAGCAGGCTAGGGAGGAAAAGGGAGCAGAGGGTCACTGGGACTCCCACGCAGGTGGCCTGTGGAGAGTAATCCTGTATGGGGCAGATAGTTCCCTGCCCGAGGCCCTGGAGAGAAGGGACATAAACAAGGCACTGAAATTGCGTAGGTTAGGTTAGTTTGAAGACATGAATCTGAATCCCTGAAGGAAAGGGTGGGGCATCCTGCAGCAGGAGAGCACTCTTCAGTGCCCAGGCCCACGCCTCAGCCCACTGGCTTTCAGCATCACGCTCCGCCTCAGTGCTCCCTTCACCCGTGCAAAGACTTCACAGCAGCCACCACTGGCCATTCTGTCCCGGGGTGACACATGCTGCGCACACTCATGTCTGTAAATCATGTCTGTATCACAGCCAAGGAGAGTCAGTGCAGGAAGCACCATTGGCAAGTCTCCTCTTACCCCATTCCAAGAAAGGGGAGTCTAGAACCCCCTCCCCACTCAGCTGGCTAACTGGGCTATTGGGGACTACTTATCACAGAGGAAGGATACATTGAGGGAAATCATCACTGTGTTTTTTGTCTGTTGAAGCAGCTGCACTCTATAGGCACACAGTGTCACCAGGGGGAGTGCTAGGAACTCTGGCTCCGTTTCTTGGGTGGTTAAAGTCCCATAATGCACTTGAAGGGTGCACTGCAGATAACTTTCCCACCCCCCACTTCCAATGGAGTGACTCATTGAAGAGGGGAAGTATTCTGCTCTAAGCAAAGTCAAACCCCAGTGTAGCCAGCAATGTCCCCTCTGTTGGGGCCCTTACCTGGCTCACCAGCAGAGTCCCGGTCACATTTGTGGCGTACAGCAGGGACATGTCCTCCGGCGTTTCAAACTCTAGTGTATTCAGCTTCAGCACTGCAGCGTTGTTGATCAACAGATTCAGCCCTGAGCCTTTCAGATGCTCCTCTACTCTGGCGGCTGCCGCCTTGATGCTGGCTGGGTCAGTGACTTCTACAGAGACAGAGCAGAGGCTTCAGGTGCATTAGGATTCCTACTCCCAATAATATACACCCCTCCCCAGGGTGCAGGGAGCCAAGCATGCTAACAACAAGGGTGATAAACAAAAGCTGGGGCAAGCTGCCCTGGTTTATTTTGCTCCATGTGTGACTTTTTATGTAAGCTGTTTAATGAGCTCAAGTGCATGTTTGCAACTATTCTGTCCACAACTGTGCATTTAAGCGTATGAGGAACATGGAGCTGCACAGAACTTGGCAGCTCTGGCTTGGGCAGGACAGGTGTTTGATCGTGACTGGGGGGACTGATGAGGGAGTGTGAACAGGGAAATCCCAGGGCAGGTAGGTAGCTCACTCTTTGGGATGGTAGGTGGGCAGTGGGGTTCCTGGCAGGGGAAGGCTGCCAGCACGCCTGCAGTGCAGAGGTATGTTTGGGTCACAGGTGTGGTTGGGAAGGTGCATGTGCTGAGAGAACCTTATGCAGCTGGTTGCAGAGGCCAGGCCTGGGCTCTTCCCCCCACCCCACTGTTGAGGCGCACCATATTCTGCTGTGGCCAAAAGATGCAGCTGCAGGCAAACAATGGCTGCCTCCTGCCACTCAGCGGGAAACATGGGCTCCGCGGGGGGTGCAGGAACGTGTGCAGCCAGTTTGTCAAGTGGGCTCAGGCTCAAGGGAGGGCAGAGCTGGGAGGAAAATACAGTGGATCCGGGCAGTGGAGGTGCGCCCATCTCCCAGCACTGCTGCATCCACCTCTCCCAAGGCTCCTGCTGCTCGCCAGTCTTGGATTCTGCCCCCGCCAATCCCGCATGGGCATGGGCACTGACTGCTCACCAGCCCCACTGCCTTGGGATACTCTGGCCATGCACCCAGCTCTGATTACTGCTTCCCCATTGGGTCCCAGGTTCCAAACAAAGAGCCAATTAGATTCTGGCGAGGCCTGTGGTCACAGCAGGGCAGGGGCAGGTAGAGCTCTCCCCTGTCCTCTCAGGCCAGGGTGGCTCTGCCCCCTCCACTCCTCTCTTGTGAACTGAGCGCTGGAGACGGATGGCGTGCAGCACCCGTCGGGGGTGGGGGGAAACGGGGGAAAGAGCCCAGGAGCTGCAGGAGGAGCAGAGATGAGTCTGGGGGTGGGCAGAACTGATGTGGGGCAGGATTGGTTTGAGGGGCGGAGCAGAATGAATTTCTGGACAAGGCTCAGCCAGATGTGGGGTGCTGCTTGAAACACCACCCGCCCCAGCCACCACACACCTTTTTCAGCCCACTTTAGGCACTTTTGACTGCAATTGTGACATGAGAGGCCTAGCATGTGGTGCTTTCCAAGCCTCCCAGGGTCATCCTGCCCCTGTAGGCCTCTCCAGGCCCACACTGGCCTCCTGGGGTTTGGGGAAGGAGTGCAATGGGCTCTGAGCAATTGTTGACTCCGTTTCTCTTCTCCCCACTGAGATCTGGAGCATGAGAAGAACATGCTCTGGGAGCTAGAATGGCAAATCCCAGGCCCCTGGGCTGGCAGGGTTCCATTCTGAGTGGGGAGCTGGATAGGGAAGCTCCAAGTGGAGCTGGAACGATTGTCACCTTTGTGCTTTGTGACCGCTGTATGCTATAGATTCCTCTCTTCCCTGGGAGTTGGGCCTCTTCTTTGCTAATCCCAAGGGCAGAACTAACAGGTTGCTACTGGAACTGCTCCCAACAGGGCCAGGAACAGGAACATGGAGAAAGGGGGATAGAAAACAACATGACCCAGAGCAAAGGACCGTCAGCTCTGCAAGCCTGGGACCGGGGACCCACCTAGTACAACGATCACCAGGTTTGGATGCGTGGACGCCAAGTTCTTTAATTCCTGGAAAAGAGCAAAGTCAATGATTATTGACAGAGGCCCCAGCCCCCAATGCTATCACTGTGCGCAGTGTGCTGCCCTGTGAGGAGGCGTTTAATTCTCTTCTGCACGTTTAAAGTGCCATCGTCTGACCCAGGGGGTATCTTGCTTCTTTCAGCAGTATGTGGGGTACATACCCGGGCAGCCTCTTTGCATGGGTATAAATAGCATAGCTGGTAAGGCACGGCTTGGGGGAGTAAAGAGACGCTGAAGGGTGGGGTATGTTCTCAAGTCATGTGCACAGGGAAAATGGCTGTCAGTCTGGTTTGGGGGCTGGACAGGACACAGGCACTGAGAGGAGCAGCAGAGAGGGTGATGTGGGAGAATGGGGGGAGCAGATGGCAAATGTAGGGCTTTTGGGGAGGTGCAGGTGCAGGTGCAGGGGAATGGGAAGCTGAAGGTGTGTAGAGGAGAGTGACGGGGTTGGGTGATGCAGTGGTTGGAGGGCAGCTTCCCCAGCCTGGGGGCAGGGCAACAGCCCGTGGCGCCTGATTGTATGGGGTGCCAAAATGTTTTTACCTTCCGCCACCGAAATGCAAGGATCAGTGTGATTTTTTGGCGGTGGGTAAGAGGCAGGGGAAATTCAAATGTGAAACTGACAAGCTGCCACAGAAATAGAAGGAGCTGCAGTGACTGAAATTGACACCCCTGAAAATATCATTAAAATTCCCTGAGTGCACACCCTAATCCCTGGGTGCACACCCTAATGAAATGGGCCGTGCACGCCTATGGGCGCAATTATACTGTGTGCCCGGAGCGCAAGAATGTCTCAGGCTGACCCTGCCCTGGGGCAGTAGTGAGTACAGGGAGTCCCCTCCCAGCAACTGTGTTGCCAGCTCTTGTGAACTAGTCATGAGTCAGGACCTGCAGGAGAAGCTCCTCCCATCCTGTGATTTTCGGGGCTGGGCATGTGGGCAGAGCTCTGCAAGAGCCTCTGGGCTATGGACACAGCTGCCCTGCGACTGGGCCCTGCCTTCATGTAAGCATGGCCCTAGAGCAGACAGAGGGTCCTGGGGCAGTGGCAGACAAGGGACGGAGGAGTCAGGGAAGTGTTGCTGCTGGGGCCAGGGCAGGGGAGCTGGGGAGTTGGGAAGATGTTGTCACAGGTCCCATGCTGCTGTTTAAAGGAAGCAAAAGGAAATGGATGGCCGTTCCTTGCCTTAGGGGTGAGGGAAGGGGAAGTGGAGTCTCCATCTGAGCAGCCAAGGCAGTGGCGTGTGTTTTGTGTGCATTAAAGGTTGACTTTTCCACCTGAAATTACCTCACATGCACACTGGCAGAGGAGTAGAGGGGAGTTAAACAGTGAAGACAGACTAAAAAGACACTTTTTTTTAATCATATCATTTTGGGGGTCTGACTCATGATGGCCTCCTGAGGTTGGCAGTACAGAGTGCCCCGATTATCTAACTAGCCGGGGGGACACAGATTTTATTCAGATAATTGGGGGTTCAGATAATTGTGTGGGCAGGAGCCATTTAATTATTCTGCAGTGAGGTGGCCTCCCCCCAAAGCGAGAGCTGTCCCTGTCTCCTCACAGCCCTGCAACTGCAGGGATCAGATGTTGCTGGCTCTGTGGCCACGCTTGCTCAATGCCAAGGCAGTGGGGCTGCAGAGGGCTCCCTTCATTGCCACAGGGGCCATTCAGCAGCAGGGCAGCCTTTCTCATGGCTGGGGCTTGTACGCTTCTTCTGCACAGTCCTGCCTGGGGTGGGGCGGGGTCTCTGCTGTATTATCCAAATCTCTGCATTTTCCAAACCCCTTCCTTGTCACCCAGCATGAGACACGCGAGGCACATGCTGGGGGACAAGGAAAGGATTCGGATAAGGTGGAGGTTCAGATGATAGGACTACGTGGCAGTGGGTATGTCTACACTGCAATCACCATGTGAACAAGATGCACAAACCTGCCTGGAACTCCATGCTCCCATGGCTTCATTGCTCTGGTACTTGAGCTACCTTAGGTGTAACTTCACAGCTGAAGACTTGGGCAGTGTCTGCAATCACCTCCTGCTCCAGCACATTGCTCTTGGTACTGAGCACTGGGAGGCAGGAAGTTCCTTGTTCAGATTCCCCCACCCCACCATCAGCGGGTAAAGCTCATTCCTCACCTCACCCCGTTCTCACCTGTGCTCCCTCTGGGTCCCGGCAGGTCGCAAACACCCACTCGGGTGGGTTTGATTTTCCCAGAATCTGCTTGACGATCTCCAGGCCAATTCCCCGATTGGCCCCAGTCACCAGAACGCTGCGGACGTTAAAGCCAGACATGGTACCTTGCCTGCCTCTGCCCCAGCTCGCAGAGCCTCTGCTCGGTGAGAACTGCACTAGTTATAGCCTCCCCTTTCCCCTCCCCTCCCCTCCCAACTGGGGTTACATAAGGGGAGCTTTAGGGAAAGAACTCTATCACCATCTAGTGCTGAGACAGGCAGAGATGGGATGAGCCAGACCGTATTTGTGTAACAGGAGAGCAGTTTGTTTTGGTTACTAGTCAGTGAAGTTCTGAGTGTAGAGCTGATGAAATGTTGTTCTTATTGTGTGTGAGAAAGGGAGGCACAACTGCACTTAACATGCCCTGAATGAGGAATTGCCACACCCAGAATATCAGTCTTCCACAGCTGGGAAGTGCAACTGGACACAAGGCAAGGGTGACATGAGAGATGAGGAGCAAATATGAGGCCGTGAAGACTTTTTTTTTTTTTTTTTTTTTGAAAGAACCCCTTTCCCCTGTTTTGTAGATGGTATTTAAGGAGGTATTGAACCCATTGTTAGTCTGATTCTGTTTCGTAAAAGACAAAACAAGACAAATGCACCCAAAAGGGCAATGGACAGAACAGCAAAAATAGAAACAGTAGCTTCTCTCTCAGGTGTTGACACTTACTTGCAACCTTAGTGCTAGAAAAATATAGGTGTGGCACACAGTCTTATCCATCACTTTGATTGTAAATTTGTACCACCACTGAGCTGTTTAGGGCATTGCTTTTAGTGTCTTTTTCTGGTCACAGGCTTACAACAATATTGTAAAATATATAATCTGGGCCTGCTAGATCACACTCTTATTGAACAGAAGGCAAAAGGAGAAGAATAGAAAGGATTTAAAAAATAAGGTATGGAAGGAAGAGGACCCATGAGGGTGGTGGTGGCGGCAAAGTCCCAGGTGATGGTCGGAATTTAGCCAAAGCTGGTGGAGGTGATAATGTCACTTGGGTCCCCCTCTTTGGCAAGTCTGGACAGGACATCTTTTGGTATCAGGCAGATGAAGGCCCGACAGTGTCATGGTGCATCCCGGGGTCCCAGGAGATGGTGACGGTGGCAGCCATGATGGTGAGGCTCACTCCTTCCTGTTCTCCCACCTTTCAGTCAGCCAGCGTTTTCTGATTTTATTCCAGTGTCTTTTTTTGAGAACCCCAAAAGGGGTGAAGGGCAAAATAGCCCACCCTTTCATTGTTTTGTTCACTAATTTGGCTAATTTTTGACACACCAGTTTAATTCACTGATTTCTGATCCCACACGTATGTTGTTTAGCAGGTAATCTTCACACAATCCATGAGTTATAATAGCAGGCCTCTTTGTCTCCCTTTGGGACCTTTTTCCATTAACATTTCTTGTCATAGTTTATAGTAATATGGAACTGATGAGAAAGCGCCTACGGCCCCTCTTGTTACTTTGCACAAACTGATTGCCTGGGGTGATTGCCTGTGAAATGCACAGAATTAACTCCCTCCCTTGGGAGGGTTTGTGTAAATGATGCTGGGGCGGGCGGGGAAGTGGGAGGAAAAATGAGCTGGGAAAATGAGAAGCAGGATGCTCTGCTGTGAGAGAGGAAGCTGCTGGCAGGATAACAGGCTGCTGGCAAAAGGGGACTCTAGTAAATCCTCAGCCTGGTGGTGACAGGACATCTGAGCCCAGTAACTGACACCAGCACCAGAGCAGCGTGCATGGACTGGTTGGACTCACCCAACTGGGGGAGGAGATTGCGCTGGCACAGGGCAGAGTCTGCATGTGTCTAGCCAGGCGTGAGGGGACGAGCTGTCTTGCTGTGTCCAGCCATGGGTGAGGGGAGTCTATGTAACCCCTGATAGAGAATCAGACCAGGGTCTGCTCCTGGCTGTACCCACGTTAGATACAAATGTTCTTCTATTGCTAAGTGTGGTGCTTGTTTCGGGGGCTACCTATGAACCTCCCTAGGAAGAAGGGTTGATGTTTGTGCTGAGGTGTGTGGCTGGCACCTGGGACCCCTTCCCAGCCCTGGGAATCCCCACCTGACAGTAACGTTTTATAAACTTTTATTCACTTCTTACAACTGAGCTCACAATTAGTGTGGATTTGTAGGCCCAATTATTACAACAGCGTGCAGGGAAGGTATTTAGTTTTTCCCCCATGCTCTGGATGGGGGCTCAAACCAGTATGTTTGTTAATGTTAAGAGGAACCTCTAGATATTGAACCTGGCCCTTTTTGCTGATAACCCTGCCTGGCACAAGGAATGCACGGTGGGGGACATGTCTGGGATGACCTGAGCGAGTACTGCTCACAAGCACATCTTGAGCAAGCCATTAATTTGGGAAAGTAACTTATTTGGGTATATTCGGAGGAAATATAATTTGCATAAAGGCTGTGTACATGTTGGAGGCCTGGTGCAATGGGGGGTATATTGACCCCTTTTAGTAACAGCGGTATCTGAGGCATTCCGTGAGGGCTCAGCTGAACCTACCTTACTGGCAGCCACAGCCTGGACCACTGCAGTTGCGTGTTTAGGAGGGAGGCTGATGCCCATGCAGCATTGTGTGAGGTGTCGGTAGTGGTGGAACCCTGCCAAATTGCAAGGGAGATGGGAATTGGAAACTGGTGGGCTCTGGAAACCCACCTGCACTGTTCCTGCCTCAGATAGGAAGTTTTAAAAGAAACTAACGGCTTTCTGAGGAAAAGAGGGAAACCCTCTGGCTCACATAGGGTGTCTCTTGGGCCCTAACCCAGCACCTCAGTTGAGCTGCTGCAGCACCCAGCTGATGTGTGGGCAAAGTCTCTGGGGCAAGTACTGGAAAAGGCTGCGCAGCTTCCTCCTGGATGAGCCACTATTGGAAACAGCTAAAGCTGTTTTCTGGGGGGCTTCTGCCACAGGGTGACTGGCCCCTTTGAGAAGGGCAGGGTCCAATGCACCTGAGACTCATCAGCTGCCTGCCACATTATTGGATTTCAGTGATGGCACCTGGCCTGAGAAAGGGAAAAGAGAAGAAGGGGCAGGGGGAGCTGCCTGACAGCAGAGAGTTGCCGGAGGGGGAGAGCTGCAGGACAGCAGTAACCATAAACTGGGGCTGCAGGAGGAGCTCAGGAGCATGGGCTTGGTCCTGGAGGGTGGTTATCTGAGCATGGGTAGGACTGACAGGCCGGGAGGCCTGGAGGAGTGAGATGCTGCAAGGAGCCTCTCGCAGGAACGCTGATGTGGGTTTGCAGGAAAAGGCTCCTGGGAGAGAACCAGGTCTTGGTGCTCTCAAGTGGGTCCTGAAATGGGAGCTAAAGGTGGGCAGCAACCTCACGAACCTTGTCAGGAAGGAGCCCTAGATCCGGTGGCAGGGAAGTCCAAGACAACTGGAGATCTCTGTCCTGCGGCAGCCCTCATCTGCCTTCATAGCTGCAGAGAACTGACAAGTCCTGGAATATGTCTGTTCTGCTGCGGAGGTCTTGAGAAGTTTGCACTGTGCTTTGTCGGGAACCTCAACTCACAGCTGTTCACCAAGAGTGACACTACCAGGAGTACAAGACTCTGGACGACATAGTTCTGAGGATCACTGGGGGACACAAGTCTCTCCACAAGGCAGTGGTCCAAGTAGAGGAAAAGACCTAGAGGTTAGTGACCGTTGGGTGGTGACCTCTGAATGGAAGTGAAGGCTGCTGTGTTGTAGCCTTGGTCTATGCCGGAGTTTTGAGAGGCGCTGTTTTTACTACTGTTTAATTGCAGTGTAGACATTTGGGCTCATGCCCCAGCCCCAGCCTGAACATCTATACTGAAATTTTACAGCCTCACATCCTGAGCCCCGTGAGCCCAAGTCAGCTGGCCTGGGCCAACCGAGGGTGTTTAATTGCTGTGTAGAGACGCCCTCAAGGGCCCAGCGTTAGATGTGGTACACACCTTGAAAATCCGTCACCCCCCGTTCAGTGTAAGGTCATGTCAATGGTGTAATCTCAGGGTGTGACTGCAATTTGAGTAGACGTACCCGAGGTAGCTTGGTTAGCTGGGTACCAGAGCAGGGAAGCTGTAACACACCCTGGGATTGCAGCATAGACACACCACAAATAACTGCTTGGTGGCCCCTGATCACACCTTTGGAAGCATGGCACGTGCTGAGACTTCTTTTTAAATTCAATGATGCCAGCCAGCAAAATGTGAGGAGGTTTCAGCCTTTATACAGAGCTTGGAGACGCTGTTACAGAGAGCTGTGGTGAAGGGAGGGGTGACAGCTGAGCAAATGGACTGTGCCAGGCTGGCCCAAGCTTTAAGAGATTCTCTACCATGAACTGCTCCTACTTATACTTTGGTTAGAGAAAGACAGGGGAGTCCACCAAGTTACATCTGGCTAATAAGAGGTCAGAGAGGAGGAAAAAATACAGATGGACAAAGAGGTTTGTCGTGCCCAACCACCCAAGTAAGCCAGCACAGCACACATGAGACTCCCTGAGACCCTGATGGTGAGTGCCAAAGAGGAATTTACACATATTTAGGCCTTGAGAGGTCAGGTAGCTGAGGTGTAGAGTAGCCTCAGCTCATTCACAATTTCAGGGCACAAGGAACCCCTGGCTGTGGTGATTAAGAAAACAGCGGCTAGAGCCACCTGTCCCACCAGAACGAAAGGGGTGAGGATGATACTTCTGTAATGGGTGCAGCCAGGATGGACACAGTGCTGTGAAGTGTTGGAAAAAAGAGAATCCCACTCTAGTGTGTCAGAAGCTGGGGACTAGGACTGACCATTTCTCTCTGTGTGTGCAGGCGTATCTCCCCCCCCCTCATCCCCCAGTCTAAAAGGCCACATCGTTCAAGCATCCTGGGAGAAATATTTTTCAATATAGGATTCCCAGCGGGGATTCCTTCTGACGAAAGAAGGGATTTTGAAAGTTATCTTTTGATGGAGGTGCTCAGGATGGCAGGAATCAAAATATCCAGAACAAGCCCTTATCACCTGCCAGGTGATCCTGAGACAGAACGGTTGTTCTGTTTCTTTTGACTATGCTGGGAACTTTACAACCAAAACAGAAGTCCACTTGGAGCCAGCAGATTGCACTCTGGCAGCATGCATACGTTGCCACAAAGAATGATACTATGGGAGTCACACTGTACCACCTGATGTTTGGGCAAGAATCCTGATTGCCCACAGACCGCAGATCAGAGGATGGAGATAGATGGAGATGCATCTCTAATAGGTTGCTCAATTGGGAGACAAATTGGAAGATGTTTACCATTTAGCTATGACTATGGCTGATAAGAACTCAGACAGAAATAAGCACTGGTATGATGGTCAGATATGTTCTCAGGTACTCGTGCCAGGAGGCAGAATTGGGGGTGTTGCTGGCAAACACCCAGTCACTACTTTACTTTGTCTTGTAGCAGACAAGTTAGGAGTGCTGCCAGTCTACAAGATCATACCTGAGATTGCACCAGGTCAAACAAAGACAGTACAGAGAAATTTCCTGTTACCCATGGGGGAATTAGTAAGTGTTCCTTGCAAGCCCAACCTTCACTCTGGACCTGAGCAACAAACAGGTGCTGGAGCCTTAGGTCCTCCAGGAGCTAATCAACCACTACCTTATGCGATAATCAGGGACATGACTCTGAAGAGGAGGGCCTACTATAGTGTATCCTAGAAGAGAGAACAGATTATGGCTGCCCTCTGCTGAATCCTGTGAGAGCTCCAGTTCTTCTGTCTTCAGTCCCGTGGCAGAGGCACTGATGCCTGTTGCTGTCACCTCTGCACCCCTAACAAGACCAGCCCAGAGGAACTCAGTTCTACCAGTGTTTCCAAATCTTCTTGAGGAAAGAGAGACTCTGAGGACACATGGAGTTAGGGTGGACATGCATGCAGGAACTTCGGCATTAGGACAAGATAGGGAGGTGCCTGAGTCAGTGGCTGAGGGGCCTTAGAGGATCCACAGAGCAACCTCCCCCGCACCCCTGCAATGCCCACATTCATTGGTGTGACTGAGTTAGCAGGCAGGGAAAAAGGTTAATGCATGAGGTGTTTGGAGTGGTGAATGAGGAACCGGTATATATACAGTATTGCCAGCCTCAAGAGAACAAAAATCAGAGACTGGATCCCAGAAAATCATGAGCTTGATCAACAAATCATGAGCTTTTAAAAAACATATTATTTGTTTGGTTTTGGTCTGCTTCTGATTTTTTTGAACTCCCACTACCCATCCCCAGTGCATCTGTGACAATTAGTGTTGCCATCCTCTCTAATTTATTGGCTAAGGGGATTCTAGGAGCTATGACCCCACCTCTGCCCATCCCCTGTCCAGCAATTAACTCTGACCACACCAAACCCCCACCCCCATCAGTTCAACCCACCCAGCCTCACCTCTGCTCCTCCTGGGGTTCTCAACCCTCCTCTCCCAGGCCAGGGGAGCTGCTGCAAGGTCCCTCTCAGCTGGTGGGAGCATCTCCAGGAGCCCTTCTCCCCCCTCTGCTCCTTCCCATGTGAGTGCTAAGGCAGAGAGCCGAGAGGGAGGAGCAGAGGCGCTGTCCTGTCCCCATTGCTCACAGGAGGGGGAGGAGGGGATGGAACAGCCCTGAACCGCTGGGCTCTTAACTCCCAATTCCCCTACTGTGGGAATGGCTTCTGGTTGCTGAGGGGAGGGAGCTCTTCCTGTAGCAGCTCTGATTGGCTGCTCAACCCTAGGAGGCAGGGAAATGGGGCACGCAGCCAATCAGAGGGCTCAAATTCACTACAAGGCTGGAATTTACACAGCATCACCAGACTCGCTCCAGCCCTGGCCGAAACATCATCCCTGTGAAAACACCGTGAGGGGTGGCAATGCTGCATGTGGCTCAGGGACTCGTGGCTCCAGCCGTGAACTCACTGAGACCCTGTGAAACAATGGGAGAAATAATGGGCCGGTGCAGTAGGAGTGTGAGATTTGCTGGGACGCTGCGTTAGAGATTGCAGACAGGATGCAGCCTGTGGTCTGAGTATCATTGGGGGAGGAGCTCTCTGCCACCAATGTGGTAAGTCAGGAAATAGGGGAGGAGCTCAGAGAGTGAGCTGGGTCTGGTGGAGAAAGATGGGCAGAAGGCTTTACCTGAGACAGCATCCTATGGCAGGGACACTTGTCCACAGGACATTTACACCTGCAAGGGGGGAAACTCTGGCAAGGGACCACTGCCCAAGGGACTGTGACATGGGTGTCTGTCTTACTATTCGTATAAACATATGATAGATTTATTGTAGTTGTTTTCCCCCAGATGAATTCTCTGTTCCTTTTGCCCTTCATAAAATTGTTTGTTTGAGACACACACTCAGGGTATGTAAACGCTGTTTACTAAGCCCCAGTCTGTGGGACCTGGGCATATGGAATCAAGTTTCCAAGTCTGTGCTTTGAGTGTTCACACTGCTATGGAAACCTGGCTTCACAACTGTGCTGGCGCATCAACACTGCAGTACACAGACACGAGTCTGTGAGCAAGTACTATCATACCCCAGGATTCCTGGCACCTCGACCTGCTGTTTTGGGGATCACTGTACAGCTTTGACTTCCTAAGCAATAGTACTCCCCAATGGTTTCCTTCTGCTACCCATCTGGTCTGAGACAAGTGACTCTAAGTCTTGGCAAATAATAAACAATTCTTCATTGAAGAAGCAGGTCCCAAAACACTGGAGCTCTGCTTATCAGATGGAATTACTATGGGGGTAATCTGTCCAACAGATAACTCCAACAAGCTACCAAAAGCATACAACTCATATTTACTAGCTATTTGGCTATCAACCAATCAACACATGCCCATAGCTTACAATATGAAGATGATATACACATATAGAAGAGCTTATCATATTCAGTAAGTCTTAAGTTTTCCAATGATACCTAACAGGGCATAATTTGCAAGATTTCTTGTAATTTTGATATCAATAATGTTATAAATGGTCACTTCTAATGCAGACAGCATCACACAGACCAATGCTCCATCTAGCCCAGTGTCCTGTCTTCTGATAATGGACAATGCTGGGTGCTTCAGAGGGAATGAACAGAGCAGACAATCATCAAGTGATCCATTCCCTGTCCTCCACTCCCAGCTTCTGGCAAAGAGAGGCTAGGAACAATCATAGAATATTAGAGTTGGAAGGGACCTCAGGAGGTCATCTAGTCCAACCCCCTGCTCAAAGCAGGACTAACCTCAGCTATATCGTCCCAGCCAGGGCTTTGTCAAGCCTCAGCTTAAAAACCTCTAAGGATGGAGATTCCACCACCTCTCTAGGTAACCCATTCCAGTGCTTCACCACCCTCTTAGTGAAAAACTTTTTCCTAATGTCCAACCTAGACCTCCCTCCCTGCAACTTGAGACCATTGCTCCTTGTTCTGTCATCTGCCACCACCAAGAACTGCCTAGCCCCATCCTCCCTGGAACCCCCTTTCAGGTAGTTAAAGGCTGCTATCAAATCCCCCCTCATTCTTCTATTTTGCAGACTAAACAAGCCCAGTTCCCTCAGCCTCTCCTCATAAGTCCTGTGCTCCAGCCCCCTAATCATTTTTGTTGCCCTCCGCTGGACTCTCTCCAACTTGTCCACATCCTTTTTGTAGTGGGGGGCCCAAAACTGGACACAATATTCTAAATGCGGCCTCACCAATGCCGAATAGAGGGGAATAATCACTTCCCGTGACCTGCTGGCAATGCCCCTCCTAATGCAGCCCAATATGCTATTAGCCTTCTTGACAAACAGGGCACACTGCTGACTCATATCCAGCTTTTTATCCACTGTTACCCCCAGGTCCTTTTCTGCAGAGCTGCTGCCCAGCTCGTCGGTCCCCAGTCTATAGCTGTGCATGGGATTCTTCAAGTGGAGGACTCTGCACTTCTCTTTGTTGAACCTCATTAGATTTCTTTTGGCCCAATCCTCCAGTTTGTTTAGGTCACTCTGTATCCTATTCCTACCTTCAAGGGTATCTACCACTCTCCCCAGCTTAGTGTCATCCGCAAACTTGCTGAGTGTGCAATCCACCCCATCCTCCAGATCATTAATGAAGATGTTGAACAAAACCGGCCCCAGGACTGACCCCTGGGGCACTCGGCTTGTGACCGGTTGCCAGCTAGACATGGAGCCATTGATCACTACTCGTTGAGCCCTATGCTCTAGCCAGTTCTCTATTCATTTTATAGTCCATTCATCCAACCCATACTTCTTTAACTTGCTGATAAGAATACTGTGAGAGACAGTATCAAAAGCTTTGCTAAAGTCAAGGTATATCACATCCACCGCCTTCCCTACATCCACAGAGCCAGTCACCTCATCATAGAAAGCAATCAGGTTGATCAGGCATGACTTTCCCTTGGTGAATCCGTGTTGACTGTTCCTGATCACCTTCCTCTCTTTCAAGTGCCTTAAAATGGATTCCATAAGGACCTGCTCCATGATTTTTCCAGGGATTGAGGTGAGGCTGACTGGTCTATAGTTCCCTGGATCCTCTTTCCTCCCTTTTTTGAAGATGGGCACTATATTTGCTTTTTTCCAGTCCTTAGGGACCTCCCCCTGTTGCCACGCGATTTCAAAGATAATAGCCAATGGCTCTGAAATCACCTCACTCAACTCCCTCAGCACCCTCGGGTGCATTGCATCCAGCCCCATGGACTTGTGTATGTCTAATCCTTCTAAATGGTCTTGGACCTGTTCCTTCAGCACTGCGGGATGTTCGCCTCCTTCCCATTCTGTGCCACCCAGTACAGTAGTCTGGGAGCTGATCTTGTCTGTGAAGACAGAGGCAAAAAAAGGCATTGAGTACCTCAGCTTTCTCCACATCCTCCGTCACTAGGTTGCCTCCCTCATTCTCCAAGGGGCTCACACTTTCCTTAATCTTCCTCTTGTTGGCAACATACCTGTAGAAACCCTTCTTGTTCCCCTTCACGTCCCTTGCTAGCTGCAACTCCAATTGTACTTTGGCCTCCCTGATTTCATTCCTGCATGTTCGAGCAGTATTTTTATAATCCTCCCTAGTCATCTGACCAAGCTTCCACTTCTTGTAAGCTTCTTTTTTGCGTTTAAGTTTGCCAAAGACTTCTTTGTTAAGCCAAGCTGGACGCCTACCATATTTGCTATTCTTTCTGCACATCGGGATGGTTTGCTCCTGTGCCCTCAATAAGGTTTCTTTAAAATACTGCCAGCTCTCTTGGATTCCTTTCCCCCTCATATTAGCCTCCCAGGGAATCCTGCCCATCAGTTCCCTGAGGGAGTCAAAGTCTGCTTTTCTGAAGTCCGTGGTACGTATCCTGCTGTTCCCTTTCTTCCTTTTGTCAGGATCCTGAACTCGACCATCTCATGGTCACTGCTGCCTAGGTTGCCACCCAGTTCTACTTCCCCTACCAAATCTTCCCTGTTTGTGAGCAGCAGGTGAAGAGAAGCACGGCCCCTAGTTGGTTGCTCCAGCACTTGCACCAGGAAATTGTCTGCGACACTCTCCAAAAACTTCCTGGATTGTTTGTGCTCTGCTGTATTGCTCTTCCAGCAGATGTCAGGGTGATTGAAGTCCCCCATGAGAACCAGGTCCTGTGAACTGGAAACTTTCCCTAGTTGAGTAAAGAAAGCCTCATCTACCTCATCCTCCTGGTCTGGTGGTCTGTAACAGACACCCACCACGACATCATGCTTATTGTTCTTGCTTCTAAGCTTAACCCAGAGACACTCAACTGACTTATCTCCAGTTTCATACTGGAGCTCAGAGCAGTCATAGTGCTCTCTTACATACAGTGAAACTCCTTCACCCTTTTGCCCCTGCCTGTCCTTCCTGAACAGTTTATACCTATCAAAGCATGGTGTTGCATCTCTTCCCATCTTGGCTAATAGCCACTGATGGACCTATCCTCCATGAACTTATCTAGTCCTTTTTTGAACCCTGTTATAGTTTTGGCCTTCACAATATCCTTTGACAACAAGTTCCACAGGTTGCTGTGCACTGTGTGAAGAAGTACTTCCTTTTGTTTGTTTTAAACCTGCTGCCTATTAATTTCACTAGATGACCCCTAGTTCTTGTGAAGGAGTAAATAACATTTCCTTATTCACTTTCTCCACACCAGTTCAGATTTTATAGACTTCTACCATATCCCCCTTTAGTCATCTCTTTATCAAGCTGAAAAATCCCAGCACTTTTAATTTCTCCTCATACAGAAGCTGTTCCATACCCCTAATCATTTTTGTTGCCCTTGTCTGTATCTAATATTTTTACTCTAAAATCTTCCTCCTTATGTTGTAATTCTGCATTAAGTTGGTCAATGTAAGTCATATTTTCCAACTGAGCTAAGACCTGGTGGGAAAATCCTAAATCCACCTCTTCAAGGTGTTTCTGGAACCGTAATGTCATCTCTTTACTACATAATGGACTGGTGGGTGTATGGTATGCTTCTGGCCTCCAACATGTGTTTCTTGAATACAAAAGTGAGGGTGACTGTGGCTAAAAGAAGAGTTGCATCCAATGCAGCTGAAAGGGTCCTGATTTAACTAAAGGGAGGTCTCTGTTGTTTAGCTGTTTGAGCACCTCAAAAATGGGAGTAGGAAGGGTGATGGGGGTAGATTCTGTGGTATGGGGAATAGATATTAATGGCTAGTGGGGTGGGGCGTAATAAACTTGATCAGGTCCTGTGAACCATTGGGACATCTATCTTGTGGACCCACAACATAGTACACTTATATTTTGAATAAGGGTAATACTGAGCCAGCAAGTAAGGGTGGAACTTATATCATCTGGTGGGACGGCTGCCCTAGATGCATGCCAAAGGCATGTACCAGTGCTGGTGACTCAGCAGCCTAGTACCAATAGGGTATTAGGAGGCCACACTGCATTCTGCAAGGTTTTTCTTTGCCGTGTTATACCCAACAGGTCAGTGGTGGTAACATGTCCCATAACAGTTGCAAGAGTCATGGCCACCTCAGCAGGGGGCTCCCCCTTTTCCCATTGGTACTTTGACCAGTTTTCTAACTAGTCATCCATGGCCTGCCCATGGCCAATTTACTGCTGAGGGCCATCTGACTGCTTTCCTTACGTGCCCATATTTGGGCATATCATGAAGCATTACCCCAGTATGATGAGTAGACATTGTTACCAGATGTTTAGGCTGCAGAATCTGCTGAGTATCAGTAGTCAGAATTTGCGTTAGGTCTCCGCATTGGCCTGCACCGTGTCAGTCCCATAAGTTCACATTTTGACTGGTCCAAAGATTCTGTTAGGGGGTGGTAGTTTAATCCAGTCCCAATGAGAGACCCCAGGGGTAAACCTGAAAGGTTTTTGTACTCCACCATGGCATGGTAATTCAAATGTGAGTGGGTTCCCTTTTGAACTCCCATATCAGGGTTTTTCAAGGGACATGTGATTTAACTGATGCAGAATAAAATTACTAAACTATTCAACAGCTGGTGGTCACTCATTAGAGGGCTCTCTTGTCTTCTCACCAACCACCATAGAGCTCCGAAAGTAATTGATTTCCACTTCCTGGGGAAAAGCAAAGGTATCTTGCTTCACTCAGTAATGGGGTTGCCTTCGGTACCATTTTACCTGTGCAGCATGGTACCATTTATAATCCTGTTCTCAGAGGTCCACTAAACAGAGGGCGGGACCCAATCTAATAGACCTATTCCTTCTCTCCACCTGTTCTGACGTGTCGGGATGGTAAGGTATTTGGAATTTCTGATCGATCTCTAATAATTTGCAGAGTTCCCTAACTATCTCTCCCTGAAGCTAACCCCATTGTCAGTCAATAATCTTTGGAATGCCCCACTTACAAATTATCCCATATAATAGGTGCTTGTCACTTTCCAAGGGTGTCATGAGCTTAATGGGACTCCTTCAATCCAACAGGTGAAACTGTCCACATAGATGAGATTTAGAAGCCTTAGTAGCAGTGGATAGTGGTCTGGAACAATCAACTTAGACTTGTTCCCAGGGTCCTTTGGGTGCTTGGTGCATGAGAGCTCCCCTCTTAATTCAGTTTGCTGGGTCATGTCTAGCACAAACCAAAGAAGAACAGATATGGGTTTCCAAATCTGATTCCCAGTCCAGCCAATATCCCATCTATTGTAATTGTTTGATAGCATCTTTTCATTTTGGGTGGCCACCTACAGTTGAACCATGAGTCCAGTTCAGTAGATCTTTGTGGGTACCTCTTGGCATTACCCAAATGGGGTTTGAACCAACCAAGGCACAGGGAACACTCTTTTGTATAACCAGGGAAGCCCCTTCCTATTTTCGGTGTCTCTCCTTGGCCTTTAGATACAAGTGTCCCAATTCTGTGTCCTGCAGCTGAATTGCCTGGATTCTTTGAGATTTTGCTTTGGTCCCCCACCCCATGTAACAAATGAGTGTGGCTATTGGACTGGTGATTAACCATGCCCTACGAGGCCAGGGAGGTGCTGATACAGCTGTCTCCTTTGTAAGGTTGTCCACTAGCTCATTACCTATTGTTAGAATGTTTTCTCTTTTCTCCTTTACTGTATCAGTCCTATCAAAATGAGAAGACAATTTTTCTTTGAGTGCTTGCTCATGTCCATTCCCAATTAGGTGTGTGCGCATCACATGCACTGGTGCCGGAAATTTTTCCTCTCATGGTATCCATAGTGGTATCTAGCACCCTCTGCAGCGGCATGTGAATGTGCAGGTATATAGGGCGTTGCTGGCCCCTCTTCCTTCTTACTGCCTGTGATGGTGCTGGAATGTTCCCTTCCTTCTGCAAGTTTGCTTCCAATCTACTGGTTTTCATTGTTTTCATAGGCCTGGTTTACATTCCCGTTGACTTACTAACTTTCACTTACCACAGCGTCTCCACTGCTTTGCACCGATGGGAAATGGCCTCCAGTCGATGCAGCCTTATGTTTTATGCGGGGGTGGATTTACAGTGTCAACCAGAGAACACTTCCAGGATTGATTGAGCGGGTCTTCACTGCCCGCTCAATAGATCCTGCAGCATCGATCCTGGAGCGCTGGCACAGCGCTGGCACTGTAGACATATCCTATGTTTATATAGCTCAGTTTATTCATTGTTAAGTGTTAATGTTAGATATAGGATTAGGTTTAGAGATCAACCCAGAGGCGGGGCATGCTCTGGTCTCCGGGTTTTAAATCCTGTGCTTCATGTAAGAAGCCTATGCCAGTCAACAACCTGCACCAGAGCTGTCTAAAGTGCTTGGGAGAGAGTTATGTGCAGAAGTGCAGGATTTGCAAAGGTTTCAGGCCCTGTACCAAGAAAGATTGGGACATTAGGTTGAAGGCACTTTTATTGGAGTCAGCGGAAAGCAAAACATTTGTTCCCCTCATCAGCTGCCTCCCTTAGTACACCAGCTACCGCTGCCAGTTCAGCAAATTGTGCTGATTTAGGACTCCAGTTCAACTGCACGGTTATTAAGGCATGATAACCTTAATGTTTTACAGTTGCCTGCTCTGCAATGTGCTGTTCCCTACCTAGTGACCGTTCCCACCCATATACCTGACTTCCTTATCCATTTGAACTGTGTCCTAATTATCCCAGAGAAGGGGACCACGCTCTTTTATAAACATTTGGACATTAGAACATTTGAAAGGGTCAGTAGTAGTGGTGAGTAAAGCATGTTCATCATTTGCTCTGATACCAGAGTTTTCCATTTTAACAATTTGGGGCTCAAAGGCTCAATTTTTTTCTCCTCTCATCCTTGTGATAGATGTTTAATTGGTTGTGGAGGGATGCCGCCTAATTAAAAAGGTGGTCTTGCTTGTCCACTGCTTTCTCTTGTTCTTCAGCACTACCCAAATATTTGTTATGGGGTCATTATGGCGTGTAGTTTATACACTTCCTTTTGATCAATATAATCCTCCAACTGATCTTTCAATTCGACCTTTTCTGCCCTAAGGACATTATTTTCCCAAAACAAGGCCTTGCAGAAGGACTCCCCAAACCTTCTTTTGTTTATCTCCCATGTTTTGTTTTAGAAACTATTCTATATCACCCCAATTTGACACGGAGTGTTGGGGAAACCCCGAAGGGCCTCACCCCTCCAGGTTCCCTGAAACCTCACAAAACATAAATCCTTCTATCATTTTCCAACCAGACTGGAAAGTATATTTACCTAAACAAGTAGATAGTTCCTGGGTTTTGGCACCAAGAAAAGTTGGGGTCACGACACAGCCTTGCAATAGTACTCCCCACAGGTTTCCACCTCCTACCCATCTGGTCCAAGACAACTGACACTGGAGTCTTGGAAAATAATAAATAGCTCTTTATTGAAGAAGTGAGATGCCAAAACATTGAAGTTCTGCTGATCACAGAATCACTTTCAAGCAGATAACTCCAACAAGCTATCAAAAACATACAACTAATATTTATTAGCTATTTGACAATCAACTAATAAACAAATATCCATGCACCTATCAGATAAGCAACCATTACTATCATTGGTTTACAGGTGCCTTTTGTACAACTGATGACCATAGGTGGTGTGCCGAGTTTCATGTAACCACAGCCTTGCTGCACTAGCATCCATTACTACCAAATTCACAAACTGTAGTTAGCATAACAGCTGCCTTACTCAGTTTACATTGGTTGTATGCCAAGTGGTTTTGGCATGCTGCCTTCTTATACAAGGAGTTCTGTCTGCGCATGCATGGAACTGTTAAGGTCACCCAGTGAACAGTTTGACTGACAGCCCTAGGCTGCATTTACTTCACTGGCCACATCCTGCAGCTGAACTCTTGTCAGTTCAATCTACAAGTTGTAGCTGCTTTGGGGCTTTTTTCATAGTGGGTTGTGGGAGAACTTCTTGATCTGTCTGTGGTTTTAGTCTGTGAACACATCCAGACAAGCCATTTTTTGTGCACATTCTCCCTGCATGCTGCAGGTGGAAGAACTTCTCCACCTCATGCTCTCCCTATGTTGAGACTCAAGCAGAACAACTGCAAGACACTGGTGCACATGTTGGAGGCACCTATCAGAGGAGGAGCTGTGACCCAACTGATGCTGCTCATGTCTATGGTTGCATTAGCTGCGGATTCCATCCATGTAGACCAGAGCTTCTGGAGCAGGGCCACAAGCTCAGCCAGGTAGGATCTCATGTGGAGCTGGGGTAACCAGCGGCGGGTCCAGAACTTTCGCATAAAGAAGCAGATGTTCCCAGAGGTTTGTGAACAGCTTGTCCATACCCTGCAGCACCAGGATACTCATGTGAGGGTGGTCTTGCTGATCCAGACATGGGTCGCTATAGTCATCTGGAGACTGCTACAGATCCAATTGATTTGGAATTGGGATGCCAACTGTGGGGGTTCTTATGGCGGAGGTTGAGAGGTGATGTAAGGGATACATGGGCCTGACATGCCTTGAATGATTAATTACTAGTGATTCCTTCCGTCCCTCAAAAATTAGGAAAGCTATCTCACTTCTGTTTGTCCCAACATAAGCGCCACCTATGAAGACAATAAAAACGTGGTTCACATCATGTAAGACATTTTGTCTGAGGACTCACTGATCAGCCAAGGTTGGGCATTTCCCTCCTCAGCTATAGAAACCAAAATGGCTAAATGAGGGTATTGTTCATCACCTAAGAATCTCTCATTATTTTCATATTTATAGGTCCTTTTCTCCCTCCCAACCTAACTAAAAAAGTCCAAGTTACCAAACAAGTGTCATTCCTTTCTAGAGTGGCCTGTGGCATGCTGAGTATATCGAGAAGAGATGGGTTGGGATAGCAGCAAGTTAAATCAATTAGAAATGTGGCTTTAAGAATGAAGGTCAAATTGGGCAAACTGTTACCTGAAGAAATCCAAGCCACCTGTTTTCACCCCAAATTACAAACTATACATTGTTTCCTTATAAATCAAATATGCTGTGAATAATCTGTTTTTCACCCCATATTAGAAGCTGCACATTTGTTTGCCTTATGAGTTAGAGCTATATCTTTTCATTAGTGGAAAATGTCTAATGTTCTACTGTAAGTCCTAAATAATGTGGAATATTTAGTATACTCAAGAATGTACCGAGTATGTCCTCCAGATTTAGATTGGTTTTCATTGTAAATAATTGTTGCACTCTAGAAGTAATAGAAATTGTCTGGCACAAGGAAGGAGAAATGTTGAAAGATATAAACCAAGATATAACTGTGGGATATTAAGAGAAATTGCTTAAAACAGGGGATCCCAACTGATAGTAAGGGCAAATAATGAAATACAATCCTTGAAATGAATCAAACTTAAAAAGCTACTGACAAGAAAAGGATTAAGGAAATTTATTATACACCAGTGCCATCTCTGGCAAAGCAGTGGAAGCATCAGAGAAACTATGGGAACTGAAATCTGAAGCCCCATTTGGTTCATATCCAACAGGAATCAGAGGGTGGCATCTCCAATGAGGATAATAAACTGAGTTCATCAGGTACTCAGTGCAGTTGACTGAACTCAACACAAAAAGCTGCAGAATCCCAAGAGTGAGCAATGCCCAGGCCAGCCATGTGGAAGGACCCAGCATCAAACTAGTAAATAATCACAGTTAACCAAATTTATTAACCAACGAGTGTTAGTCAAAGATCAATTAGCACAAATATAGAAAGATAAGGGTTAAATACTTTTATCACCCCATTGATATGGGGATACAACCAGCATCAGGGACTACTACGGAAATACAACTCACTGATGAGGAGTATGTATAACTGTAAGCACGGTCTGAATGAGTTCTCCCCTGCTGAGCTAGCTGGGGGAGGCAAAACATTTCAGGACCAGACTGTATTTGCATGAGCACACCCATCTTGCCTAGATGCTCAGCCTGATGGCACTGCTTTGCCCAAATAATCACTTTGGCTGGTGTTGGGTTACAAATCACTTTAGTGTTAAATTCAGGAGTAATGAAATGTCATTCCCCTGATTGTATGAGTCACATGCAGCAGAACTGTGCTTAGTCTGTCTTGATGCAGTGATAACCCTTAACTGAACAGAATTGGCTGAGCAAGGGGCTTGGATGTCAGAGAAGGCCTGTGGTGATTGACTGGGGGACAGGCACTCCTGCCTGAAAGTGTGGGGTCTACCTAAGAGCCCCAGGCATGGTTTTGTCTCCCCTTCCCACTGTTCAAAGATAGAGCTAATTAAGATTCCATTAGGAGCTTTTTGTTTTGTTAAGTGCTCACTAGAGCTGCAATCATCTACTGTGGGACAGTGTTCCTGCCTGCTTCAGCACTGAGGTTCCCCTACTAAGAACTGACAATCACTAACATCTGAGAACCAGAGATCTGGGTGGAACCTCAAGAGACTGACCTGCAGAGGTCATAGTAAAGAAGCAGGTGGGAGCAGAAGGTGACTGTGTGCAGTAGGGTGGCTGGCAGAGCAGCCCATGAAGCAATGAACAGCCAGCAGGGTAGCTGTCAAAGGGCAGCTGGTTGGGTGGCTGGCAGAGTGGCCTGTGGAGCAACGAGTGGCTGGCAGGGCAGGCAGCAGAGTGGTGAGTGGTGCAGTGGTGACAGCTGGTGGGGGAAGCAAGGTGTCTTCTCCCCCCCCATGGTGGGAGGTGAATTCACTCAGCTGCGCCCCAAACTCTGGGTCATCACTGACCAAGGACAATTACTGTGAGGGGTGTGGGAGAGAAAGAAAGGAGAGGCAAAGATATTGCCCAACACACTCTGGGATGGGGTTTTGCTATGTTTATTCATGTTTATGAATCCTGCTTGTGCTGTTTTCCTAAATTAATGCTGATTTGCTTCCCTCCTTTCATTTCTGCACTCAGACTCTGTGCCTGCGAGAAGGGAAGTACCGCCTTTTGGAGGTGGCAAGGGGTGGCATGTAATTTCACAGGTAACTCGATGGAGGCTCGAGCTGATTCTGTTGAATTGTTGAAAGGAACCCCTAAGTACTGAGCCCAGTCCTGATTGCTGCCAACTCCACCGGGCAGAAGGGTTACATAACTTAGGCTGTTACCACATGCAGAAAACTCCCGGAAATTAGTTTGTGTTATTTACCCTAATAGTTCCATTCCCATGCAGTCTGCACTTGCTGTCCTATGTTGTTGGAACTTTGTATCTAGTTTCTAGGGGCAATAATATTAGTTGTTTGTTATTTTCACAAACCTCAGAAAAATACGACTTTATTTTAAGAACAAAATCTTACACACAGTTTTTAATATATTTTAGTACAGAGGATGCTGGGAAAATGGTTTACTTTAACATTAGTATGGATTTAAAAAAAAACAAAAAATCTAATATTGACTAAATAAATTTTAGTCTACCTCTTGTCGCTCTGATTAGATAATTAAGGCAGCACTTTTAAAAATGCATACTTGTGGCTGATATTAAAGCATCCACATGATATTTATACTTTTTTTAACAAAACACATAAATGCCAAAGCAAAATAAGTATCTATATTACTTGTAAAACTATCAAAATTTAAAAAGATCTTCTGCCCATGTGTTCAAAAAACTAATTTCTAAGTCACCATTATGTACAAGATTATTTAGAATTTCTTTTTGCATATTGTTGCTTTGAATGAGACGGGTGGTTTTTGTGATTAAATAACTTTAACTGTGAGGTCAGTGGATTAATGTGTATATTAAATGCTGATATGTGTTTTTTATTTTCATTTTGAAGATGCGGCTTACTTTGAATAATGGAGTTATTGTAGTTGGTAAGAAAAGGCATAATTATGGTTCATGAGGAGTGAAACAGAAATTTGGAACGGTGACATCACCTTCAAAGTTTCCATGCACAAATCTTTATAATGAGTTACTACCCAGTCATGTCATTTCATATTATAGGTTGCCCTTTCTGCTGCTCATCACCACTTGGTAAGCTTCACTTGGTAAGGGACAGTGGCGTCTAACTTATTTGTCTTGTTCGTCTGTGTCAGGCTGGCATGACCACAAACAGGAGGTGCACATCTACAAACAGACCAATACCCCTTTATGGAGCAGTAGGCTGTATGTGGTGCTAGCCGTGACTTTGTCATTGGATGAAATGCCATAGCCGTGATAGATCTAGTCGTTCCTTGCAGATGTTCTCTTCTAGGTAAGCTATTGAATGGACAGCTGCCAGTTTATCATATATAGCAGAGTTAGGTTCCAAGAATTGTAAAGACTGTGTAAAGGAAATGTACAAGGAACCAAACACTGAACAAAGCTGTTTTAAATAAGAAATATCTTTGTTAGGATCTGATGTTACTGGCCCCAATCTGCAAATTGCGCTATATGGAATTTGTTTGTCACTGAGGGCAATACCATGTAGATAATCGTTTGTCACTGATTGAATTAGGTAATTTACCTTGTTTGACATTCCTTAGTGAATTGGTGATGTTAGTCAACACATAGCTACGTTATGCTGTTTAGATAATTTCCATACCCACATGATGCTTTTTAAAAATATATTATATTTTAGAATTAATTTATTCATTTTTCTTGTCTGGTTAAACAATTTAGCAATTTCATGCATATTATACACAGTATATTATTAGTGGTCAGACCATAAATATCATGTAAAGCAGGTTTAGTAACTGTTTGCAACCTTATGCACAAAATATTTTCCATACTCTGTTCTAAATAGATATTTCTGGTTTAAATACTCAGAAATGGAACCAATAATTCCCTCTAAACCTTGGAGTTGCCTGGTCTGAAAGATACCAGATGGTGGGAAAGTTTCTTGTCCTGCTCTTGGATCTAAGTCTCTTATCAGAAATGGGTGCATGGTAGCTAGTAACAAGAGAGCATACAGCAATGGCACACTTTATTTTACACAATGACCAAATTCTGTTCTATTGCAATAAGAGTTTTAAAACAACAGCTATGTGTGTAAACTCACTTTGCTTAACAATGCACACTTGCAGTAGCAGTTGGATCTGTCCCTACACTAAGTATGCTTTATTTTTCCCTTCAAGTAGTAATTTAATTGTCCATTTTTAATCCATATTATATCCAAGTTTTATTCTGTCTCTTCAAACTTCATTTTAAAGTTGGTTGGGCAGATACATTGAGTTTCTTGATGATGATCCAGTATGGGATTTGTTGGTTCAAGCTTGAATTTGTGAACTGCACTCCGAAGATGGATCATATGACAAT
The DNA here is from genome assembly GCF_026122565.2 of Emydura macquarii macquarii. Classification (NCBI taxonomy): domain Eukaryota; kingdom Metazoa; phylum Chordata; order Testudines; family Chelidae; genus Emydura; species Emydura macquarii. The sequence continues at coordinate 409,953 of NW_027133538.1, forward strand.
CACCATACCAATCTTTATAATGCCTGGGGTTGAGAAGCAGTTCCCTTGAACAGTTTGAACGGGTTAGCATGATAAATTTTATCCAGTTTTCATTTATTGACATTAACTCAAATTTTGTCCACAGATTAATTTAATTAAGCCATGATGCAATACAATTAGTTTTTTATATATCTTTATTAAAATACATTTTTGCTTTCTATTTTGACTTTCACAATTCGTTAGCTATATACTGATGTGCTGTTGTGTGGTTTATGTGCTTCTGGCAATACTGTAGTCCTACTTCAGTAGTGTCTGCACATCAGATTAAATTTTTGTAGTGGTAATTGCTGAAATAGGTGAGCTCACGATTTTACACAAAAGGTTCAAAGTGTTGGGACCTGTTATTACCCAAAGTCCAATCTATATATTGCAATTGCCCTTTTACTGATAAACTAGTAGCAACCCATATTAAAAATGGCTTTGGCTGAACCCTGATTACTGACACTCAGCTTGGGTGCCAGTTTCTAGTTAAAAATTTGGTTCTTTTACTGATAAGACATCAAATAATCACAATAAATCAAATGTATTAGCCAATGAGTGTTAGTTAAAGATTAATTAGTACCAAAAGATAAGCTACCCCTAGACAGCTGGTGCCAGGGTAGCGCTGACACCCTGATAGCAGACACTGCTGGGGCGGACACATATCTCAGCAAAATACAATTTTATCTCTGTGTATGCCAAGAACAAAAGCTTACACACAGGCTTTAATATATTTTAATACACAGGATGCTGGGAAAAATGGTTCACTTTAGCATAAATATGGATTATCTCAAAAATACCTAATATTGGCCAAGTAATTTTGGTAACATGCCCCTTGGTGAAGGGCCCAGAGTGCACTGCTTCATTCTTGCTAAGGGGTCCAGTGCTCAGCCCCTCCCTCTTCTCAGTGTGGTCTAGTCATTAGAGCAGAAGATTGAGCTCTGGGGTTCATTGAACACCTCTTGTTCTGTCAGCCCGTTTTCAAAGGCAGTTAGTAACCAGGCCTGTGTCAGCTCCTGCAGCGTTCCCTCCATTCACCCAGACTCCTGACTAACCCCGGGCAGCTGGCGCCAGGGGAGGGCTGACATCCAGACCTGGTGACACCCTGGCAGCAGACACTGCTGGAGTAGACTCTTGTGCAGTGTGATGTGTAGACACCTGCGTTCCCTGGGGCTGGACAGGTCAGTGCATGCAGGATGTGCTTTTACTGCAGACAAACCCAGAGGCCAGGTTACAGGTGCCTGGTGTGTGAGGGAGAAATGGGGCAGAATCAGAGACAGCCCTTCACCCCATAGCTCCTCTGGGCAGCACCGCACTCCCCAAACACACACCAAAGGGCCCAGAGCAGCAGCCGCCTCAAGTGCCCCAGTCCATGGCTGCACCCCTGGCTCTGTCCTAGCTTTGTCCTGCCAAGTGCAGAGCAGGGTCCCCTCGACTCCCAGAGGGGTTGAGCCCTCGCCATGTAGGCCTGTGGGGAAACCCCTCCCTCTCCTGGCTGGTCTTTTCCTGGATGCAAACCCCTCTCAGGCTCCCTCTCAGGCTCTCACACTCCAGGTGTGTGTGTGTGTATGTGTGTGTGTGTGTAGATCCTCCTGGCTCTCCTCCCAGGGCCAAGGCACTGCCCTCCCCCCAACCAATGGGTCCAGGGCGAGAGGGCCGCCCTACCCCCATGTGGCCCCTGACCCCACAAAGGGAAAGAGCCACGGTAAGTGTAAGGGCCCTGCTGGCCCCTCACTGACACCAGGCCAAAGGAAAGAGGGCAGGTCCAGGAGAAATCTGGACCCTAAGACTGACAGCCTCCAGGCCCAGTGGAAAGGGACCAATGCTCCAGGTCAGCCTGACTGACAGGGTGGACAGGCCAATGGGGAGTCAGGGTCCCAGGGTCCTGTCCTCCATGTGCGCTGGCACTGCCTGGGCAGAGGGGCCAAGCTAAGGGCAGAGCCGAACCCAGAGCCAGGCAGCCGGGGCCCGAGGAGGAGCCCTGGGAGCTGAGCTGGAGACAGAGCAGTGGCAGGGCTGAGGCAGGGTGGAGCCGGGGCCAGGGCTGGAGCTGTCCGGAGCCGGGTGCGGTGAGCGAGTGGCTGGGGGGAGCAAGACAGGCCCCACCCTAGGTAGGGCCCAGCGCAGGGAGATGCCACCAGCCCAGAGGCTGCGCAGACCAGACCGGGAGGGAACTGTGACCCTGATGGGGGCGACGCTAGAGAAGGGCCTACCCCTAGCACCTGGGGCATGTGTCCAATCCGCAATGTCACTGCAGCGCAGCCAGGCCTGTGTAGGAGCCTGGGGCTTGTGAGAAGCAGGCTGTGAGCATCCCTGACCTCCCAGAGACGCTACAGGGGTCCCCGGGACAGGGGCCATGTGAGGTGTTTTCCTTTCGCCTTTCCCACGTTTTCCTTATTTGTAATTGGTGGCTGTGTAATAAATGGTGTTTGATTTGAACTACATGCAGCGATCAGTGGGTCTGGGAGGCGTCCAGGGTGGAGAGAGCACCCCGGGGTAGGAACACCCTGGCCCCTGTCCCTCTAAGTGACCACGACAAGGTTGGGGGTCGAGCCCTGGGCACAGCCTTGCCAGGGTTACGAGGACCCTGCCACACAGGAGAGGGGGAGGGGAGCCCTCGAGGTCAGGCAGGCCTCTGGGGAAAGGGTGTGGGAGTGAGGACTCAGATCCTTTCACTAGCCAACTCCACCGGGGTAATGAATGAGCCAGGAAAGTTCCCCACAATAGCAGGGCCATCCCCAGCTTACATAATATCTGGCCATCCCTCATCCCAGTGCCTCTGTGCTGTTTTCTCAGATGGCATCTCAGATGGGGTTGGAGAGCATTGTCTTGTATATCTCGGCATTGCTCACTCAATACACTGTTCTAGTGCAGGGGAAGGTGTGTGTGTAACTTCCCTGAGGTCCCTCCCTGGGGTCTCTTTCTTTCAGTAGTGACTGCTACGTATGGGGTCTGTTCCTGGGGTGAAATGGGCTTTCCCCAAGAGGGGAGTGGCTACTTAGTTAGACCTGGGACTAGGAGCAACCTGAACAACTCCTGGGTCCCCCTACAGACACTCTTGAAACCCAGCTGCAGTTGGCCTGAAAGAAACCCTCCTCCAGGATGTGCCATGTGTGGACCTGAGCAACCTGGGGTTTTTCCCACCCCTAGCAGCCACTCAAGCTGCCCCAAACCTTCCCTCCCAGCCAGCCACCCACTCACCCTTCTCCATGCAGCCCACCCCCACCCCCAGGTCCTCACTCACAGGCCAGCTCTGGGCTTTGGCTGTTGGGGGAGGAATCAGTAATGCTCTCCCCAGTGAGAACCATCACACATGGAGCCACCCCAGACACAGCAGCTCCACATAGGGTGCAGCTTGTGGCGGCCAGGCCAGGCGAGGAAGGACTCAGGCAGGGCTGCTGTGTTAAAACAGTGGGTTTATTAAAGACAGAGGCATGGCTGACAGCTCAGTCACTAGAACGGTCTGGCGCAGAGCTCCTGTCGCATGACCAGTTGGGCATCTCACCATGGAAGAACTTTTCCTTCCCAGTCCACAAAGGCCCCGTTGTCCTTCTCGGAGAGCATGGGAAGCACGTGTAGGATCCCTTGGACACTCGCATTCACTGTCACTGGGGCCTGCACAGTGCAAAGGAGAATGAGGGGAAGGACCCTGCCATGGGGGCAGCCTAAGCCACCACGTGCCCAGGGGCAAGGCCAGGATCTGCCTTTGGGTGGGCCCAGGGGAAGGACCGGGATCTAGAACATTGCAACCAAACAGGAACCTGATAGGACCCAACTACTGGTGTTGGGTTTAATCATAGGATCATAGAAGATGAGGGTTGGAAGGGAGCTCAGGAGGTATCTAGTACAATCCCCGGCTCAAAGCAGGACCAACACCAGCTAAATTATCCCAGCCCCTCTGTGCCTCTAGGGCTTTTCCTTAGGAGGTGGGGTTGGCCATTGACTTTTAGCATGTTTTTTTGGAGTGTGACTTTTTTTTTTTTTGGACAAATTAGGTTAGCCAGCTGCTTATTAAATTTGCCATTAATTTGAGCTTCAAGGGCATATTGGAGAGCTTATTTTACAGAACCAAGCGTTGGGGACTGATTTTTTTCACGGTCTTGCTTTTGGCCACGCCTTTTGTTAACTTTTTTTAGGGACCAAATTACCTTTTTCTACTTTTTTGATTTTGAAAGGTAATTTGAGCAGCCTCTATTTTTTTTTTTTTTTTGTGCACCAGCTTTCTTTTTAATGTTTATTAGGGAAGGCTTGATTCACTAGTAAATGAGCTTGCTGGACTCTCTGTAACAGTGCCTTTTATGTTATAGCTGTTAAATTTAGAGTACCCAAAGCAACTTTTACTTGAGGACATAGCCCTTCTATGAAACAAGTTCATAGAATCATAGAATATTAGAGTTGGAAGGGACCTCAGGAGGTCATCTAGTCCAACCCCCTGCTCAAAGCAGTACTGACCTCAGCTAAATCATCCCAGCCAGGGCTTTGTCAAACCGCAGCTTAAAAACCCCTAAAGATGGAGATTGCACCACCTCCCTGGGTAACCCATTCCAGTGCTTCACCACCCTCCTAGTGAAAAACTTTTTCCTAATATCCAACCTAGACCTCCCCCCCTGCAACTTGAGACTGTTGCTCCTTGTTCTGTCATCTACTACCATTGAGAACAGCCTAGCTCCATCCTCCATGGAACCCCCTTTCAGGTAGTTAAAGGCCGCTATCAAATCCCCCCTCATTCTTCTCTTTTGCAGACTAAACAAACCCAGTTCCCTCAGCCTCTCCTCGTAAGTCCTGTGCTCCAGCCCCCTATTCATTTTTGTTGCCCTCCGCTGGACTCTCTCCAACTTGTCCACATCCTTCTTGTAGTGGAGGGCCCAAAACTGGACACAATACTCCAAATGCGGCCTCACCAATGCTGAATAGAGGGGAATAATCACTTCCCTCGATCTGCTGGCAATGTTCCTACTAATGCAGCCCAATATGCTATTAGCCTTTTTGGCAACCAGGACACACTGCTGACTTATAACCGGCTTCTTATCCACTGTAACCCCCAGGTCCTTTTCTGCAGAACTGCTGCCTAGCCCGTTGGTCCCCAGTCTGTAGCTGTGCATGGGATTCTTCTGTCCTAAGTGCAGGACTCTGCACTTGTCCTTGTTGAACCTCATCAGATTTCTTTTGGCCCAATCCTCCAATTTGTCTATATCACTCTGTATTCTATCCCTACCCTCCAGCATATCTACCGTTCCCCCCATTTTAGTGTTATCTACAAACTTGCTGAGGGTGAAATCCACCCAATCCTCCAGATTATTAATGAAGATATTGAACAAAACTGACACCAGGACCAACCCCGGGGGCGCTCTGCTTCTTACCGGCTACCAACTAGACATTGAGTTATTGATCACTTCCTGTTGAGCCCAATGATCTAGCCAGCTTTCTATCCATTTTATAGTCCATTCATCCAACCCATACTTCTTTAACTTGCTGATAAGAATACTGCGGGAAACTGTAGCAGTAGCTTTGCTAACATCAAGGTTTATCATGTCCACCGTTTTCCCCACGTCCACAGAGCCTGTTATCTCATCATAGAAGGCAATCTGGTTGGTCAGACTTTACTTGCCCTTGGTGAATCCATGCTGACTCTTCCTGATCACCTTCCTCTCTTCCAAGTGCCTCAAAATGGATTCTCTGAGGATCTGCTCCATGATTTTTCCATGTACTGAGGTTAGGGTCACTGGTCTGTAGTTCCCCATATATTCCTTGTTCCCTTTTTTGAAGATGGGCATATTTGTCTTTTCCCAATCATCTGGGATATCCCTCAATTGCCACAAGTTTTCAAAGATAATGTCCAATGGCTCTGCAATCACATCAGCCAACTCCCTCAGCACCCTCGGATGCATTGCATCCAGCCTTATGGACTTGTGCATGACCTGTTCTTTCAGCACTGAGGGCTGCTCACCTCCTTCCCATTCTGTGCTGCCCAGTGCAGTTGTCTGGGAGCTGACCTTATCTGTGAAGATGGAGGTAAAAAAGAATTGAATACTTCAGCTTTTTCCACATCACTAGGTTGCCACCCCCATTTTGTAAGGGGCCCACACTTTCCCTGACAGTCTTCTTATTGCTAACATACTTGTAGAAACCCTTCTAGTTACCCTTCACATCCCTTGCTAGCCGCAACTCCAATTGTGCTTTGGCCTTCCTGATTTCACCCCTGCATGCTCGAGCAGTATTTTCATACTCCTCCCTGATCATCTGACCAAGCTTCCACTTCTTGAAAGCTTCCGTTTTGTGTTTAAGCTCACCAAAGATTTCTTTGTTGAGCCAAGTGGTTGCCTGCCATATTTGCTATTCTTTCTGTACGTCAGGATGGTTTCTGCACCCTCAATAAGGTTTCTTTAAAATTCAGCCAGCTCTCTTGGATTCCTTTCCCCCTAATATTAGCCTCCCAGGGGATCCTGCCCATCAGCTCCCTGAGGGAATCAAAGTCTGCTTTTCTGAAGTCCAGAGTCCATATCCTGCTGTTCTCCTTTCTTCTTTTTGTCAGGATCCTAGATTTTACCATCTCATGTTCATTGCTGACCAGGTTGCAACCCTTTTCTACTTCCCCTACTAATTCTTTCCTGTTTGTAAGCCGCAGGTAAAGAGGAGCATGGCCCCTAGTAGATTCCTCCAGCACTTGCACCAGGAAGTTGTCTGCAGCACCTCTCCAAAAACTTGCTGGATTGTCAGTGCTCTGCTGTATTGCTCTTCCAGCAGATGTCAGGATGATTGAGGAACAGGTCATGTGATCTGGAAACTTTCACTAGATGTCTGAAGAAAGCCTCATCTACCTCATCCTCCTGGTCAGGGTTTGTGTCAGGTGGGGTCTGAAAACAGCCTGACACTCTCTGACTGTGGTCTGGTGGTCTCTCATCACCTTCTTCTGCCCACAGGATGAGAGAGGCAGTGGCTGCATTTCTGTGCTTCTGCCAGCCACCACCACCTCCCCGTGCTGTGGAGCAAGTGTGCTTATGAGTAGCAGCCCCATCACCCGGCAGTGCACATTGCACAGGGAGGTGGTGGTGGCCAGCATGAGCAGGGCAAAAAGCCATTGCCATGCTGACCCCAGTGTCATAAGGCAACTGTGGATGGACGGCTGGCATGGGGCATATGGAAGGGAAACCCCCACCAGGCCAAACCTCAAGGACAAGGCGGTTGCTGTGGCACAGATACAGGTTCGGGGGAAGTTTTGGGTTCAGGTCAGATTGGGTTTGAAAACAACTCAACACTCTTGGGTTTGGATCTAGTCAAGCTTAAAATCTGGCCCAAACTACCAGATCTGGCCTGGTGCTGGTCCAGACCACTAGGGCACACAAGTGAGGCCATACTCTCCCTGGGGCTAGCCTAAGCTATTACGGGCCAGCTCAGGTTACTCTGTCCCCTGATGCTGGGTGGGGAGCAAGGCAGGATCCCTATGCAACACCTAGGTGCCCAGGATGACCAGGTCCCACCTCCTCCAGCTTCCCAAGGCAGCAGCTCTGCTGATGTTTGCTTTGCGATGCCAGGAACTGGAGTAACCAAGGAAGTGGCAGCAGGGATCAGTGCCCAGGACACAGCACTGAATTCCCGGAGAGGAGGGGATCTGATGACCACACTCATTAGGACAGTTTTCCTCCATACAGGGTGGAGGTGGGGAGCCGACAAGTTCCAGGGTAACCATTACCCCTGCAATGAACATCTGCTCATGACATGAGGCTATGCTTGGCCTCTCCCAGCGAGGCACCTACTGTGAAGGTGGCTGTGTTCCCCATGTCAGTCTGCACCCAGCCAGGATGGACAGCAATGCACAGGATCCCGTCACCTCCATACCTCAAGGACTGGCACTTGGTGAGCATGTTCAGAGCAGCCTGTGGGTGAGACACCATGAGCAGAGACAGCAGCATGTGGGGGAGGGGAATGAGCCCTACAGAAAATGACCGCATGTCCTAAGGCCCTCTTGAGCGTGCCCTGTACCTTGCTGCAGCGATAGGAGATAGCTTGCCCCAGATGCCAAAGATAGACATTCTTGATGGAGCCAGATTCACTGGAGATGTTGATAATGGCCGCTTTGGTGCAGCTCAGCCCTTTCAGGTTGCTTCCTTGAGCAGCCTTTTGCAGCAAGGGGAGGAAGGCCTGGGCAGTGAGGAGAAAAAAATAACCATGGGATCAGCATAGGAGAAAGGAACCTGTCATGGTGAGTGTGATGCTTCCATGGGTTACACAGGTTGTGAGGCACCTCAACACTACTTGCCCTTAGTGTGAAGCAGTTTTGTCTGTGCCGGCTGTGGATCAGCTTTCTGAAACCACCAGCCTCTGGCAACACAAGCCCTGCCTTTTAGGCTACCACAAGCCTCGCTCTCTTTGTACAGGTTAGTGATAGACACTCATCAACTCCAGACCCCTCTGAGCACCCTCTGCAGTGTCCAGCCCCTTGTCCATCAGACACTCAGAATTACCAGGCCTGCTGTTCCCAAAGGAACAGGATCCAACAGCCTGTACAATTCAGCTCAGGATTGCCACTTTGCTTCACACCATAGCACTTAGATCAATTTATAGTGAAAACAAGGATACATTTGTTATCAAAGAACAGAGATTCAAGTGTTTGGAAGTAAGAATATTGGAAACAAATGGTTACATCAAACACAAAATCAAGAACACGCTTTCTAGAGATGAAACTTAACTCACAAGTTCTCCTCCTATCTAAAGAAACTTGTCTCACCCAAAGTTTTCTCTCATGTCTTCAACCAAGCCTGGCTGGGATCCCTTTTTCATGAAGCAAACTCCATGTCCAGTTACTTCCTCATGAAGGATTTCAGCGTGTCCCCCAAATATACTCAGGCAAACCTTTGACATGCACTTTAAAATGGTGTACACATGGACACAGATGCCCTTCCGGCTTGCGCTTTCCTGTTTTCTCCCTCTGAAGTTTTCACAATCCTTCATTAGCACTCAGTTCAGACTGGTGAGAGGAGACCAATTGGGAACTATCCAATACTTAGTTTCCATGTAAATAGCCAGCTAGATAAATATTTCTTGTCTGATACGAAAATGGTTTTCCACCTTTGCTGGTGATCAATCCCTAGATATAGACCTTAGAAAGTCAACGTATATACGTAACTTCTTACCCAGCATCTGTACATGCATTGCACAATTATGTTGATGGCCAGTGTGACACTGGCTTCTATTGGAGACTGCCCATGACACTATTTGGTGAGCAAGAATGCACACAGCAGACAGGAGAACCTGTAACCCCATGGCAGCCCCTTGCCAGTTGGCATTACAAGGTTCCTGTGTCACAGTGGGTGCCCTACAGCTGAGGGTCAAGCTCTTGGCTTGGCCTGCCCACACTTTGGACCTGTGTCATCGCTACTTCTGGGGAGGTTAGGAGGAAGTAATCACTGCCGTTGTTCAGCTGCAGCTCAACATACGTTGCACTAAGTTCACAGTTAAGTTAGCCTCGTCCTATGAACTGCACCTAAGGAAGGCTGGGCTGCAGCTGAATGGGATGTATGGTGAGGAAGGTTGTAGGGAGGCCCAGGACCTTAGACAGAAGCTAACAAGCGATAGACACATTTGGCAAAGGAGGGAACCTTGGCCCCAAGAATCCCCTTCCTTCTGCTCTTGCTAGTCATTCTACTGAAGCCTGTTTGTCAAAGAGGAAGGATATGCTGCAGAAACCATCACCATCTTTTTTTTTAAGGGTATGGAATCTACCATGGGAACTGAATGCTACTGATTTGGAGTCCTGCCAGGGGCAGGGCTAGGGGGCCAAATCCACAAGGGATTTAGATGCCTAAACTCCAGATTTACACACCTAAATCCCAGTTTTCATCACTGCTGCAATCCACAGACCCACTGCTTGGCTGCTGCCTAATCGTGTAGATGCCTAACTTTCTGCTGTAAAGGTCTCCAGGTGCCCTAATTTCTGACTCTGACCATGCGCTCTGTAACCTTACTCTCGGTATCCAGACAGCATCTCACAGCTGAGCTCCAGAGCGATCCTCATACCCAGAGACAACAGGTTTTCCTCCGCCTACCGTGCCTGCAGGACTGGATCTGGTGGGCATGTGCAGAGGCCACTTAAACTCCACACAGAATGGCGGGGGTGGAGGAGATAGAGGCCTCCTTTATAAGCTAACTCGAGCTTTGTGCATTCCCTTTTTCTTGAAGTGCCTAAAAGTTAGGGGTTAAAACAGAGTGTTGCAAAGGCGGATAGATCCCTGTGTAGATCTGGGCCTATAGGTTCATTTCTCAGGTGGTTAAAGTCCCATAATGCACATGCAGCATGTGGTGCATCTGACTAGGGCCCCCACATTGACCCAGTAACCAGCACCCAGAGGAAGGGAAGATTTCTGGCCTAAGCAAAGTCAAATCCCAGTGCAGGCAGCGATGTGCCCTTTGTCAGGGCCCTTACCTGTGTCACCAGCAGGGGCCCCGACACATTTGTTGTGTACACCAGGGACATGCCCTCCAGTGTCTCAGTCTCTAGTGTACTCTTCCTTGCTATCCCAGCGTTGTTTATCAACAGAACCAACCCTGAATCTTTCACATGCTCCTCAACTCTGGCTGCTGCTGCCTTGATGCTGGCTGGGTCTGTGGTTTCTATAAAGACAGAGCAGGGGGTTTAAGTACATGATTCCTCTCCCCTCATGTCACCCCATAACACACCCCTCTCCCATGGGCCAGGGGGCTTCCTACAGTGGGAGTGAGAGGTAGGACAGGGCTGGAAGTTGGGGAGGGGGAAAAGCTGCTGCTGGATCCAGAGAAGTGGAATTGTACTGGGGCAGCAAGATGAAAGGATAATTAAAATAAAAAATAGTTAGTAGTAATTATTTGGACAATCTTAGTAGGAGATTTAAAAAACCCTAAATTTGTTGTGATTAGTGAATAGTTTATATGTGTGTAGTTGATCTAAATTAGACAAAGAAAGTGGAGAGATTTAAAATTAGATTTCAATGCTTTGTAGGTGAGAGAATTGATCAGCTGGATGATGAGGCTCCAGCCAAACGTGGGAATGCGGGACAGAGTTGCCCATGTGCGATTGTCACATGAGGGGCTGGGCAAAGTTGACCCTGAGGCTTTCCCCATCCAGGGTCATCCTATTCCTGCAAGGCTCTCTTCTCACACCCTCCTCCTCTGGCTCTGGGTAAGGAGTGCAGTGGGCTCTGAGTGATGATTGACTCTGGTCCTGTTCTCCCCACTGAGCTCTGGAGGACAGGGAATGCGGAAGAACATGACCCAGAGCAGGGGAACCTCAACTCTTGGCCCAGGGCAGGGCACCCACCTAGCGCAACGATCACCAGGTTTGGATGCTTGGACGCCAAGTTCTTTAATTCCTGAAAAAGAATAAAGTGAATGATTGTTGAGAGACCCCCCAGGAGTGGTCAGTTTGGAGAGTCCAGCTCCCTGCTGCTATCTGGGGCCGAGTCAATATCTTATTGCTTTGACTATAAGCACAGCTCCTGTGTGCAGTGTCCAACCCTGGCTTTCTGGGTCTGTAGGAGGCATCTAACTGTCCCCTGAGTATTTAAAATGCCATCACTCAGCCTAACTCAGTGTGATGCAGTTAGGCACATGAACCATTTCCCTGTCAGTAACACACCTGTGCTCCCTGCCCTCTCCAAAGTGCTCTGCATGTCTGTGGCCCAGGGGTTTGCTCAGGGCCCAGGGACAGTGAGGAACAGCTGCAACACTGAGAAGGGGGACGTCAGGGAGGAGCAGGGCACTGGGTAAGCAGGAGACAGATTTAGGTGTTATATGGGAATGGGGGGGCAGGAGGGAGGCTGAAGGGGTGCAGAGGCAGTGATGGGGTTGAGGGATGAAGATATTGGAGGACAGCTCCCCCAGCCTGGGGGCAGTTGTGGGTAAGCGGAGTGCCCTCCCAACAGCCAGGGGAAGCAGTGTTGCCAACTCGCGTGAAGTGGGCATGAGTCAGGATTTTGGTGCCTGCAGGAGGAGCTGTTGTGATGACACAAGAAGGTACTCTGATTCTGCGAAGTTCCATCTGGGCTCATGGGCAGAGCTCTGTGCAAGAGCCGAGGGGCTGAGGACAAAGATCTGCCCTGCCACTGAGCCTACATGGCCCTAGAGCAGAAAAAGGGTCCTGGGGCAGTGGCAGAGATGGGAGGGGGAGTTGGGGAAGTGGTGCAGCTGTGGCCCAGGCAGTGATAGGAAATGGATGGCCGTTCCCCTGTCTGAGGGTGAGGACGCTGGAGAAAGGGGGTGGAGTTGCCATCTGAGCAGCCAGGGAGTGGCGAGCATTTTGTGCACATGAAAGATTGACTTTTCCATCTGAAATTACCCCGACTGCATTGGCAGAGGAGTAGAGAGGCGTTAATAGTCAAAAGACAGACTAAAAACCAGGATTTTATTTTAAGTATGATTTTGGAGGGGTCTGTCTCATGGTTTTGGTTCTCTTGAGGCTGGCGGTACTGGGCATGTCTGCCCTGCAGTCACAATGTGTCCAAGCTGTACAAGCCTGCCTGGAGCCCTGGATAATGACTCAAGGGCCAGCCTGTGCTGCCACATCCTCACTGTTCTAGTACTAGAGCTTCTTCGGTTAAAGCTAGCTCGGTGGAGCTGCACACCCTAAAGCTGGAGCAGTGTCTGCAATCACCTCTCCGGCACTTTGCTCTCGGCACCAAATGCTCTGAGACTGGAGCCCCTTGTTCATATTCCCTTCCCTTCCCTCCACCAGGTACAGCTAACTCTGTCTCACCTCGTCCCATTCTTACCTGCGCCCGCGCTCCCTCTGGGTCTCGGCAGGTTGCAAAGACCCACTCAGGTGAGTTTGATTTTCCCAGAATCTGCTTGACGAGCTCCAGGCCAATTCCCCGATTGGCCCCAGTCACCAGAACGCTGCGGACATTAAAGTCAGCCATGGTCCCTCACCTGCCTCTGTCCCAGCTCGCAGTGCCTCTGCTCAGTGAGAGCTGTGCTAGTTATAGCTCCCCTTTCCTCCTCCCTCCCAACTGGGATTACTCTAGCTCTAGGGAAAGAACTTTCTGGTGCCATCTAGTGCTGAGACAGGAGGCGATGGAGTGAGCCAGACCGTATCTGTGTATTTGTTACCCATCGTCTCAGGGTGAACAGTTTGGTGTTTTGGTTACTAATCATTGAAGATTTGGGTGCAGGGCCATTGAAGCGTTGCTCTCCTTACTGTGTGTTAGGGCAAGACAACTGTACTTAACATGTCCTGAGTGAGGAGTCATCACAACCATAACCTGTGTCTCACAGTTAGGCAGTGGAGTTGGACACAAACCAGGGAAAAACTAGGTATGGGAACGACTGGTGCTTGGAGGTAAGGACTTTGCTCTAGAGTGCTATGTGCTGTTTAATTTTCTCTACAGATGGTGATAAGACTCTGAACTCTGATAAGGAAAAAGATCTGCTCTTTGAGAGGCAATGGCAATTAGCCAGGTGCCTGCCACCAGCCCTACTAAAGATGTTGTAGATCTAACACTGTGGCAAAATGCAATGTATGGCTGTCAGCCAGGAATCAGTTCCCAGAATCCAAGGTAGCACTTCCTCTGAGGTATTGGAGACAGATGTCCCTGAGTGCATGCCCGGGCTTGGGAACTTCACTAACAACTGATAACAAACCACAAGTGGGGTATACACAGGATGAAGAGGGGAAAGTGGCATGAAAAGGGGATATTTGTCCACTGGCCTTTCATACAGGCTGGTGGGGAAATTGAGGCAAAAGTCTACTGACCAAAATACTAGGGGGTGTGTTGATTCTGGACACTTTGTGATCAGTGTGGATACCAGTGAGACATGGTATGCCCCATATGCAGATTAATAAGGTTTAATGTGCCAGGTTTTCTATAAATATACTAGTTAGATACAAAGCCTAAAATTAACTACAATTAATTAACTCACTAAGCCTGGAGAGCTAAGCAGTTACTCAGAAGGCTGTATACAGGAACTGCCCCACCAGGGAGTCAGTGGATCTTCTGATCCAACCGGCAGCACCTCCCGCAGAAACAGGTGTTGATGGAGCGCCCCCCTTTGTCTAAGTAGTAACTACTTATACCCTTCCATAAACAACCTTCATTTAATTATCTCATTATCATATATGCTAATTACCTACTTTGGGTTTCCACCCTTAATACATTCCATTCTCACCATAATAATTGGCATCATCAAAATAACATCTGGTGATAGGAGGGGCGGAGTAAAAGTATGCCCCTTGGCAATGAAACAGGGTACCCCCAGATGTTCAAGGATAACTTGTTGTTCCCATCACTGTTATCTATGTGCAGCTGCAAGCATACATGTTGTGTATTTTGTCTTATTGTGTGCCGTGCTATGCAGAAACTGAGACATCTATAAGGTTATTCAGTCTCTGCCAACTGGAAGATGTCATGCTACAGGGGTCAGAATAGCCAAGCAAGCAACTGAAGCTATGCTAGGCCTATAGGACAGTGGTCAAGCAACAAAAATTGTACTGGGCCTCCAACAGAGTAGGTATTGTACTTACAATTCATATAAAGATGGTTGATTTATTGTCATCGTATTTTCCCAAATTAATGCTGTGTTCCTTTGTCTTATGCCCAAACTCAGTACCTGCGAGAAGCTATTGCCTTTAAGAGCACTGTTGTATTCATTTTGATGGAATATGTTACCATGACCTTGTTACTGTTTAACATTAGGCAGTTTTAAATAAGGTTCAGTGTTTGGTACATGGAGACCTTCGCCTGTGTAGTACCATGACAAACACCATTAAAAATCCTTTTAAACCTTATCAAAGAGACAGGAAAAGAAGGCAAAAACAGTTAAAGCATTTGAATTATAAAATATTAAGAGAGACTTTTATTTTAAAAACATCAAGGGATGTTCTCTTGTTCCCTTTCCCATTGGCTGGAGAGAGTTTATAGAAAGAACCACTTCCCCTGATATTTGACAGTTGTATAGATAATGTCACCGTGTCTGGTGTAGCTCTCAACTGCGAATGCCAACCTCAGGTCAGAAAACAAGGGCAGATGCTCCAAACTGGTGGTATGTTCAATAATTTGATTTCACCAAGCCTGCAACAAATGTGCACGCCTGGATCAGTATGCCAGTTTTACCATGGAGTCACAGACAGTCCCCTCAGACTCTCTAGCTTATCTTGCCACCCAGACAAATGGAACATTTTAGGTTTAAATAACCTTGTACCACAATCACACCAGATCAGGTTTCTCCCAGTCCCACGAGACCACTCACTTACTCCAGATCAGCTGGTACTATGGATCTTACACCAAAGACAACACTGACAGCCAATTCTATAGTAAACTAATTATAAGTTTGTTAGCTAAGAAAAAAGAATGAGCATTATTGAGCAGTTAAAGCAGGTAAAATATAACAACAGGTGAATCACAGTTCATAACTCCAAATGGTAGCAGTGATGTGATAAACTTCCAATTTCCCAAAAAGTCTTTCAGGGATACCCATAGTATTTCTCATTTAGTTATTCTGCCCTGTTAGAATCTAATTCTAGATACAGGGTCCAGAGACACAGGATCTCTCTTTGAATCCATATTTATAGTCTCCCCACACAGAAAGCAAGCGGACAGTGTCTTTTCCCATGTGGGTTTTTCCTTTGATGACGATGGGTGAGGAAGGCACTTAGACTTTTGTCCTCTGACCATATATATAATGGCCACTTGCTTTGAAATTAACATTTTCAATTAAAGTCCTTAAATCCTACATTAGCGTTTCACAAGGTTTCTTTGATGGGTAATTTAGTTACAGGAGTGTACACAATATAAATGTTTGCTATTGCATTATACAGGAACAGATAAGTGAGAACAAAACAAGTAAAAACCTATTAGTTGTAATGAAGTTTAAACACCCAATACACTCTTCTACATTCAACAACTACTTTGATTTATCCTAGTAGCAAGTAAACTTATGTGTGGTCCTGGATTGACCTGGTCTGCCAATGTCACAGATGGCATTAAGGATATATTTAATGTTGCTGCTGTTAAAGTCTGATCCCGTTTCCTAAAAGACAAAACGACAAACACACCCAAAATGGGAGAGAACATAACAGCAAAGACAGAACATGTAGATTCTGTGTCAGGTCTTGATTCTTACTTGCAATTGTACCATTAGAAAAACACAGGTGTTGCACATGATCCTATCCACCACTTTGAGACCTGGCAAACTTGTATCACACTGAACTGTTTAGGGCATTGCTTTTAACTGGCTTTTTCTGGTCACAGGCTTACAGCAATATTGTAAAATATATAGTCTGGGCTAGCTAGACCTGACTCTTATTGAATAGAAGGTAAAAGGAGAAGAAAAGAAAGGATTTAAAAAATAAGGTGTGGAAAAAAGAGGACCCAAAGTCCCAGGTGGTGGTTGGAATTTAGCCAAAGCTGGTGGAGGTGAAAATGTCACTTGGGTCTCCCTGTTTGGCTGAGGCTGGACAGGACTTCTTTCGGTATCAGGCGGATGAAGGCCCAACAGTGTCATGGTACATCCCAGGGTCCCAGGAGATGGTGAGGTGGCAGCCATGAT
This sequence comes from Emydura macquarii macquarii, assembly GCF_026122565.2. Lineage (NCBI taxonomy): Eukaryota > Metazoa > Chordata > Testudines > Chelidae > Emydura > Emydura macquarii. The sequence continues at coordinate 426,483 of NW_027133538.1, forward strand.
GGTGAAGCTCACTCCTGCCTGTTCTCTCACCTTTCAGTGATCCAGCATGTTCTGATTTTATTCCAGTGTCTTTTTTTGAGGATCACTAAAGGGGTGAAGGGCAAAATAGCCCACCCTTTCGTTATTTTATTAAGAAATTAGGTTTGATTTTTGACACACCAATTTCAGTTCACTGATTTCTCATCCCATACGTCTGTTGTTTACCAGGCATAATTTTAACACAGTCCATGAGTTATATCAGTAGGCCTCTTTGTTTCAAATCTGTCTTTGTCTCCCTTTGGCATCAATTTCCTTTAACATTTCTTCTTATAGGTTATTGTAACATTTTATGAACTTTTACTGACCTTACAATTGAGCTCACAATTAGGGTAAATTTGTGGGCCCAATGATTACAACAGCACCCAGGCAAGGTTTTCCACACGGCTCTGGATGGCAGAGCCAGTCCATTTATTAATTTCAGGTGGAACCCCTAAATATTTCAACCCTGCCCTTTTTGCTGAAAACCCTGCCTAGCAGAAGGGCTACATCCCGGGAAACGTGTCTGGGATGACCTGGGTGAGTACCATATGAGCAAGCATATATTGAGTAAACCACTAATTTGGGAAAGCATCTTGTTTGGTTTGTAGGATAAATCTGAAATTAAAGATTTAGGGAAGGGAGGAAGATACGGAAATATATGTGTTATAAAGAAAGGCGCTGACTAGAAAGTAAAAGGAAGGGCTTGAAAATAATGAAGTAGGCAAGGTATCTGGATCAAAGAATAACTATAGAAATAAGGGAAAGTTTCTGAAAAAGAAGGCCTCTGACCAATAGAGGTGACTGCCGAGCATTTTAAATAAGTCAAAGAGAATCTGTTTTAAATGAGCCAGCGTGGCACTTCCCATCCCGCACAGCACTGTCACCTCAAAAATTAGAGCCTATCTTAACTCAGATGCAAAAGCACAACTAGGTCAGCAAGAAGGGGGGAAGAGAGAGAAAGGAAAGGCCTTGGGGGAGAAAGGAGGTTGTAACCCTCATCTGGATTAAGACTGGAAATAAGGGTGAATTGTCTCCAGTTGGTTTGTAGCTGTGGTCAGTAACTTGCTTGTTAACCATTATACAAAGTAAACTCTCAGAAGGTTCATTGCTAGTACCTGCCTGACCACACTGGGGGGGACCAAGATGGATCTAAGCACCCCTGTGTTTAGCCTGTTTGTAAGTATCTTGATCAAATGCTTATGAATGATTTGTTACTGCACTGGGTGTAGTGCATAGCTTATTAGTTAGGCCTTTCAGGTGTGTTTAGAGCAATTGTCTAAATACCATTTGCCCTTTGGATGTAATAAAGGAATTTATAGTTAAATTAGTGTTGTGGTAATACCCTGCATAAATAATAATAATCCCAATAGGGGTATATTCAGAGGAAATATAATTTGCATAAAGGAGGACTGAGGCAACGGGGTGTGTATTGACCCCAAGCAATCCTTTTTAGTAACAGGGGTATCTGAGGCATTCCGTGAGGGCTCAGCTGAACCCACCCTCCTGGCAGCCAGAGCCTGGACAGGTGCGAGTGCATGTGTTTAGAAGGGTGGCTGATGCCAATGCAATATTGTGTGAGGTGCTGGTGTCCTTTAGGAAACACAGCATGGCTGTTTTTGCACCGTTCCATTTCCCTAATATTCTTGCTAGTCCATTTGGAGAAAAATATTTAATTCCAAGCCAACTCTTCCCATACAATATTCCCCATGATTAGAGCCTTGCTGTGCAGACACAAAAATATGGATCTGCATCTGATCTGCATCCACCAGAATCAGCGTGTATCTGACCTGTTAGCCGCAATCCCTGTTTTGTGTGTATCCGCATCTGCACTGCGCTTGCAGCAGTCGGTCCTCACACAGTGCCTCTCAGGAGAAACATCTGTGTGTGCATGCCTGTGTTCTGCATAAGAAAACTATATGGCTTAATAAATGTGCACACTGTTAGTATTGTTGTTTTTATTTTAAACATCAATCTTATGCAACAGTCATCAGAGCAAAAGCCTTTTACATTACAAAACTTCACTCTCAAGTCAGTAATTAAGGATACAGAGGTCCTGATCTGAAACCTCTGTGACTTCTTCTAGGACAGCTGTGTCAGCCCCTGGAGTGCTAAAGCAGTGGCTGCCCCACAACAGCTGATCTCCTGCTGTTTCCTGGGCCACCAAACAGCTGTTGGGCAGCCACCACTCCCCCCAGATCAGCCGATGGGTTGTGATGGGGGAATATTTTTCTCTTGCAATGAGACAAGCTTCTTGGTCTCTTGATAAACTTCCTGTCTCTCCTCTTCAGTGAAAACTTTCATTCCCTTCATTCACAGGTGCAGGAAAACCACTACTCAGTACATAGGCTTGATTTCAAACTTTTCGATGAGACATTGCAAGGCTTTGGATTTGAGTTGACTTAGACTATCTACATCAGTGGTAGGAGGATGGAGATGCTTTTTCAGCCTTTTGTGCCAAATGGGCACTTAGTGGAGAGTGGGCTGTGATGACTGTTCTAGCACTAAGTGCCCATTTGGCACAAAAGGCTGAAAAAGCATCTCCATCCTCCTACCACTGATGTAGATAGTCTAAGTCAACTCAAATCCAAAGCCTTGCAATGCTTCCTTGAAGGGTTGCAGGAAATCTATTCAGAAACTCAAGGCCTTATGGTGAAAGCTAACAATGAGTTGAGTATCCCCCTTTTCTGTCAAAATTTCATATATTCTGTCCCACTGATCTTTGGTTGTTTTAAACATGAGTAGTTTGCTGTTCCATCATGTTTCTACATCTCCTTTTGGAGAATTTTGCAGTTCAGATCTCCTGAAGTAAGTAACGAGTTTTCAGCATGCCTGGATCATATTCCATTACTGCTTCCTCTTTCCATTTTCCAGGTTTGGTAGTATGCTCAATGTATTTATAATGTGCTCTGATCAGCTTATTCACACATAGAACTTGAGGGCTGCAACCATATTCGCTCCCCGGTCCGTAATGAAAACCACCTAGTTGGTAATGCTATTTATATCAAATCTTTTGAGTGCCTGAATAGCAGCTGAATTAATGTTATCTGCAGTTTTTGGTTTCCCATTGTCAAACGGAGTCACACAAAGCACCCGCTCCACCATTCTGAACTTTTGTGGCTCTGTGTAATGAACAGTTACTCCCAAATAGTCAACCTTTCTGTAATCATCCATCCACAGATCGAAGGTAACCCCTCCACTTAGTGTGCCAAGAATAGTTTTCAGCTACTTGGAAAATTGTTTTCTTTTTTCTTCTGCCACAAGTGCAGCATGCCAGGCTAATGTGAAATGTGGTATTAGAACATGTGCATCCATTTCGCCATGTTTGGCACCCATATTAATCAAACATTGAGAATATTCAAGGAGTCCTTCACCACTGATTACCTCGAAAGATCTTATGTCTATTGCTACAAACTTCAATAATTCCTGAGTCACAGCTGTCTTCATGTCTCATGTGTTAGTGACACATTTCTTTGTGAATATCTTCAGCAAATTGGATCCCAACTCTGGTCTACATTTATGTTTAAGTAAGTTTGAAGTACTGGTTTTATGGCAACTGAAAGTACATACCTTTTTGCATTTGACACATGCAACATATTGAGCCACAGTATCTCCCTTTTCATCAATAAGAAATCTGAATGTATTCCAAATCGGTGATTTGCCTTTCTCATTTCCCTTCAAACTGTATACAACAGCACTTAATTTCTTTTCAATTTCCTTCTCCATTGACCTGTTCATTGGTTTTTCAAATACCAAGTATGGATACTTTTCTTGTGGCAACTGTCAAGGAAGTGCAGAGGGGGTGACGCAGTGATGACTTCAATTCGCGCTGGCAAACTGACAACACAATTTTTTTTAAAAGTGAATTTTCACCTGTATTAGCATAACTGGGGTGCATGGTACACTATCCTGTGATGGCAGTGATGATGAGGCTGCTCCAGCCCTTGGGGGCTGATTCAACCCAGCTGCTGCTGGGTGGGTTGGGTGCCTGGGTAACCTGGAGGTTGGCCACTGATCAGCTGTTTGGCAACCCCCGTTTCAGCTGTTCAGCAGAGGCAGCGGGTGGCTGGCCCCTGACCAGTTGTTTGGCAGCCAGGCGGAGGCTGGCCATCAATCAACTGGTCAGCAGTGTGGTGGGCTGGCTAACAGCTGATGATGGGCTGGGGCTCACCACAGAACAGCTGGTGGGGGAGAGGAGCTATCTGCCTTCTGCCAACCAGCTGTTCAGAGCCCCCACGGGCCCCGATCAGGTGTTCCTTCACCTGGGACTGGCCTTGGGAAGCCTGGGTTGCAGATCAGATTCCCGGGGTGGAGCAGCCCCTGGGCTGCTATCAGTAGAACCCCGGGGAGATACACAATTTGTATCCACATCTGATCTACAATCCGTAAAAATGGGTCCGTGGATATCTGCAAAAATAGTAATCAGATGCAGATGTCTGTGGATATAAAGCAGATTCCTGTGGATTTGCAGAGCTCTACCTATGATACCATAAAACATGAACGATTTCTTTGGTTTTGCACACATTACACAACCTGTCTTTGTCTTTTTAGTAAGTATAACTTCTCATTTAAGGCACAATGACCTGTTAACACTTGGGATAAAGTCAGATCAGAGGGCTACAAAAGGATATTACTATTTGTGACCCAGGAATCACTGCTAAAGGCTCCTCCCCCTGGAGGGGAGGAGTCACTGGACCCAGGACACTACTGATTTCGGGGGACAAAGAATGAAAAAAGGAGTGGGCATGGGGATCATAGGGTCAAATGAAGGGAACCAGAATGGGACACCGAGCAGATAACCCTGGACAGCGCTCACTGCTCCTGGAAGGTGTCAAGGGAGCCAGCGGACGCTGCCCAGAGGAACTCTGCCCGGATGCGTGAGTGGACACTCACTTGTTTTTATACGCACACCCCATCTGTGGCCCACAAAGTCCTGGGACCTCCTCGTCAACCTCCTCCTGGCCCTGGCAAAAATGCCCATTTCCAAGACCAGAGAGAGGAGGTTGACGAGGAGGTCCCAGGACTTTGTGGGCCACAGATGGGGTGTGCGTATAAAAACAAGTGTGGGGAAAAGTGCAGCCAGAACCTCAGCAGGAGGTTCTGGAGGAGCCGGAACAGGGGCTGCAGCCTGACGCACTGAAGGTAGATGTTTGCCAGGATCTCCCTCACACCGCAAAAGGGGCAGGTGTCAGGGCGAGGGGTGAACTGCACCAAGTCTACACCTGTGCTTACGGCTCCATGAAGGAGCTGCCAACTGATGTTCCTGGCGGGCCGTGGGGTCAAGGTGGAGTAAAGACTGACCCATCGGGCTACAAAAAGGATACCTGAGGGCAGGTATGTCAGCCTGACAATGTTGCAAGCTCTTTTCCCTGCAGGCAGGGGTGAAGTTACTGCTAGAGAATTAGAGGCACCTGTGCCCAATTAAGGGCTACTCCAGGCTTACTAAAAGCCTGCCTCTGCTAGAGAGAAGGGGGGAGAGACACAAGCTGCCAGGAGAATTGTGGCAGTAGGAGGAGAGACTTCCCCAGTATAGGAGACAGCGCATCCCTCCAGAAGGAGAGCAGCAAAAAACAAAAAAAACCAACCCAGGCACTAGCCTGGGGGAAGGGCTACTGCTTCCCCTCCCCCCCCCCCCCCCCCCCGAGCTACACCACCACGCCTGCAGCCCCGAAAAGGAGCCAAGGCAAGGTAATCTGCTGGGTCCTGGGCATTTAGATGCATCACGCCCCCCTGGGGGTCAGAGAGACCTTTCTTGGGCCCAAAACAAGACCCACCCCAAACACTCTAGGACAGAGACGCTGAGGGGAGAACCAAAAGACTCATCCAGCATGGGGCAGATTTATCACAGGCCTGTCTCACCTGTTCCATCATGTGGAGTATAGTATTATCTTTGATTTTTGAGTATACATCATAGAACCTTCATCCTTTCGTTTCCTGAGTCCATAGTTCTTGCCATTCCTCTGTGAGCTCCTTCATGACCACAATTTTAAATTCTTGTCTACGTAAGGATATCTTAATATCCACCGCCTTGTTTTGTAGAGCTTGTTCTTCTTTGAGTGCTTGCTCATGTCCATTCCACTATTGGTGTGTGCACGCCTCCATGCATGATTCCCGGAAAGTTTTTCCCCTTAGCAGATCCCGTAGGGCTGGCTCCGGCGCCCCCTGGAGCCCCACGCACATGCCGTGGTATATGAGGTGCTGCCGGCCCTATGCCCCCTCAGTTCCTTCTTTCTGCCCATGACGGTTGCTGGAAATAGCCTTGCTCTCAGCAAGTACTATTCCCCTTGTTTGAACTTGTTTGTTATTCTAAGTTAGTTTTATTTAAGTTAAGTAGTTGTTAAGTATGTTTAGAGTAGTTAGAGATAAGGCAAGTCCCTGCGGGGACTTAGAGCGGCTGGGCTATGCCCCGGTCACCGGGATTCAAGTCATGTGCCTCCTGTGGGAAGGCTTTCCCGCACAGCGACCCCCACAACCGCTGCCTTAAGTGCTTGGGGAAGCACACAGAAAAGAAAAATGTAAGATCTGCAGGGTTTTCAAACTGAAGACCCAAAGGGACCGAGAAATCTGGTTGAAAGCCCTGCTGATGGAAGCAGCACTCTACCCAGCATCTGAGGCGGTCTGCTCCACCTCGGCACGGAGCATGACCTCAGTGCAGAGCGCACTGCCGGCACCGGCCTCGACTTGGCACCACGCAACATTGCCAGCACCGAAGAGGAAGAAGCAGTGCGTGGAGTGTGGGCAGTCCCCTGAGCCGTCAGTATTTGCAGGGTCAAGCACGGAGATGCACCGGACCCAGCCCATTGAATCTTCTCCGGTGCCTACATCTCCAGTCAGGGAGCCTTCCCCGACTCCTGGGAGTGGGAGAGTGCCCCTGCCGACGCCGTCGACACCGGAGGCTTTTCAGGCGGCAAGACCCTTGTTGGCCTTGCCTATGCCACCTCCGCCCTCCCCCCTCCACTGAGGGAGAAGGGGCCGGTGTCATGGGGGAAACCTGCGTTGGGTCCCCCTGAATGGTGGTGGAGATCCCCGGTATAGGGAGGAAGATCTCCTGCCAGATGGCCTCCGGGGGTAGAGCAGAGACACTCCCCTAGCAGTTGCTCCAGGTCAGCATTGTTGAGCTGACCTGCTTCGACACAGGATGTGGAGTCTCCCTCTTGGCGCCAACATTGATCCCCAGCACTGTAGGCAGCGCATGCCAGGAGGCGGCGCTGGTTGAGGTCTGCCAGGCGGTGTTCAGACATCTTCCGTTCCAGATTCCCAGCACCGAGGAGTTCGCCCACATCGAGGCGGTGCAGAACCCAGTCGCCATCGAAGGACCCGGCACTGTGCAGTCCACGACGCAGAACCCAGTCACCGGAGTCCGGCTCGGCACCAAGGAGTTCGGAGCGGCGCTGACCTCGGTCACCAAAGGGGTCTGCAGAACCGCAAGGCAAGTGGCACCGGAAATCCTCGGTACCGAGACGACACTCGGTACCTCTAGCTCTTCGGAGTGCACCTCCGTTCGTTGGCCCCGCTCGCGGCAACGGAGACAGTCCTCATTGTCCTCCAGGTCAGAGGCATTGAGAGGGTGGTCCCCAGCATGGAAAGGCACCTGAGACTGAGCATGGGCACGGCACTGCCAGTCCAGTGACTCGGGATCTCCCAGGGAAGACAGGCGTCAGGAGAGCTGACGCTCCCACAAAGTGTCACAGCCTGTGGCGCAGTCAGCCCCGGGTTGGCCTTAGGGTCAATGGCCGCAACAATGGCCTTATTGGACTCCATGGGATAACCAGATGGGGCCAGGGCCCCAATCCATCCTGTCATCGGGGGTGCAGTCCATGTCTCCGGCACAGGAGAAGGCCCATAGACACCACTCCTAGGATGAGGAGTCAGACCCCATGGAGGGACCCTCAATCAGTGCAACCCTTCACCAGGAGGGGGTGCACCCTCAGGATGTACCTCTGCAGTCCTCTTCCTCCTCATCGGATGAGGCAGTCTCCTGGGACCACTCGGCACCATTGGAGGATTTCAGGGCAATCCAGGAGCTGCTCAAGAGGGTGTCCTCCAACTTGGGGCTGGAGGTGAAGGAGTTAGAAGAGGCCGAGGATAGCCTCTTTAATGTGCTGGCGGCAGCTGCCCCAGCAAGAGTGGCTCTCCCAGTCCATGAAAGGGTCCTTAAAATTGTAAAGGCCCTGTGGCAAACCCCTTTCTCGGTCACCCCTATGTCAAAGGTGGCCGGGAAAAAGTATTATGTCCTGGCCGAAGGGTTTGAGTATTTGTTCACTCACCCCACCCCAGGAACCCTGGTCGTAGATGCAGCTAACCAGAGAGACAGGCAGGGTCAGCCAGGGTCCACTCCCAAGAACAAAGACAATAAAAAGCTGGATTTGTTTGGGAGAAAGGTTTATTCCATGGCAGGCCTGCAGTTCATGATTGACAACCACCAGGCACTCCTGGGTAGATATATTTTCAACCTGCGGGACTCCCTCAGGCAGTTTGCTGAGGCCCTGCCCCAGGACCAGGCCGCAAACTTTACCACCATCATGGAGGAAGGAACCAAGGTGGCTAGGGCAGCGCTCCAGACGTCTTATGATTCTGTTGACTCCGCGGACAGGGCCATAGCCTCCACTATCTGCATGAGAAGGTGCTTGTGGCTGCAATCCTCTGGCCTGTCCCAGGAGGTGCAGCAGTCTATTCAGGACCTCCCTTTTGATGGGTCAGCCCTATTCTCTGACCAGACCATGCAAAGCTGCACAGTCTGAAGGACTCCAGGGCCACGCTTCACTCCCTGGGTCTGTACATGTCCCAATTTTCCAGGTGTCAGTCATGGCCCCAGGCACAGCAGCAGCCAAGGCCCCCGCCCAGGCCTTTCCAACCCTATAGGGATAGGAATAGGGGGTTTAGAAAGAGAAACCAGCCCCTCAGCTCCCCAGCAGGGGCCCCCCAGGAGGTCAGGCAACTAGAGGAGACAATTTTGATGCTGCACCCGAGGGTGGCACCCTGACTGCTCTCCTGGATCTGCCCTGCCCCTTCCTAAACAGGGTAAGGCCCTTCTATCCCGAATGGGAAAAGATCACTTCGGACTGTTGGGTCCTTGGGATAGTCTCAGGAGGCTATGCCCTACAGTTTACATCTATCCCCCCTCCCCTCCCAACAACCTACCCCATTTGTCCCTCTTCAGGGACCCCTCTCACAAGCAACTCCTCTTGCAGGAGGGGGATACCCTCCTCAACATAGGAGCAGTGGAAATGGTCCCTCAAGGCAGAAGGGGGAAGGGGTTCTATTCGAGGTACTTCCTCATTCCCACACGGTGGCTGGCTCCCACTACCAGTTTACAGCCCTAACCTTTGGCCTATCTTCGGCTCCAAGGGTGTTCACCAAATGCATGGCAGTAGTGGCGGCCCACCTGAGACGAAAGGGTGTGCAAATCTTTCCTTACCTGAATTATTGACTGATCAGGAGCAGGTCCGGGTCCCAAGTGCAGGATAGTGTGACCCTCACTTGCTCCACATGCAGCAGGCTGGGACTCCTCATAAATGAGCAGAAGTCCACACTAACTCCAGTGCAATGCATAGAATTCATTGGGGCCACCCTGGATGCTTCCCAGGCCAGAGCCTTCCTTCCTCAGCCACGTTTCAAGGCGATGGTCTCTATCATCTTCCAGCTGCACTGATGCCCCACGGCAACAGCCAGGCACTGCCTACAGCTGGTAGGCCACATGGCGGCCTGCACGTCCATAGTGAGACTAGCTCGCTGAGACTCAGACAACTTCAGGCATGGTTGGCCTCGGTATATGTGCCAAGCAGTCGACCATTAGACTGGGTGGTCACAGTTCCGCCACCTGTCTTAGCCTTCCTAAACTGGTGGCGGACCCCCAGGGCCGTGATGAAGGGCGTTCTGTTCAGGGAGATGGTCCCGTCGGTCACCCTAATTTCCGATGCTTTGGATGTAGGATGGGGAGCCCACATCAACGCCAACCTAGGCACTCAGGGACTCTGGTCAGGGGAGGAGAGGCACCTGCACATCAACGTGAAGGAGCTGAAGGCCATTCGCCTAATGTGCAAGGTGTTCCTCCGATTCCTGACAGGCAGAGTGGTACAGGTGCTGATGGACAACACCGCAACCATGTTTTACATAAACAGGCAGGGGGAGCGCACTCCTCAGCCCTCTGCGAGGAAGCTATCTGTCTGTGGGACTTTGCCGTGAGGCACAATTTCCACTCGTCTGCCTCTCACCTCCTGGGAGTGAGGAACAATGAAGCGGATCTTCTCAGCAGGTAATTTCTACCCTGCCACGACTGGTCGTTGCGTCCAGAGGTGATGGATATGATCTTCCAGGAGTGGGGCATTCCCCAACTGGATCTATTCATGTCAACCTGGAACACGAAGTGCCTGAGGTTCTGCTCGCTCCGGGGTCGCGAGACCAGGTCGATCTCCCACGCGTTCTTCAGGGACTGGACGTGGACCCTCATGTACGCGTTTCCGCCCATTCCGCTCCTGCCCAAGGTCCTGCTGAAAATAAAGAAGGACAGGGCGGACATTATACTCATCTCTCCGGCCGGGCAGAGACAGCACTGGTTCAGCATGCTGATGGACCTTTCGGTCGCCTGCCCCTGGAGCTCCCGAGGCGGCATGACTTTCTATCCCAGGACTATGGTCGCCTGTTGCACCTGGACCTGGACTCCCTGCACCTCATGGCCTGGAGGCTCTGTGGCTGACGGAGGGTGAGAGAGTCTGCTCAGTGCAGGTCCAACAGGTCCTGCTTGGAGCAGGAAACCTTCCATACAGGTTGTGTATTGGGCTAAGTGGAAAGGGTTTACTTCTTGAGCAAAGTCCCGGGGCATTCCACCCAGCCTCTCGCCTGTCCAGGTGATCCTGGAGTACCTGCTCCAGCTAAAGCTCCAGGGTCTGGTGCTGGCCTCGCTGAAGGTTCACCTGGTGGCCATTTTGTCCTTCCATCAGCCGCTAGAGGGGAAATCCCTGTTCTCCAATCCCATGTTGGTCAGGTTCTTCAAGGGGGTGGAGAAGCTTTATCCGCAGGTTAGTGACCCAGTGCCTCCCTGGGGTCTCAACCTGGTCCTCTCTAGACTCATGCCCTCTGTTCATGCTTTCATGGAAGGTAGCCTTCCTGGTGGCCATTACCTGAGACAGGAGGGTCTCCGAGATTAGGGCCTTGACCTCGGATCCCCCTTATACAGTATTCTATAAGGATAAGGTGCAGTTGAGGCCGCATCCAGCCTTTTTGCCCAAGGTGGTTTCCAATTTCATTGTAACCAAGATATTTTAATCCCCGTGTTTTTTCCCAAACAGCACGGTTCAGAGGAGGAGAGGAGATGGCATCTCCTTGTGGATTACATCATGCATCAAGTTCTGCTATGAGCAGGTGAGGGTGCCGCTTCCGGGAACCATCACAGTGTGCTCAACCAGAGCTCAAGCCTCATCTACAGCATTTCTGGAGAGAGTGCCCCTACAGGACATCTGCAAAGCTGCCATCTGGTGGTCGGTGCATACCTTCACATCCCACTACGCCATCATCCAGCAGGCGAGAGAGGATGTGGGATTCGGCAGAGCAGTGCTGAGGGCAGCTCACCGGTAACTCCGATCTACCTCCAAAGGTATTGCTTGTTAGTCACCTATAGTGGAATGGACATGAGCAAGCATTTGAAGAAGAAAACAAGGTTACTTACCAGTAACTGATGATCTTTGAGATGTGTTGCTCATGTCCATTCCACAACCCACCCCCCGTCCCTGCTGCTGGGGTTGGCAGAAAGAAGGGACTTGAGGGGGTGTAAGGCCAGGAGCTCCCCATATACTGCAGCATGTGCACGGGGCTCCAGGGGGCGCCGGAGCCAGCCCTATGGGATCTGCTAAGGGGAAAAAAGTTCTGGGAACTGTGCACCTATAGTGGAATGGACATGAGCAACACATCTCGAAGAACATCAGTTATTGGTAAGAAACCTTGTTTTTTGCTGCTTTGTCAGCTATCTCATTACCAGCTATTCTGATATGCGCCAGAATACATGTGTTCTCACATACACCTGCTTGCATTATTTCTGTAGTCAGGAACATTATTTCACTTACAGTAGAGTTATGAACTGACCGGTCAACCGCACACCTCATTTGGAACCTGAAGTATGCAGTCAAGAGCAGCAGAGATGGGGAGGGGGAAACAAATACAGATAAACATAAACTACTAAAAAAAAAGGGAAACCAACATTTTTGTTCTGCATAGTAAAGTTTCAAAGCTGTATTAAGTCAAAGTGAGGTTCTTCTGTATTATGTCATTTAAGAACATAAAAACGGCCATATTGGGTCATACCATTGGTCCATCTAGCCCAATATCCTGTCTTACAACAGTGGCCAGTGCAAGGATGAACGGAATGAATGAGGGAATGAACAGGGAATAAACAGCACAGGGCAATTATTAATTCATCCATCCCCAGTTGTCCACTCCCAGTTTCTGGCAGTCACAGGCTAGGGACACTCAGAGCATAGGGTTTCATCTCTGATCATCTTTGCTAATAGCCATTGGTGGACCAATCCTCCATGAATTTATCTAATTCTTTTTTGAACCCAGTTATAGTTTTGTCCTTCACAACATCTCCTGGCAATGAGTTCCACAGGTTGACTGTGGTTGTGTGAAGAAGTACTTCCTTTTGTTTGTTTTAAATCTGTTGCCTCTTAATTTCATTGGGTGGATCATGGTTCTTCTGTTAGGTGAAAGAGTAAATAACATTTCCTTATTCATTTTCTCCATACTAATCACGTCTTTATAGACTTCTATCACTTTTATCATAGCCTCTCTTATTCATTTCTTTTCTGAGCAGAAAAGTCCTAGTTGTTTTAATCTTCCTCATATAGAAGTTGTTCCACACCCTTAATAATTTTTGTTGCCCTTCTCTGTCCCTTTTCCATTTCTAATATAGCTTTTTGAGATGGGGTGAGCAGAACTGGACACTGTAGTCAAGGTGTGGGTGGACCATGGATTTCTATAATGACGTGATATTTCCTGTATTATTATATATCCCTTTCCTAATGGATCCTAACATTCTGTTAACTTTTTTGACTGCTGCTGCACATTGAGTGGATGTTTTCAGAGAACTATCCACAATGACTCCAAGATCTCTGTCTTGAGTGGTAACAGCTAATTTAGACCCCATCATTTTGTATGTTTTCCAATGTGCATTCTTTTGCATTTATCGATTCTGAATTTTACCTGCCATTTAGTGCCCAATCACTACTGAAATGTTGCAAGAGTGCCAGGTGCAAGATGAAGAAAAGTGAAGGCTTCTCATCGAGAGCCTTAGGGACCCACGCTTTGACATGGTTCACCACTTGAAAATCTGTCACCCGTGGCTCAGCGTAAGGTTATGTCTATGGTGTAATTGCAGGTTCTTCTTTGAGTGCTTTCTCATGTCGATTCCAAATAGGTGTGTGCATGCCACATGCACAGTCCACCAGAAAGTTTTCCTCTATTGGTTCCTGTCTGGATGGCCATGGAGCCCCCTGGAGTTGCGCCTCCATAGTGCCTTATTTAGGCTCTGCCGACCCTCTGCCTCTTTAGATACTTCTTACTGCCCATGACGGTCGCTGGATCAGCAGCTCTTCTCGCTTGCAAATCTTCCCCTTACCTCGTTTTGTTTGGTTAAGTACCTGTAAATAGTTGAAGAAGTGGTAGGTAATAGGATAGAGCACTCCCACTTATCGGGTAGCCTGGGGAACAGGGCATGCCTGGCTTCAAGTCTTGTGGGTCCTGCAAGAAGCCTCTGCCCAGAGATGAACTGCACTCTTTTTGCCTTAGGTGTCTAGGAGAGAACCGGAGTGTTACAAGGCGAAATACAAGGCTTTAAAATTCCTTGTTCCAGGTAAGCATTAATCAAAGGCTCCAAGCCCTTCTCTGCCTCTCTGGAAATTGGGTACTGAGCCACCGCAGGTGGGGGTCCAGGTTTTACCTGTATGGTTACTGGCAGTGCTGATCGAAGGAGTCCAACGTCAGTGGTATTCCATCCCCACAGGGAAGCAGGCAGGCTCTGCAATTCTTTAGGCAAAGTTAGTTTCCTGTCTTCAGCACTACATACCATCACAAAGTTCTCCAACTCGTCTAGGGGCATATCTAATTTCACAGCACCAGAGGAATCACAATGCAAAGTGGCCTTCAGTTTACACAGCAGATCCCTCCCCAACAAATTAACTGGAGAGGATTTGGTCAACAAAAATTGATGTTCCACAGTTAAAGGTCCCACAGTAACTAACGCTGGCGCAGTCTTAGGAACTTGCATCTTTGTTCCCCCCACTCCCACTATAACTTCATTCCCATCAAGTTTGTACCCTGCTACGTTTGCACCTACCGCCAGAACCGACTTTGTTGCCCCTGTATCAATTAAACATTCATAGTTTACATTCCCCACGGTTATGGTTACATATGGTTCCCCCCCCCCCTTTTTATAACACACAGGTATATTTAAACAACACAAATTATCATCACATGCACTCTCAGCATCCTGGAGCTCGAGGTTTCCCTTTGAAAGTCATTGTGAATAAGAGTATCCCTGGTCAGGCATAGTCGGTTGCCCTCCAGAGGGAGGTGGAGGAGGAGGTGGGGGTATCCCTTGCTGGTATGGTGGGCTGTATGGAGTTGGCATGGCAGTGTAGGCATTAGCTTCCAAAGCTAGGCGAGTTGGGCAATCTCGCTTAAAATGTCCTGGCAGCTTGCACCAAAAGCACACTGGTGTTTCCCTTGTATTTGCAGTTTGCACCCCTGCTCTTCCTCTTGCTCTACCTCTGCCTCTAAGGAAATGTCCTCCTCTCCCTCGCTGGGTAAACATTGCATTATGCATGGTCACAGCTAACAGCTTTAACTCATCCTGTTTTCTTTTCCCTTCTTTCAACTGTTCTTTTACCTTCCATCCTTCGAACACATATGTGGCAATCCCCCTAATTTCTAATATGCTTTTTCCATTCCATCCTGGACAAGATTTGTGAAAATAATTTCGTATATCACTAGCTGATCGATTTACAAATGCTGCAGCAATAGCCTTACAATCCCTTGCATCATCAGGTTTAAGCTGGGCATATCGAGTTGCCCCTTCACAAAGCCGCACATAAAAGGCATCTGGGTTTTCATCAGGGGTTTGAACAATTTCATGAAATTTTTCCCAATTTATAGGTTTCTGCCCTGCTTTCTCCATAGCTTTAAACAAAGTTTCGCGAGCATGGATAAATGAATTCCAGTCAGCATTATCATTATAATCCCACCCAGGGTCTATCTTTGGCCAATTGGCATTGTTTGTATTGTCCTCCCCTTCAAGCTTAATAGTTTCATCCACAATAGTTGCCCGCTCGTCAGTGGTAAATAAGGCTTCCATTAATAGTCCTATGTCTGCCCAGGACTTTTGTCCTCTTAAGGACAGGTCAGTAAACCTGATCCGAGCCCTTATCCTAGTACTTAAACTAGCACTTATTTCTCCCGTTCATACCTCGTGGACGATCCGTTCTAGAGATCCTACTTTGGTGGTGCAATCCTCATGTGGTATGCGCAGGAGTCCCCTTCTCACCACCCCATCCTTCACTATGTCTGGCCACAAATACATCAGCACTGGGACTTTTGCAGCCCACTACGCTATTAGCAGCAGCATCTCTGGCGTGCTGGGTTTCGGTAGAGTAGTACTGCAATCAGCGGGTCTTTGAGCTCCGACCCCTCCTCCTTTGGTCTGGCTTCGGAGTCACCTTCGGACCGCTTAAAAAAACAAAAACAAAAACAGTTACTAACTTTGTGTAACTTGTTCTTTGAGATGTGTTGCTCATGTCCATTCCGAGACCCACACGCCTACCCCTCTGCCGGAGCCAGCTGGCAAGAAGAAACTGAAAAGGCAGAGTGTCGGCAGAGCCCTATATAGGGCACTATGGAGGTGCAACTCCAAAGGGCTCCACAGCCAACCCTACAGGTGCCTCTAGGGGAAAACTTTCCAGTGGACTGTGCATGTGGTGTGCACACACCTACTTGGAATGGACATGAGCAACACATCTCGAAGAACAACAGTTACAGAAGGTTAGTAACCATTTTGTGTGACTGCAGTTTGAGTAGACGTATCCGAGGTAACTTTAATCTGACTAGCTGGGTACCAGAGCAGGGAAGCTGTAACAGCGCAGGCTTCAGCATGGGTTAACCCCTGAGTAATCACCCAGGGTTCCAGGCAGGATTGTACAACACATGCTGGAGTGCTCACTGCCACGGTTTCTGTGCTTGGGTACCTGAGAGAGCTACATTAGAGCCAGATTGGGTGTGTATCCTTGAGCTGCAGTCATGTCCTGGGATTGCAGCATAGACACACCACAAATGACTGCCTGGTTTCCTCAGTTATGCCTTTGGAAGCATGGAGCGTGCTGGGACTTCTGTTTTAAATTCCATGATGGCAGCCAGCAAAGGATGAGGAGGTTTCAGCCTCTATACAGAACTTGGAAAAGCTGTTACAGAGAGCTGTGGTGAAGGGAGCGGTGACAGATCAGTGAATGGGCCATGCCAGGCTGGCCCAAGCTTTAAAAGATACTCTATACCATGAACTGCTTCTACTTACACTTTGGATAAGAGAAGGGACAGAGGAGTCCACCAAGTTACACCCAGCTAATGTGTTACCAGATTTGCCTGTCACTTTGGGGTATTCTCATTTATTAGGGTTACTTTCCTGGAAGGGGGTGTATGATTCTATTAATGTACTGCTTGTGTTACTTGTGTGTTCATATGGCTACAAGTCCCCACCCAATGGAGCTATCCTGCAGGACCTAAGGTTTTCAGGGCTGGGTTCCTCCAGCCCCAGATTCAAATAAACCACCCACAGATACACACACACACATTACAGATTAACAGAGTGCGTCTGAGCAGACCGGGCTGTCAGCACTCTCAGCTGACCCCGTATATGTCCCTGAACTCAGCAGGCTGGGTGACACAGCACTTTCAGTGGCCACCTTTTTATGCCCTTTTGCACCGCACCAGACTAGAGCACACTTCTGAGCAGGCTGGGTCAAACAGCACTTTCAGCTGCCACCCTTATATGGCCCTGGACTCCGCAGGCTAGGCAGAGCAGCACTTCTCAGCTGCCGCCGCCCCACTCTATAATTGTTCTAGTAGTAACCCCCTTGATGAGCAAACCCCACAGGATTTTTGGGCACTCCAGGGATCTTTGGCTTAGGTAAAAGAAGCATTGCTGCAGAGCAAGATAAAGAAGCCAAGAACACAAAGGAGAAAATGAAGTTCGGTGATGGAGACTGGCAACCAGCTTGATTATAACAGTTATTTTACTGCCAGGTATATAAAACTGGTGATACTAATAGTAATACCATACAGGGAGAGAAAAACAATCAAACCGTTACAATATTACACAATTTCAGTTGGGGTATTGGAGAAAGCTAGCCCAGCTTGATTACAAAAGTAGAAAGTTATACCTGGACTAAAAGAGAGAGAGAGAGATTAAATTAGGTCTAAGGGAAAGAAATAGGCTTAATCAGAGAGAGAGAGAGAGAGAGAGAGAGATAGTGTTGAGGAAAGGGGAGGCGGGTCCTCACCACTCCATGCAGCTCAAAGGTTCCCAGGAGACAGGCTGTTCAGCTTAGGGTTTGGAGCTCTTTGAGACAGACAGAGACCCCAACACAATCAGTCAGGAAAAGGGGAAGTCCCAGTGGAGCTGATGCTGCATTTGGATCCAGGCATCAGAACCAAGGTTTGAACTTGAGTAGGAGTTTTGAACCAGACAGACACAGAGATGGCACCATGGATCGAGGTGGGGGCATACACTCTAGCAGCTGGACAAGTGCATTTTCCAAGCCCTGGGACTTCACTAATCCCTGACAATAGGATGTGAGTGGAGGCACCAGTGGGGAAAGGATGGAGGGGGATTTAGATATCAAAGGGATATTATTCCACTGGATGTAGACATCCACAGGTGGGAAATTGAGGCAAAGGACCACTGCCCAAGGCACTACTGACGTGCCTAAGTGCCATGTTTTAATAAGGTCACCAGGGACAAACAGCCCCCCAAATTACGGGAGCGGTTTGAAGGGTGCCTCAAGACACTAAGGCGGTTCGTATATATTACCTTTTAAGAGAGAGTGTGAGGCTTGGAAACAATAACTTAGAAAAAACTTGGCAAGCTTCCTGGAAAAACCTGGCAAACTCACTCAGATTCTTAACCATTTAATAGTCTTTATTTATACTACAACTAGCAACTTAAATGATTTACTTTACCACAAATCATTCTCCCTTATTCTTTTACAAAGTTTTAAAACTCAAATAAAGCTAAAAACACAAAAACAAAAGACAAATTATCTTCTCTAATTCATTTACAAACTCTTAACACACAAATAAAACTTAAAAAACAACTAACAAAAAACAGTTACAGCTACAATCACAATCACCCCTGGAATACAAATAAAATTATTGCTAGTTTTACATTTACATTCACTACTCACCACATAACACAAGTAAACTCAGCTGCAGCAAAACAACAAATATTTCATGACCTGGTCTTTTTATTTAGAATTCTATTTTTCATCCAGGTGGAACCTCTATCGTATGCACATCCAGGTTATCATCCGTGGGACAAGTCCCAATGGGTTATCAGCTCAGTTACCTGACTATTCTAAGACAATGTAAAGGCAACGGGCTGGAGAGAGGCACGACGGCTGATCAGACCCTCTTGCAGGCATGATTCTGGTATACCCCTTGGGGAGGCTTGGTGGTCCTCATGACAAGGCTCTCTAATTTGGGCTTGCCTGACAACCACTTTTATCTCTACTCCAGCCTATACGTCCGCCAAACCAATTATGGGCATTTTCTACGTCATTTTGTCAGTCCCTCCTTGGGGAGTCCCCAGGTCAGAAGTTCATGCTTGACCAGGTGTAACTTAACAAATAAAAGTTGCAGCGACTGCAAACTTCCAAATTTGGGCCTGGGAACTGCTGTGCTTGCAAGTTCCCCCTATTTTGAGTTCAACCGGTCACTTTTCGGTCAGGGTTTTGCTGCCCCTGAGTTTTCCTCCCCAGGTGGCTTACAATTTCTACCTCCTTATCTATTACACAAGATTAACGACTTCCCTTTATTTATTACAAAAATAACTAGAAAAAATTATAAGAACAGATGGTCACAAAACCTTAAAACACAATTAACAATCTTCAGTAAATTTTCTATGTCTCTTTCTCAACATGGACTCTGGGCACACACACAATACAATGATTTTAACACGTTGCAACAACTGTGAGGTGGGTGTTTTACTTACTATTTGTATAAACATATGGTGGATTCCTTGTTGTGTTTTCCCAAATGAATGCTGTTTCTTTTCCTGTGATATTCTTCTTTGTTTTAGACACAGACTCAGTATTTGTGAGTGGGGAAGTACTACCAGCTGAGGGCATCCAGGGTGGGTTTTCAGTTTTCCCACCTTTCTGGGTGCGGGTTCAAGCTAGTGCATTGGAGAGAGTCCATTGGAAGGCAGGAACAATGATTAGGGGGCTGGAGCACATGAAGTATGAGGAGAGGCTGAGGGAATGGGGCCTGTTTAGTCTGAAGAAGAAAAGAATGAAAGGGATTTGATAGCGGCCTTCAACTACCTGAAGGGGGATTCCAGGGAGGATGGAGCTAGACTGTTCTCAGTGGTAGTAGATGACAGAAAAAGGAGGAATGGTCTCAAGTTGCAGTGGGGGAGGTCTAGGTTGGATATTAGGAAAAGCCTTTTCACTAGGAGGGTAGTGAAGCACTGGAATGGGTGACCTAGGAAGGTGGTGGAATCTCCATCCTTAGAAGTTTTTATGGTATGGCTTGACAAAGCCCTGGCTGGGATGATTTAGTTGGGGTTGGTCCTGCTTTGAGCAGGGGGTTGGACTAGATGATCTCCTGAGGTCCTTTTCAATCCTCATCTTCTATGGGTTCATGATATTTGAATCCGGCCCTTGTTGCTGCTGACAGCCCCTAAGAGAAGGGTTACATTAACATGGGCAAAACATTGTGTTTTTCTCTACTAATTCTTAGAAGATGCTAAACTGTTTTAGCTAGAACTTCTCCAGAAAATGCTGCCCGAGGGTGATGCCCAGCCTGGGAAATTTCACCCCAAAAGGTGAGTGTTTGGCATAGTTATAAATGACTGAAAACAAGGGCTTGTAATAGCAGGAGAGGGAGCCCTCACTGCAGGTATCACTAGCAGCTCTACATGGAATGACAAATGAGGGCCCCAAAGCAGGCTGGGAACTGGTATTCATCCTCTGCCCTCATACGCAAAAGGGAGAGTCAGTGAAACTGAAAAGCAGCATATTTAAAATGGATGAAAGGCTCTCATAGGATTTCCTAAAGCCCGGTCTCTACTCCCCCGGCTAAGGGACACATAATTCATCCCCGCCCACTCCCGAGTGTAGTCTAGTGGTTAGAGCAGGGCACTGAGAGACAGCTGCTGGGCTGAGAAGGTGACACTAAAGATTTCTCTCAGCACATTTCCAAAGGTAGCCAGCAAGCCGTCCTGTGCCAGTTCCCTGCAGCTTCCCCTTCCCTTAGCCCCACTCTTCCATGCTCTCAGGCTGCTGGTGCCAGGGAAGGGCTGACACCCTGGCCCTGTGACACCCTGGCAGCAGCAGACGCGTCTGGAGCAGACTCCCCTGCAGTGCGATGTGCATCCACCTGCATTCCCTGGGGCCAGAGCAGGGTCAGTGCATGCACCACGGGCCTTTTCTGCAGAAAAACCCAGATGCCAGGTTACAGGTGCCTGGTGCATGAGAGAGAGACGGGACAGAATCAGAGACAGCCCTTCACCCCAATGGCTTGTGTGGGCAGCACCGTGATCCCCAAACACACACCAAAGGGCTCAGGATGGCCACCCGCTCATGTGCCCCAGTGGATGACTGCCCTGGCTTTCGGGATCTGCAGGAGGAGTCTGTGTCCTGGGTGTTTAAAACACCATCGTCTAACTCGCTGCGATCGAGTCAGGAACACAATCCTTTTCCCTGTCCCCCTTTCAGAGACAGGCACAAGGCAATGCAGGTGTCACAACGCACCTGTTTTTAATAATTATTCATTGCTCTCAACTTAACAGTCCTTATTGGAAACAGAGTTAACGTTGTGCGGCAAATCGCTGGCACAGCTACTGTGGGTCCTGTCCTTTTCTTTTTCGTGGCGAGTCAGGGTTCCCTGTGTGGCCGTGTGGACGTGCCCCTGCAACCGGGGAGCAGCGTCCGGGTCTGGCTCCCTCTCTGGGTCCTCCTCAGAGGGGGACCAGCCCTCCCGGCTACCCCTCACTGGGGTTGCCTTGCGCCTCTCTTAAGGTACGCAGTCTGGGGCCAGGCCCTCGGGCAGGGCTGGCGAGGCAAACAGTCTGGGGCCAGGCCCTCGGGCAGGGCTGGCGAGGCAAACAGTCTGGGGCCAGGCCCTCGGGCAGGGCTGGCGAGGCAAACAGTCTGGGGCCAGGCCCTCGGGCAGGGCTGGCGAGGCAAACAGTCTGGGGCCAGGCCCTCGGGCAGGGCTGGCGAGGCAAACAGTCTGGGGCCAGGCCCTCGGGCAGGGCTGGCGAGGCAAACAGTCTGGGGCCAGGCCCTCGGGCAGGGCTGGCGAGGCAAACAGTCTGGGGCCAGGCCCTCGGGCAGGGCTGGCGAGGCAAACAGTCTGGGGCCAGGCCCTCGGGCAGGGCTGGCGAGGCAAACAGTCTGGGGCCAGGCCCTCGGGCAGGGCTGGCGAGGCCAGTCTGGGGCCAGGCCCTCGGGCAGGGCTGGCGAGGCAAACAGTCTGGGGCCAGGCCCTCTGCGAGGCCAGGCCCTCGGGCAGGGCTGGCGAGGCAAACAGTCTGGGGCCAGGCCCTCGGGCAGGGCTGGCGAGGCAAACAGTCTGGGGCCAGGCCCTCGGGCAGGGCTGGCGAGGCAAACAGTCTGGGGCCAGGCCCTCGGGCAGGGCTGGCGAGGCAAACAGTCTGGGGCCAGGCCCTCGGGCAGGGCTGGCGAGGCCAAACAGTCTGGGGCCAGGCCCTCGGGCAGGGCTGGCGAGGCAAACAGTCGGGGGCCAGGCCCTCGGGCAGGGCTGGCGAGGCAAACACGCTGGGGCCCGGCCCTCGGGCAGGGCTGGCGAGGGGCCAGGCCCTCGGGCAGGGCTGGCGAGGCAAACAGTCTGGGGCCAGGCCCTCGGGCAGGGCTGGCGAGGCAAACAGTCTGGGGCCAGGCCCTCGGGCAGGGCTGGCGAGGCAAACAGTCGCCAGGCCCTCGGGCAGGGCTGGCGAGGCAATCTGTCTGGGGCCAGGCCCCCGGGCAGGGCTGGCGAGGCAAACAGTCTGGGGCCAGGCCCTCGGGCAGGGCTGGCGAGGCAAACAGTCTGGGGCCAGGCCCTCGGGCAGGGCTGGCGAGGCAAACAGTCTGGGGCCAGGCCCTCGGGCAGGGCTGGCGAGGCAAACAGTCTGGGGCCAGGCCCTCGGGCAGGGCTGGCGAGGCAAACAGTCTGGGGCCAGGCCCTCGGGCAGGGCTGGCGAGGCAAACAGTCTGGGGCCAGGCCCTCGGCCATGGCTGGCTAGCCTTACTCTGGGGCCAGGCCCTCGGGCAGGGCTGGCGAGGCAAACAGTCTGGGGCCAGGCCCTCGGGCAGGGCTGGCGAGGCAAACAGTCTGGGGCCAGGCCCTCGGGCAGGGCTGGCGAGGCAAACAGTCTGGGGCCAGGCCCTCGGGCAGGGCTGGCGAGGCAAACAGTCAGGCCAGTCTGGGAGCCAGGCCCTCGGGCAGGGCTGGCGAGGCAAACTCGGGCAGGCCCCTCGGGCAGGGCTGGCGACGCAAACAGTCTGGGGCCAGGCCCTCGGGCAGGGCTGGCGAGGCAAACAGTCTGGGGCCAGGCCCTCGGGCAGGGCTGGCGAGGCAAACAGTCTGGGGCCAGGCCCTCGGGCAGGGCTGGCGAGGCAAACAGTCTGGCCAGGCCCTCGGGCAGGGCGGGCGAGGCACACAGTCGGGGGCCAGGCCCTCGGGCAGGGCTGGCGAGGCAAACAGTCTGGGGCCAGGCCCTCGGGCAGGGCTGGCGAGGCAAACAGTCTGGGGCCAGGCCCTCGGGCAGGGCTGGCGAGGCAAACAGTCTGGGGCCAGGCCCTCGGGCAGGGCTGGCGAGGCAAACAGTCTGGGGCCAGGCCCTCGGGCAGGGCTGGCGAGGCAAACAGTCTGGGGCCAGGCCCTCGGGCAGGGCTGGCGAGGCAAACAGTCTGGGGCCAGGCCCTCGGGCAGGGCTGGCGAGGCAAACAGTCTGGGGCCAGGCCCTCGGGCAGGGCTGGCGAGGCAAACAGTCTGGGGCCAGGCCCTCGGGCAGGGCTGGCGAGGCAAACAGTCTGGGGCCAGGCCCTCGGGCAGGGCTGGCGAGGCAAACAGTCTGGGGCCAGGCCCTCGGGCAGGGCTGGCGAGGCAAACAGTCTGGGGCCAGGCCCTCGGGCAGGGCTGGCGAGGCAAACAGTCTGGGGCCAGGCCCTCGGGCAGGGCTGGCGAGGCAAACACAGTCTGCGAGGCCAGGCCCTCGGGCAGGGCTGGCGAGGCAAACAGTCTGGGGCCAGGCCCTCGGGCAGGGCTGGCGAGGCAAACAGTCTGGGGCCAGGCCCTCGGGCAGGGCTGGCGAGGCAAACAGTCTGGGGCCAGGCCCTCGGGCAGGGCTGGCGAGGCAAACAGTCTGGGGCCAGGCCCTCGGGCGGGCAGGGCCAGGCTGGCCAGAGGGGCAGGGCTGGCGAGGCAAACAGTCTGGGGCCAGGCCCTCGGGCAGGGCTGGCGAGGGCTGGGGCCAGGCCCTCGGGCAGGGCTGGCGAGGCAAACAGTCTGTGGCCAGGCCCTCGGGCAGGGCTGGCGAGGCAGCAGTTTATGGCCAGGCCCTCGAGCAGGGCTGGCTGGTGCAAGCCGCTCTCTGGAGCGGCACGGCGGGGGAAGGCTTCCTCACGGAGGGTAGGGAAAGGGGGAGGGGGACGCAGGCCCACCCGTCTCCACTGCTTCCCAGCCCAGGGCCCTGATAGCGGCAACAGCGTTTGCCGCTGGGTCGGTGGGGCTCCAGCCGCAACACACCGCACAGGTTGCCCCTGACTCAGCCACTATCGTGCGGCTATCCCTGGGCTTCTTCCTCCCCGAAACCCCCGGTACCTGTCTCCTCTGGGTCGCTGAGGTAGGGTAGACCGGCTAGGCCCTCATTGTCCACAGGCGGCAGATCGGGTAGCTCCATGGGCTCGTCTTCAGTGGGTAGCTCCTCCAGGTCCTGCGGCCCCCAGGCCTCGGGCAGAGCCGGTAGATCCTCGGGGTCCCAGGCTCGGCACTGCTCTGGCAGGTCTGGTTCTGGCTCCCAAGCCCCGGGTGTCTCCGGGGGGTTCTCCTCTGGCTCGTAGTCCGCTGGGAGCCCCGACGGGCCTTCTTCCGGTTCCCAGGCCGAGGGGGTCTCTGGCGGTCCCTCCAACTCCCAGGCCGTAGGGTACCTGGGAGAGGCCTCAGTCGATCCCCAGGCTGGGTTTAAGGCCGGCCACTCCTTCTCGGCCCGGCTCCCCGGCCCGGCCTTGGCTAGGAGCTCTGGAGGAGATGCGTCCTTCCCCTTCGGCCGCCTCCTCCCAACTGAGCTCGCCGGCCGGGCTCTTAAAGGCCTAGCTCCGCCCCCCTGCTTCCGGTCAGGTGGGGCCACTGGGGCCTTTAAAGGCCTAGACCCGCCCCCTTGCTTCCGGTCAGGTGTTTCCCTGGGGCAGGCTTCTGTCAGCCAGGGTGGGTCTGTGTCCCTCTCTGGGTCCTCCTCAGAGGGGGACCAGCCCTCCCGGCTACAGGCCCATATTTCCAAGCATTGGTCAGCCTGGTAATGCCGTGGGGGGCTACGGAGCAGGGCAAAGGGCCCCAGGCCCACCCACTTCTCCGGGTCCCAGCCCAGGGGCCCTAGTAGTAGCAGCTTTGCACTGCCACCAGTGCTTCCGGCTGCTACGTTCCCCTGGGCTACTTCCTTCCGCCCCCGTCCTTTCAGCTTCTGGGGTTTGGCAGGCAAGTCTTCCTCCCAGCGCTCTCTTTTGCCTGGTCCTCTTGTATTTCTGGTCAGTCCCCAGCTCCCCGCCCCCAACTGCCTGGCTGGTGCTGGGGTTTTACCAGGCCCCTGGCTGGCCTTAGTTGGCCTCTCCTCACTTCACAGGGAACAAGGCCTGGATCATTCTAAAACTTATGTACCTCCTTTTGATCACTCTCCGGCTGTCCCTTCGCCCTCCTGTCCCACCATAGAGCCAGAGCTTCCTACCTCCGATCAATCTGTCAGTCTAACCTAAAACTGACAGCCTCCTCCCGCTGTCAGCTCCCACAGCCTGGGGATTCTCTTTGTTCTCTGAAAGCCATAGGACAACACATCACCTTTCTTTTAAATTTTGAACCAGAAATTTATTCTTGTGTGTGTTTGAAAGAGAGAGAGAGAGAGAACTATCTTAACTGCTTTCCATGAGTCTTATATCTCTTCCAAAAGTCTCCTCTGACACATTGGTCATCTATCTTCTATATTTGCTGTATTATTGAATGAATGATGTCATTTTCTGAGTAGTTAGAGGAATGATGTCATTTCATTTTCTTGCTGCTCTTGGTGCTGCGCTATGTCATTTTGTCTTTCCTAGGAGTCTAGTCTTGCCGGCAACAACTTTAAATGTCTCTGATTTCATCTATACACGTGACCATTATTAGTCATGACATCATAAGACTGAGGTGCTGCCTCTTTTCTTATAGAGAATTTGAGTCCAGTTTCTGCGTTTATAGATACATAATCTATTATTTGGTTTCAGAGAAGGTAGTTTATGTCATCCTCTATCACAACATTTCATTTGATACATACTCAACTGATATTTATACTTATTCCTGTCCTTATAGCCTTGAAAAGACATTGATAGTCTGTGTCTAAATTTTCTGTTAAATAACATCTGTGCCAGTGGTAAACCTGGTTGTAATGGTGATGTTCTGTAATTTAATAAAGTCAAATATAAATCAGTATTTGTTTCTTCAGATTTTGGTAGTAATCTATTTAGTATCTTAACACCAATTTCAACTAGCCCCTTAGGTTGTGGGTAACTTGGACTTGTACTATCTTTGAAATCATATGCTATGGCAAAATTCGTAAACTCTTGACTGTGAAACTGAGGTTCATTATCGTATTCAGAATACCATGCCTTGCAAAGTTCAGTGACTTGTTTGGCATGTGTGTTTTCTGCTATAGCTATTTCAGGAAAATGCAAAAAATAAGCAAGAACAATAACAGATGTATTTCCTTCATACTGAAATAGATCTAAACCTACTTTAGACCAAGGTCTTACGTTTTCTTGAATAAATTTCATAGGTTGTTCAGGCTGAGAAGTTGTACGTTGTTGACATATGGCACATTCTTTTATATAATCATCTGAGTTTTTTGGTTCGTCTGTACTACTGTAGAACCTCTCTTGCTCTACATCTCTGCTGTTAACAGTGAAGGACTTACTAGACTATTACCATTAAATATATACGCAGGGTCTGAGTGAACTCTCTCCTGACATCTAGTGATGAGCTGGGGCGTTGTGCGGGACGAGATTGTATTTGCATAAACACACCTACCTGTGTTGCCAACATGATCAGTTTTGGTTCGTGCTTTGTTATAACCACTTTAGTGCTGAGGGCAGGGTAATAAAATGTTGTTTTCCTTGTTGTATGAGTAAAGAGCAACAGACCTACACTTAGCCTTTCCTGACTGAGGGGATCATCCTAGAGAGTCCTGGACTCCATTTGAGCCTCCCTCTTTCTTCTGGCTAAGGACTGAGTTGGCTAGACTCCATGGAGAGTCTTTTGTTTTGTTGAGCTATTACTAGAGTTGAAATCCCTGATAACTAGGTCTAAGTTCTGAGCCTTAGGCTGCGGAGGAGCAGCGTTTCAGTGAAAGAGGCTGCACGTCCCGCACTAGCCGTGAGGTTCCCCAGCTATCTGCTGAAACCCTGGAGAGCTGAGCTGGGCTGGGGCCTCAAACTGTTGCATTGCAGAGGTTGCAGTAGAGAGGCAGGTTAATTCGTGCCAGAGCTGTGCCCCGGCCCCTCTAGGCTTGGCAGTTCACAGCCCTGGCACTTCTGGGCTTGCTGCATCAGTTATGAATGTAAAAATATTGCTTGAGCCCCAGCACCTCTTTCATTACAAATGAAGCACTGGGCAGGTGGCAGTGGAGAAAGTGATGGTGCAGCAGGCAGCAATGCAGAGTGAACGGTGGCAGCTGGGAGGCGGTTGCAGTGTTTCACAATCCTGAATAGTCTGAATTCTACCCATTAGATTTGGCGCTGAACATGTTTCTTAACCTAAAATGGAAATACTTTGTTCCTTAAACATAAGATTTCTGGAAGTCATCATTAACTATGGCCTGTAATTCATAAATACTCATAACAGGAATATTTTCACCACTATAAGATTGTGAATTAATATGTATTTGTTCTCCTACTACACATTTTACTTTTAGCCATTTTATAGTTTCTTCTGAAATTACATGAGCTTGTGCCAAAGTATCTACTGGAAACGGAATGCATGTCGCATTCGTAGTTAGTGTAATTGTGCAGTACTCCTTGTAGTTCACAGAATGACTCTGGTTAAAAATACCCAGAGACAAATGTACTTTATCTGTAATGTCAGATTGTAATCCTTTTTCAGTTTTTGTCTGAGACTTCTGAATTTTGAACTAAATGTAAGTCTTTTTTTTGCCATACTTTTCCATTTTCAGGCTTTGGCAACTGATTCTGTTTCTTGCAGATATGACAGGTTTGACCATATGCTGGACATTGTCTAGGTTGATGCCTCCTTGCACATCTAGAACATTCTTTCATATGCTCATATTTTTTAACTTTCACTCTATTTTCCTCCATAAACTTTTGGTTTTCCTTTTTTTCCCCTTTTCCTTATTCATTTTATATTCATATCAGTTTGTTTTCTTTCTAAAAGGTGCAATTGTTGTCAAGTCCAGCAGATTTACAAATTCTCAGTGCTTTTTCTGCAATTAGAACTGGCTCTTCAAACAGTCTTTTTCTAACACTGATCTTTTACCCCCATCACAATTTAACCTCTTATTATTGACTCAGATACTGGAAATTACATATCTGATTTCTTATCCTTAGATTTGTTTAAATGATTCAAAAGTCTCTTCCTCCATTTGATTTCTTGAGTGGAACTGAAATCTCTCCAATGTTTCATTTCTTTTTGGTAAAAACTATTCCTCAATTTTTTAAAGACAAACTGATAATCAGCTCGTTCTTGAACATTAAGCTCAAATGAATTATGTAATGAAACTGCTTCGGTACCTGCAATATTAAAAAAGATGGCAATCTTCTCTTCATCTCCCTTATGAGTAGATCCTGACAGCCCCAGAAATAAATCCAGTTCTTGTTTAAACATTTTCCAGTTTTCTGCAGCATTTCTTGACATTTTGAGAAATGAGGGAACTCTTAATTGATACATCTTCTTTCCTTCAAATTTGGGTTTTTGCTTCTGAGTAATTTTCACATCTTTTTTTTTTTTTTTTAACTTCTTCCAATTCTTTTTATCATGTCCTTCACTTCTGGTTGCAGGGGGTTAGTTTGTAGTCAAGTAAACCACTAGTCTAACAATTCCTTGCTAGTAACTTAACAACACCTATGTTAGATACACAGTTAACACATAGATAGATTGACTGGAGTTAGGATGCTCTATCAGTCTAACTGAAAACCAACAGCTTCCTCCCACCATCAGCTCCCACAACCTGGAAAGCAGGGACATCATTTAGTTGGGGGGCTCCTGCCCACCCCCCGAGTCTTGAACAGAAGCTCTGCTCACATACAGGTCCTAGCCCAAGGCAGAGCTGGTAACTACAGCACAGCCTGAGTATGGAGTGTGAGTTCTGCAAGGAGGAGCTGCTCCCAGCTAGTGCCTCTGTCACATGGAGTCAGTCTTTTGTTTATAAACTCAGGCAGGGTGATTAAGATAAGAAAGGGCTGGTGATTAAATTAAATTAAAGGTCTGGAAATCTTTAAATGAGCCTGTAAAACAGAAATTCCTCTGTGGGGTGAGTGGGGAGGTACTGACAGAGGGCAGGGGACTCAAGAAATACAGCCAAGGTTACCTTCCGAAAAGAGAGAGAGGTGAGGTGGATAGGTGAAAAGAAGGGGCCAAAACCAAAGGGAAGGGATAGTGGTGATGTAGAGAAGTTCCCACTCTGCCTGTGGTATTGATGTGATCCCATCAGTATAGTATCTCAGCGTCTCACAGATGTGTAGGCCTGGATAAGATGGCTCAGATATTTAAGTATGAAGTGTATGGTTATTGAGTATGTGTTAATATCTGTGAGTGAAGGCGCTGATGGCAAGAGAAGTTTTGCCTGATTACGGACTGGAAGATTTGACCCTCCAACTTTTTTTTTGAAGAGAAAGAGCTGCCCAGAGCTCCTGTGCCTGTTTATTTTCCTTTCCTGCCTGCCATAGCCCTGAGATACATCAGAAGACTCAATATTTTCCTCAACTGTAAAATGTGGAATTTTATTGGTGTTTGGTTTAAATATTCTCCTGTCAGAACTGCAACTCAATCACTGTAGTGTGTTGAAGAACCTTCTGGAGAGTAACTAGCCTTTAAACAAAAGTGAAAGCAGTGTTGCCAGCTCTCATGATTTTGTTATGAGTCTCATGATAATTATTATTTTCCTTAAAGCAGCAGCTCCTGGAGTCAAGCGGATATGTGATGAATTCAGTCTTCATTTTAAAGGAAAAGTAAGTTTCTAGCTCTCATGGCTGTGAAGAAAGCTTCAAAATGTGACCTCCGTCCCCCCACCGTGTGCACACTAAAGTCTCAAAAAGCAGAAGGCAGATAAAAAGAACACCACATCTATTATTTTTACAAAATCTCATGATTTTTAAGTCAATCTTATGATTTATGGTGAACCTGACTCATGATTTTCAAACATTTGGGGTTGGCAATACTGTGAAAGTGATTTGAAAGTGTCAGTTTTATTCCTGTTTAAAGTCAGTTTCTAGTCCATTATTGGTAGTAGCCCCAGGCAGGTGCACTATAAACTCACAGGGCCTTGCCCTAGTAGGATGTTTCCAAAAGTTAAATGATCTAGTCCATGTTTGTGGACTGCAAAAAGTAAGTAGCCTAAATGATAGAAAGTAAACTGCATTTTTCTACCCCTTCCCAGCTTGCCGCCGTATCCCTTCCCCCCAGCCCCTTGGCTTCGCTGCTCACTCTGTCCATCCTTCTCCCCCCGCCACCGAGTCCCTGCTCCACCACTCAACGCCCCCTGCCATCGCTTGCCACGATTTCTTGCAGTGAGCAGCGGGCCTGGGGGAGGGGTAGGGTTTGGGGTGGGGCTTGGCGCGGAGTGGAGGTGGAGTGTGGACAGGATCACGGGTGGAAGAGGGGAAGCTTCACCCACTGCCTGTGATCATAAACCTCAGCCATCCCTTTCTTGTGAGCCTCTGACTGTTCTGTCCTGAGGCCCAGAATTGCTGTGGGTGGGCCTGCTAAAATTTGACTTTTCTCACACACCTACACATGCCTTGAGTATGGGGGAGTTAAATTTTAAAGACTGGCAAAAAAAAAAAGAAAGAAAAAAAAAGAAAGAAAAAAAAAAAAAAAGATTTGATTTCTTTCCAAAAACAGTCATGATTTGTGGGATCTGAATCATGATTTTTGATCTCTTGCAGTAGAAAATACTAGGAAGGTCTTGTGACATGATTATTAACACATGTTCCAACCCGCACAGCCCTGCCCAAACAGAAATTGGCAAACGTGGCTGTCCTAAACAAATGAAGGGGTGCTTGCCTTAATTTGCATTTAAATAGTAAACAGAGTCATTGGGTAGAAAGGGGAAACAAAGGAAGTTCAAACAGATGAAAAAACACAGCGGGGAACATCTGCCTACATAGACTCTGTCTCCTGCTTCTCCTCTGGAAAAATTTTTCAAGAGGGGGACAGAAACTATAAAAGGGAGGGACAAAATTCCCAAGGTGCCCCCCTCTCTCTCCCTGCCCACCTCATTCTCTGCACCAGAGAAGGGAAAAGGAAACAGCCCATTGCACTCTGGGGAGGGGTCCTGACCTGCAAGTCGGGTTAATAATCTGCTGGAGCATGTGGTGATAGCATTAGATAGTTTCTTAAGTAAATGGCAGAAAGCGTTTTATATTTATTTGTCTTGTAACCATTTCTGATTTTGTATGCCTTATTACTTGTACTCACTTCCTATTTTATCGAATCAAGTGTGTTTAAACTACAGTGTTTGGGTAACTATTTAAGGTAATAAGATGACGAATTATGCCTTTAAAGGAACAACAGACATAATATGGTTGTACTGTTCAGGAGAGGGATGGGCAGTTCAGGACATACATTTTAGGGGAAAGATCTTGGACTGATGGATGTGTTGGGGTCACCCTGTGGGATAACCAAGGCTGGTGAGAGCCAGAGTGTAGGTGGCAGGCTTCAGTTACACACAGACACTCAGGGTGCGGGTTGGATATTGTATGGGTGTTTGTGACCAGTCCCACAGAGAGCTATCCAGCAGGGCATTGTGAGGCACCCAAGGATGCAGGGCTGGGTGACACAGACCCCCACTAGTCTGGAGTGTGCCCCGGTATGTCACAGATCTACACCGCAATCATGGAATGTGTAAGATGCACTGACGCACCCCAAACCCTTGGTAACTATTTGCTGGGCTAGTCCTGCAAATAAACTGCACCCGGCCATGACTTCACAGCTCAGCTACTTTAGCTACTAGAGGAAAGTTATTGTGGGTACAGATACGTAGCCAAAGATTGGGGCAGTGTCTGAGATCCTCGCCCGTGTAGCCATGCTGCTCACAGGGTGACTGTAAGTACGCCAGCTCCTTGCTCAGATACACCCAGCACGTACAGCTCCTTCTGTCTCCCCTCGTCCCACTCTCACCTGTGCTCCCTCTAGGTCCTGGCAGGTCGCAAAGACCCACTTGGGTGGGTTTGATTTCTCCAGAAACTGCTTGACGAGCTCCAGACCGATTCCTTGATTGGTCCCAGTCACCAGAACGCTATGGACATTAAAGCCAGCCATGGTCCCTCACTTGCCTCTGCCCCAGCTCGCAGAGCCTCCACTCAGTGAGAGCTGTGCTAGTTATAGCCCCCACTGTTCCCAGCCCCCGCCCCCACCCCAACTAGGGTTACATAAGGGTAGCCTAGGGAAAGAACTCTCTGCACCCAACCAGCGCTGAGACAGGAGGAGATGGGATGTGTCAGACTGTATCTGTGTATTTGTTCCCCATCATCTCCAGGAGAACAGTTTGGCTGTTTGATTACTACTCAGTGAAGTTCTGACTGTAGTGCTGATGAAATGTTGTTCTTATTGTGTATGAGAAAGGGCAGCACAATTGTACTTAAGAAGCCCTGCATGGGGAATGGCCACAACTAGAACCTCAGTCTGCTCCAGCTGGGCAGAAGGACTAGGAACAAAGCAATAAGCACAGGGTGACAAGGGTAATCAGGAGCAAGTATCAGTTAGTAAGGATCCCAGTGTCCTATGTGCTATTTAATCTCTGCAGGGCTAAGTGAATTCTAGAAAAGGACCTGGATGTTGTATTGTAGAGCCAGTGCCAAGTGCCCCACTCTGAGACTGTGGCAGGAGACAACACAGAGCCAACACTATGGAATCCAAGGCATCATTTCCCCAGAGGGGCTGCAGACAGACCTAACCGAGTGCACTGCACTCCCGGGTTTCGGCTACTTCATTAACTACTAACAAACTGTGAGTAGAGAGCAGGCAAGGGGAAATTGTCCAAGGCTCCGAGGGGTGGGTGTCTTATTTATAGGATAAATAGGAAGATACGATGGATTTCTTGTCCCTTTCCCCTTAACACAGTTTTCTTTGGTTAAGACTCAGATTCAGCGTTTGTGTGTGGGGATGTCCTTCCTGTTAAGGGCACTGTTGTGCTAACTGGGCCTACAAATGTACCCTAATTGTAAAATGAACTGGTGGAGGTGTGTAAAGGTTCATGAATTGTCACAATGAGCTGCCATACCCAACTGTTTATGAAAAGATGTGAGAAGGAACAAAAAAGGGGCTACACATAACACAGCCCTTTAACAGTAATATTATGATGGGTAAACCAGACAAGCAGCGAATGGGACACCAAGGAACCGACATTGGTGTGTTAGTAATTAGGCCTAAATGGTGGAGAAAATAATGAGAGGATGGATTATTTCACCAGTGGCTGCTTGGGGGCTTTAAAAAGAGACCGGTGGGAGAACACAGAAAGAACATTTACCGCCACCACGGCTTCGGTGGAAGGACTGTCACCATGACATCAGACCTTGTGTGAAGACACCTGGCCACCATCAGTTACTCAGAGCACCCCAATCTGACACACATACAATATTTGTGATATTTGGTTTAAGTGACCCTTTATCACTAGTCCAGTTTGTCTGGGTGGCAAGATAGACTGGGGAGTCTCAGGGGGCTGTCTGTGAGTCAAAGGTGAGACTGTAACAGCGACCCAGGAGTTCCCATTTCGTACTGACATGGTTAAATCTAATTGTAGAGCACAGCACCGGATTGGGGTGTCTGCCTGGCTTTTCACAGCCTGGAGGTAGGCACTCGTGGTTGTGAGCTGCTCCAAACTCTGTTTATTGTTTAAATACAAATTAATGCAAGCAAATATTCTAATCACACCTAGGGAATTGAACCCTTCCTTAGGTGCGATTCACAGAAGGCTCTAGAGAGGCCACATAGCCTCTGAGATGAATGAGCAAGAAATGCATTTGGCACAGGAGGAAACCTGCCCCTGAGAACACTTCTCTCTCTACACTTGCTAGTCATTTTGTGGGACTATTTGTCAGAGGAAGGATACAGTGCATAACCCTCGCCATCTTTTCTTTAGGGAAATGCAATCTACTGCGGGAGCTGGACTCCTGGCTCAGAGCCCCACCAGGGCAGCGCTAGGGGCTCTGGGTCCATTTCTCGGGTGGTCACTGTCCCATAATGCACCTGAAGTTTACACGGCGACTAATGCTGCACGGCGGCCCAAACACACACACCAGATTGGCTTGTTGATCCAGGAATCAGAGCCTAGGGGCGGAGAGGGAAGATTTCCAAAGTCAAACCCGAGTGCAGCTGGCGACGTGCCCTGTGTCAGGGCCCTTTCTTGGGTCCCAGCCTGGGCCCAGTTCCATTTGTAGCATGCACCAGGAACTCGTCTCCGGTGTCTCACACTCAGGTGTACTTGCCTTCAGCATCCCAGCCTTGTCTATTGACAGATCCGGCCCCGGGTGGGGTTGCTCTGCATGCCCTCCAGTTGCACTCGCGGTGTCAGGGATCGCTGCACTGAAGGGCAGAGGTGTTAGCAGGAGAAGTTTGGCCGAGGAGTTATAATGACATGAGGCGAGATGGTTGAGGCGTGTCAGAGCTGTGAGTGTGAAATGAGGCACTCTGGGGTTGATCCCCACCAAGGGGGGTGATCAAAGGAAAGAAGGGTTTGGTAACAAGTAGCCTTTGTGCATCATTTAACCCCGAGTTGTGTAGGTTGTGCCAAGAGCAAGACACAAGGGTCTTCTCGACCTGAGGATTGTTAGCAGTGAGTAGGGCTATGAGAGTCGACTGCATAGTAATGATAGGTTAGTTTGTGCGGGGGAATCCCGTGAGTGAGGGTGAAAGAGCTATGACTTGCCCACGTCCTTGACTATATAATCTGAGCTGGGCCCCCCATAGACTCATAGACTATAAGATCAGAAGGGACCATTATGATCATCTAGTCTGACTTCATGCACAACGCAAGCCACAAAACTTCACTCACCCACTCCTGTCATGGACCCCTAACCTATGACTGAGTTCTTGAATTCGTCAAAAAAAATGTTAAGACTTCAAGGTACAGAGAATCCACCAGCAAGTGACCCGTGCCCCATGCTGCAGTGGATGGTGAAAAACCTCCAGGGCCTCTGCCAATCTGCCCTGGGGGAAAATTACTTCCTGACCCCCAAAAATCATGATCAGTTAAACCCTGAGCATGTGGGCAAGATTCACCAGCCAGAAACTCAAGAAAGAATTTTCTGTAATAACTCAGAACCCACCCCATCTAATGTCCGATCACAGGCCATTGGGCATACTTACCATTAGTAGTCAAAGATCAGTCAATTGCCAAATTCGGCTGTCCTATCATGCCATCTCCTCCATAAGCTTATCAAGCTCAGTCTTTAAAGTAGCTAAGTTTCTCTCTCCCCCCACTCCCTTTGGATGGCTGTTACAGAACATCACATTTCTAATTTCTAATTTCTAATTCTAATTTCAAGTCTAGACTTCCTGATGGCCAGTTTGTATTCATTTGTTCTTGTGTCCACATTGGACACCTATCTGAGATGCTTGCTCATCCATCTTGGTCTACAACTCTTGCTTGTGAATTATTTTCCCCTTCTTTGGGATGCTGGCTTCAGATAGCTCCTGCAACTTTGATTTGAAGTAATTCCAAGCCTCTTCCACCTTTAGATCCATGAGTTCTTCAGTCCAGTCCACTTCCCCAACTAATTCCTTAATATTTTAAAGTTAGCCCTTTTGAAATCAAAGATCCTAGTCACAGATCTATTTTTGTTTATCCTTCCATTCAGTTTGAACTGAATTAGCTCATGGTCGCTCGAACCAAGGTTGTCCCCTACAACCAGTTCTTCTACGGGGTCCTCACTACGCACCAATACCAAATCTAAAATGGCATCCCCTCTTGTTGGTTCAGCAACTATTTGGTGAAGGAATCTGTCAGCTATCACATCCAGGAAAATCTGAGCCCTATTATTATTACTAGCACTAGTCTGGGAAATTAAAATCTTCTATAGTCACACAGTTCCCAGTAGTATTTACTTCATTTAAAACATTAAAGAGGTCTCTATCCATACCCAGATTGGATCCCGGTGTTGTGTCACACACCCAGCACTATCCTAGGGGAAGCGCTGGTAGTTTTCTTTCCCAATGTGATTTTTGCCCAGACAGACTCTGTCTTATCCATTGCATCACTTCTAATTTCTTTACAGTCTACTCCATCATTGATGTACAATGCTACTCCACCACCTTTGCCTTTATTTCGGTCTTTCCTAAACAGCACATACCCTTCAATACCTGTATTCTAGTCGTGACTACTATGCCACCATGGTTCTATTATCCCTATAATATCTGGTTTCACGTCCTCTACCAGTAGCTCTAGTTCTTCCATTTTGTTACCCAGGCTCCTTGCGTTGGTGTACAAACATCTTAATTTTTGCTATTTGGCTTTGCTCACATGCCTTACCCGATTCATCACAGTCATTCTATCACCAGTATCACCTATTAGACTGGTATCTATACCACCCTCCTCTTAATGTCCATTCTCTTATGCACTGCTATATCCTTTCCTATTTCATTTTCCTCCCTCCCAGTGTTAAAATCAGGCATGGAGATTACCTGGGCATCTCCCAACCATCTCCCCCAACTCCCTAATTTAAAGCTGTCTTAATCAGTTGTGCCAGCCTCCATCCTAGAAGTCTATTTCTCTCCCTGTTCAGGTGAAGTCCATCCCTAGAGAACAGTCTTCTGTCCATGAATGTCTCCCAGTGGCCATACATTCCAAAGCCCTTCTTAGAGCACCGCTGCCTGAGCCATCTGTTGACCATCATAATCTTGTCATGCCTTTTTTGTCCTCCTCTAGGGACAGGCAGAATCCCACTGAAGATCACCGGAGTCTTGAGTCTTTCCCAGCCTGGCACAGTCTCCCTTGATTCATTCCAGTGAGAATCTAGCCGTATCATTTGTTCCCAAATGAAGGACAATCAGTGGATTCTTTCCCACTCCTGTTAGGATCCTCTTCAGCCTGAGGTCCGCATCTCGTATCCTAGCACTGGGCAGACAGCACACCCTTCTGTTCTCCGGATCAGCTCTGGTTACAGGCTTGACTGTTCTTCTCAGGAGGGAGACCTGCCTTTTCCTGGTGACAGTGCGATTCTCCGGCCTCTCCCCTGTTCTTTATGACTGCAAGTCCTCTCATCTTTTGTTCTCTCTTTCAGTCCTCTGCAACCCATCCTGGATCCCCCTGGGGCTCTTATTTGGTGGTATCTCCATTGGCTCATCCACTCTTTGTATAGGACTAGCTTCTCTTCTCTTCTTTCTTGCCCTCCCCCCTTCAGTTACCACTTGCTGTGGCCTTTCTTCATTTTCCAACTCTGCAAACCTGTCCTTGAGTTCTGTTTCTCCTTCACTAGCCTGTCTTATCCTTTGCCTGGTTCTCATAGTCTCTTGCTTCCACTGGCCCCTCTCCTCACCCAGCAGTCTCCCCTAAGAGTTCTTTGGTCCTGCTTCCATTTGCAAGTCTGGGTTTTTTCCTTCAGCCTCCTCATGCCTTTGCTCCATCATCTTCTCAAATCCTCTTTTAAACTCAATCAGAGTTTCCACATGCATCTCCAAGCCTTGGATCTTCTCTTCCATCAGCTCTATCAGGCGACACTTCATACAAACAAAGCTCTTTTGTGGTACCCCCTCCAGGTTCATGTACACCCCACAGCTTCCACATCCAGTCACCTTTATTGTCTCTTCCACTGCTTGGGTCACTACCACTGATGCCTCTGTATTTGGCATAGCTTCCTCACGTCTGTCCTGTCAATGCCCTCACCCAGCCAGGCTGCTCCAGGCATGCCGCAGGCCTCTCCAGTCAGCCACCCTCTCCCCCAACACACTGACTGCCCCCCCACCCCACTCAGGGGGGACATGTACCCCTGTGTTACTTTCAATCCCTGTGCCCATCCTCCCTCCCCCCGGGGCCAAATCGCAAGTCACATGAGGCACAAGGAAAGGGGCTCAGACAGCCGCAAAAGGAAGGGGGCTCGCAGATCTCAGTTCAAATGGATGGAGTGAGGAGAGGGATTTGAACTATTACTGAGGGGTGGGACTCCCTCAGATCCCAGCACACATGGGAAGAATTGGGCACTGACAGCTTCGTGCAATTTCTTTCATGCGCACTATAACACAGTAACCTGAAAGTAGCTGTTCTAATATCTGCAATCTCAGTAGTGGTGGAATAATGATGTGCATCCCTCACAACAAGCTACCAGAATAGATTGATAACTCCATCCTCCTGGACATTTAGGGATGAAGGTCAGGTGAGACTTGAGAGTCCCATAGATATGTTCCATGCATCACTAAGTCCACAACTTGGGACCATGCTGGCTCAATGCAAGATGCCTTCTTTACTTGAGTAAGTGATGGGTGTGGTCTCTACCTGTTCAAAGCAGAAGATTTCTTTCTGGCCAATATCTTGATGTTTAGTCGGTAAAGGCAGTCTTCAGAGACCATCTGCATTGCAGTGAAGAGTGGATCTCTGATATTTGATCTCATATGTATATACAGAAATCAACAATGCCGATCGTTGCATACGACTAGCAGCCAACGGTGGAATGCCTGTGTGTGGTCCAAAATTTGTTGCTAGAGGTCAATGATCAGTGAGAAGTGTGAACTTCCATCCAAACAGGCACTGGTGAAATTTCCAAATTCGGAAAATGATTCCCACTGCTTCATGTTTGATTTGAGCTTAGTTAGTTTCTGCCTTGCTTAAGGTGTGTGATGCAAATGCAATAGGTCTCTCCTCTCCAGAAGGCATAATGTGTGACATGGTCACTCCCATGCCATAAGGAAAGGAATCGCAGGCCAACTGTAGAGGTAAGGACGGGTCAAAATGTGTCAAAATCCCCGAATGTAGTAATGCACATTTAGCCTTGTTAAATGCAACATCACAGGCTTCAGTTCACTTCCAGACCTTGTTTTGGTTGAGATGTTCATGTAGTGGTTTTAGTAGTGTTGCCAACTGTGGAATAAATTTCCCATAATAGTTCAGTAACCCTAGAAAAGAGTGAAGTCGGCTTACCTTTGGAGGAGGTGGAGCTTTCACAATAGCCTTGACTTTTGCAGGAGCCTTACAAAGGCCAGTAGCATCAATGACATGTCCCAAATATTCAACAGAAGGCTGGAAAAATTAAGATTTGTCCTTGTGGACTCATAGGCCGTACTCTTCCAGTCTTTGCAGGGCAGCATCCAAGTTCTTAAGGTGATCCTCCTTATTCATGTCAGTGTCCAGGATTTCGTCAAGATAGCACTGGACTCCTGGCAAGGCACTTAAGATCTGGTCCATAACCTTCTGGAACAAAGCTGGAGCAGATGTTATTCTGAAGGGCAAGCGACAGTAACAGTATAGCTCTTTTTGTGTCATGATAGTCAACAGCTCTTGGGACTTCTCATCGATGTACATCTGTAAATACGCCTGGCACAGATCAACCTTGCTGAACTTTTGTCCATCAGCCACTAAGAGGTCATCGATGTGGAGAAGAGGGTATTGTTCTGCACACAACACCAGGTTAACAGTAACCTTAAAATTCCCAGAGGGGTAGCCGTGTTAGTCTGTATACAGCAAAAGCAACGAGAGTTCCGTGGCACTTTAAAGACTAACAAATTTAATTTTAGCAGGCATTAAGCTTTCATGAAGCTCAGCTCACTTCATCAGATGCAGAGGTAGAAATGAGAAACATAGGATAGATCATTGGGCTCAACGGGTAGTGATCAATGACTCGATGTCTAACTGGCAGCCGGTCACAAGCAGAGTGCCCCAGGGGTCGGTCCTGGGGTCGGCTTTGTTCAACATCTTCATTAATGATCTGGAGGATGGGGTAGATTGCACCCTCAGCAAGTTTGCAGATCACACTAAGCTAGGGGAAGTGGTAGGTAGGGATAGGATAGGATACACAGTGACCTACACAAATTGGAGGATTGGGCCAAAAGAAATCTGATGAGGTTCAACAAGGACAAGTGCAGAGTCCTGCACTTAGGACGGAAGAATCCCATGCACAGCTACAGACTGGGAACCGTCGGGCTAGGCAGCAGTTCTGCAGAAAAGGACCTGGGGGTTACAGTGGATAAGAAGCTGGATATGAGTCAGCAGTGTGCCCTGGCTGCCAAGAAGGCTAATGGTGTATTGGGCTGCATTAGTAGGAGCATTGCCAGCAGATTGAGGGAGTTGATTATTCCCCTCTATTTGGCATTGGTGAGGCCGCATTTGGAGTATTGTGTCCATTTTGGGCCCCCCACTACAAAAAGGATGTGGATAATGTTTTCAATCCCTGGAAAAATCATGGAGCAGGTCCTTAAGGAATCCATTTTAAGGCACTTGGAAGAGAGGAAGGTGATCAGGAACAGTCAACATGGATTCACCAAGGGAAAGTCATGCCTGACCAACCTGATTGCTTTCTATAATGAGGTGACTGGCTCTGTGGATGTAGGGAAGGCGGTGGATGTGATATACCTTGACTTTAGCAAAGCTTTTGATACTGTCTCTCACAGTATTCTTATCAGCAAGTTAAAGAAGTATGGGTTGGATGAATGGACTATAAAATGGATAGAGAACTGGCTAGAGCAAAGGGCTAAACGAGTAGTGATCAATGGCTCCATGTCTAGCTGGCAACCAGTCACAAGCGGAGTTCCCCAGGGGTTGGTCCTGGGGCCGGTTTTGTTCAACATCTTTATTAATGATCTGGAGGATGGGGTAGATTGCATCCTCAGCAAGTTGGCAGATGACACTAAGCTAGGGGGAGTGGTAGATACCCTGGAAGGTAGGGATAGGATA
The DNA here is from genome assembly GCF_026122565.2 of Emydura macquarii macquarii. Classification (NCBI taxonomy): domain Eukaryota; kingdom Metazoa; phylum Chordata; order Testudines; family Chelidae; genus Emydura; species Emydura macquarii. Next base: position 467,047 of record NW_027133538.1, read on the forward strand.
CAGAATGACCTAGACAAATTGGAGGATTGGGTCAAAAGAAATCTGATGAGGTTCAACAAGGACAAGTGCAGTGTCCTCCACTTAGGACGGAAGAATCCCATGCACAGCTACAGACTGGGGACAGACAGGCTAGGCATCAGTTCTGCAGAAAAGGACTTGGGTGTTACAGCAGATGAGAAGCTGGATCTGAGTCAGCAGTGTGCCCTTGTTGCCAAGAAGGCTAATAGCATATTGGGCTGCATTGGTAGGAGCATTGCCAGCAGATCGAGGGAAATGATTATTTCCCTCTATTCAGCCCTGGTGAGGCCACATTTGTAGTATTGTGTCCAGTTTTGAGCCCTCCACTACGAAATGGATGTGGACAAGTTGGAGAGAGTCCAGCGGAGGGCAACAAAAAATTATTCGAGGGCTGGAGCACAAGACTTATGAGAAGAGGCTGAGGGAAGTAGACTTGTTTAGTCTGTAGAAGAGAAGAATGAGGGGGGATTTGATAGCAGCCTTTAACTCCCTGAAGTGGGGTTCCAGGTGGGTTGTTGCTGGTGCTGGCTGAGACAGTGGCACTCCTCTAGTGTGGGGGAATGCGCTGGTGCTTGGGTACGGTGGCACTGGGGCATAAGCTGGCCAGACTGAGGCCAGGGTAGGTTGGAGCAGTGCTGGGGAAGGGGTTCCGGGTGTGCCCAGGCTGCTCGGTACTGACTGGGCCCAGGCCCACCCAGCCAGCCTGCCACTTGGCCTGCCCTGGACAGTGGCGGGGCTCTGATGGGGGATGGAGTAGAAGGTGTGGGGCTTCAGGCAGAAGGGGCATGGACAGAGGCCCAAACGGGCAGCTCATGAATCGCCCATGAATGGTCTCAAGTTGCAGTAGGGGAGGTCTAGGTTGGATATTAGGAAAACATTTTCACTCAAAGGATGGTGAAGCACTGGAATGGGTTACCTAGGGAGGTGGGTTTTTAAGACTCAGCTTGACACAGCCCTGGCTTGGATGATTTAGTTGGGGTTGGCCCTGCCTTGAGCAGGGGGGTTGGACTAGATACCTCCTGAGGTCCCTTCAAACCTTCATCTTCTACGATTCTATGTTCATGGCACATTTTCAAACATACATAACCTCAATTAAGAAGGACTGGTTGAGAAGGTCTGTCTGAAACAAAGGAATCTGTGCTTACCTCCATTTACATATAAATAATAAACAAGGTCTTTGAGACAACAAGCAGGAGACAAGGCAAAGCTGCATTTTAGCAAACAGCAGCGTAAAGGTCCCCTGGCGTGGGCGGGGCCGGCAGCCCTCCCTCGCCATCAATCTCCAAGAGAGGCCACACCTTTCGGTGCCTGCACCCTCTAGGGAGTTCTAGCCAAAAAGGGGAAGGTAATGGGTTTGATTCTCCTCAGCACTGCCAATCATCAGGCAGGACGATCCAGTATCTTGGAGGCCGGGTAGGAGGCTTTGAGCCCTCCTTAGGTGAGCACACAATTCACGGCTCAAGCGCTCAGGCAGGGCAGGCCAAGCGAACAGGAACAGTCTCTGGCACTAGGTGGGGCAATCACCCCTAGGTCAGGGTAGGAAGGTGGGAGGGGGCTGCAGGCCCAACCAACTCCATGGTGTCCCAGCCCAGGGCCCTGGGTTGTCTTGTCACTGGGTCAGCAGGGCTCCAGCTGAAACGCGCTTACCCGACTACAGGCAATAATGCAGCCGGACGGGTGTTTGACTCCCCTGGGCTCCTTCCTCCACCCCTTTCCCTAGAGTATCTGGTCTCCCGAGTCACTCCCCATCTCCTCTGCCTGAGGGAAGTTCCAGAATCCCTCGGCCTCATCACTTGATGGCAGGTCTGGAAACTCTTCGGAGCCATCTGCTGAGGGCAGCTCCTCCAAGTCGCAAGGTCCAGAGGTCTCCTCCGGCTCACAGGGCTTATTTGTTTGTTTTATCTAAAACAGTGCATGTGGATTGAGTGTGTGTAGAGACTTAATTTGGAGGGACAGAGCTGGTGCATCTCAATTTCTTTGATAAATTGATGGATAAATGCAAGACGGCAGTTCCCGGGATTGCATTTGGGACTGGGAGTTTTTGCTGGGTGTCTATCACGTGAGTGGCTGGCCGGAAGCACTCCTTCACTAGACCAGGGACCAGTTACTTGCAGGAGGCTGGGTGCTGGCTGACCCAGGAGTGGTTGGTTCACATAGCAAAGCAGGGTAAATTGGGGCCCAGGAGTGAGGAATTGGGGTGACACAGCTACACACCAGTCTAGATTGCAGGGGAAGAACATCACACTGGTGCAGTTGTTAAAGCTTTAACAATCTTTAAAAAGTTAGGGAAGAAAAAGAGGTGCAGCTTTATTTCATTACTAAATGCTTCTTGACGCAGGGCTGCTTTTTCAAGTTTGCCAAAATATTAAATAAAGGGCCGGTTTATTCAAGGGGCTGTGTTTATCTTACATCTTCAAAACAGTTCAGGGGGGCTTCTTGCTGTAAAATATACTGTTTTCCTTTTAAATCTGAAAAAGTGTTTGTATAAAGCTGCTTTCTGAGTTTCAAAACAGCCTTCTTATCCACTGTATTACAGAAGTTTTAAAAAGTCTGGTCTATTGAGTTGTTTTGTTGTTGTTTTTTTTAAATCAGCCTCTTGGTTAAAAAATATCCTCATCATTTGATGTAGCTGTAGAACAGCTTCTGTTTTGGTCCTACTGAGAGGCGTGGATTGCCCCTAAGGCTCGCTGACCCCTCAATAGTTATAATTTCCCTACAGGCAACCAGTGGGGTAAACTAGTCCTCTCTTCTCTCTCCTGCCCCGCTCCTTTCCTTCCTCTCCCTCTCTTTGTCTGTCCTTAATAGCCCAGGATTTTCTTGCTGCTTTAAAACCTTTCTTCCCAGCCCTGTGACACAAGCTCACTTACTTTATTTCAAACCAACCCTCTTTTTCTAAAAACATTTTCTTCTTAGTCCTGTGTGACACACTGCACCTCCATGTTCACCCTTATAGTGTCACTGTGTATTGTTTAATGCAAAGTATGTTATGTAAGGTGTTTTTGGAATGCTCATGGCATACTGAACATTAATGTTATGGTAGTGTGTTTGTTACAATGTCATATGTCTGGTTACGAAGCTCTGCTACATAATATTCCCAGATATGTGTCTCACATGGCTTGAAGCAGATCTAAGCAAACGCTAAAAGCATTGATTCACCCCTCACTAAGGTATGCATAAAACAACCCAGATCTTCCAGGAACAATGGATTAACGTAAACATCTGATAAGGGGATGCTCATTGACTCAGGATGTGGAGAAGACCATGCAGGAATACTATTGGTCATCTGACCCTGAAGTGGGAGGTGAGGCCCCAGTGGGGGGGAGAAAGGAACATGTTAAAAACATTTTTGCAATCTCTCTCTCTCGCTCTCTTTCTTGAAACCCAGCTGCAAATAACATCAAACAACTGAAGCATTGACCACAGGGGAAAGCCTGGATGGAGGCTGGCCAACCAGTCTGTGGTGTGAACCATCTAAGACTGTAAGGATATTGAAAATGTTGAGCTTAGTTTAGAATGTGATTTGCTTTCATTTCAACCTGATCAAATCTGATTTATATTCCTCTGCATTATAATCATTTAATATCTTTCTGCACTTAATGAACTTATTTATTTGTTTGTTTTATCTAAAGCAGTGCATGAGGTTTCGGTGTGTGTTTCCTCATTTAGTTAGGGTTGGTCATGCTTTGAGCAGTGGGTTGGACTAGATGACCTCTTGGGGTCCCTTTCAACTCTAATATTCTATGATTCTATGATTATTTCTCTGTCTGCATTAAAAACTTTCTCTCAACCTAGCAGAGAATTCTTTCATTTTAAAATACCCCTTTTTAATTTCTCTTTTCTTTAATTTCTTTCTCTCTCTTTCAAACTAACCCGTTTTTCCCCTTTTTCAAATTTTTCCTCTTTTCTGTAATTACTTTTTCTTCTCTCCAAAAATAGGCTTCACATGTCCAAACACAAGCACCCCTCACAGGACCCAACACAAAAAAAAATTTGTTTTACATTTTCAAATCGGCCAACAGTGTCAAACACGAACAAGACTGGAAACAGGAAGTGGAGGGTGGGGTATAAGGTGCTATGGGGCATGGAAACCTGTCAAAAATACCTGGTGATGAATGCTGTCAAGGTCTTTACTACTCCCATTGGAGGCCTATGGGAAGCCCCTCCCTCTCCTGGCTGGTCTCTTTCTGTATGGTAAAGCCCACTCAGGCTCCATAAGTGAGCCATTCCCTCTGGATGCACATGAGGATGTGTGTATAGATCCTCCTGGTTCTCTTTCCCACACCCAGGGAAAGTGGGACCCCTGTCCCGTTGTCAGAAAACTGGAACTGACATAACTCGAAGCCATTTGTGCACATAGCCCCCCCATAAATGGGAAGCAAGCACACCACATAGGACTGATTTGGCCTTGCTTAAGCAGACACACACACAAAAAATAACTGCAGTTTTACTGACTGGGGTAGATAAAGTGAAAGGACAGATTCATGAGAAGTTCAGGGAAATGTGGAGAACTGACCTTGTTTTGGCTGCCTGTGTTTGTAAGGTGTTTTTTTGCTGAAGCTGCTTTGGTGATAGGGAGAATAATGAATTGTAATTGGCTGTTGCTAGGGAAATTGTTAGGAGTTATATGCTTTGTTTGGAGATTAAAGAGTGTAAAGTTAGTAAGTGTGCTTTGGAGCAGTCCATGGAAGCTTTTCTTTGGGCAAGGATCTGATACTAAAACTCCTCAGAACCTGGACAGAAGGAGGACCCTGGAAGACTGGCTGCTAATTCCTCAAAACTATCTTAAATTTTGGTAAATATGAAGGTTTGAGGTGTTTAGAACATATTGCTGCAGCATGTGTGTGTGTGTGTGTGGGCGCACACATGCATGCTCTTGAGAGCTGAAAAAGGGTAATTTTTAGGTAAAAGCACTCTTGTTTGTATCAATGGTTTATCAGATGGATTTATTTCTGACTCTGTGTGGAGAGAAACAGTTAAGTCACCCTGCTTTTGTTTCTTAAACCTCTGAGTAACAACCCTGCATTCCAGTGGACTGGTCTTCCCCAACCAATGAGTGCAGGGAGGGCTCCCCATCCCCAAGTGGCCCTTCACCCCGTGAAGAGAAACAGTCAATACACCCAGTAGTCAATACATCCAGATGCCACCCTTGGCATCCCGCCATCTCAGCACCTTCTGTGCTGTTTTGGGATAGGGGCATCTCGGATCAGGTTAGAGAGCATCATCTTGCATATCTCGGCAATGCTAACACAATGCACTGCACTAGTGTGGCAAAAACTGTGTGTGTAACTCCCCTTCGCGTCCCTCCCGGGATCTCATCCCTTTAGTATTGTTTGTTAAGTGCGGTATCTGCTCCTGGAGTGAAACGGGCTTCCCACAAAATGGAGCTTTCCCGTTAGTCAGGGGTTTATGGCTTGGGACTAGGAGATACCTTAACATCTCCTGGGTCCCACACCAGATGCTCTTGAAACCCAGCTGCAGTTGACCTGAGAGTAACCCTCACCCAGGATGTGATATGTGGACCGGAACAACCTGGGGTTCTTCCCACCCCTAGCAGCCACCCAGGCCACCCCCAATCTGCCCTCCCAGCCAGCCACCCACTCACCCTTCTCCATCCAGCCCACCCCACCCCAGCTCCTTCCTCGCAGGCCAGTTCTGGGCTCTGGCTGTGGGGGAGGATTCAGTGACGCTCTCTCCAGTGAGAACCGTCACACACAGAGCTGCCCCAGACACGGCAGCTCCACATGCGGCCACCGCATGGCTTGAAGCGCGGGTGGGAGGGAGCTCGCTGCCACCCGGCCCCTACCATCAGGCCAGAGCTCTTGACTCAGTTGACCCAGGTGGAGGAGGCTGCCGAGTAGACAGCCAGGCAAGCCTCCAACCGCACCAGGTCGCCTGGATCCTGGACCACGAGGAGCACGTTGTCAGCGTACACTGACAAGACCAACCTCAGCTCTGGCTCACGGAGCACCAACCCCGTCAACCTCCGACGGAGGAGACAGAGGAAGGGCTCAATGGCCAGAGTGTACAACTGGCCCGACAGCGGACAGCCTTGACGCACCCCGCGCCCGAAGCTGACCGGTTTGGTCAGGGTCCAGTTGAGCTTGACCAAACACTCCGCGGAGGCGTACAGCACCCGGAGAAAGCCCACAAAGTGGGGCCCGAAGCCGAATGCCCGCAGGGTGCCCAGGAGATACCCGTGGTCCATCCGGTTGAACGCCTTCTCCTGGTCCAGGGACAGGAGGGTGAACGACAGACCATCCCTACACCCGAGCTCCAAGAGATCCCGGACCAGATACAAGTTATCAAAGATGGTCTGGCCTGGGACGGTGTAGGTCTGGTCGGGATGGACCACGTCCTGCAGCATGGACCCCAGCCGCAGCGAGGTGGCCTTGGCTATGATTTTATAGTCCGTGCTGAGGAGCGAGACGGGACGCCAATTCCGAAGGTCACGGAGTGTCGGGTTCCAATGCTGATAGCAGAGGACGAGGGAGGATTCCACTGCTGATGGCAGAGGATGCGGGACGGATAAAGCACAACAACCAATATGATTGCAAGCAGAATCGTTTATTCCATCTTATTCTCCAGTTTATATACCTTTTTATCATCTTTGCATACAATGGTCACACAATTGCTGATTGGCTATTATATGATTTCACCTACTTCACACGGGAACAGCTTACATATTACTGGTAGCTTCTTAGCTCACACAACTATCTTGTTTACGACCTTGAATACTTTCTACTATCTAGTGGATGGCGGCCAAGTCCCGGGAACTCGCCGCCAGTGAGGCGCCTGAGTGAAAGTGGCCACCTTCCAGCTCCCTGTAGGCAGCCTCACTTGACCCGGTGTCCAGCACCAGGCCTGCTGTAAGTGTCCACTTAGGTAGCCATCAGATCAGGGTACAAATAATACACTCCCACATCTCCCCCCTTTCTTTTAAATAGGCGCTCAACAAAACACTCCAGACTACCTTGCAATAAGCAAATAAAACAGGGGACACAAATAAGGAAGAAAAGTACAATTCCCAAAATGATTATCCCCATATAACAAAATAAAACAAACCAAGAGGGCCAGCCAAAGCTGCTAAGCCACTCCCATAAGGGATTATAAGTTTGCATAATCTTATGCATATGATTTGCAAGGCATTGCAATAAAGCATGAACAAAATATAAATAATCTAATAAATTCATACAACACATGCCTTCAAAATCCTCACAACCGTGTCCCTGTGCCAACAAAAAAAATCGATAGCTGCACGATTCTGCAGCCGTTAGGTCAGCATATGGATAATATACCCCCACAGCTCCCCCTTTCTTTTACACTTCCCAGCATGTGGTCAGTGTGAGACCCTGAAGACATGCTTTTTTACATATTTATACAAACAAGACAAAAAAAAATTACATATGCATAAATTTTTGATACTTATAGGTATATTCAAAATATTACTACTATTACCATTAACTTATACATTTCTATTTTAAAAAATATACATAACAAATAACATATAAACAAAAAATTTCTACTTTTCTATTAAAATTGTCTGATCTCTCCCTCAGAAGGCTATATGACTAATTAAAACTAGTTGGCTCTCTCCTTACCCTGTCTCTGACCCTGGCAAAAAATCAAACACTATGGGAAAAGGAAGGGGGGTGATTTCAGCAAAGAGCAGAACACTCAAAAAACTAAAATAAATTGACTATAATCAAGCAAACAATTATTTTCCTTCAATCCCCCCTTTGAGCCATACTGTAATACCAGTGTGGCTCACTTATAAACCTGAGCTAGCTTTTGCTTAAATTTAATAATTTCAACTTAAGTTAACATTTGCACGACAGGCACTCTGGCCTTAACAAACCAACTAAAAACAGAGCAAACAGAGGGCAAAATACCCAAACACTAAAAACAACAACAGGTAAAAATAACAATAAAACAAATTATACACACAAACAATTACGTAAGCCAAAATAGAATTTTCATTTTCACAAGGAAAATAACAAATTAATCCCATCTGGTAAACAATAAATAGTACAATCAAATTTTACAATATAAATGTCTACCTACCAGGTTAACTGAAAAATAAAAACTTAAAAGAAAAGCATGCTAATTAAAAATAGATCTCAAAGAAACAGATAGTGGTTTAGACACTAGATGAGGCATTAATTGGTTTACATTCTTCCTTGATAAGGGAATAGAGAAAACTCCTAAACTTTTAAGGTGGATCTGCTGACTTCAGTGTCTAGAAAGTGTTTATAAAACATTTTACTGGTTTTCCATCAATAAAACAAAACACATAAAAACCTGATTAATCTATTAACAAAAAGGGTGCATTAATGAAGTTACTATTTCCCAGGCTGTCCTAATATAAAGGTTGAGTCTGGTCTCGGGGAGGAGGTGGTGGTGGCCCAAATGTCCACTCCGACTGGCCAGATCGTCCTGGACATTCTGCTTTCCAGTGTCCCAACTGTCCACAATAGTGGCAGGAGGAATCTCCTGGGGCCAAAAAGGTACCACGTCCTACTCCCCAACCCCGGCCCCGACCTCTCTATATACTCTTTATCTAAATTTTCACTTTTTCCTTTTTGGAGTCCTTTAGACTCCTTACCCGGGACTTATGCAGTCTTTCTTTAGAGTTTTCACCCTGTTTGCATTTTATCTTTGGCCCCCCTTTCTCCTTTTGGCCATAAACCATGTTGTTCGAACCAAAATGCTTAAGGGCCCGATCCTTATTTTTTACAATTTCCCATTATGTTTACCCACTCCCTCCCCCTTTCTCAAAGGTTTTTAGAAACAAGAGAAGAGAAACGGAGAGAGAGATAAGGAGAGAGAAACAGAGAAGAAAAAGAAAAAAAAATCTCCTCTCTCTCTCTTGAAACACTTAAGGTAGCACCTAATAACAAACAGTTTTTAAGATCCTTTTCACACACTTATTATACCACATAAGAGAAGTCTGACTGCCACTCAGTACTTCTGTACTTCTTCAGAGAAACCTGCCACTTAGTATTTCTTTCATTTCCCATGGTAGAGGTCTCTTTAGGAGTCTTATTTTCCTATGTGCCAGTATTTATCACACGCTTCGGCCGTCACCGACCAATCTCCTCGCGGAGGTATGGAACTGCGGTCCAGGTCTCCACACTCACTTCGTTCCCTACTGGCAATACATGAGGCGTCTCATTTCCCACTTGAAATATTTCTCTCACTGCCGCTTATACCCCCGCTTCAGCCGCAAGGTTCTTCACCATCCTCCTTGCCTTATTCCAGGTCTGACTTAAGGCAAAGGCTTCCTTGTTGCCATGGGCTACCGACTCCCATAGGTCGGAGCCCAAGTATTCCCAGACAGTCTTATCAAATACAGTACTTGATTTTACAAAAAATCCCCTTCTTAGTTCCCACTTCAATAAGCAAAATAATTTATCCGGGGACACCTTTTCCCCTTGGCGCTCCGCGATACATATAAAAAATTCAAGCACCATTTTTTCTTCAGCTGATGCAGCGTTTCCCATACTTAATTAATTAGCCGCTCACCTTTGAGCTCAAACACGTCCCTCTCGGACGACCACGCCTCTGGACGACCACGTCTCTCTCGGACGACCACGTCTCTGGGCGACCACGCCTGCCTCTCTGGGCGACCACGCCTGCCTCTCTGGGCGACCACGCCTGCCTCTCTGGGCGACCAGGAGCTGCCTTCACCGCAGTATCTCCTGTGAGCTCATACACGTCCCTCTTGGACGACCAGGAGCTGCGTCCAGCGCAGTACCTCCTGCAGCGGCTATAACTCCCGCGTTTCTTCTCCCTGCCCGACGCACAATCCAATCCACTTGAATTGCTATCACGTCGGGGTCACCATTTGTCGGGTTCCAATGCTGATAGCAGAGGACGAGGGAGGATTCCACTGCTGATGGCAGAGGATGCGGGACGGATAAAGCACAACAACCAATATGATTGCAAGCAGAATCGTTTATTCCATCTTGTTCTCCAGCTTATATACCTTTTTATCATCTTTGCATACAATGGTCACACAATTGCTGATTGGCTATTATATGATTTCACCTACTTCACACGGGAACAGCTTACATATTACTGGTAGCTTCTTAGCTCACACAACTATCTTGTTTACGACCTTGAATACTTTCTACTATCTAGTGGATGGCGGCCAAGTCCCGGGAACTCGCCGCCAGTGAGGCGCCTGAGTGAAAGTGGCCACCTTCCAGCTCCCTGTAGGCAGCCTCACTTGACCCGGTGTCCAGCACCAGGCCTGCTGTAAGTGTCCACTTAGGTAGCCATCAGATCAGGGTACAAATAATACACTCCCACAACGGAGGTCCCCCTACTTAGGCAGCAAGACGAGTACAGCCCGCCTGCACGAAAGGGGGAGCACTCCGCCGCCTTCGGACTCGGCCCAGACGATGGCGAGGTCCGGGCCGAGGGCGTCCCTGAACGCGCGGTAGAACTCCACGGTCAGCCCGTCCATTCCTGGAGATTTATTAGTGGGCATGAGGCGGAGGGCCGCCGAGAACTCGGCCAGAGAGAGAGGTAACTCCAGCCGGTCCCAGTCGCCGGCGCAGACCGTGGGGAGTTCAGTCCAGAGGACCCTGCGGGCGGCGACGTCAGTCGGATCCGGAGAGAAAAGGTCAGCGTAGAAGGCCCTGGCCCTTCCACGCATCTCCACCGGATCCGTGAGGGGGGCGCCGTCGGCCGCCAAAAGGCAGATGACGTGTTTCTGGGCCCCCCTCCGTTTCTCCAGGGCATAGAAGAAGCGGGAGCCGCGGTCCATCTCCCGAAGGAGACGGATGCGGGATCGAACAAAGGCGCCCTGAGCCCGAAGGTCTTCGAAGGCCCAGAGCTCCTCCCGCTTCTCCCGGCACGCTCCGCAGAGGGACGGATCACAGGGGCTGGCGGCCAGACGCCTCTCCAGCTCTAAGACCTCCCGCTCCAGCTGCTGTATCCCCGCATCCCTCCGCTGGCTGGCCCCCCGAGTGTAGTCACGGCAGAAGAGCCAGGCGCGCACCTTCCCCACGTCCCACCATCGCCGTGCCGAGGGAAAGGCATGCCTCTGCTCCCGCCAGGCCAGCCAGAACTCCTGGAAGGATGCCACGAAGCCCACATCCTCCAGCAGGCTGTTAAAATGCCAGTAGGCCGGCCCCGGCCACTCCGCGGTGAGAGAGGCCATCACGGACACCAAATGGTGATCCGAGAAGGGGGCCGGCCGTACGTTGGAGGAGTGGGCCCATGAAAGATGGTGACGAGAAATATAAATGCGGTCCAACCAGGAGTGGCGCGACCGGTCTGCCCCCACCCGGACAAAGGTGAAGGTGACAACGTCATCCGGGTGGTGGTCGTTCCAGACGTCCACCAGGGAGTGATGGTCTATAATCTCCCGGAGGAATTCCGCGGCAGCCGGGCACTGCTCGGTCCCCGTGCGGTCCCGTTCCTCAAGGGTGGTGTTGAAATCCCCGCCCAGGACCAGGCACTCGTGAGGATCCAAGGTGCCGAGGAAGGCAGATGCCTGCTGGAAGAAATGCACCCTCTCCGAGCCCGATGTCGGGGCATAGGCGTTGACCAGATTCAACCCCAGCCTCTCCATACGGATCTGGAGGTGCAGCAGGCGACCTGGCACGACCTCGGCAACCCCCAGCACCTCGGGCCGTAGGTTGGGGGAGAACAGGGTGGCCACTCCGCCTGCGTGGTCGGAGATATGACTAAAGAACACCCCGTCCCCCCACTCCAGCCACCAAACAGCCTCGGCGGCTGGATACGTATGGGTCTCCTGCAGGAACACTACCGAGTACCCTCCCTTCCGCAGGATGGAGAGCACTTGGTTCCTGTGGAGACCCATCCTACAGCCTCTGGTGTTTAGAGTGGCGAAGACTGTGGGAGCCATGAGGAGGGCTGGGGAGGATCCTCACTGGCAGGAATGCTGGCGGCCCCCGTCAGGTCCCGCAGCAATCTGTGACCGATCCCGAAGGGAGTCACGGAAGCTGAGGGCCCGTCGATAGGAGGCAGCGTCCTGCCTCCCGGTCCCTGTCTCCTCCTTCAAAATAGCCCTCATGGCCCGGAGGACGAGATGGAAATCCCCCCAGCGCTGCAGGGCGAGCTGCACCCAATTCCTGGCCTCACAACAGTCGGCCAGGAAGGTCCACAGCTCATCCCGCAGCGCCCCGGGGCCAACAGCAACAGGCAGACAAGGGGCAGAACCCCTGGCACAAGAAGCGGTGGCAGAGGGAAGACAGCAGCCCCAGATGGGCGGAGGAACCCAAATACCGCCTCCGGGGGGTCGGCGGATGGCAGTGGGGAGGGCGCAACCCCAGGGGCGGTAACAATATGGGAGGTGGGCAGAGGAGGATCAGGAGCAGGATCGGGGGTGGGAACGGGGTCAAGGCCGGGGATGGGAGCGGGGACAGAAACAGGGGTGGGGTCAGGATCAGGGGCCCCACGGGCACCGCCGCCATGGCGCGACACCACCGCACCCAATGCAGGGGTCAGGGGCGCGGGGTCAGGAGGGGGGCCCTCACCGACACTCAGCGTGGGCGCCAGGATGAACTCGGCGCCTGCAGCCCCCGTAAGGGACAGGGGGCGGCTCGGGTCGGGGCCCCCAGGAGGGACGAGAGACAGCTGCTCTGCCTCAGATACCCAGGGGCCCGGCTGCTCGGCGCTGGCCGTCGCCTCGAGAGGCCCGGCGGCCGCTGATGGTAAGCCGGCCACAGCCGGGCAAATGGGGGCATCGGGTGGTGGCAGCTCAAAGGCAGAAACAGCTGTCTGGGAAAGAGAGCAAGGAGGGAGGGAAAGGGCCTGCTCAAGACCGCTGAGATCGAGGCCCGATGGTAACGGGTCGTCCTCCCCCTGAGTGACCGGGGTCAGACCCAGGGACTCGATCTCCTCATAGATGGAACCGTAGTCTCCCTCCGCCACCCCAGGTGCCGCCGGAATGACGACAGGGGGCGAGAGGGACAGGGTGGCTGAGGCATCTCCCTCCATGACTCCCGCAGGGAGGGGGGCGAAGGGGGCCTCCAAGATGGGGGCGGAGCTACTCCTCCGCACTGTTGCAATGGCCTCCTCGACCGGCGCCACCTGTGGGACATCGTCGGGGGACGCAGCAGAAGGCTTAGCGGTAGTAGCCACCTTCCGGGACTTCCGGGGGGCTTCCTCCCCGTCTGAGTGGGCGGGGAGGTGCTGAGCCTTCTTCCACTTGCCGCGCTTCTCCCCGACGAGCACCCAGCCCTCCAAGGTGTTAACGGAGGGCGGGCCCGCAGGGCCGGGGCCAGGCGGCAAGGGCGGTGATATCAAGGGTCGAAGGGGCGGGGACAGGGCAGCGAGGGGTCAGGAAACCTCCCCCTGGGGCAAGCCCTCTCCCAAGCCCGGAGCCAACCTGGACACCCTCTCCTCCATGGACCCCATCCCAGAGCTCACTGTGGGGGCGACGGGGTCCATCCGCTCACCAGGGCACGACGGGGGGGCCACCCCCGCGTCCCGAGCGGAGATGGACGTAGAAGGAAGAGGAGGAGGGGCAGCCACGGGGGCCGGGCGGCTAAGGCTGCTGACGGTGGCAGGGGCGGGGCCCACCGGTAATGGGCCCCCTGATGGGACACCAAAAAGGACCCCTCGAGAGCCCCCCCGTCACGCGCCACTGCCGGCAGCACCTGAAGCTGAACCTGCCGGCGGAAGGACAGAACATGACGGAGGGCAGGGTCCTTGCAGCCCAGCAGGAGAGGGCTGAGGACTGAGATGGGCTTCCCCAGGGAGGAGAGGAAGGGAAGCAGGGCAGCGTTAGGGAGAAAGGGCGGGACGGAGGTAAGGACCACCCATACGCCCAGATCCTCCAGATCCTCCTGGGCGGCGGCCTCTGATGCAGGAAGAAGACGACCTTCCCGTACATCTTGAAGGCCACCGCGATGGCCGAGGGCCCCACCACCCGCGCCAATGCCCGCACATAAGTCTCAACGTGGGGCGAGGCAGGCACCAGGAGGCAACGGATGCCGTGCTTCCTGGTCAGGGTGGGGAAGGATCCCCGGCCGTTGGAGATGGAACTAGAGGAGGCGGCGGGGGCAGATGACGAGGCGGTGGCTGGACGGGTGGCAGCTACTGGACGGGTGTACACTCTGGGGGGGGGGGGGAGCAGAAGCACCCCCAGAGCTGGTGGAGGGGACGACAGAGGAGGGGAGGGCCACGGCCGACGGCGGGGCCGTGGAAGGGAGGGGGGCCCGCCCCCGGGGGCGGTGCCTTCCGGGCAGGGCCCTTGCCCTTCTTCCCACCCTGGCCCTTCCTGCCGGTCGAGGGAGCTGAGGCAGCAGCGGTGGAGGTCCCCTCTACGCAGGCCGCCGCTGGTGCCCCGGGAGGGGCAGCGGTGGCAGAAGGAGCGGCGGTCGAGGCGGTGGCCACAGGGGCGGGCGGGGAAGCGGGTTAGGGGGGAGGAACAGGGGCCATCGCAGGGGAGCACGTGGGAGCAGGCAACTGGAAGGGGAAGGGAGGAGGAAGGGGGTGGGTCAAGACTGACCACCCCACCCTGCCAGGCTGCGAGCAGGGCGGGGTTCCAGGGGCAAACACCAAGAGGAGAGGGTGGTCTGGGAAGGGGGACAGGCAGAATGGCTAACCGCTCCTCCCCGCTAGGCTGCAGGCTGGGGAGCAAGACGCCGCAAATGGGGGGGGCAGGGATGGGGAGGGAACGTGGAGGGGTGCTGGCTCCTCCAGCTGCACTAGGAAGGGAATGGGTGGGTCACAAACTCATCAGGGGGTGCAGTGAATAGGGGTCAAAAGAGATAGGAACCAGGGTCCTGGGGGCTCATGGGCGCTGAGGAGCACCCGGGCGCACTGAGGTGGGGAGGGGGCAGGTCAGCACAAGGAAAGGCAACAAGGGCATGGGGATGGGTAGGGGCAGGCACAGAACAAGGGCAGGGCAGGGAGGAGCAAAGGGCTCCAAGGAACGGGGCAGGAACAAGCAAAAAATGCTGACGGGCGGGGCCGGACGGGGCAAACAAAACAAACACTCAGGGCCGGGGGAGGACAAGAGCAAGGGTTAGGCAAAACTATACCGGGGGCTCCAGAGGGTAGAGCAGGGAGCAAGGGGAGCCCTCCGACCCAACAAGGGGAGGAGGGCCAAGGGGGGCACAGGTGCCCAGGTGGGCCTGGGTGATGGAAAAAAACCCAGTCCCTGCTGCTGCAGTGGTCCTAGGCAGTCCAGGGGACGAATGGCTCAGCTGAGGGCGAGGAGGAGCAACAAACGGTGGCTGGGGGTAACGGAGGGGGCAACGGCTACGATGGTGGTGGTGGTGGGGCAAAGTGGGGAGCAGATGGACCAGGGAGAGAGTTCCACGCTGCCCCCCCACTCCCCACAGAAACAACAGTACCTGGCCCCAGCACCACAAGAGCAGAGGTGGTGCAGTCACTCAGTCCAGCAAACAAGGCAGCCCCCTCCGGAGTGCTCCCCCAGCAACAGCAACAGTTGCAGAAGTGGTAGGCTGTCCCCTCCTCACAGGCACAGCAACAACAGCAGCAGCAGCAGGCTCCTAAGCAGAAGCAACAGCCAGCCCAGGAAGGCCCCGTCACTGATGGTGCAGGTGGCGGCAGCAGCAGTGGCAGCGGTGGAGGGGCCACTCACCCACTCCTCCCCGGCGGGCCAGGAGGGGGGCAGGTCAGCAGGGCTCCCAAGCACGAGCAGTGGTAGCAGCAGCAGCAGTAGCAGTAATGGCCCCAGGAACTCCACGAGCCTGCAGTCTCCTCCACGGCAGCCTGAGGAGAGTGGTGGAGGGAGGGATAGGAGCCCCAGAATGCTCAGGGCTCTGTTCCCAGCAGACAAGCCAGAGTCTTTAGAGGGCAGTTATGACCAGCTGAGGCCAATTAAGGCCCAGCCACGTGCCTAATAAAAACCTCTTCTCTAGACAGACAGCGCATGAGCTGAAGGAGAAGGAGAAGGAGAAGGAGTTGTGTGGAGGAGCCGATAGGAGAACGGAGTTGTGTGGAGGAGCAGAGAGGCGTGAAGAGAAAGGTACTGAGCCCAGGAGGGGGAAGCTTGCCCAAGCAGGACTGTGATACTCCCCCAGACACAGGAGCCTGGGTAAGGAAGCCCAACCCCAGGCAGCAAGGGAGCAGGGCCCGAGGAGCCAGAAGGATGCAGGGGGTAAATTAGCTCAGGGGAAAGACTGTAGCTGTGAATATGGTGCCAGCAGCACAAAGCTGCTGCTCATAAGACCCCTGCGCTGAGACCCTGAGGAGTGTGCGAGCCTGGCATTCAGTCAACTCCACTGAGTCCTGATGACCTCAGTTTACTACCCTCATTTCAGGGCTCCTTGGAGAGGCCAGCCTCTGATTCCTGTTGGATATGAACCAAGCAGGGCCTAAGATTTCAGCTCCCATAGTTTCTCTGATGCTTCCACTCGTTTGCTGTAGATGGCGATGGTGTATAACAAATTTCCTTAATCCTTTTGGTGTCAGAGGCTTTTTAAGTTTGATTCATTTCAAGGACTGTATTTCATTATTTGCCCTTACTATCAATTGGGATGCCCTGTTTTAAGCGATTTCTCTTAATATCCCACAGTTATATCCTGGTTTATATGTTTCAACACTTCTCCTTCCTTGTGCCAGACAATTTCTATTACTTCTAGAGTGCAACAACTCTTTACAATGAAAAACAATAAAATCCTTATAACCTTCTAAATCTGGAGGACATACTCAGTACATTCTTGAGTATACTAAGTAGTACACATTATTTAGGACTTAGAATAGAACATGAGACATTTTCCACATACAGAAAGATATAGATCTAACTCACGAGACAAACAAATGTGCAGCTTCTAATTCGGGGTGACAGATTATTCACAGCATATTTGATTTACAAGGGACAATGTATAGTTTGTAATTTGGGGTGAAAACAGGTGGCTTGATTTCTTCAGGTAACAGTTTGCCCAATTTGACCTTCAAAAACTACATTTCTAGTTCCCCACCCATCTCTTCGTGATCCACTCAACATGCTATGGGCCACTTTGGAAAGGAATGAAGAGTCTGACACGTGTTTGGTAACTACAAATATTAAAATAATGAGAGATTCGTGCCTAGGTGATGAACAATACCCTCATTTAACCATTTTGGTTTCTATAGCTGGGGAGGGGAATACCCAACCTTGGCTGATCAGTGAGTCCTGAGATAAAATGTCCCACATGATGTGAGATAGCTTTCCTAATTTTTGAGGGACAGAAGGAATCATTAGTAATTAATCATTCAAGGAATGTCAGGCCCGTATATCCCTTATATCATCACTCAACCTCGGCCATGAGAACCCCCACAGTTGGCATCCCAACTCCAAATCAGTTGGATCTGTAGCAGCCTCCAGATGACTATAGCGACCCATGTCTGGACCAGCAAGGCAGCCCTCATGTGGGTATCCTGGTGCTGCAGGGTATGGACAAGCTGTTCACAAACCTCCAGGAACGTCTGCTTCTTTGTGCGAAAGTTCTGGACCCGCCGTTGATTACCCCAGCTCCACATGACGATGAGATCCCACCTGGCTGTGCTTGTGGCCCTGCTCCAGAAGCTCTGGTCTAGATGGGGGGAGTCTGTGGCTAACGCCACCATAGGCATGAGCAGCATCAGCTGGGGCACAGCTCCTCTTCTGATAAGTGCCTTCAGCAGTTCAAAAACAGTTAAAAAACATGTCCACCAGAGTCTTGCAGTTGTTCTGCTTGTGTCTCAATGTTGGGAGAGCATGAGGTGGAGAAGTTCTTCTACCTGCAGTACGCAGGGAGACTGTGGACAAAAAATGGCTTGTCTGAATCTGTTCACAAACTTAAACCACACAAAACACCTTCTGTGGGACAGATCAACAAGTTCTCCCACAACCCACTATGAAAACAGCCCCAGAGCAGCTACAGCTTGTAGGTTGAGGTAACAAGAGTTCAGCTGCAGGAGGTGGCCAGCGAAGTAAACTCAGCCTAGGGCTGTCAGTCAAACTGTTCACTGGGTGACCTTAACAGGTCCTCGCATGTGCAGACAGAACTTCTTGTATAAGGAAAAGGCGGTACCCCACAAACCATTTGGCACACGACCAATGTAAACTGAGTAAGGCAGCTGTTGTGTTAACTACAGTTTGTGAATTTGGCAACAATGGATGCACAAAACTCAGCACACCACCTATGGTCATCAATCGTACAAAAGGCGCCTGTTAATCAGTTATAGTAATGGTAGTTTGTTGGTTTTATCTGCTTGACAGTTGACCCCCCAGTGACTCTGTGATCAGCAGAGCTCCAGTGTTTTGGAACCTCACTTCTTCAATAAAGAGCTGTTTATTATTTTCCTAGACTCCAGGGTCAGTTGTCTTGGACCAGATAGGTAGCAAGAGGAAACCTGTGGGGAGTACTATCGCAAGGCTGAGTTGTGACCCGCAACTTTTTTTGGTGCGGAAATCCAGGAACTATCTACTGGTCTGGGTAAATATACTTTCCAGTGTGGCTGGAAAATGACAGAAGGATTTACATTTTGTGAGGTTGCAGCAGACCTGGAGGGGTGGATCCAACAGAAAGGAGGCCCTTTGGGGTTTCCCCAACTCTCTGGGTCAAACTGGGGTGATATTGACTAGTTGCTAAAACAAAATGTGGGTGATAAAAAACAAAAGAAGTTTAGGGGAATCCTTCTGTAAGGACTTATGTTGGGTGTTCAGACCTTGGTTTTGGATAAAAATGCCCTCAGGGCAGAAAATGTCAAAGTGAAAGATCAGTTGGAGGATTATATTGATCAAAAGGAAGTGAATGAAACTACACACTTTAATGGCCAATAACAATTATTTGGGTAGTGCTGAAGAACACGAGAAAGCAGTGGACAAGCGAGACCACCTTTCTAATTAGGTGGCATCCCTCCACAACCAATTAAACATCTATCACAAGGATGAGAGGAGAAATATCAAGCCTGTCTTCCCACCAGCCCCTCCACCTGATTATCCAGGAGAGAAAAATCGAGCCTTTGCGCCGCATATTGTTAAAACGGAAGACTCTGGTATCGGAGCAAATGATGAACATGCTTTACTCACCACTACCACTGACCCTTTCAAATGTTCTAATGTCCAAATGTTTATAAAAGAGCGTGGTCCTCTTCTCTGGGATAATTAGGACACAGTTCAAATGGATAAAGAAGTCAGGTATACGGGTGGGAGCAGTCACTAGGTAGGGGACAGCGCATTGCAGGGCAGGCAACTGTAAAACATTAAGGTTATCATGCCTTAATAACTGTGCAGTTGAACTGAGGTCCTAAATCAGCACAATTTGCTGAACTGGCAGCGGTAGCTGGGGTATTAAGGGAGCCAGCTGATCAAAGGGACAAATGTCTTGCTTTGGTCTTGGACTCTGATTATGTATTTTGGGAATTGATATTGCTTTTAGTGTGGGGGCCCAAAATAAATATTTGGCTACTGATGGAAGTTACTATATCTGGAAGTGGATTGAGGACAGAACGGTTACTTACCTTCGTTAACTGTTGTTCTTCGAGATATATTGCTTATGTCTATTCCCAATTAGGTGTGCGTGTGCCACATGTGCCAGTGCTGGAAATTTTCCCCCCCTTGGTATCCATAGGGCTGGCTCTAGCGTCCCCTGCAGCAGCGTGCATATGAGCCTGTATATAGGGCGCGCTGCTAGTACCCCTCCCTCTCAATTCCTTCTTGCCAGATCTCTGACTGAGGGGAAGGAGGGTGGGTTGCAGAATAGGCATGAGTAACACATCTCAAAGAACAACGGTTACGAAGGTAAGAAATCGATCTTCCTTCTTCAAGTGCTTGCTCTTGTGCATTCCCAATTAGGTGACTTACCAGCAGTACCTCTGGAGGTAGGCAGGAGTTTGTGGATGTGCTGATTGCAACACTGCTCTACCAAAGCCAGCGTCATCCCAGTCTGCTGCATAATGTCATAGTGGGACGTGAAGGTACGCACTGCAGACCAGGTGTGGCTCTACAGATGTCCTGTGTTTGGGCCTGAGCCAGGAAGGCCACTGATGACGCCTGCACCTTTGTCGAGTGGGCCATTAAAGAAGCCGGAGGCATAACCCCTGCCTGCTCATAGCAGGCTCGGCTGCAGGCAGTGATCCTGGACAAAATCCTCTGGGAGGTCACTGGTAGTCCCTTCATCCTTCAGCAACCATGACGAAGAGCTGCATGGATCTACGGAAAGGTTTAATCCTATCGATGAGGAACCCCACAGCCCTCCTGACATTGAGAGTGTGGAGTCGCCTCTCCTCATGGGAATTGTGGGGCTTTGGAAAAAAGACCAGTAGAAAAATGGCCTGATTGATACGGAATTGAGATATCACTTTTGGGTGGAAAGCCGGGTGCAGTTGCGATTGAAGAAACTTGTCCTTGAAAAAAACTGTATAAGGGGGCTCAGAGGGCCCTGATCTCTGAAACTCGTCACGCTGACATGATTGCCACCGAGAATGCAAGCTTCCAAGGACAGATGCAGAAGAGAGCAGGAGGCCAGAGGCTCAAACAGCAGGCCAGTGAGCCTGGAGAGGACCCATTGAGGGATTGGGTCCCACAGCAGCAGAAAAAGCCTTTCCAGGCCTCTGAGAATCTGGCTGTCATCTCGTTCGAGAAGGCCATTCTAGCCTGTATAGGGGGATGAAAAGCCAATAGGGCTGCTAGGGTGTGCTAGGGTTTAGATGGAGCAAGTAGTCCAAGAGAGCTTGGATAGATGATTTAGATAGGGAGTTATTACAATGAGCTGCTTAGCAGGTGAAGCATTTCCACTTGGCCAGGTATGATGCTCTGGTTAAAGGTTTCCTGCTTACCAGCTGAGCCTGCTGGACCTACTCTAAGCAGGACCGCTCTTCCAGGCTCAGCCATGGAGCATCCATGCCATCAGGTCTATGGTCCTGAGAGAGAAGGTCCAATCCTGATGGAGTGTCCAAGGGCAGGCTACAGACAGATCGAGCAGCATCCCGAACCAGTGCTGACGTGGCCGTGCCTGGACTACCAGGATGACACGTGCCTTGTATCTCTTGATTTTTATGAGGACTTTGTGGACAAGTGTTATTGGCAGGAAGGCATACATGAGGTCGTCTGACCATGAGAGAAGAAAGGCATCGGATAGTGGGCCGACGTTGAGCCCCTGCAGAGAAGAGAACTGGTTGCACTTCCTATTCCACCTGGTGGCGAAGAGATCCACTTGAGGAGTGCCCCACCTCGGAAGAGGAACCTGGCCACTTCCTTGTGTAAAGACCACCTGTGGTGAGAGCAAAAGGATCTGCTGAAGCGGTCTGCTAATGTATTCCTGACCTCCAAGAGGTGCACAGCTTTAAGGTGGATGTTGTGAGTCACGCAGAAGTTCCACAGACATAAGGCTTCTTGACACAGGATTGGGGATCTGGCCCTCCCGGCCTGTTGATATAGTACATTGGAGCGGTATTGTCTGTACGTGAATTGCCTTGCTGGAGAGCTGAGGCAGGAACACTTCACAGGCCAGTCGAATTGCCCTGAGCTCCCTGACATTGATATGCAACGCTAGCTTGTCTCTGGCCCAGAGGCCCTGGTCCTGAGGGTATCACGGTGAGCTCTCCCTCTTAGCTCTGAGGCATCTGATACCAGTGACAATGACGGCCATGGGGCCGTGAAAGGGACCCCTCTCAGCACATGACACGGTTTTGTCCACCACGACAGGGAGGTAAATATCGATGAAGGGACCATGAGAATCGTGTCCAGGTAGTGTCTGGATGGGGAATACACCATTGCCAGCCGCATTTCCAGAGGTTTGAGGAACTTAGGTTCTGGTAAGAGCGCTCTGGCTCATGGAGAGTCTAGGACCTCACCGATAAATTCAGTCCTCTGGACTGGCATGAGTATTGACTTTTGCTCGTTTAGTAACAGGCCCTTGGCAGGCGGGGGGCCTGGATGATCCTGATGCTGCGCTGGACTGCATCCTTGAGCAACCTTTGATAAGCCAGTCATCCGGGTAAGGGAAGACCTGTATGTCCTTCCGCGTGAGGGAGGCGACAACCTCCACCATTCATTTAGTGAATATGTATGGTGCAGTTGACAGGCCAAAAGGGAGCACTGCAAACTGATAGTGCTGCTTGCCGACCACGAAGCATAGGAACTTCCTCTGATTTGGGAATATGGAAATATGGAAATAGGCGTCCTTTAAATCGAGGGCAGCGTACCAGACGCTTGGATCCAGAGAGGGGAAGATGCAGGCTAGAGAGACCGTACGGAACCCTCAGTTCTTGAGGAACTTTTTCTGCGGTGCCCACTCACAAACGGTTATACCTCGTGGGTGAGAAATTGCTTGTGAGAAGGGTCCCTGAAGAGAGAAGGGGAAGGTGGGTGGGAAGGTGGGAGTGTGGTAAACTTAAGGGTGTACCTGGTTGCTACTGTATTTAGTACCCAACTGTCTGGTGTTATAGCAGCCCAGGCCGGGAGGAAAGGAGTGAGGCGGCCTGAAAATAATAGGGAGTCTGGATCCTGAAGAATGGCTGGTAGGTTGCCCTCAAGCCGCAGGCACACCTTTAAAAGGTCTGTTTCCCCCAGGATGGTAGTGGCTTGAGCCTGATCAAGGCCTGCATTCAGCAATTGGCCCTGGCGTCTTTTAGAATCCCTGTTCTTCTTCCTATATGGGTCTCCATATCTCTGTGGCTGATGGGACCTGAAATGCCTTTTAGCAGATGATGGGGTGTAAAGGCCAAGGAAGCACAATGTAACCCTGAAATCTTTCAACCCAGGCAGCCTGGAATCCGTCTGGTCCACAAACAGGGCTGAACCATCGAAAGGGAGGCCCTGGATGGACTGTTGGGCCTCCGATGAGCGGCCAGACAATTGGAGCCATGATGCCCTTCTCATTGACACGGTGGATGCCATGATTCTGGAGGCCTGTGGCAGGGAGTCTGAGAATTTTCCCAATAACGGCCAGATGTTGAAATCATATCTACCCAGCAGGGCTAGCTGGTTAGCTTTGTGCAATTGCAGGCTTGCCATGGAATAAACCTTTTGTCCAAAAAGGTCTAGCTTCTTATCATCCTTATTTTTTGGTGTGGAACGTTCCTGGCCCTGCCTATCCCTTTCGTTGGCTGCTGTCCCTACCAATGACCCCAGGGAGGGGTGGCTATAGAGACATTCAAACCCTTTTGTGGGAACATAGTATTTCTTTTCTGCCTGCTTAGATGTAGGAGACAGGAAGGCAGGGGTCTGCCACAGGGTCTTTTCCAGTTTTACCCCTCCCTCATGAACTGGCAGGGCCACCCTGGATGGGGCTGTCACTGCAAGGATTCCAAAGAGGTCATCAGCAGATTCTTTTCGGTTCTCCACCTTAAGACCCAGGTTCGATGCTACCCAGTTCAGTAACTCCTGGTGAGTCCTGAAGTCATCAAGTGACAGCGATGGAGGGTCCTGCCACGGCTACATTTGGTGAAGAGGAGAATGAGGCTGGTAGAGGCGGAGGTATAGGGTCATTGTCTCTAGCATGGTTAGCCCCTTCTGGGTCCGCTGTAGGGACCTCTTCCTGGTCCGAGGCCACATCCAGGTTGGGTGTCCGGCGAGTGGCTGCTGATGACCACGGCCCCGAGACTCCAATTAGGGATCTCCCTGGTAAACCCGTAGTCAGAGGGAGTCCCCACGTGTTCCAAAACTGCCAAGGCACATCCCATTGACCTTGTGGCCAGATCCCCATTGGGATGCCATGGGGAAGCCTGCAATCATGGCATTAAGCTGCCTTTTGGGCAGGATCTCCTCCTCCCCCTCCAAGTCTGAACTGCTCCTCAGAGACCACAGAGGTGCTGAAGCTGTTCGCCCTGGTGCACCATAGTGGGAACGTGGGTGCTCCAATGCTGGGGAGTGGTGCTAGGAATCTGAGTGTCACATGTTCCACAACTGGTTCTTGTCTTGCGGCTTCTTGTATGGGCTCAGAGACCGGGCTGGGATACCAGAGATCTGTGCTGGGAATCCAGTACCGGGGCTTGAGCAACCAACGGCATTCTGGGGATCGGTGCCATCTCTCCGAAGACCCGTGCCAAGGGGCTGAGGACAGGTGTCAAGAGACTGAAGGGCCACAGTGCAGTTCTATGGCCCGGTGACACGAAGATTGGAGACTGGAGACTGTTGGTGAATTGAAGATGAGTGCCTCAGTGTCAGGGAACACTGGGGAGGGCTCATTGTCGGCTTTCCCCTGGAAGGCCCCCACAGATGAAGATGGTGCTTGGTCCCGGTGCAGGGGTCTTCATTCTCGAGGCATTGGATGGCAAAGAGGTCTTTCATCTCCTGGAAACCTCCAGCATAGTGGGCACCACCAAGGGTGCCAAGGGCCTTTGTCGCTCCCCAAAGTCAGTGGCAGGTGCAGTGTTGGGCTCAAGACCTGGATGGGTAAGGGCATCTCGAGAGTCGGTGGAGACAGGCAGCCTGACATGGGTCTTGCCTTGTCCCCTGTGCCCTCCTTCTCCTTCCTCACTGCCAGCGAAAACCCCCACTCGGAATGTGCCTTCTTTGGTTTCTTCTTTGCCACCGGAGATGGTGATCAGTGACCAGAAAACAATGGCACCGGGGGATGCTCCGCACCAAAGCTGTTAATAACAGGAGGCAGGCAGACCTAGGGTCACTGTCCATTACTCCATCCACAAGATTAAGTGAGTGATTGAAAGGGTTAGCAAAGATTCAGAACACAAATGGTGAGAAACATTGTTGGGCTGGACCTGCAATGCAACAGAGATTTTTAATTTGGCCTTGCATCCAATTGTGGTGACTGTCATGTTTCAGGTGGTGATTGTTGTTTTATTCTTGGCACTGACATGTTGGGTAGTAAAGAAAATCAACCTGCTGCAGATGCAAAAGTTAACGACGCCCGTGACATCTTTGCTCAGTCTCAAATGAGAACCTTGAGCCTATGTTGGGCCACCTCAGCAGTAACCTACCAAACTGCTTATAAGTGAAGGTCTTCACGTTATGGGACCTACGAGGAGGGGAATGTTTTGAAAGAACTGGACTGGACATAACTGACAGCCATCTTGTGCACTTAGCCCCACATGAACTGGAAGCTAGGACACCACTGTGACACACTGCACCCCCATGTGCACCCTTACAGTGTGACTGTGTATCATTCATGTATACCCTTATAGTATAACTGTGTATTGTTTAATGAAAGGTATGTCACATAAGGTGTCAAAAATCGGATCCACAAGGTATCTCAGTGACTCAGGACATGGAGGGAGTCATACATGAACATTGTTTGTCACCTGACTCTGAAGGTCTCAGGGACAAGAAGGAACATTTTAAAAAGGAGGGAATTTTTGCTGTCCTCGCTCTCTTCCACATCCATCTACAAATACCACCAAGCAATTGAAATGCTGACCAAGGGGAGAGCCTGTCTGGAGGCAGACCAGCCAGCCTGTGGTGAGAATCATCTAAGACTGTAAGGTTGCTGAAAGTGTTAAGCTTAGTTTAGGATGTGATTTGCCTTTTATTTACTTTTGATCAAATCTGACCTGATTTCCTCTGACCCATAATCACTTAAAATCTTTCTGTACTTAATATTTTTGTTTGTTTGTTTTCTCTGAAGCAGGGCATGTGGTTTAAGGTGTTATTAATGTTTGCACTTGATGTGACAAAACTGGTGCATATCAATTTCTTTGATAAATTGACGAGCAAATGAGCTTGCAGTATGCAGTGGGCAGCATTGAGCATTAAGACAGCAGTTCCTAGGGTTGCATCTGGGATTGAGGTTGTTGGCTGAAGTCATACCAGTGCATGATCCCAAGAGTGGCTGGCCAGAAGTGCTCGCTCACTCACTTTGTTGAGAGCAGCTTGCCTGCTGTAGGCTGTGCATGGGCTGACCCACGGGTGGGGGTCCATACCGTGGGGCAGGGTAAGACGGGCTCCAGCAGTGAGGGATTGGGGTGACATAGCAATACATCAATCCAGATTGCAGAGGGGAATGTCACCACCATGTAGGAATAATTTGGCCTTGCTCGTGCAGACAGAACAAAAACAGCAGCAAGATTCAGTTTTACTGACTGGGATAAAGTGAAAGAACAGATTCAAAAGAGGGCGGAGGAAATATGGAGAGCTGACCTTGATTTTGGTTACCTGTGTTTGTAAAATATTTCCAGAGGGGTAGCCGTGTTAGTCTGTATACAGCAAAAACAATGAGAGTTCTGTGGCACTTTAAAGACTAACAAATTTAATATTTCAGACATAAGCTTTCGAGAGACTTCAGCTCTCTTCTTCAGAGGCAGTAATACAGAAAATAGGTAACACAGAGGCATCTTATAGATATCCAGGTGCATTGAGAACAATGGGGGAGGTGGAATCCGGTACTTAAGACCTAATGATGACCATTATCCAAAAACAGACTTCAAAGAGAAACTGCTGAGTTAGAAATGATCTGCAAACTTGACACATTCAAACTGGGTTTAAACAGAGACTTGGAGTGGCTATCTCACTACAGAAGGTAAATTACTTTGCTCACCCATTCTCACCTCCTACTCAATGGTCATCATTAGGTCTTAAGTACCGGACTCCACCTCCCCCATTGTTCTCAATGCACTTGGATATCTATAAGATGCCTCTGTGTTACCTATTTTCTGTATTACTGCATCTGAAGAAGAGAGCTGAAGTCTCTCAAAAGCTTATGTCTGCAAATTTTAAATTTGTTAAAGTGCCACAGAACTCTCGTTGTTTTTGTGTTTATAAGGTTTCTGGGTTTTTTTCCTGAAGCTGCGTTTGCTGAGAAAGAGAATAATGAATTGTTATTGGCTGTTGCTAGGAAAATTGTTAGCCTATTAGGGGCTATTAGGAGTTATGTACTTTATTTGCAGTTTAAAGAGCTTAGTTAGAAAGTGTGCCGAGGAAGTTTTTCTTTGGGCAAGTATCTGATACCAAAACGCCCCAGCACCTGCATGGAAGGAGGCCCCCAGAAGGATGGTTGCTGATTCATAGAATCATAGAATATTGGGGTTGGAAGGGACCTCTGGAGGTCATCTAGTCCAATCCCCTGCTCAAAGCCAGGCCAACTTCAACTAAATCATCCCAGCCAGGGCTATGTCAAGCCGCATCTTAAAAACCTCTGAGAATGGAGAGTCACCCACCTCCCTCAGTAACCCATTCCAGTGCTTCACCATCCTCTGAGTGGAAAAGCTTTTCCTAATATCCAAACTAGACGTCCCCCACTGCAACTTGAGACCATCCATGGGCAGTTCATGAGCTGCCTGTTTGGGCCTCCGGCCACGCCCCTCCTGCCTGAAGCCCCAACCCTTCCACTCCCTCTCCCATCAGAGCGCGGGCCCAGTCCCAGGCAGCCCGAGCGCCAGGCTGGCTGGGTGGGCCTGGGCCCAGTCAGTACCAAGAAGTCTGAGCACACCCAGAGCCACTGCCCCAGCACTGCCCCAACCCACTTTGGCCCTAGTCTGGTCAGCCCATGCCCTACTGCCATCCTGCCCAGGCACCAGCCCATCCTCCCCCCACTAGCAGAATGCCACTGTCTCAGCCAGTACCAGCCACAACCCGACCCAGGTCTTCCCAGTCTGCTCCAGTCTCTGGAGTGCCCCCTAACACATGCCCAAGCCCTAGCCCCCACAGCCTGCCCAGCCTTGGCCCTGGCAGCGACGACTTGGCCCACCCAGCCCTGGGCCCCACAGCACCGATGCCCTGGTTGGCCTCAGTGGCGCAACACCTTGCCCCAGCTCACCAGGCTTGCCCGTCCCCACTGCCAAATTGTCGGCCGCCTGCACCTCAGCTTCCACCCGCCCACTTCAGCAGAGAGGCAGTCGGCTAAGACAGACTGCTGCCTCCGTGTATGCCAGCCAGGCCCATGTGAGTGGAATGCAGCAGAAGTGGGATCACTTCACCGCAGTGACTGTGTGGTGGTGTCTATTCCTGAGGTGAATCAAGGGTGAATGCCCTTAGTCAGAGGTTCATGAATTTGGACTAGGAACCCCTTAACAACTTCTGGCCCCCCTCTAGCCACTCTTAAAACCCAAATGCAGTTGGCCTGAGAGAAACCCTCCCCCATGATGTGCCATGGGGACCTGAGCAACCTGGGGTTCTTCTCACCCCTAGCAGCCACTCAGGACAACTTCAAATTGCCCTCCCAGCCAGTCACCTACTCACCCTTCTCCATCCAGCTCAGCCCACCCCAGCTCCTCTCTCGCAGGCCAGCTCTGGGCTCTGGCTGTGGGGGGAGGATTCAGTGATGCTCTCCCCAGTGAGAACCGTCACACACGGAGCTGCCCCAGACACGGCAGCTCCACATGCGGCCCACCCTGTGGCAGCCAGGCCAGGCCAGGGAGGGCTCAGGCAGGGCTGCTGCATTAGAACAGTAGGTTTATTGAGGACACGGGCACGGCTAACGGCGCGGTCACTGGAATGGCCTGGCCAGGGCTCCTGTTGCATGGCCGGGCGAGCTTCTCACCAGGGAAGAACTTTCCCTTCCCAGCTCACAAAGGTCCCGTTGTCCTTCTTGGAGAGAGGGGGAGCACGTTCAGGATCCCTCGGACACTCACATCCACCGTCAGTGGGGCCTGCATGGGGCAAAGAAGAATGAGGGGGAGGACCTGACCTGAGGGTGGCCCAGGCCATGAGGTGCCCAGGGGCAAGGCCAGTATCTGCCATAGGGCCATCCCAGGTTGCTGTGTCCCCTGATGCTGGGTGGGGAGCAGGGCAGGATTCCCAGACAGATACCTGCAAACAGGTGCCCAGGATGACCAGCTCCCACCTCCTCCGGCTCCCCAAGGTAGCAGTTTGCTGATGTGAGCTTTGCGATGCCAGGAGCTGGGGGAACCAAGGAAGTGGCAGCAGGGGTCAGTGGGGAGGTGGGATCCGGTGACGACACATTGGGACAGTTTTCCTCCGTACAGGGTGAAGGTGGAGAGGGCGACAGGCTACAGCATAACCATTACCCCAGCAATGGACATCTGCCCATGACATGGGGCTACGACTGCCCTCTCCCAGCGAGGCACCTGCCTTGTGGGAGGATGTATTCCCCAGGTCAGTCTGCACCCAGCCAGGACAGACAGCGATGCTCAGGATCCCGTCGCCTGCGTACCCCAAGGACTGGCACTTGGTGAGCATGTTCAGAGCAGCCTGTGGGTGAGACACCATCAGCAGAGACAGCAGCGCGTGGGGGAGGGGAATGAGCCCTACGGGAAAAGACCCCACGTCCCAAGGTGATGGAAGTGGAGAGAGAGACAAGGGGTGAGGACCCTGGTGTGAGCTGCAGTCTCTGATGCTCTCAGTGGAGACTGCGAGGTGCTCTCAGACAGAACCACAGAGAAGGTGGCAAAGCCGCACTCCAATGAGCCTCAGCTAGTGAGCGGCCTCTGGGGGACTGTGACAGCTGAGTACAATTAGAGCCATGCTGAGGCTGCTCTAAGTGATGCAGGAATTGGGGGGAGAGGGAGGAACAGGGAAAGTGTCAACATGTCATCGATTATTTTTCATTTCTCCCCCAGGCGTTTCACCAGGTTCAGCTGAGGATCTGTCCCCCTCGATTGAAAGGTAGAGATGGTGTCAGAACTGGCTATATTCAGCCAAAGGAAGGACTGGAATTAACAGCTCAATCATGGCCTTCCCTGTCTGCTGAGACTGGCTGCTCTAGTGCTGGGTAGCCCCCTTTCCCTGATGGGTCACATGCACAATGGAAGGGTCCTGACCAAGTGGGAACTCCTGAATTCCAGGAGCCCAAGTGACCAGTCGGCCCCAGCTGACACACTGGTGGGAGCTAGAACGGCTGGGCAGTGGGGTGGGAGCATGGGGAAAGCCCTGAGTTACACGTATTTCTGCAAATAGACGACACAATCTGAATTCAGGCCCTGCTGGGCGCGCCCTGTACCTTGCTGCAGCGATAGGAGAGAATTTGTTCCACATGCCAGCTGCAGACATTCTGAATGGAGCCAGCCTCACTGGACATGTTGACAATGGCTGCCTTAGTGCAGCTCATCCCTTTCTGGGCACTTTCCTGGGCAGCCTTCTTCAGCAAGGGCAGGAATGCCTGTGGGGAGGGGGAAAGGAGCACCTCTGCGGTCAGCAGTGGAGAATGGAACCTGTCCCAAGGTGACTGGCCTTCTAAGGGGATTTGGGCCTGTCTCCATCTCAGATTGATCAGCTGGAGCTGTAGGGCAGAAACCATGTTGCTTGGAGTTTCCTCTAGTCCTCATAGGAGCCAGGAAGTGCTCAGTTACACTGGAAACTATCACCACCCTTCACTTTATGAGAATGGAATCTATCATGGGAACTAGATTCTACTGGTTTGGAGCCCCACCAGGGGCAGGGCTAGGGGCAAATGCACAAAGGGGTTTAGGCATCCAAACTGCAGCTTCAGGTACCTAAATCCCAGTTTTAGGCCGCACTTCAGCCCATCAAACTGCCGCTCAGCTGCCACCTCATCCTGTAGGCACCTTATTTTCTGCTGTAAAAGTTCCCTACGCCCCTACTTGAGACAGGCTCCGAGGAACCCAGCACGGCCGTTCTTATGTTAATGTACCTGGGTTTATGCCTTGCATCATTCTTCCCATGGGTCTCTCGGTGCCTAGGAGTTAGGGGCTGTAACGCCGAGCATCACAACGCCTAGGTCCCTTTATGGATCTGGACCCATGGGTCCATCTCTCAGGTGGGATGGGCCCTGCCCCCAAACAGTGGCCCTAACCAGGACTGGCTGATTGATCCAGAAACCAGAACCAAAGCGACGGGAAGGTGTCTGGAACCCTAGTGCAGCTGGCAACGTGCCCTTTGTCGGGGCCCTTACCTGGCTCACCAGCAGGGGCCCCGTCACGTTTGTGGCATACACCAGGGACATGCCCTCCGGTGTCTCAGACTCTAGTGTACTCAGCCTCCCTATCCCAGCGTTGTTTATCAACAGATTTAGCCCCGAGCCTTTCAGATGCTCCTCAACAATGGCGGCTGCTGCCTTGATGCTGGCTGGGTCAGTGACTTCTACAGAGACAGAGCAGGTGTGTTAGGATTCCTCCTCCCTCCTGTCTCCCCATAACATAACACTGCCCCAGAGGTCCAGGGCCTTCTTATCACAGCAGTGAGAGGTAGGGGAGGGGCTGGCAGCTAGGGGAAAAGCTGTTCCTGGGCTGAGAAGTGGAGTTGTGCAGGGGCAGCAGCAGGTTATTGAAATAAAAATTACTTATTATTAGTCATTTGGTCATTTTAAGTAAGAGATCATTAAAAACCCCTAAATGGATTAGTAATTAGTGGATAATTTTCATACATTTATGTAATTGATCCAGATGACAAAAGTGGAATGATTTAGAATTATTTAGAATGATTTAGAATTATTTCCGATGCTTTGGCGGTGAGAGCACTGAGTTTTTAAATACTCTTGAAGGATTATCAGTCTGGGGACCACTCTGAGTTCTGCACAGCTCTAGCTGGGCGAGGCTTTGCCAGCAGTTAGCAAAGTGGCAGATGCTGTACAGCTGTTCTTGCACCCAAAGATCTTTGCAGCTCCCTGTGATGGGCCTTGCCCCCATCCCTCTGCCAGCAGCCTAAGGAGCAGCTCTGCCCTCAGGCAGAGCCAATTAGGTGCACCTGCAGTGCATGCTGCACCTGGGGAAGTGGAACTGAGCCAGGGAAGCTGGCCATAGAGCCCTGAGCCAGTTTGTCTCAGAGGAGAGGATGCTGCAGATTGTTAGAGAGGCCAGGGGAGCCCAGCCCGAGGCAGTGACTCACCTTCCCTCCATCCCTCGTTCAGGGCAGGCAGACATTGCAGCCCTGGGAGGGGCTCTGGAGGCTGCCCTCTCTCAGTGCCTGTAGCTGGATCTGAGGAGCAGCACCAGGCACTGGAGGTCATTTGACTCACAAAGGAGCCCGGGAGTGAGCTCATCTCCTACAGGGAACTGTGAGTTTCCCGGAGTGGGGGCTGGGGAGGAGACCCAGGTTAGGTGCCGTACAGAGATGACAGCCCAGCCCTGGCTGTGAGTGGGCTGACTGCACTCACAGAAACCTTTACTGAAAACTACCTGGAAAATTGATACAGAGGGGGGATATTTTGTGTTTCTTGGATCCTCATTTTCCAGCTCTATTTTATAGCCTGTGGACAGAGAGAGCCTATAGGGGTCAGGTGGGAAACTAGGAGCGGGCAGAGTGAAGACAGTGATAGGAACTGGATGGCAGTTCCTGACTTGGGTAGCTGGGAAGCTATTAGAGCAAGGTATAAAACAGTCAATTTGCGAATACCTGGATGACGAAGGTGTGATCACTAGCAGCCAGCCTGGATTTACTAAGAACAAATCCTGCCAAACCAGCTGGATTTCCTTCTTTGACAGGGTAACCGGTTTGATGGATGTGGAAATGGGATGGACATCATATACCTGCACTTCAGCAAGGCTTTTGACACAGTCCCATGTGACAGTTAAGTAAACTGGAGAAATGGGGGCTGAGTAGAACTACCGGTAAATGGACACATAATAGGTTAAACAACCGCAAAGAGTAACTATGAATGGAATGATATCAGATTGGAGAGAGGTCTCAAGTGGGGTCCACAGGGATCCGTTCTGGGTCCGGTGTTGTTTAACATGGTTATGAATGACCCGTCTATAGGAATAGAGAGCATACTGATCAAATCTGCAGATGACTCATTCTGGGGGGTAACAAACACTTTGGAGGATAGAGCTAAGATTCAGAGGGATCCTGGTAAATTGGAGAACTGGGCTTTAGACCAAAAATGAAATTCAACAAAGACAAATGTAAGGTGCTACACTTGGGGAAGAAAAGCCAAATGCAGGATGGGGGATAACTGGCTTGGCAGCAGCACAGCTGAGAAGGATCTGGGAGTTGGGGTGTTTCACAACCGCAACATGAGTCAACATTAAAATGCTGTTGCAAAAAAAGCAAATTCAATTTGGGTTGCATTAACAGAGGCATGACATGCAAGTCATGGCAGTGATGGTACCGCTCTACTCAGTGCTGGCTAGGGCAGGGGACTCACCTAGTACAACGATCACCAGGTTTGGATGCCTGGATGCCAAGTTCTTTAATTCCTGAAAAAGAATAAAGTGAATGGCTAGTGACAGAGCCCCCAGGCCCTGGGGACGGTGAGGCCCGGTAGAGTCCAGCTCCCAGTTCTCATTTCTCATGAAAACACGATAGAAGCGGCCAACTCAGGCATTTCCTCTTATTCCAAATGGCCGCCAGCTCCCATTATTGCCCATGGGCTGAAGCCAGAAGGATGGCCACAATTCCACCACAGTTGCAGGGAAATGCAGGGCAGGAGTCATGTAGGGGGCCAGGAGGGAGGCTGAGGAGTGCAGGGGGATGTTGGTGGGGGTATTGTTTTATTTTCAGGTAATCAGTTTTATTAATAATTCATCGCTAGTAACTTAGCACTCTTTATTAGATACACAGCTAACAGAACATCCTATCTCCGATGTATCAATCAGTCTGGCCTAACACCACCAGCCTCCTCCGGCTGTCAGGTCCCACACCCTGGAGATTCTATTCATTCTCATAAAGCCACAGTAACACCACATCTCCTTGCTTTTAGTATTAGCAAAAATGTGTGCGTGTGTGTGAGGTACCTTAACAGCTTTCCGTAAGTCTTGTAACAAGCCACCTTTGATGCAATGACTCTAACGTCTATATTTGCTGTATTATTGAAGGAATGAGATGTCATTTTTTTTATTAATTAGAGGAATGATGTCATTTTCATTTTCTTCCTGCTCTTGGGGCTGTACAATATCATTTCTTCTTTTGGATGAGTCTAGTCTTGCAGGTGAGAATTGCAACAGATTTTATCTCTACATTTGACAATTATTAGTCAAGACATCATAACATTGAGGTTATAACTCTTATAACTCTTTCATTACAGTGAGCTTCTGAGCCCAGTTACTGCCATTATAAACATGTACTCTGTTATATTGTTTCAAAAAAGGTCATTTATGACATCCTCTATCATAATAACTGTGATACGAACTCAACCGATATTTATACTTATTCCTTTCCTCCTATCCTTCTAGAAAAAATTCCGGTAACTTGTTTCTCAGTTTTCTGTTAAATAACATCTGTCCAGGTGATAAATCAGGTTGTAACGGCGATGTTCTATAATTTAATAATGCCAAATAAAAATCAGTATTTGTTTTTTCAGCTTTTGTTAGTAATCTACTGAGTATCTTAAATGGGTTTTCAACTAACCGATTATATTGCGGGTAACCTGGATTTGATGTAATATGTTTGAACTCATATGCTACGGCAAAATTTATAAACTCTTGACTGTGAAACTGAGGTCCATTATCAGTCATAACTGATAATCAAGAACAATAATATATGCAATATTATATGCAAGTCCTTCCTATTTAAATTGATCTAAGCCTGATCTAAGCCTACTAAGCCTGATCTAAGCCTACTTTAGCCCTACTGCAATATTATATGCAAGTCCTTCCTATTTAAATTGATCTAAGCCTACTTTAGCCCAAGGTCTTATGTTTTCTTGAATAAATGTCAGAAGTTGTTTAGATTGAGCATTTCGATATGAGACTGCCATATTTTTTTATATAATCATTTGATGTTTGGTTCATCTGTGAGCAATGCAGAACCTCTCTTGCTCTACGTTTACATATTTCTGTGCCCAAATGCCCCTTGTGAATGAATGCGTTTCAACATCTCTGCCGTTAACCCGAAAGGAATTACTACTCTATTACCTTTAAACAGAATTCCTTTAGTTATTGATAACTATTGAATACATTGGTAATATGGCTCAGGTATTTTTTATTATATCTTTTGTTCAATAGCTGTAATAAATCTTTGCAAATTCTCATCCTGTCTAGTTGCTTGTACGATATCTTCCCATACTCTTTCTGATATACGAAACAATTTTTAAGTCCATCTATATGCACCACAGCAGCTCCTTCTTCAATTACGTTGGTTACATCATAAGCTCTAGAAAGAGTATTAGCAACTGACAACGATTTGCCTGGCTGATAGTCTAATCTTAAATCTAGAAATACAATGGAAAAAATAATCTTTGTCACCGAGGCAGTATGTCTGTCATGTTCCTTTTTGAAATATTTTGAAATATTAAATAATGGTTTATGATCTGTTTCTGCCAGCACAGATCTACCATATAGAAAGACGTGACAATTTTTACAAGCAAAAACCAATGTTAAAGCCTCTCTTTCTATTTGAGCATACGGCCTTTCCATTTTTGACATTGCTCTAGAGGCATAAGCAACTGGCTTCCAGAAATCTCCATACTTTTGTAACAGAACTGCTCCTAGGATTTGTTTGGGTGCATCTGAAGACAATTTTCTAAATCTGTTACTATCAAATAGTTTTAAATACTGGATCTGTTTTTATTAGTTGCTTAAACTGCTTAAATTCTTCTTGATGATGACAATCCTGTTTCCACTGTTTAGTTTTACAAAATAAAGCCCATACATTTGTTGTTTTTTCTGCTGGGTTAGGTCTGTACTTTCCTACAAAATTAACCATACCCCTATGTTTGTGTAATGACTCCTTATCTTTTGGGGAAACAATATCATCACTGGCTTGTATTCAGTGTGGATCAAACCTTAATCCGTGACTGGTCAGTTTTTCTCCTAGAAACACGAATTCTTGCATTCTAAATGTATGTTTAAGTTAAATTTCAATCCTCTCCTTTTGCTCTAGGTAGTACTTTAGTGAATCTTATATCATGCTCTATAGTTCTTCCCCATATTATTATAGCATCTGTGTTCAGTAGTATGCCACTTAGCGTTTCAAAAATCTTTTGTATTGCTCTATGAAATACCTCTGGAGCTGAACATAAGCTAAAGGAAAGTCTTTTAAACAGTGACATCTGAAAGTTGTGTAAAATGTACATAGCAATTGACTTTCTTGCTCCAATGGTATTTGCCAAAATCCATTCACAGCATGTAAAGAAGATAGCTGTTTTGCTCCTGACATTTGTCCAAATATTTCTTCCCGGCAGATATTTTATATTGTTCCCTTTTAACATACGTACTTAAGTCTTTTGGATTTAAACAAAAACAGTATTTATCTTTCTCTTATGCCATTACTAATGAATTCATCCACTCAGTTGTCTCTTCCACTCTTTCTATTACATGTAAATTAAGTAACCTTTCAAATTTCCTTTGTATTTTGCTTCTTAAAGTTGAAGGTATTTTTCTAGCTGCTGATAGATCCGGTTTCTTTGGTACAAGGTAAAATACAGAGTTAATGAAACAATTCACCAATGCCATTGGATAACTCTGTACATTGATGTTCTATTTCCAGCGTTTCAAAATCCTGAATGGTCTGAATTGTTCTAATTGGATTTAGTGCTAAACATGTTTCTAAACCTAAAACGGAAATTCCTTGTCCCTTTTAGAAAACGAAGGTTTGTAGAAATCATCATTAACTATGTCCTGTAATTCACAAATAAACAGAACAGGAATATTTTCAATGCTATAAGCTTGTAAATTAACATGTATAATTCTCCTACTACACATTTTACTTTTAGCCATTTTATAGGTTTTTCTGAAATTACATTAGTTTGTGTACCTGTATCTATTGCATACAAAATTGATGTCCTATTAGTACACAGTGTAACTGTGCAATACTCCTTGTAGTTCACAGAGTGACTCCGTGTAAAATACCCAGGGACAAATTTACTTCATCTGTAACGTTAGCTCTGTATTTCTTATTCAGTATCTTCTCTGGGGCTTCTGAATTTTGAACTAAATGTACATTTGTGAGGTTTTTTTCCCATCTATTTACAGACTTTGATGAAATGAGTTTCTTGCAGATATGACAAGCAACACTCTTTCATATGCCCATGTGTTTTAAATGTGTCTGTTTTTCTCCATAGACTTGCAGGACTTTTTTAGTTTTCCTTATTAAATCTATATTAGTTTGGTTTCTTTCTAAAATGTGGAATTCCTGGATGGTGGCTATAATAGGCTGGGGAGGGCGGGGGCGGGCGAAGCCTCCCCAAACAACTGCTGCCTGGAAGCTACCACCCCATCCATTCTCCGCTACAGTCCCCACTCCCACTAGCGGCGGCCCCCTCCCACAAGACTCCGCCACTCACCGCTCGTGAGCTCTGCTGGGCAGGGAGAGTGTCCAGCATGGATCTGGGGGACTGCAGGGGAGATAGAAGCCGGCAGCAGCTTTAACAGAGCCTCTAGACAGCGAGTCGGGCTGGAGAGGGGCTGTGGCAGCTCCTGCAGGGGATCCCGAGTATGGACAACTGCAAGAAGCAGCCACTGGTGCTGGTTTCTGGCTTCCTCCTCCTCCCATTCCTACTGTTCGTGGTGGAGCCTATGTGTGACACACTGCACCCCATGTAGATCCTTGTGGTCTGATTGTATATCATTCATGTTCACCCTTCCAGTGTAACTGTGTGTTGCTTAATGCAAAGTAGGTCATGGGAGGCATTTTTGGAATGCTCAGGACGTACTGAAAATCATTGTTACGTAGTATGTTTGTTGCAATGTCATATGGATGGTTATGAAGCTCTGCTATGGAATGTTCCCAGATATGTGTCTCACATGGCTTGAAGCAAATGCAGGCAAACACTGAAAGCAGAGAGGTAATTCACGCCCCATTAGCACTCACTCACTGCTTGCGGGAGGCTGTGCGTGGGCTGACCCAGTAGTGGGGGTTCACACAATATCGCAAGTGCAAGACGGGTTCCAGGAGTGAGGATCAGGGGTGACCCAGCTATACACCAGTCCAGATTGTGGAGGGGAACATCACACCATGTGTCTGGAGCCGTGTGACTGCCAGCAGCAGCAGCTCTTGTGCACCAACTGGGGGATGTGGGCGCTGCTTAGGAGCATGAGTGGTGGCGGTGAGGGGGGACCTTGCAGGAAGGGGCCCACTGTACTGTTGTCTTCTCGAAAAGAGGAGGGAGTGAAATCAACACAGCATTTGCCTTTCTTTCTCCTAGCTGGCCTTCTTTCCCAAATGCATCTTCTCTCTCTGAACATAACGAGTAACCTTAGAGACAGCTCTCTGGCCCCTTGCCTGCTAAACCCAACTGTTCACTGCTGCTCTCAGCTCTCTTGAGAGGGCGAGGGGCTGAAGATGCAGATTTGGTGCCCCTGCCCTGCTCCGCTCCTACGTCTGGCATGAAGCACACGTGACCGTCCACACTGGAGCCAGGTGTGTTTGCAATGAACATAACAGTGAGGATAATTGGCAGGTGCTTTTCCCTTCAGTGTTGAGACAGGCAGGGCTGTTTTTCGGAGGTATGGGTGGGAAAGAACCCCTCTCCCGCCTATAGTTTCTGCACTTCAGCATAGAGAAAAGAAACTCAGGCTCTCAGATGAACACTCTACGGTGCTGGCTGCCTGAATAGTGTTTCTCTCAGAGATTCCATTGGCCCTAAGATTCCCAGAGTTTTCCAAACAAGGCAGCAGCATTTATTTGGAATCACTGCACTAGGGAAGGAGCTGCTGAGCTAAGCCATTGTTTGCTGGGGTGTGAAGGAGGTGAAGCCCCTACAGCGACTACCGAGCAAAGGAGCTGAGTTTCCAAACACAAAGGCTTTCAGACTAAAATGTCACTGATTGCCGAGGAAGCGAAGCAACAAGAAGAACAGAAGCAGAACGGGAGTCAGACCTGGGGGGAAGCATGGGCGGGGCCTTGGGAGGAAAGGCGGAGCAGGGGGCAGGGTTCGTGTGCTGGTGCCCCCCAGCCCAGGCTCCCCAAAGGGAGGAGTCACATGCCAACCATGACTGTAATCATGGACTGTATAAGCTGCACCGACCCACCCCGAACCCTTGGTAACTATTTGAGGTGCTAGCTCTGCAAATAAAGCGCACCCGGCCACGACTTCACAGCTCAGCTACTTGAGTTATTAGAGGAAAGTTGTCGTGGGCACAGCTACATAGCCAAAGGCTGGGGCAGTGTCTGAGATCCTCTCCCGCTCAGCCATGCTGCTCATGGGGTGACTGTAAGTACACCAGCTCCTTGCTCAGATGCCCCCAGCACTTACAGCTCCTTCTGTCTCCCCTCATCCCAATCTCACCTGTGCTCCCGCCGGGTCCCGGCAGGTTGCAAAGACCCACTTGGGTGGGTTTGATTTCTCCAGAAACTGCTTGATGAACTCGAGGCCGATTCCCCGATTGGTCCCAGTCACCAGAACGCTGCGGACATTAAAGCCAGCCATGGTCCCTCACTTGCCTATGCCCCAGCTCGCAGAGCTTCCGCTCAGTGAGAGCTGTGCTAGTTATAGTCCCCAGTCTCCCCGCCCCGCCTGGGGTTACGTGAGGGTAGCTCTAGGGAAAGAACTCTCTGCTGCCATCCAGTGCTGAGACAGGAGGGGGTGGGATGAGCCAGACTATCTGTGTATTTGTTCCCCATCGTCTCCGGGAGAACAGTTTGGCTGTTTGGTTACTAGTTAGTGAAGTTCTAAGTGTAACATGCCCTGCATGGGGAATCGCCACAGCTAGAA
Organism: Emydura macquarii macquarii; assembly: GCF_026122565.2. Classification (NCBI taxonomy): domain Eukaryota; kingdom Metazoa; phylum Chordata; order Testudines; family Chelidae; genus Emydura; species Emydura macquarii. The sequence continues at coordinate 506,385 of NW_027133538.1, forward strand.
CCTCAGTCTGCTCCAGCCAGGCAGTGAATTAGAAACAAAGCACTGAGCAAAGGCTGACATGGGGAGGGAGGAGCAAATATCAGCTGGTCAGGATCCCAGTCTCCTATGTGCTATTTCAGTGGTTCCCAACCCATGGCCCGGGGGCCAAAAGTGGCCGTGGGGTGTTTTAAAGTGGCCCACTGCCTAAGGACACAGGCAGAGCATGTTGCCATGGGGCTACAAATCCAGTGCAGGCTCTTTGCTGCACCCAAAGGGATGGTAGATCAGCGCTCCCTTCCCCCTGGCTGTAGCAGGAGGCATAGCAAAGTGCTCTGTGCAGGCCCCTAGGTGCTGGGTCCCTGTTGGAGCCAGAGGGAGGGGAGCACTGATCTCCCGTCTCCCTGGCTGCAGAAGGGAGCCCCTGCGCAAGGACCCAGGCGGAGCGCACAAGGCTAGAGAACATGTGCAGTTTCCCTGCTGCAGCCAGGGGAATGGGCGATCAGCAGCCTCCTCTCTGAACTCCTTCTGTCGGGCTGAAGGGAGGGAGTGGGGCCTTCTGGAGGAGCAGCCAGGACCCACCAAGCTTGAAGAGGGGCAGGATGCTAAAAATCAGTGTCTTCCGGTTTGGCCTGCACTTAGCAGGCCACCCACTGGGACTAAGCTGCCAGGTTGCTACGTGTCGCTTGGAGAGAGGAGAATGAGATTGGCCACTTTGAGTGTCAGCCTGCCAAACTGTGTCAGATTAACAGGAGCATGAAACCCTGCCCAGGCTGAAGGTCGCCCCGTGACCCTGACTGAACCCAGCTGACTACCACAGCTTCCTGGCTGCCTCCTCATGGCCCCTGCAGCACCCAGCAGATGTGTTGGCAAAGGCTCTGGGGAAGCACTGGGAAAGGTTGTCCAGCTCCCTTGTGACTGAATGCTCCCCGTATTCACACCCAACACACTATTGGAATGATCTTTGCACAAAATATGCCTAGTGAGGTATCGTTTGAAAACTAATAACTCACTGGTCAGTAATATCATGGTGAAACGTGTGTAGCAAGATTGTGTGGAAAGTGATTAGTTTCCCCTCAGTGATGTTGGAAGCACATATTGAAATCCATGTAGCTCCAGTTAGGCAGGACTGGTCAAGCAGGTCTGTCTGAAACAAAGGAATGTGTGCTTCCCTCAATTTACAGAAAAGTGGTAAAAAAGGTCCTTGAGACAGCAAGAGGGAGATAAGGCAAAGCTGCGTTTTAGCAAACAGCAGCATGAAACCTCTTTCCCCAGGAGACCCCATGTCACCATCCTTACAGTGTGAAGGAACTTTATCTAGGGGTAACCCTCAGAAACATGCATTTCTAAGGGTGACTGAACTACAAAAGTGAGGGGCAAAAACACCCCAATGTACTCTCGTTATCTCTGCCCATCTCTCTCTCTCTCGCTTTCACTCAAGAAGACAAAAGAAACAGCTGGGTTGGAGCTACAACAGCAAAGCATTGCGAGACACTTCCAGCTGAAGGGCAAGGGTGACAACCCCTCACTGGGCTGGATTGCACCCCAGTATGCCGTGCCCCTCTTGTAAGCTAAGGCAGTTTTCTTGGGTGGCTGAAGGGTGGGTCCTCTCACACAGTGACTGGCCCTGTCAGTGGGAGTAGGGGCCGTGCACCTCCACCTCATCAGCTGCCACTTCGCTGGGGTTCAATGAGGGCACCTGGGTCTGAGAAAGGGAAAAGTTGGTAAGGGGCACATGGGAACTGCAATGAGAGCAGAGGAGAGACAGAAGGAACAGCAGGGAGCTGCCAAAGGGAGAAAGCTGAAGGTGATCAGAAGGAAAGCAGTAACTGTGAGCTCCTCCTGGGTTCTCTACCCTCCTCTCTCAGGCCTCGGAAGGACTGCTACAGGGTCCTCCCTCATTGGGGGGCATCTCCAGAAGTCCTTCCTCTCCCTAAGCCCCACCCCAGGTGGGCACTGTAACCAGGAGCAGAGGCATCATTTTGTCCCCATTGCTCACAGAAGGGGCAGGAGGGGATGGAGAGACCCTCAACTTCTGTGCTCTTAACTACCTCCTCCCCTGCTGTGGGAATAGATTCAGGTTGCTGAGGAGATCGGGGAGGAAGCTTTTCCTGTAGCAGCTCTGATTGGCTGTTCAGCCTTAGGAGGCATGTAAATGGGACAGCCAGCCAATTAGAGTTCTGCATTTCATTAGCCCCTGTGGCACAGCAGATGCTGCTGAAGCAGACTCCCATGCAGTGTGATTTGCAGCCACCTGCATTTCCTGGGGCCGGAGCAGGGTCAGTGCATGCAACCATGTGCCTCTGATGCAGACAAACCCAGACACCAGGATACACGCTCCTAGTGCATGAAGGAGAGATGGGACAGAATCAGAGGCCTGGTCTACACTTACCCTAAAATTCGGCGGCAGCAGTCAACGGGAGTTACGCAGAGTATCTTCCGGATTGATTGAGTGGGTCTTCATTGACCACTCAATTGATTCGGATAGATCAATCTGACGGCAGCCAATTTGCCACCATCAGGTAAGACATACCCAGAGACAGCCCTTCACTCCATGGCTCATGTGCACAGCACCGTGCTGCCCAAACACACACAAACAGGCCCAGGGAGGCAGCCACTTCACATGCTCCAGTCCATGGCTGCACCTCTACATTAACTCCTTCCCTTTGAGAGCAGATCAAGGTTCCCTCATTTCCCAAAAGAGCTGAGTCCCCCCCTGTAGGCCTGTGGGGAAGCCCCTCCCTCTCCTGGCTGGCCTCTTCTTGTTCCTCTTCCCCACGCAGGCTCCATGAGCGAGCCATCCCCGCTGGGTCCATGTGAGTGTAGATCCTCCTGGCCCTCCATCTTATGCCCAGGGAAAGTGGGACCCCCACCCTCTTGTAAGAAAAACTGGATTTGACATAACTTACAGCCCTCTGTGCTCTTAAACCCCTCCTCCACAAAGACTGGAAGCAAGGTCACCACATAGACAAGGTCACCACATGGCCTTGCTTAGGCAGAGAGAGCAAAAATAGCTGCAAGCTGCAGTTTTACTCACTGGGATAGATAAAGTGAAAGGACAGATTCATGAGAAGGGGGTGGAGAATGTGGAGAACTGCTCTTGATTGTTTGCTGATTTGCTGTGCAAGAGGGGAGGATGGCTCACCAAATCTGACATTTAGCTGTGACATTCCCCTAGTGAAATCTGGACTGGTGTATTGGTGTGTCACCCGGTTTCCTTGATGCCCGGTTTCCTTGATGCCTGCCTTACCCTGCTCTGCTGTGAGAACCCCTATTTCTGTGTTCTCCACACACAGCCACTAGCAAGAAACTGAGTGATTGAATGCCTCTGGCCAGCCACTCTTTGGATTGTACAACAGAGTGACCCCAGGCACTACCCCCAATCCCACATGCAGCCCTGGGAACTCTCTTTTACAATGGTCAATGACACTCATTGAACAGTGCAAACTCATATAAATTCATCCATTTAACAAAAAAATTGATTGTGTGATATAGGAAGGGCAGAGGGCATTAGGAGAGTGCTACTATTTGAGTCCAGAGACAGTGGGCACCCCACCACTAAATTCCCCTCCCGCAGCCTAAGGGGAGGAGCCATTGGACCCGGGACTCAACTGATTATAACAAATGATAACAAATGAAATATTTGGGATAACAAATGAAAAAACAGGAAGGGGCGTGAGAGTCAAAAGCTCAAACAGAGGGAACCGGAAGGGGACACCAAGCAGAGAACCCCAGACAGAGGTGGAAGGTGTCTAGGGAGCCAACGGACACTGCCCAGAGGAACTCTGCCTGGATGTGTGAATGGATGGAGGAATGGAAATAGGCCCCACAGTCGCAGAGCACCCCCTCAGTTAACCTCCTCTCCCTGGTGTTGCAGATGGCCACTTTGACCAGGGCTAGGAGGAGGTTGATGAGGAGATCCCATGACTTTGTGGGGCCTCAGATGGGGTGTGCATAGAGAAACAGGTGAGGGGAAAAGTGCAGCCAGAACCTCAACAGGAGGTTCTGGAGGAGCTGGAACAGGGGCTGTAACCTGGCGTACTCCAGATAAACCTGCGCCAGGGTCTCCCTCATACTGCAAAAGGGGCAGGTGTCAGGGTGAACCGCGCCAGGTACATGCCCGTGCTCATGGCTTCATGAAGGAGGTCAAGGGGGTGGGGACAGAGTGGCAAGGGGATGGGAAACCTCGCCCTGGGGCAAGCCCTTTCCCAAACCCAGGTCCAACCTGGGCGCCCTCTCTTCCACAGGCTATGTCCCAGAGCTCCGGGAGGGGACCTTGCCCTTTTTTGTGCTCTGACCCTTCCTGCTGGTTGAGGAAGCTCGGGCAACAGCGATGGAGGTCCCCCCTGTGCGGTAGCTGCAGGGGTAGGTGGGGGAGCAGGGTGGGGGGAAGGGACAGGGGCCATCAAAGGGGCTGCTTTTAACCATTGGAGGGGGATGGGTGGGAGTAGGCACCTGGCGGGGAGGGGAAGGGGGCAGGTCAAGGCTGACCATTCCTCCCTGCTAGGCTGCAAGCAGGGAGGAGTTTCAGGGGAAAACACTGGGGGAGGGGGTTGGGAAGGGGAGGGGCAAGGTGGCTAACCTCTCCTCCACGCTAGGCTGCAGGCTGGGGAGGAGGGCACCGCAAGGGGTGGGGGACAGGGACCGGGATGGGAATGTGGGGGGTGCTAGCTCATCCGGCTGCACTGGGAAGAGTGGTGCAGTGAACAAGGGCAAAATGAAAAGAAATGGGGATTCTAGGGGCTCATGGGCTCTGAAGAGCACCCAGGCACACTGAGGGAGTGGGGCAGATTGGGGCAGAGAGAAATAGCAGAGACATGGGGGCGGGGGTCAGGCATGGGGCAAGGGAAGAGAACTAGACCCCCTCCAAAAAGCTGGCTTCACTGCAAACCCCGTCAAGTGCGCAATAGTGCTGGCCAAGGCCAAATACCTGGGATATATGGTAGGAAGAGGCCTGGTAAAACTGCAGTGGGACAAGGTAGAGGCCAGCCAGACCTGGTCCCGACTGGTCCACAGGAAGCAGGTCAGGGCATTCTTAGAGATAGTGGGGTACTATAAGAGATTTATCCCCCACTTTGCCATGAGAGCAGGGCCCCTGACTGACCTGATAAAAGCTTGGGGCCCGGATATGGTGAAGGGAGCGAAACAGCCAAAAAAGCATTCATAGACTTGTCGAAAGCCCTTTATAGTCACCCGGTGCTTATAGCCCCAGTTTTTGAGAGGGAATTCATCCTCCAAACGGATGCCTCAGAGACAGGGCTAGGGGCAGTCCTCTCTCAGATGATAGGCAAAAAAGAGCACCCAATCCTGTATCTCAGTAGGAAACTCCTCCTCAGAGAGCAGAAGTATGCGGTGGTCAAGAAAGCGTGCCTGGCAGTTAAATGGGCTATGGAAACTCTCCAATAGTACCTACTAGGGTACTCACCTTGGTGACAGACCATGCTCCACTTCCGCTCCACACTCCACTCTACACAACAACGAGAAGAAAAATGCAAGAGTAACTCAATGGTTCCTCTCCCTAAAGCCTTTCCACTTTCTGTTACAGCATAGGGCAGAAAGCCAACATGGCAATGCTGACACCCTGTCGCGCCAGCACTGCCTCACCTCCCAAGTAGCCCAACCCTGTGGTGTTGAGCGGGGGGTGGGGGAAGAGAGGGGTGGGAAATGTGTGCTATAGCAAGTGGAGAGTAGTCTTTTTTGTAAGTCAGGAAGAGGGTGGGTGCAAGTCCGCCCACTACTAATGGCCCCCAGCCTAAGGGGAGTAGTCACTGGACACAGGGTACAACTAATGTTGGGGGACAACTAATGAAAAAAACAGGAAGGGGCGTGAGGGTCACAGGGTCAAACAAATGAAACCAGAATGGGACACCGAGCAGAGAACCCCAGACAGTGCCCACTGCTCCTGGAAGGTGCTGGGGGAGCCAGCAGACGATGCCCAGAGGAACTCTGCTCGGATGTATGAACACACATGGGAATGGAAGTAGGCCCCACAATTGCAGAGTGCCCCTGCAGCCAGCCTCTTCTCCCTGGTCTTGTAGATGGCCAGTTTGGCCAGGGCTAGGAGGAGGTTGACCAGGAGGTCCCACGACTTTGTGAGGCCATGGATAGGGTGTGCATAGACAAACAGGTGCGGGGAAAAGTGCAGCCAGAACCTCAGTAAGAGGTTCTGGAGGAGCCGGAACAGGGGCTGCAGCCTGGCACATTCAAGATAGATGTGCGCCAGGGTCTTCCTCATGCTGCAGTAGGGGCAGGTGTTAAGGCGAGGGGTGAACCGCGCCAAGTACACACCCCTGCTCATGGCTCCATGAAGGAGCCACCAACTGATGTCCCCGGTGGGTCAGGGTGGAGTACAAACTGGCCCACCAGCAGTCCTCGCCCTCCGCAGGTTGTAACAGGTCCTGCCACTTGGTGTCAGGGTGGGACATGAAGGCGAGGAAATGAAGGGTGTGGAGCACGAGCATATAAAGATTGGTCTCTCGGCGCGGTTCGAAAGAGGACTGGCTGCAGCTAATACAGCTGGCTTGGGGCGTAGGGGTAGGGAGGCCAGGGGGACTCGTGGGGCTGGGGCCTGATGGAGAGCAACAGAGGTCTGGGACTGAGGTAAACCTGAGTAGCAGGGGGCAAGGCTGCCTTCACCTCCTGGAGTACGCGCCGGGGTGTTCGAAGGGTGGAGAGCCCCATGAGCCGAGCCAGCACCTGGGGATTCACCCAGTCCCCCCGGTCGTAGTCCAGGAGATCTTTGATCTTGGTAATTCCCGCCAGGACCAACCTCCGGTGCAACGAGAGGGTCTTTGCCGCCTGCACACGAAGGTGGGGGTTGTGTAGCAAGGGCTCCGTGAGGAGATCCTCCCCCTAAACCCGAGCTCCAAGAGATCCCGGACCAGATACAAGTTATCAAAGATGGTCCAGCCAGGGACGGTGTAGGTCTGGTCGGGATGGACCACGTCCTGCAGCACGGACCCCAACTGCAGCGAGATGGCCTTGGCTATGATTTTGTAGTCCGTGCTGAGGAGTGAGACGGGACGCCAATTCCGAAGGTCACGGAGGTCCCTCTTCTTAGGCAGCAAGGCGAGCACGGCCCGCCTGCACGAAAGGGGGAGCGCTCCGCCACCCTCGGACTCAGCCCAGACGATGGCGAGATCTGGGCCGAGGACGTCCCAGAACGCGCGGTAGAACTCCACGGTCAGCCCATCCATGCCCAGAGATTTATTAGTGGGCATGAGGCGGCGGGCCGCCGAGAACTCGGCCAGAGTGAGAGGTAGCTCCAGCCGGTCCTGGTTGCCCGCGCCGACCGTGGGGAGTTCAGTCCAGAGGACCCTGTGGGCGGCGACGTCGGTCAGATCCGGGGAGAAAAGGTCAGCGTAGAAGGCCCTGGCCCTTCCACGCATGTCCACCGGATCCGTGAGGGGGGTGCCGTCGGCCGCCAAAAGGCAGATGACTTGCTTCCAGGGCCCCCCTCCGTTTCTCCAGGGCATAGAAGAAGCGGAAGCCGTGGTCCATCTCCCGAAGGAGACAGATGCGGGATTGAACAAAGGCGCCCCGAGCCCGAAGGTCTTCGAGGGCCCTGAGCTCCTCCCGCTTCTCCTGGCACGCTCCGCAGAGGGACGGATCACAGGGGCTGGAGGCCAGACGCCTCTCCAGCTCTAAGACCTCCCGCTCCAGCTGCTCTATCCCCACATCCCTCCGCTGGCTGGCCCCCCGAGTGTAGTCACGGCAGAAGAGCCAGGCGCGCACCTTCCCCACGTCCCACCATCGCCGCGCCAAGGGAAAGGCACGCCTTCCCCCCCCCCAGGCCAGCCAGAACTCCCGGAAGGACGCCGTGAAGCCCACATCCTACAGTAGGCTGTTGTTGAAATGCCAGTAGGCCAGCCCCGGCCGCTCCGCGGTGAGAGAAGCCTTCATGGTCACCAGATGGTGATCCGAGAAGGGAGCCGGCCGTACGCTGGAGGAGTGGGCCCATGAAAGATGGTGACGAGAAATATAAATGCGGTCCAACCGGGAGTGGCGCGACCAGTATTCCCCCACCCGGACAAAAGTGAAGGTGAAATGTCGTCCGGGTGGTGGTCATGCCAGACATCCACCAGGGAGTGATGGTCTATAATCTCCCGGAGGACATCCGCGGCGGCCGGGCACTGCTCGGTCCCCGTGCGGTCCCATTCCTCGAGGGTGATGTTGAAATCCCCGCCCAGGACCAGGCACTCGTGAGGATCCAAGGTGCCGAGGAAGGCGGATGCCTGCTGGAAGAAACGCACCCTCTCCGAGCCCGATGTCAGGGCATAGGCGTTGACCAGATTCAACGCCAGCCCCTCCATACGGACCCGGAGGTGCAGCAGGCGACCCGGCATGACCTCGGCAACCCCCAGCACCTCGGGCCGTAGGTCGGGGGAGAACAGGGTGGCCACTCCACCCGCATGGGCGGAGATATGACTAAAGAACACCCCATCCCACCACTCCAGCCGCCAAAGAACCGAGTACCCTCCCTCCCGCAGGAAGGAGAGCACTTGGCTCCTGTGGAGACCCATCCCACAGCCCCTGGCATTTAAAGTGGCGAAGACTGTTGGGCCATGAGGAGGGCTGGGAAGGATGATCACTGGCAGGAATGCTGGCAGTCCCCATCAGGCCCCGCAGCAATCCGTGACCGACCCCGAAGGCCAGAAGGGAGTCACGGAAGCTGAGGGCCCGCTGGTAGGAGGCAGCGTCCTGCTTCCTGGTCCCTTTCCCCTCCTTCAGGATAGCCCTCATGGCCCGGAGAACGAGATGGAAATCCCCCAGCGCTGCAGGGCGAGCTGCACCCTATTCCTGGCCCCATGACAGTCAGTCAGGAAGGTCCGCAGCTCATCCCTCGGTGCCTCGGGGGCTGGGGTAGAAGACCCTGGACCGTCCTCCGGCCGGGGCCCCACTGCAGCCCCGTGGCCAACAGAGACAGGCAGACAAGGGGCGGAGCCCCGACGCGGCGCCGACAGCATGGGCTCCGCGCTGCCCGCCTTGACCCCTGGCACAAGGAGCGGTGGCAGAGGGAAGACAGCAGCCCCAGATGGGAGGGAGAACTCAAATACCGCCTCCTGGGAGTCGGCAGATGGTAGGGGAAACGACACGACCCCAGGGGCGGTAACAGTATGGGAGCTGGGCAGGGGAGGGACAGGAGCGGCATCAGGGGCAGGAATGGTGTAAGGGCCAGGGGCGGGATCAGGGACAGGGTTGGGGGCGGGGCGAGGATCAGGGGCCCCAGTGGCAGCACCACCAGGGTACAACTCCTCCTGACCCAGCACAAGGGTCAGGGGTATGGGGTCAGGAGGGGGGGCCTCACCGACACTCGGCGTGGGTGCCAGGATGAGCTTGGTGCCCACAGCCCCCATGAAAGACAGGGGGCGGCTCGGGTCAGGGCCCCCAAGAGGGATGAGGGACAGCCGCCCTGCCTCAGATGCCCTGGGGCCCGGCTGCTCGGTGCTAGCCATCGCCTCAAGAGGCCCGGTGGCCGCTGATGTAAGGCTGGCCACAGCTGGGCAAACAGGGGCATCAGGTGGCAGCTCAAGGGCAGGAACAGCTGGACGGGGAAGAGAAGACGGAGGAAGGGGAAGGGCCGGCGCGAGACCGCCGAGATCGAGTCCCAGTGGTAATGGGTCATCCTCCCCCTGGGTGACCAGGGTCAGGCCCAGGGACTTGATATCTGCAAAGATGGAGCCGTAGTCCCCCTCCGCCACCAGGGGTGCCACCTCGCTAGAAGGCGGGGCGACAAGCGCCTGAATGACGACAGGGGGCAAAGGGGACAGGGTGGCTGGAGCATCTGCCTCCGCGGCTCCTGCAGGGAGGGGGGTGAAGGGGGCACCCGAGATGGGGGCGGAGCTGCTCCTCCGTGCTGCTGCAGTGTCCTCCTCGACCGGCGCCACCTGTGGGATGTCATCGGGGGGCGCAGCAGAAGGCTCTGCGTTGGTAGCCCCCTTCCAAGACATCAGGGGGGCTTCCTCCCCGTCCGAGTGGGCGGGGAGGTGCTGAGCCTTCTTCCGCTTGCCGCTCTTCCCCCCGACGAGCACCCACCCTCCAAGGTGTTAATGGAGGGCGAGCCCGCAGGGTCGGGGCCAGGCAGCAAGGGCAATGGTGTCAAGGGTCGAAGGAGTGGGGACAGGGCAGCAAGGAGTCAGGGAACCTACCCCTGGGGCAAGCCCTCTCCCAAGCCCGAATCCAACCCGGGCGCCCCCTCCTCCACGGACCCCTGGGGCACCGTGGGGGCGACAGGGTCCGGCCGCTCATTGGGCACAACGGGGGGGCCACCCCCGCGTCCCGAGCAGAGATGGGCGCAGAAGGAGGAGGAGGAGCGGCTAGGGCTGCTGGCGGTGGCAGGGCCGGGGCCCACCGGGGCCTCGGGCGACCCAGGTGCTCCTCCGTGCCGGGCCAAGGGTAAATCCCTCCGGACACGCCCCGTCGCCCGGCGGAGGAAGCACCGGGCCTCCCCTGAGGAATAATGTACCCGGTAGTGGGCCCCCTGATGGGGCACCAAAAAGGACCCCTCAAGAGCCCCCCCGTCACGCGCCACCGGCGGAAGGACAGAACGTGACCGAGGGCGGGGTCCTTGCAGCCCAGCGGGAGAGGGCTGAGGACTGAGATGGGCTTCCCCAGGGAGGAGAGGAAGGGAAGCAGAGCAGCGTAAGGGAGCAAGGGCGGGACGGAGGTCAGGACCATCCATACGCCCAGGTCCTCCAGGGGTTCTAGAGGGACGTAAATGCCCCCCACCGCCAGGCCCTTCTCAACCGCCTCCTGGGCGGCGGCCTCCGATGCCAGGAAGAAGACGACCTTCCCGTACATCTTGGAGGCCGCCGTGATGGCCAAGGGCCCCACCACCCGCGCCAACGCCCACACATAGGTCTCAACGTGGGGCAAGGTGGGCACCAGGAGGCAACGGACGCCGTGCTTCCTGGTCAGGGTGGGGAAGGGGCCCCGGCCGCTGGAGATGGAACCGGAGGAGGCGGCGGGGGCAGATGACGAGGCGGTGGCTGGACAGGTGGCAGCTACCTGGGTGTACGCTCTGGGGGGAGGGGGAGCAGAAGCACCCCCAGAGCTGGTGGAGGGGACGGCAGAGGAGGGGAGGGGCGCAGCTGATGACGGGCCCGCGGAAGGGAGGGGGGCTTGCCCCCCGGGGGGCGGTGCCTTCTGGGCGGGGCCCTTGCCCTATTTCCCGCCCTAGCCCTTCCTGCCCGTCGAGGGAGCTGAGGCAGCAGCTCGGGAGGGGCAGCGGGAGGGGCAGCGGTGGCAGAAGGAGTGGCGGTTGCGGCGGTGGCCATAGGGGCGGGTGGGGGAGCGGGATGGGGGTAGGGGACAGGGGCCATCGCAGGGGCCGTCTGATCCATCGGAGGGGGGCACGTGGGAGCAGGCACCTGGAGGGGGAAGGGAGGGGAAAAGGGGCGGGTCAATACTGACCACCCCGCCCTGCCAGGCTGCAAGCAGGGCGGGTTTCCAGGGGCAAACACCAAGGGGAAAGGGCGGTCTGGGAAGGGGGGGCAAGCAGAACGGCTAGCCACTCGTCCCCGCTAGGCTGCAGGCTGGGGAGGAGGGTGCCGCAAAGGGGGGGGGGCAGGGGCGGGGCAGGAATATGGGGGGGGGGTGCCGGCTCCTCCAGCTGCACTGGGAAGGGGGGGGAGGTCACAAGCGCATCAGGAGGTGCAGTGTAGGGGTCGAAATGAAAGGGAACCGGGGGCTCACAAGCGCATAGGAGCACCTGGGCGCACTGCGTGGGGGAGGGGGCAGGTCAGTGCAAGGGAAGGCAACAAATGCATGGGGATGAGTAGGGGCAGGCACAGAACAAGGGCGGGGCAGGGAGGCTCCAAGGAACGGGGCAGGAACAGACAAAAAAAGGTGAAGGGTGGGACTGGGCGGGGCAAACAAAAACACTCAGGGCCGGGGAAGAGCAAAGGCAAGGGGGGGGGCGAACTAAGTGGGCGACACTGGAGGGCAAAGCAGGGGGCAAGGGGAGCCCTCCGGCCAGTCAAGGGGAGGAAAAGCCAGGGAGGTAAGGGGGAGCGCAGGCGCCCAGGTGGGCTCGAGTGGTGGGAGAAGCCAGTCCCTGCTGCTGCAGTGGTCCCAGGTGGTCCAGGGGATGAATGGCTCAGCTGAGGGCAAGGAGGAGCAACAAACGGTGGCTGGGGGTAGCGGAGGGGGCGATGACGATGATGGTGGTGGCGGGACAAAGTGGGGAGCAGATGGACCAGGGGGAGAGCTCCATGCTGCCCCCCCCCCACTCCCCACAGAAACAACAGTACCTGGCTCCACCACCACAAGAGCAGAGGTGGCACAGTCACTCAGTCCAGTTAAACAATTCAGCCCCCTCCTGAGTGCTCCCCCAGCAGCAGCAACAGTTGCAGAGATGGCAAGCAGTCCCCTCCTCACAGGCACAGCAAAAGCAGCAACAGCAGCAGCAGGCTCCCAAGCGGTAGCAACAGTCAGCCCATGAAAGCCTCCCCACCGGTGGTGCGGGTGGCAGCAGCAGCAGCAGCAGCAGTGGCGGTGGAGGGGCCACTCACCCACTCCCTCCCAGCCAGCCGGGAGGGGGGTAGGCCAGCAGGGCCCCCGAGCAGTAGCAGTAGCAGCAGTGGCCCCAGGAACTCCACGAGCTTGCAGTCTCCTCCACGGCAGCCTCAGGAGAGTTACCTATTTGTGACCTGGGACAGCCTAAGGGGAGGAGTCACTGGACCTGGGAGACAACTAACGTCGGGGGACAACTAATGAAAAAAGCAGGGAGGGGCGTGGGGGTCACAGGGTCAAAAGGAGGAAGCCGGAGGGGGACACCGAGCAGAGAACCCCGGACAGCGCACACTGCTCCCGGAAGGTGTCAAGGGAGTCGGCGGACGCCGCCCAGAGGAACTCTGCCCGGATCCGTGAGCACACGAGGGAACGAAAGTAGGCCCCACAGTCGCAGAGCGCCCCCCTGGCCAACCTCCTCTCCCTGGTCTTGTAGATGGCCAGTTTGGCCAGGGCTAGGAGGAGGTTGACCAGGAGGTCCCGCGACTTTGTGGGGCCATGGATAGGGTGTGTATAAAGGAACAGGGGCGGGGAGAAGTGCAGCCAGAACCTCAGCAAGAGGTTCTGGAGGAGCTGGAACAGGGGCTGCAGCCTGGCACACTCAAGGTAGACGTGCGCCAGGGTCTCTCTCACGCCGCAGTATGGACAGGTGTCGGGACGAGGGGTGAACTGCGCCAAGTACACGCCTGTGCTCACGGCCCCGTGAAGTAGCCGCCAACTGATGTCCCCGGTGGGCCGCGGAGTCAAGGTGGAGTAAAGACCGGCCCACCGGGGGTCGTCGCCCTCCGCAGGTGGTAACAGGTCCTGCCACTTGGTGTCAGGGCGGGACATGAGGGCAAGGAAGTGAATGGTGTGGAGCACGAGCGTGTAAAGATGGTCCCTCGGCGTGGTTTGAAAAAGAACCGGCTGCAACTCGTGCAGCCAGCTCGGGGCGTAGGGGGAGGGAGGCTGGGGGGGTTCACGGGGCCAGGGCCCGATGGAAAGCACCGGAGGGTTGGGAGTGAGGGGAGGGCAGGGACCACCCTCTCGCAAGACCCGCTCGAGGTAGACCCGAGCAGCAGGGAGCAAGGCTGCCTTCACCTCCTGGAGTACGCGCCGGGGGGTGTGAAGGGTGGAGAGCACCATGCGCCGAGCCAGCACCTGGGGATCCACCCAGTCCCCCCGGTCGTAGTCCAGGAGATCTCCGATCTTGGTGACTTCCACCAGGACCAACCTCCAGCGCATCGAGAGGGTCTCCACTGCCTGCACACAAAGGTGGGGGTTGTGTAGCAGGGGCTCCGCGAGGAGATCTGCCCCCTCGGTGGCCAGAAGGGGCCTGGAGACCGCAAGCAGCCTCCAGGCCTGGAGGAGGTCCCGGTAGAAGACCGGCAGCTCGGAGAGGTCTCGCGGAAGACCCCTTGGATGGAGATAAAGGAGCTGCCGGTCGTATCGGAGCCCCCAGAGGCGGCGGAGGAAGGTGTGCGCCAAGTGGCTCCACGCTGGACTACCTGCACCATAAAGGAATCTCTGCAGGGCCTGGAGGCGGAAGGCATGGACCTGGCTGCGGAGGCAGCACAGGCCCTGCCCTCTCTCCTCCAGGGGAAGACTCAGAATCCCTGCAGAGACCCAGTGCAGTCCTGGCCAGAAGAACTCCAGCACGGTCGTCTGGAGGTGGGCCAGGAAACCCGGGGGCAGGGTCAGGGTGTTGAGCCGGTGCCAGAGCATGGACAGGACTAGCTGGTTGAGCACCAGCGCCCGCCCCCGAAGGGAGAGGCACCGGAGCAGTCCCGTCCATCTCCGCAGCTGCTCAGACACCCTGCCCTCCAAATCATGCCATTCTCCGCCGGGGAGGGATGGGTGGCGGAAAGGTAAACGCCCAGATAGAGCAGCGGACCCGTGCTCCACCGGATGGCTTGAAGCGCGGGTGGGAGGGAGCTCGCCTGCCACCCGGCCCCTACCATCAGGCCAGAGCTCTTGACCCAGCTGACCCAGGCGGAGGAGGCTGCCGAGTAGACGGCCAGGCAGGCCTCCAACTGCACCAGGTCACCCGGGTCCTGGACCGCGAGGAGCACGTCGTCGGCGTACGCTGACAAGACCAACCTCAGCTCTGGCTCACGGAGCACCAACCCCGTCAACCTCCGACGGAGGAGACAGAGGAAGGGCTCGATGGCCAGAGCGTACAGCTGGCCCGACAGCGGACAGCCTTGACGCACCCCACGCCTGAAGCTGACCGGTTCGGTCAGAGTCCAGTTGAGTTTGACCAAACACTCCGCGGAGGCGTACAGCACCTGGAGAAAGCCCAAAAAGCGGGGCCTGAAGCCGAACGCCCGCAGGGTTCCCAGGAGATACCCGTGGTCCATCTGTTCGAACGCCTTCTCCTGGTCCAGGGACAGGAGGGCGAACGACAGACCGTCCCTACACCCGAGCTCCAAGAGATCCCGGACCAGATACAAGTTATCAAAGATGGTCCGGCCCGGGACGGTGTAGGTCTGGTCGGGATGGACCACGTCCTGCAGCACGGACCCCAGCCGCAGCGAGATGGCCTTGGCTATGATTTTATAGTCCGTGCTGAGGAGTGAGACGGGACGCCAATTCCGAAGATCATGGAGGTCCCCCTTCTTAGGCAGCAAGGCAAGCACGGTCCGCCTGCACGAAAGGGGGAGCACTCTGCCACCCTCGGACTCAGCCCAGACGATGGCGAGGTCCGGGCCGAGGGCGTCCCTGAACGCGCGGTAGAACTCCACGGTCAGCCCGTCCATGCCCGGAGTTTTATTAGTGGGCATGAGGCGGAGGGCCGCCGAGAACTCGGCCAGAGTGAGAGGTAACTCCAGCCGGTCCCAGTCGCCCGCACCGACCGTGGGAAGTTCAGTCCAGAGGACCCTGCGGGCGGCGACGTCGGTCGGATCCGGGGAGAAAAGGTCAGCGTAGAAGGCCCTGGCCCTTCTACGCATGTCCACCGGATCTGTGAGGTGGGCACTGTCGGCCGCCAAAAGGCAGATGACGTGTTTCTGGGCCCCCCTCCGTTTCTCCAGGGCATAGAAGAAGCGGGAGCCGTGGTCCATCTCCCGAAGGAGACGGATGCGGGATTGAACAAAGGCGTTCCGAGCCTGGAGGTCTTCAAGGGCCCGGAGCTCCTCCCGCTTCTCCCGGCACGCTCCGCAGAGGGACAGATCACAGGGGCTGGTAGCCAGACGCCTCTCCAGCTCTAAGACTTCCCGCTCCAGCTGCTCTATCCCCGCATCCATCTGCCGGCTGGCCCCCCGAGTGTAGTCATGGCAGAAGAGCCCTTGCCCTTTTTCTAGCTCTAGCCCTTCCTGCCGGTCGAGGGAACTGAGGCGCCGGTGTCTCCGGAGGGGCAGCAGTGGCAGAAGGAGTGGCGGCTGAGGCGGTGGCCATAGAGGCAGGCGGGGGAGAGGGTTGGGAGGAGGGAACAGGGGCCATCGCAGGGGCTGCCTGATCCATTGGAGGTGGGCACGTGGGAGCAGGCACCTGGAGGTGGAGGGGGGGGGGGAAGGAGGTGGGTCAAGACTGACCACCCCACCCTGCCAGGCTGCGAGCAGGGCGGGGTTCCAGGGGCAAACACCAAGAGGAGAGGGTGGTCTGGGAAAGGGGCAGGCAGAACGGCTAACCGCTCCTCCCCGCTAGGCTGCAGGCTGGGGAGGAGGGTGCCGCAAAGGGGGGGGGGGCAGAGGCGGGGCGGGAATGTAGGGGGGTGCGGGCTCCTCCGGCTGTACTGGGAAGGGGGGGGGGGATCACAAGCTCATCAGGGGATGCAGTGAATAGGGGTCGAAAGAAATAGGAACCAGGGTCCTGGGGGCTCACGGGCGCTGAGGAGCACCCGGGCGCACTGAGCGGGGGAGGGGGCAAGTCAGAGCAAGGAGAGGCAACATATGCATGGGGATGGGTAAGGGCAGGCACGGAACAAGGGCGGGGCAGGGAGGAGCAAAGGGCTCCAAGGAATGGGGCAGGAACAAACAAAAAATGCTGAAGGGTGGGGCAAACAAAGCAAACACTCAGGGCCGGGGAAGGACAAAGGCAAGGGGGGGCAAACTAAGCTGGAGACTCCAGAGGGCAGAGCAAGGAGCAAGGGGAGCCCTCTGGCCCGACAAGGGAAGGAGGGCCAAGGAGATGGGAGGGGAGCACAGGCGCCCAGGTGGGCTTGGATAATGGGAAAAAACCCAGTCCCTGCCGCTGCAGTGGTCCCAGGCAGTCCAAGGGACGAGCGGCTCAGCCGAGAGTGAGGAGGGGCAACAAACGGTGGCTGGGGGTAGCAGAGGGGGTGACGGCAATGATGGTGGTGGGGCGAAGTGGGGAGCAGGTGGACCGAGGGGGGAGCTCCACGCTGCCCCCCCCCGCAGAAACAACAGTACCTGTCCCCACCACCACAAGAGCAGAGGTAGCACAGTCACTAGTCCAGCAAACAATTCAGCCCCCTCCTGAGCGCTCCCCCAGCAGCAGCAGCGGTTGCAGAGACAGGAAGCAGTCCCCTCCTCACAGGCGCAGCAGCAGCAGGCTCCCAAGCAGCAGCCAGCCCAGGAAGGCCTCCTCACCGGTGGTGCGGGTGGCAGCAGCAGCAGCAGTGGCGGTGGAGGGGCCACTCACCCACTGCCCCCCGGCCAGCCGGGAGGGAGCCAGGCCAGCAGGGCCCCCAAGCACGAGCAGTAGTAGCAGCAGTGGCCCCAGGAGCTCTACGAGCTTGCAGTCTCCTCCACAGCAGCCTCAGGAAAGTGTGGATGGGAGAGAGGGGAGCTCCAGAATGCTCAGGGCTCTGTTCCCAGCAGACAAGCCAGAGTCATTAGAGGGCAGTTACGACCAGCTGAGGCCAGTTAAGGCCCAGCCAGGTGCCTAATAAAAACCTCTTCTTCAGACAGACAGTGCATGAGCTGAAGGTGGAGGAGTGCCACACCGTGTAGATGGGGACAGTACAGTACAGTACAGAGTTGTATGGAGGAGCAGAGAGCAGTGCAGAGAAAGGTACTGAGCCTAGGAGGGTGAAGCTTGCCCAAGCAGGACTGTGATACTCCCCCAGGCACAGGAGCCTGGGTAAGGAAGCCCAACCCCAGGCAGCAAGGCCCGAGGAGCCAGAAGGATGGAGGGGGTAAATTAGCCCAGGGGAAACACTGCAGCTGTGAATATGGTGCCAGCAGCACAAAGCTGCTGCTCA
Source organism: Emydura macquarii macquarii (assembly GCF_026122565.2). Classification (NCBI taxonomy): domain Eukaryota; kingdom Metazoa; phylum Chordata; order Testudines; family Chelidae; genus Emydura; species Emydura macquarii. The sequence continues at coordinate 524,014 of NW_027133538.1, forward strand.
TAAGACCCCTGCGCTGGGACCCTGAGGAGTGTGTGAACCTGGCATTCAGTCAACTCCACTGAGTCCTGATGACCTCAGTTTACTACCCTCATTTCAGGGCTCCTTGGAGAAGCCAGCCTCTGATTCCTGTTGGATATGAACCAAGCGGGGCCTAAGATTTCAGCTCCCATCGTTTCTCTGATGCTTCCACTAGTGTGCTGTAGATGGCGATGGTGTATAACAAATTTCCTTAATCCTTTTGGTGTCAGAGGCTTTTTAAGTTTGATTCATTTCAAGGACTGTATTTCATTATTTGCCCTTACTATCAATTGGGATGCCCTGTTTTAAGCAATTTCAACCTTGGCTGATCAGTGAATCCTCAGACAAAATGTCTTACATGATATGAACCATTTTCTTATTGTCTTCGTAGGTGGCTCTTCTGTTGGGATAAACAGAAGTGAGATAGCTTTCCTAATTTTTGAGGGACAGAAGGAATCATTAGTAATTAATCATTCAAGCCATGCCAGTCCCATGTATCCCTTACATCACCTCTCAGCCTCAGCCATAAGAACCCCCACAGTTGGCATCCCAACTCCAAATCAATTGGATCTGTAGCAGCCTCCAGATGACTATAGCGACCCATGTCTGGATCAGCAAGACCACCCTCATGTGGGTATCCTGGTGCTGCGGGGTATGGACAAGCTGTTCACAAACCTCTGGGAACATCTGCTTCTTTGTGCAAAAGTTCTGGACCCGCCGTTGATTACCCCAGCTCCACATGACAAGGAGATCCCACCTGGCTGTGCTTGTGGCCCTGCTCCAGAAGCTCTGGTCTAGATGGGGGGAGTCTGTGGCTAACGCCACCATAGGCATGAGCAGCATCAGCTGGGGCACAGCTCCTCTTCTGATAAGTGCCTTCAGCAGTTCAAAAACAGTTCAAAAACACGTCCACCAGAGTCTTGCAGTTGTTCTGCTTGTGTCTCAACATCGGGGGAGCATGAGGTGATGAAGTTCTTCTACCTGCAGTATGCAGGGAGAATGTGGACAAAAATGGCTTGTCTGAATCTGTTCACAAACTTAAACCACACAAAACACCTTCTGTGGGACAGATCAACAAGCTCTCCCACAACCCACTATGAAAACAGCCCCAGAGCAGCTACAGCTTGTAGGCTGAGGTGACAGGAGTTCAGCTGCAGGAGGTGGCCAGCGAAGTAAACTCAGCCTCGGACTGTCAGTCAAAGTGTTCGCTGGGTGACTTTAACAGGTCCACGCGTGCACAGACAGGAATGACAGAGCAGGTTGTGCTGGTGGGGGAGTGGTACTGCGACAGAGTATTATTTGAGTTCCGGTGGTGGGGGGCATTGCTAAAGGCCCCTCCTCCAGCCCAAGGGGAGGAGCCACTGGGCCTAGGACTCAACTGATTTCATGGGACAACTAATGAAAAAATAGGAAGGCTGTGAGGGTCAAAGTATCAAATGGAGGGAACCAGAAGGGGACGCCAAACAGAGAATCCCGGACAGTGCCCACTGCTCCCGCGGATGCAACCCAGAGGAACGCTGCCCGGATGCGTGAACGGATGGAGGAACAGAAATAGGCCCTGCACTTGCAGAGCACCCTTTCAGCCAACCTCCTCTCCCTGGTGTTATAGATGGCCACTTTGTCCAGAGCTAGGAGGTTGATGAGGAGGTCCCGTGACTTTGTGGGGCTTCGGATGGGGTGTGCATAGATGAACAGGCGTGGGGAAAATTGCAGCCAGAATTGCTGCTGCTGTCTTCCCTGGTCCAGGGAGCTATGACAGTACAGGTAACAGCTGAGGCTCTGATTTGACTGATCCAGGGTCCTGGCCTAACGAGGAAAGAGGAACAGGTGCCCTGGCCCTGGGAGAAAAATAAGCCAGCACAGGAAACCACATGGGGGGTGGCCACGCAGGGCAAAGGAAGACTGCAAGACAGGCTGCCTGGTGGCCAGAAGGGATGCAGAACTCTGAGCCTCTGAGCCAGTAAAATGCCTGGGGCAGGAACTGGGAATGAGTTGTATGCACTCTAAATAAAGAAGCAGGGGTGACTGCAAACAAGCAAGGTGTGTTGAGTCCTTTGTGCCAGGGGAGTGAAATCTGTGGAGATAAACAGGAGGGCACAGCCACATGGCCTGCTACAAGTGGGGGCTTGTCTGGGATTTTAAACCCAAGCCATTGCAACAAGTGGTGGCCAAGATGGAGGAGACTTTGCAGTGGTTAGTGAAGATGGTGCAGGAGCTACACCGATCACAGCAGGTGGAGCGGCAGGCGCTGCTGTCCTGGCACGCTGACCAGCAAAAGAGCCTGCAGGACTTCATAAGAGAGCCTGCCACCACGCAACAGAAGCTGATCCAGCAAGCGGTGAGGCCCATGAGTGGGAAAGGCACCAGGACAACCAGCTGGGGACTCTTTAAATTGGGCCCAAGTAATGACCCCGACACTTTCCTCGGGACTTTTGAGTGGGTGGCGATGGCAGCTGGCTGGGAAAGGGTGACCTGGGCCCTGCGCCTCGTGCCATATTTAGCGGGTGAGGCCCAGGCGGCCTATATAGTGCTGGGGGAGGCCCAAACCTGAGACTACGATGCTGTGAAGGCTGCCATCCTACACCAGGTTGGATTGTGGGCAGAAAAATACCAGAAAAAATTCCAGACCATCAGGTGGATGGGGAGCCTACAACCACGGGTGTTCGCCCAGTGGCTGACGGACTGGGCTACCTGGTGGGTGCGATCAACCACCCAGAAGGTGGAGGAGATGTTGGACACCATCATTTAAAACAGTTCCTGCAGAGCCTACCAGAGACTGTCTGGGTCTGGGTGAGGCGGCATCCGCCAGGCTGGGTGGTGGAGGCTGTGAGGTTCACAGAGGAGTACGATGTAGAGCTGGAGGTGCTAAGAAAGCAGCGAAGCCCAGCAAGGACCTGGAACCAGGGGGAAGGACCCTGGGGCCTACGCCCAAGAAAGGGCCTGAGCCAGGGAGCGGCCAGGACCGAGAATTGACATGTTGGCAGTGTGGCCGCTCGGGTCACAAGAAACTGGACTGCTCGGATATGGAGTACGGGCTAGCAGACTTTTGTGGATGGGCAAGTGGCCAGGGAAGGCTGAGGTGACGGCCATGGGACACCAACTCTCTCCAGGTGAGGCAGAAACCCCAGTGGGGTTTGGTGGATCCCACCTCCACCCAGTCGCTGATCTGGTGGGGGTTAGTGAAACTGAGATGGGTAGCCCCAGGGGCCAGGGTGGAGGTGCGGTGCATCCATGGGGAGACCCGGCGATACCCGCTGGCTCAGGTGCCCCTGGAAGCTCATGAGCATTTTCAGTGGCAGCAGGTTGGGAGAGGAGGGGGATTATCCTACCAAGTGTTGCTGGGGGCAGATTGGGGACCCCCTCCCAGGGAGCTGGGAGGACAGGGAGGCCTCTGGGAGGACGAAGGGAAGAGCAAGGGGACGATGGACTCAAGAGAAAGGAAAATCCCTAGATGCAAGCAAGGAGAGGAGGAGGCAATGAACCTCCAAGGACCCGAGGGAGAGGGAAGGGGGCAGGAAACCCACAAAAGGGTGAAGACAAGAAGCCCAGAACCCTCACCACCCCGGGCGCGTTGGGGTGCTGGACTTGTGGGGGGGAGGGACACCTATGGAATCAGTGCCTAGACCCGGCAGGGCAGGGGTCTACCAGAGATATGTCCGTAGAGGTGGGACTAATGGCGACCCTAGGGGTACCTCAGGGGCCCGAGGGCCTCATTGGCGAGGATGCCTGGAGGGAAGAAAAGGCCAAGGAGGAGCCCCAGGAGCAGGAAAAAGCCCAGCCCATGCAGGAGTCGGAGTGCTGGCTCTGTGGGCTGAAGGGACACCTTGGAGGAGAGTGTCCGTATGGAGGCTGGGCAGCGCCAGAGAGAGCTGAGCCTCAGGGGAAAGACCCTGGGCGTCCCCCAGTAAAAGGGGATGAGCTGCCTCAGAGCGGACAGTATAGCCACCCAAAAAGAGGTTTGCAGTCACCCCTGCTTCTTTATTTACAGTGCATACAACTCATTCACAGTTCCTGCCCCAGGCACTCTAGGGGCTCGGAGTTTTGCACCTCTCCTGGCCAGCAGGCAGTCTGCCTCACAGTCTTGCCCTGATCTGCTCAGCCACCCAGTGGTTTCCTGCACTTTTTTTCCCAGGACCAGGGCACCAACTTTTCCCCTTTCCCTCCTTAGGCCAGGGCCCTGACTCAGCCTAATCAGAACTGCAGCTGTTACCTCTACTGTCCTAGCTCCCTGGGCCATGGCTGACAGCAGCAGCTGAGGGGGTTTTCACCCTCTGCTCTGTCACACACCTCCCCCATTTAATGAATCACCCAGTTCACTGCCTTCTTAGCACCTCCAGCTCTCTCTGTATAGCTGAACTGTTGATGATAGCAACTGTAATATACTTAATTTAACATCCTTGTGTGTAGGGAAGGGAAATACCAAAGAAGCCCAGCACAAAAGCATTTATCTTCAGAAAGGGGAACTATGCAAAAATGAGGAAACTAGTTAAATGAACATTAAAAAGGTACAGTCATAAAAGTGAAAATCCTGCAAGCTCCATAGAAACTTTTAAAATATACCATAATAGCAGCTCAAAGTAAAAGAAAGTAAGAGGACCAAATATATGCCACCATGGCTATGCAACAAAGTAAAAGCCGATTAGAAGCAAAAAGGCATTCTTTAAAAATTAGAAGTGAAATCCTACTGAGGAAAATAGAAAGGAGCATAAACTCTGGCAAGTGAAGTGTAAAAGTATAATTAGGCAGCCCAAGAAAGAATTTGAAGTGCAACTAACAAAACACTCAAAATGTAGTTCCTTTGGTTTTTGAAGTACAGCAGAAGCAGGAAGCCTGCCAAACAATCAGTGGGGCCAGTGGACGATCAAGGTGCTACAGCAGCACTCGAGGAAGATAAGGCCATTGCGGAGAAGCTAAATGAATTCTTTGCATCTGTTTTCACTGCAGAGAATGTGAGGGAGATTCCCACACATGGACTTATCTTTTTAGGTGACAAATCTGAGGAACTGTCCCAGATTGAGGAGTCAGTATAGGAGGTTTTGGAACAAATTGATAAGTTATACAGTAATAAATCTCCCGGGCCATATGGTATTCACCTAAGAGTTTGAAGGAACTAAAATATGAAATTGCAGAACTACAAACTGTGATATGTAACCTATCATTTAAATCAGCTCTGTAACAGGTGCCTTCCAGAATGGACAGAGGTAAATAGTGGTGTTCCCCAGAGATCCCAGTGCTGTTCAACATATTCATAAATGATCTGGAAAAAGGGGTAAACAGTGAAGTGGCAAAATTTGCAGACGATACCAGATTACTCAATATAGTTAAATACAAAGCAGACTGCAAAAAGTTAAAAAGGGTTCTCACAGAAAGGGAGAACAAAATGGCAGATGAAATTCAGTGTTGATAAATGCAAAGTAATGCACATTGGAACACATAATCCCAATTATACATACAAAATGAGGGAGTCTGAAATAGCTGTTACCACCCAAGAAAGAGATCTTGGAGTACTTGTGTAAGGAACCATTAGAAATTGGCTAGATAATAATAAGAAAATATCATAATGCCACACTGTAAATCCATGCTATGACCACACCGTGAATACTGCATGCAGTTCTTGTCACCCCACTGCAAAAAAAGCTATATTAGAATTGGAAAACGTACAGAGAAGGGCAACAAAAATTGTTAAAGGTGTGGAACAATTTCTGTGTGGAATTTAACCGTGCAGCCCTAACGCTGCAATCCGGGAGGGTGTCAGTGCTGCAGATCCCTGGCTGGAATGATTTCAGTTCCCACAGCCCACAAGCTGCTGAAAACCACCTCTAGGTGTCGCTGGGAGAGAGGAGAATAAGACTGGCCACTTTGAGTGTCAGCCTGCCCAAACTGTGACAGATTAACAGGAGCATGAAACCCTGCCCAGGCTGAAGGTCGCCCCATGACCCTGCCTGAACCCAGCCGACTCCCACAGCTTCCTGGCTCCCTCCTCGTGGCCCCAGTTCACCTCCTTTTCTGTGCATCAGAGCCCGTCCCACTACTCACCCTACTCCTGAGAACGTAACCAGAAATTCACTGACTAACAGCCAAACTGTTCTCCCGCAGATGATGGGGAACAAATACACAGATACGGTCTGGCTCATCCCACCCCCTCCTGTCTCAGCACTGGATGGCAGCAGAGTTCTTTCCCTAGCACACATTCCTTTCTTTCACATAGACCTGCTTGACCAGTCCTGCCTAACTGGAGCTACATGGATTTCAATATGTGCTTCCAACATCACTGAGGGGAAACTAATCACTTTCCACACAATCTTGCTACACACGTTTCACCATGATATTACTGACCAGTGAGTTATAAGTTTTCAAACGATACCTCACTAGGCATATTTTGTACAAAGATCATTCCAATAGTGTGTTGGGTGTGAATACGGGGAGCATTCAGTCACAAGGGAGCTGCACAACCTTTCCCAGTGCTTCCCCAGAGCCTTTGCCAACACATCTGCTAGGTGCTGCAGGGGCCATGAGGAGGCAGCTAGGAAGCTGTGGTAGTCAGCTGGGTTCAGGCAGGGTCACGGGGCGACCTTCAGCCTGGGCAGGGTTTCATGCTCCTGTTAATCTGACACAGTTTGGCAGGCTGACACTCAAAGTGGCCAATCTCATTCTCCTCTCCAAGCGACACGTAGCAACCTGGCAGCTTAGTCCCAGTGGGTGGCCTGCTAAGTGCAGGCCAAACCGGAAGACACTGATTTTTAGCATCCTGCCCCTCCTCAAGCTTGGTGGGTCCTGGCTGCTCCTCCAGAAGGCCCCACTCCCTCCCTTCAGCCCGACAGAAGGAGTTCAGAGAGGAGGCTCCTGATCGCCCATTCCCCTGGCTGCAGCAGGGAAACTGCACATGTTCTCTAGCCTTGTGCGCTCCGCCTGGGTCCTTGCACAGGGGCTCCCTTCTGCAGCCAGGGAGACGGGAGATCAGTGCTCCCCTCCCTCTGGCTCCAACAGGGACCCAGCACCTAGGGGCCTGCACAGAGCACTTTGCTATACCTCCTGCTACAGCCAGAGGGAAGGGAGCGCTGATCTACCATCCCTTTGGGTGCAGCAAAAAGCCTGCACTGGATTTGTAGCCCCATGGCAACATGCTCTGCCTGTGTCCTTAGGCAGTGGGCCACTTTAAAACACCCCGCGGCCACTTTTGGCCCCCGGGCCATGGGTTGGGAACCACTGAAATAGCACATAGGAGACTGGGATCCTGACCAGCTGATATTTGCTCCTCCCTCCCCATGTCAGCCTTTGCTCAGTGCTTTGTTTCTAATTCACTGCCTGGCTGGAGCAGACTGAGGTTCTAGCTGTGGCGATTCCCCATGCAGGGCATGTTACACTTAGAACTTCACTAACTAGTAACCAAACAGCCAAACTGTTCTCCCGGAGACGATGGGGAACAAATACACAGATAGTCTGGCTCATCCCACCCCCTCCTGTCTCAGCACTGGATGGCAGCAGAGAGTTCTTTCCCTAGAGCTACCCTCACGTAACCCCAGGCGGGGCGGGGAGACTGGGGACTATAACTAGCACAGCTCTCACTGAGCGGAAGCTCTGCGAGCTGGGGCATAGGCAAGTGAGGGACCATGGCTGGCTTTAATGTCCGCAGCGTTCTGGTGACTGGGACCAATCGGGGAATCGGCCTCGAGTTCATCAAGCAGTTTCTGGAGAAATCAAACCCACCCAAGTGGGTCTTTGCAACCTGCCGGGACCCGGCGGGAGCACAGGTGAGATTGGGATGAGGGGAGACAGAAGGAGCTGTAGGTGCTGGGGGCATCTGAGCAAGGAGCTGTTGTACTTACAGTCACCCCATGAGCAGCATGGCTGAGCGGGAGAGGATCTCAGACACTGCCCCAGCCTTTGGCTATGTAGCTGTGCCCACGACAACTTTCCTCTAATAACTCAAGTAGCTGAGCTGTGAAGTCGTGGCCGGGTGCGCTTTATTTGCAGAGCTAGCACCTCAAATAGTTACCAAGGGTTCGGGGTGGGTCGGTGCAGCTTATACAGTCCATGATTACAGTCATGGTTGGCATGTGACTCCTCCCTTTGGGGAGCCTGGGCTGGGGGCACCAGCACACGAACCCTGCCCCCTGCTCCGCCTTTCCTCCCAAGGCCCCGCCCATGCTTCCCCCCAGGCCTGACTCCCGTTCTGCTTCTGTTCTTCTTGTTGCTTCGCTTCCTCGGCAATCAGTGACATTTTAGTCTGAAAGCCTTTGTGTTTGGAAACTCAGCTCCTTTGCTCGGTAGTCGCTGTAGGGGCTTCACCTCCTTCACACCCCAGCAAACAATGGCTTAGCTCAGCAGCTCCTTCCCTAGTGCAGTGATTCCAAATAAATGCTGCTGCCTTGTTTGGAAAACTCTGGGAATCTTAGGGCCAATGGAATCTCTGAGAGAAACACTATTCAGGCAGCCAGCACCGTAGAGTGTTCATCTGAGAGCCTGAGTTTCTTTTCTCTATGCTGAAGTGCAGAAACTATAGGCGGGAGAGGGGTTCTTTCCCACCCATACCTCCGAAAAACAGCCCTGCCTGTCTCAACACTGAAGGGAAAAGCACCTGCCAATTATCCTCACTGTTATGTTCATTGCAAACACACCTGGCTCCAGTGTGGACGGTCACGTGTGCTTCATGCCAGACGTAGGAGCGGAGCAGGGCAGGGGCACCAAATCTGCATCTTCAGCCCCTCGCCCTCTCAAGAGAGCTGAGAGCAGCAGTGAACAGTTGGGTTTAGCAGGCAAGGGGCCAGAGAGCTGTCTCTAAGGTTACTCGTTATGTTCAGAGAGAGAAGATGCATTTGGGAAAGAAGGCCAGCTAGGAGAAAGAAAGGCAAATGCTGTGTTGATTTCACTCCCTCCTCTTTTCGAGAAGACAACAGTACAGTGGGCCCCTTCCTGCAAGGTCCCCCCTCACCGCCACCACTCATGCTCCTAAGCAGCGCCCACATCCCCCAGTTGGTGCACAAGAGCTGCTGCTGCTGGCAGTCACACGGCTCCAGACACATGGTGTGATGTTCCCCTCCACAATCTGGACTGGTGTATAGCTGGGTCACCCCTGATCCTCACTCCTGGAACCCGTCTTGCACTTGCGATATTGTGTGAACCCCCACTACTGGGTCAGCCCACGCACAGCCTCCTGCAAGCAGTGAGTGAGTGCTAATGGGGCGTGAATTACCTCTCTGCTTTCAGTGTTTGCCTGCATTTGCTTCAAGCCATGTGAGACACATATCTGGGAACATTCCATAGCAGAGCTTCATAACCATCCATATGACATTGCAACAAACATACTACGTAACAATGATTTTCAGTACGTCCTGAGCATTCCAAAAATGCCTCCCATGACCTACTTTGCATTAAGCAACACACAGTTACACTGGAAGGGTGAACATGAATGATATACAATCAGACCACAAGGATCTACATGGGGTGCAGTGTGTCACACATAGGCTCCACCACGAACAGTAGGAATGGGAGGAGGAGGAAGCCAGAAACCAGCACCAGTGGCTGCTTCTTGCAGTTGTCCATACTCGGGATCCCCTGCAGGAGCTGCCACAGCCCCTCTCCAGCCCGACTCGCTGTCTAGAGGCTCTGTTAAAGCTGCTGCCAGCTTCTATCTCCCCTGCAGTCCCCCAGATCCATGCTGGACACTCTCCCTGCCCAGCAGAGCTCACGAGCGGTGAGTGGCGGAGTCTTGTGGGAGGGGGCCGCCGCTAGTGGGAGTGGGGACTGTAGCGGAGAATGGATGGGGTGGTAGCTTCCAGGCAGCAGTTGTTTGGGGAGGCTTCGCCCGCCCCCCGCCCTCCCCAGCCTATTATAGCCACCATCCAGGAATTCCACATTTTAGAAAGAAACCAAACTAATATAGATTTAATAAGGAAAACTAAAAAAGTCCTGCAAGTCTATGGAGAAAAACAGACACATTTAAAACACATGGGCATATGAAAGAGTGTTGCTTGTCATATCTGCAAGAAACTCATTTCATCAAAGTCTGTAAATAGATGGGAAAAAAACCTCACAAATGTACATTTAGTTCAAAATTCAGAAGCCCCAGAGAAGATACTGAATAAGAAATACAGAGCTAACGTTACAGATGAAGTAAATTTGTCCCTGGGTATTTTACACGGAGTCACTCTGTGAACTACAAGGAGTATTGCACAGTTACACTGTGTACTAATAGGACATCAATTTTGTATGCAATAGATACAGGTACACAAACTAATGTAATTTCAGAAAAACCTATAAAATGGCTAAAAGTAAAATGTGTAGTAGGAGAATTATACATGTTAATTTACAAGCTTATAGCATTGAAAATATTCCTGTTCTGTTTATTTGTGAATTACAGGACATAGTTAATGATGATTTCTACAAACCTTCGTTTTCTAAAAGGGACAAGGAATTTCCGTTTTAGGTTTAGAAACATGTTTAGCACTAAATCCAATTAGAACAATTCAGACCATTCAGGATTTTGAAACGCTGGAAATAGAACATCAATGTACAGAGTTATCCAATGGCATTGGTGAATTGTTTCATTAACTCTGTATTTTACCTTGTACCAAAGAAACCGGATCTATCAGCAGCTAGAAAAATACCTTCAACTTTAAGAAGCAAAATACAAAGGAAATTTGAAAGGTTACTTAATTTACATGTAATAGAAAGAGTGGAAGAGACAACTGAGTGGATGAATTCATTAGTAATGGCATAAGAGAAAGATAAATACTGTTTTTGTTTAAATCCAAAAGACTTAAGTACGTATGTTAAAAGGGAACAATATAAAATATCTGCCGGGAAGAAATATTTGGACAAATGTCAGGAGCAAAACAGCTATCTTCTTTACATGCTGTGAATGGATTTTGGCAAATACCATTGGAGCAAGAAAGTCAATTGCTATGTACATTTTACACAACTTTCAGATGTCACTGTTTAAAAGACTTTCCTTTAGCTTATGTTCAGCTCCAGAGGTATTTCATAGAGCAATACAAAAGATTTTTGAAACGCTAAGTGGCATACTACTGAACACAGATGCTATAATAATATGGGGAAGAACTATAGAGCATGATATAAGATTCACTAAAGTACTACCTAGAGCAAAAGGAGAGGATTGAAATTTAACTTAAACATACATTTAGAATGCAAGAATTCGTGTTTCTAGGAGAAAAACTGACCAGTCACGGATTAAGGTTTGATCCACACTGAATACAAGCCAGTGATGATATTGTTTCCCCAAAAGATAAGGAGTCATTACACAAACATAGGGGTATGGTTAATTTTGTAGGAAAGTACAGACCTAACCCAGCAGAAAAAACAACAAATGTATGGGCTTTATTTTGTAAAACTAAACAGTGGAAACAGGATTGTCATCATCAAGAAGAATTTAAGCAGTTTAAGCAACTAATAAAAACAGATCCAGTATTTAAAACTATTTGATAGTAACAGATTTAGAAAATTGTCTTCAGATGCACCCAAACAAATCCTAGGAGCAGTTCTGTTACAAAAGTATGGAGATTTCTGGAAGCCAGTTGCTTATGCCTCTAGAGCAATGTCAAAAATGGAAAGGCCGTATGCTCAAATAGAAAGAGAGGCTTTAACATTGGTTTTTGCTTGTAAAAATTGTCACGTCTTTCTATATGGTAGATCTGTGCTGGCAGAAACAGATCATAAACCATTATTTAATATTTCAAAATATTTCAAAAAGGAACATGACAGACATACTGCCTCGGTGACAAAGATTATTTTTTCCATTGTATTTCTAGATTTAAGATTAGACTATCAGCCAGGCAAATCGTTGTCAGTTGCTAATACTCTTTCTAGAGCTTATGATGTAACCAACGTAATTGAAGAAGGAGCTGCTGTGGTGCATATAGATGGACTTAAAAATTGTTTCGTATATCAGAAAGAGTATGGGAAGATATCGTACAAGCAACTAGACAGGATGAGAATTTGCAAAGATTTATTACAGCTATTGAACAAAAGATATAATAAAAAATACCTGAGCCATATTACCAATGTATTCAATAGTTATCAATAACTAAAGGAATTCTGTTTAAAGGTAATAGAGTAGTAATTCCTTTCGGGTTAACGGCAGAGATGTTGAAACGCATTCATTCACAAGGGGCATTTGGGCACAGAAATATGTAAACGTAGAGCAAGAGAGGTTCTGCATTGCTCACAGATGAACCAAACATCAAATGATTATATAAAAAAATATGGCAGTCTCATATCGAAATGCTCAATCTAAACAACTTCTGACATTTATTCAAGAAAACATAAGACCTTGGGCTAAAGTAGGCTTAGATCAATTTAAATAGGAAGGACTTGCATATAATATTGCAGTAGGGCTAAAGTAGGCTTAGATCAGGCTTAGTAGGCTTAGATCAGGCTTAGATCAATTTAAATAGGAAGGACTTGCATATAATATTGCATATATTATTGTTCTTGATTATCAGTTATGACTGATAATGGACCTCAGTTTCACAGTCAAGAGTTTATAAATTTTGCCGTAGCATATGAGTTCAAACATATTACATCAAATCCAGGTTACCCGCAATATAATCGGTTAGTTGAAAACCCATTTAAGATACTCAGTAGATTACTAACAAAAGCTGAAAAAACAAATACTGATTTTTATTTGGCATTATTAAATTATAGAACATCGCCGTTACAACCTGATTTATCACCTGGACAGATGTTATTTAACAGAAAACTGAGAAACAAGTTACCGGAATTTTTTCTAGAAGGATAGGAGGAAAGGAATAAGTATAAATATCGGTTGAGTTCGTATCACAGTTATTATGATAGAGGATGTCATAAATGACCTTTTTTGAAACAATATAACAGAGTACATGTTTATAATGGCAGTAACTGGGCTCAGAAGCTCACTGTAATGAAAGAGTTATAAGAGTTATAACCTCAATGTTATGATGTCTTGACTAATAATTGTCAAATGTAGAGATAAAATCTGTTGCAATTCTCACCTGCAAGACTAGACTCATCCAAAAGAAGAAATGATATTGTACAGCCCCAAGAGCAGGAAGAAAATGAAAATGACATCATTCCTCTAATTAATAAAAAAAATGACATCTCATTCCTTCAATAATACAGCAAATATAGACGTTAGAGTCATTGCATCAAAGGTGGCTTGTTACAAGACTTACGGAAAGCTGTTAAGGTACCTCACACACACGCACACATTTTTGCTAATACTAAAAGCAAGGAGATGTGGTGTTACTGTGGCTTTATGAGAATGAATAGAATCTCCAGGGTGTGGGACCTGACAGCCGGAGGAGGCTGGTGGTGTTAGGCCAGACTGATTGATACATCGGAGATAGGATGTTCTGTTAGCTGTGTATCTAATAAAGAGTGCTAAGTTACTAGCGATGAATTATTAATAAAACTGATTACCTGAAAATAAAACAATACCCCCACCAACATCCCCCTGCACTCCTCAGCCTCCCTCCTGGCCCCCTACATGACTCCTGCCCTGCATTTCCCTGCAACTGTGGTGGAATTGTGGCCATCCTTCTGGCTTCAGCCCATGGGCAATAATGGGAGCTGGCGGCCATTTGGAATAAGAGGAAATGCCTGAGTTGGCCGCTTCTATCGTGTTTTCATGAGAAATGAGAACTGGGAGCTGGACTCTACCGGGCCTCACCGTCCCCAGGGCCTGGGGGCTCTGTCACTAGCCATTCACTTTATTCTTTTTCAGGAATTAAAGAACTTGGCATCCAGGCATCCAAACCTGGTGATCGTTGTACTAGGTGAGTCCCCTGCCCTAGCCAGCACTGAGTAGAGCGGTACCATCACTGCCATGACTTGCATGTCATGCCTCTGTTAATGCAACCCAAATTGAATTTGCTTTTTTTGCAACAGCATTTTAATGTTGACTCATGTTGCGGTTGTGAAACACCCCAACTCCCAGATCCTTCTCAGCTGTGCTGCTGCCAAGCCAGTTATCCCCCATTCTGCATTTGGCTTTTCTTCCCCAAGTGTAGCACCTTACATTTGTCTTTGTTGAATTTCATTTTTGGTCTAAAGCCCAGTTCTCCAATTTACCAGGATCCCTCTGAATCTTAGCTCTATCCTCCAAAGTGTTTGTTACCCCCCAGAATGAGTCATCTGCAGATTTGATCAGTATGCTCTCTATTCCTATAGACGGGTCATTCATAACCATGTTAAACAACACCGGACCCAGAACGGATCCCTGTGGACCCCACTTGAGACCTCTCTCCAATCTGATATCATTCCATTCATAGTTACTCTTTGCGGTTGTTTAACCTATTATGTGTCCATTTACCGGTAGTTCTACTCAGCCCCCATTTCTCCAGTTTACTTAACTGTCACATGGGACTGTGTCAAAAGCCTTGCTGAAGTGCAGGTATATGATGTCCATCCCATTTCCACATCCATCAAACCGGTTACCCTGTCAAAGAAGGAAATCCAGCTGGTTTGGCAGGATTTGTTCTTAGTAAATCCAGGCTGGCTGCTAGTGATCACACCTTCGTCATCCAGGTATTCGCAAATTGACTGTTTTATACCTTGCTCTAATAGCTTCCCAGCTACCCAAGTCAGGAACTGCCATCCAGTTCCTATCACTGTCTTCACTCTGCCCGCTCCTAGTTTCCCACCTGACCCCTATAGGCTCTCTCTGTCCACAGGCTATAAAATAGAGCTGGAAAATGAGGATCCAAGAAACACAAAATATCCCCCCTCTGTATCAATTTTCCAGGTAGTTTTCAGTAAAGGTTTCTGTGAGTGCAGTCAGCCCACTCACAGCCAGGGCTGGGCTGTCATCTCTGTACGGCACCTAACCTGGGTCTCCTCCCCAGCCCCCACTCCGGGAAACTCACAGTTCCCTGTAGGAGATGAGCTCACTCCCGGGCTCCTTTGTGAGTCAAATGACCTCCAGTGCCTGGTGCTGCTCCTCAGATCCAGCTACAGGCACTGAGAGAGGGCAGCCTCCAGAGCCCCTCCCAGGGCTGCAATGTCTGCCTGCCCTGAACGAGGGATGGAGGGAAGGTGAGTCACTGCCTCGGGCTGGGCTCCCCTGGCCTCTCTAACAATCTGCAGCATCCTCTCCTCTGAGACAAACTGGCTCAGGGCTCTATGGCCAGCTTCCCTGGCTCAGTTCCACTTCCCCAGGTGCAGCATGCACTGCAGGTGCACCTAATTGGCTCTGCCTGAGGGCAGAGCTGCTCCTTAGGCTGCTGGCAGAGGGATGGGGGCAAGGCCCATCACAGGGAGCTGCAAAGATCTTTGGGTGCAAGAACAGCTGTACAGCATCTGCCACTTTGCTAACTGCTGGCAAAGCCTCGCCCAGCTAGAGCTGTGCAGAACTCAGAGTGGTCCCCAGACTGATAATCCTTCAAGAGTATTTAAAAAACTCAGTGCTCTCACCGCCAAAGCATCGGAAATAATTCTAAATCATTCTAAATAATTCTAAATCATTCCACTTTTGTCATCTGGATCAATTACATAAATGTATGAAAATTATCCACTAATTACTAATCCATTTAGGGGTTTTTAATGATCTCTTACTTAAAATGACCAAATGACTAATAATAAGTAATTTTTATTTCAATAACCTGCTGCTGCCCCTGCACAACTCCACTTCTCAGCCCAGGAACAGCTTTTCCCCTAGCTGCCAGCCCCTCCCCTACCTCTCACTGCTGTGATAAGAAGGCCCTGGACCTCTGGGGCAGTGTTATGTTATGGGGAGACAGGAGGGAGGAGGAATCCTAACACACCTGCTCTGTCTCTGTAGAAGTCACTGACCCAGCCAGCATCAAGGCAGCAGCCGCCATTGTTGAGGAGCATCTGAAAGGCTCGGGGCTAAATCTGTTGATAAACAACGCTGGGATAGGGAGGCTGAGTACACTAGAGTCTGAGACACCGGAGGGCATGTCCCTGGTGTATGCCACAAACGTGACGGGGCCCCTGCTGGTGAGCCAGGTAAGGGCCCCGACAAAGGGCACGTTGCCAGCTGCACTAGGGTTCCAGACACCTTCCCGTCGCTTTGGTTCTGGTTTCTGGATCAATCAGCCAGTCCTGGTTAGGGCCACTGTTTGGGGGCAGGGCCCATCCCACCTGAGAGATGGACCCATGGGTCCAGATCCATAAAGGGACCTAGGCGTTGTGATGCTCGGCGTTACAGCCCCTAACTCCTAGGCACCGAGAGACCCATGGGAAGAATGATGCAAGGCATAAACCCAGGTACATTAACATAAGAACGGCCGTGCTGGGTTCCTCGGAGCCTGTCTCAAGTAGGGGCGTAGGGAACTTTTACAGCAGAAAATAAGGTGCCTACAGGATGAGGTGGCAGCTGAGCGGCAGTTTGATGGGCTGAAGTGCGGCCTAAAACTGGGATTTAGGTACCTGAAGCTGCAGTTTGGATGCCTAAACCCCTTTGTGCATTTGCCCCTAGCCCTGCCCCTGGTGGGGCTCCAAACCAGTAGAATCTAGTTCCCATGATAGATTCCATTCTCATAAAGTGAAGGGTGGTGATAGTTTCCAGTGTAACTGAGCACTTCCTGGCTCCTATGAGGACTAGAGGAAACTCCAAGCAACATGGTTTCTGCCCTACAGCTCCAGCTGATCAATCTGAGATGGAGACAGGCCCAAATCCCCTTAGAAGGCCAGTCACCTTGGGACAGGTTCCATTCTCCACTGCTGACCGCAGAGGTGCTCCTTTCCCCCCTCCCCACAGGCGTTCCTGCCCTTGCTGAAGAAGGCTGCCCAGGAAAGTGCCCAGAAAGGGATGAGCTGCACTAAGGCAGCCATTGTCAACATGTCCAGTGAGGCTGGCTCCATTCAGAATGTCTGCAGCTGGCATGTGGAACAAATTCTCTCCTATCGCTGCAGCAAGGTACAGGGCGCGCCCAGCAGGGCCTGAATTCAGATTGTGTCGTCTATTTGCAGAAATACGTGTAACTCAGGGCTTTCCCCATGCTCCCACCCCACTGCCCAGCCGTTCTAGCTCCCACCAGTGTGTCAGCTGGGGCCGACTGGTCACTTGGGCTCCTGGAATTCAGGAGTTCCCACTTGGTCAGGACCCTTCCATTGTGCATGTGACCCATCAGGGAAAGGGGGCTACCCAGCACTAGAGCAGCCAGTCTCAGCAGACAGGGAAGGCCATGATTGAGCTGTTAATTCCAGTCCTTCCTTTGGCTGAATATAGCCAGTTCTGACACCATCTCTACCTTTCAATCGAGGGGGACAGATCCTCAGCTGAACCTGGTGAAACGCCTGGGGGAGAAATGAAAAATAATCGATGACATGTTGACACTTTCCCTGTTCCTCCCTCTCCCCCCAATTCCTGCATCACTTAGAGCAGCCTCAGCATGGCTCTAATTGTACTCAGCTGTCACAGTCCCCCAGAGGCCGCTCACTAGCTGAGGCTCATTGGAGTGCGGCTTTGCCACCTTCTCTGTGGTTCTGTCTGAGAGCACCTCGCAGTCTCCACTGAGAGCATCAGAGACTGCAGCTCACACCAGGGTCCTCACCCCTTGTCTCTCTCTCCACTTCCATCACCTTGGGACGTGGGGTCTTTTCCCGTAGGGCTCATTCCCCTCCCCCACGCGCTGCTGTCTCTGCTGATGGTGTCTCACCCACAGGCTGCTCTGAACATGCTCACCAAGTGCCAGTCCTTGGGGTACGCAGGCGACGGGATCCTGAGCATCGCTGTCTGTCCTGGCTGGGTGCAGACTGACCTGGGGAATACATCCTCCCACAAGGCAGGTGCCTCGCTGGGAGAGGGCAGTCGTAGCCCCATGTCATGGGCAGATGTCCATTGCTGGGGTAATGGTTATGCTGTAGCCTGTCGCCCTCTCCACCTTCACCCTGTACGGAGGAAAACTGTCCCAATGTGTCGTCACCGGATCCCACCTCCCCACTGACCCCTGCTGCCACTTCCTTGGTTCCCCCAGCTCCTGGCATCGCAAAGCTCACATCAGCAAACTGCTACCTTGGGGAGCCGGAGGAGGTGGGAGCTGGTCATCCTGGGCACCTGTTTGCAGGTATCTGTCTGGGAATCCTGCCCTGCTCCCCACCCAGCATCAGGGGACACAGCAACCTGGGATGGCCCTATGGCAGATACTGGCCTTGCCCCTGGGCACCTCATGGCCTGGGCCACCCTCAGGTCAGGTCCTCCCCCCTCATTCTTCTTTGCCCCATGCAGGCCCCACTGACGGTGGATGTGAGTGTCCGAGGGATCCTGAACGTGCTCCCCCCTCTCTCCAAGAAGGACAACGGGACCTTTGTGAGCTGGGAAGGGAAAGTTCTTCCCTGGTGAGAAGCTCGCCCGGCCATGCAACAGGAGCCCTGGCCAGGCCATTCCAGTGACCGCGCCGTTAGCCGTGCCCGTGTCCTCAATAAACCTACTGTTCTAATGCAGCAGCCCTGCCTGAGCCCTCCCTGGCCTGGCCTGGCTGCCACAGGGTGGGCCGCATGTGGAGCTGCCGTGTCTGGGGCAGCTCCGTGTGTGACGGTTCTCACTGGGGAGAGCATCACTGAATCCTCCCCCCACAGCCAGAGCCCAGAGCTGGCCTGCGAGAGAGGAGCTGGGGTGGGCTGAGCTGGATGGAGAAGGGTGAGTAGGTGACTGGCTGGGAGGGCAATTTGAAGTTGTCCTGAGTGGCTGCTAGGGGTGAGAAGAACCCCAGGTTGCTCAGGTCCCCATGGCACATCATGGGGGAGGGTTTCTCTCAGGCCAACTGCATTTGGGTTTTAAGAGTGGCTAGAGGGGGGCCAGAAGTTGTTAAGGGGGTTCCTAGTCCAAATTCATGAACCTCTGACTAAGGGCATTCACCCTTGATTCACCTCAGGAATAGACACCACCACACAGTCACTGCGGTGAAGTGATCCCACTTCTGCTGCATTCCACTCACATGGGCCTGGCTGGCATACACGGAGGCAGCAGTCTGTCTTAGCCGACTGCCTCTCTGCTGAAGTGGGCGGGTGGAAGCTGAGGTGCAGGCGGCCGACAATTTGGCAGTGGGGACGGGCAAGCCTGGTGAGCTGGGGCAAGGTGTTGCGCCACTGAGGCCAACCAGGGCATCGGTGCTGTGGGGCCCAGGGCTGGGTGGGCCAAGTCGTCGCTGCCAGGGCCAAGGCTGGGCAGGCTGTGGGGGCTAGGGCTTGGGCATGTGTTAGGGGGCACTCCAGAGACTGGAGCAGACTGGGAAGACCTGGGTCGGGTTGTGGCTGGTACTGGCTGAGACAGTGGCATTCTGCTAGTGGGGGGAGGATGGGCTGGTGCCTGGGCAGGATGGCAGTAGGGCATGGGCTGACCAGACTAGGGCCAAAGTGGGTTGGGGCAGTGCTGGGGCAGTGGCTCTGGGTGTGCTCAGACTGCTTGGTACTGGTGGGAAGACAGGCTTGATATTTCTCCTCTCATCCTTGTGATAGGTGTTTAATTGGTTGTGGAGGGATGCCACCTAATTAGAAAGGTGGTCTCGCTTGTCCACTGCTTTCTCGTGTTCTTCAGCACTACCCAAATAATTGTTATTGGCCATTAAAGTGTGTAGTTTCATTCACTTCCTTTTGATCAATATAATCCTCCAACTGATCTTTCACTTTGACATTTTCTGCCCTGAGGGCATTTTTATCCAAAACCAAGGTCTGAACACCCAACATAAGTCCTTACAGAAGGATTCCCCTAAACTTCTTTTGTTTTTTATCACCCACATTTTGTTTTAGCAACTAGTCAATATCACCCCAGTTTGACCCAGAGAGTTGGGGAAACCCCAAAGGGCCTCCTTTCTGTTGGATCCACCCCTCCAGGTCTGCTGCAACCTCACAAAATGTAAATCCTTCTGTCATTTTCCAGCCACACTGGAAAGTATATTTACCCAGACCAGTAGATAGTTCCTGGATTTCCGCACCAAAAAAAGTTGCGGGTCACAACTCAGCCTTGCGATAGTACTCCCCACAGGTTTCCTCTTGCTACCTATCTGGTCCAAGACAACTGACCCTGGAGTCTAGGAAAATAATAAACAGCTCTTTATTGAAGAAGCGAGGTTCCAAAACACTGGAGCTCTGCTGATCACAGAGTCACTGGGGGGTCAACTGTCAAGCAAATAAATCCAACAAACTACCATTAGTATAACTGATTAAGAGGTGCCTTTTGTACGATTGATGATCATAGGCGGTGTGTCGAGTTTGGTGTAACCACAGCTTGCTGCACTAGCATCCATTACTGCCAAAATCACAAACTGTAGTTAACACAACAGCTGCCTTACTCAGTTTACATTGGTTGTGTGCCAAGTGGTTTGTGGGATGCCGTCTTTTCCTTATACAAGGAGTTCTGTCTGCACATGCGAGGACCTGTTAAGGTCACCCAGTGAACATTTTGACTGACAGTCCGAGGCTGAGTTTACTTCGCTGGCCACCTCCTGCAGCTGAACTCTTGTCACCTCAACCTACAAGCTGTAGCTGCTCTGGGGCTGTTTTCATAGTGGGTGTGATACGACCTGTGCCCAGGGTAGCCAACTGATAATGCCAAGGTCAGGGCAGGCTGCAAAAGAAAAGCAGATTCTCCCCACGCTGGTGGGTGACACTAAAGCCCGGCTTCCCAACCAGCCATGAACTGCTTCTGATTATCCCACACTGGATATCACGAAGCCAGTCCACAAATGCCCACAGCCCCCTTCACTGCATTTCAGCTCCAGGCTCCCAAATCAGCACCAGGTCCAGCAAAGAGACCATTTACTTAAACTCTCTGCTCTTTGCTAAAAACTAAACTAAACTAAAGATTTATTGTAAGAAGAAAGAAATAAACCATGAGAGAAATGTTAAAGGGTTAAAGTAAATCACAGATATACAAATGATTAAAAGTCCATTTACATCAGGTTTCTGGAAGAAATGTGGATTTGCAGGCTTGTATAGTTCTCTCTGGTTCACATCCAGTACCTGGATAGGTCTAGGTCCTTCGGTTCAGTTGCAAGATGAATTGGTCCAGAGATAGGTGTATGTCTGCAGACTGGACAGGAGCAAAGACAAAATGGTTTCTCTGGCTTGATCTTATAAACCCCCTCCTCTGGCCATGCGGCCTGTGGGCAGTCACAAGACCCAAAATGGAGTCCATAGTCACATGGGCCAACCCTGATGTTTCATCGGGTAGGTTGCCTGCAATGGAGTCCAGAGTCACGTAAGCAGGTTCTGGTGACTCAGTGGTGATGCTGGCTTCTCCCTCAGGGCCCCTTGCACCTGGGAATGCCTTAATGGGCCATTATGCAGGCCATTGTTCTGCAGCCTTCCTATCTGGGGTGTTGCCCAGGCAGAACAATTTGAAATACAGATATCTCAAATACATCTATAACTTCCATTTCAAATATCACACATGAACATAAGTATTATTATCTTACTTAGCACATTATAACCTTCCTAACAGTACCTGAGATGACATATCCCACATGGATTATTATGATTCTGCCATACTGATGTCACCCAATATACTAAATGCCCCCCCACTCAAGCCAACCCGCATGACAGTGGGTTGTGGGAGAACTTGTTGATCTGTCCCACAGAAGGTGTTTTGTGTGGTTTAAGCTTGAGAACAGATTCAGACAAGCCATTTTTTGTCCACATTTTCCCTGCGTACTGCGGGTAGAAGAACTTCTCCACCTCATGCTCTCCCAACATTGAGACACAAGCAGAACAACTGCAAGACACTGGTGGACATGTTTTTGAACGTGTTTTTGAACTTATCAGAGGAGGAGCTGTGCCCCAGCTGATGCTGCTCATGCCTATGGTGGCGTTAGCCGCAGACTCCCCCCATGTAGACCAGAGCTTCTGGAGCAGGGCCACAAGCACAGCCAGGTGGGATCTCATCTTCATGTGGAGCTGGGGTAACCAACGGCGGGTCCAGAACTTTCGCACAAAGAAGCAGACTTTCCTGGAGGTTTGTGAACAGCTTGTCCATACCCTACAGCACCAGGATACCCACATGAGGGCTGCCTTGCTGGTCCAGACATGGGTTGCTATAGTCATCTGGAGGCTGCTACAGATCTAACTGATTTGGAGTTGGGATGCCAACTGTGGGCGTTCTTATGGCCGAGGTTGAGAGGTGATGTAAGGGATACCTGGGCCTGACATGCTTTGAATGATCAATTACGAGTGATTTCTTCTGTCCCTCAAAAATTAGGAAAGCTAACTCACTTCTGTTTATCCCAAAAGAAGAGCCACCTATGAAGACAATAAGAAAATGGTTCACATCATGTGAGACATTTTGTCTGAGGATTCACTGATCAGCCAAGGTTGGGCATTTCCCTCCCCAGCTATAGAAACCAAAATGGCTAAATGAGGGTATTGTTCATCACCTAGGCAAGAATCTCTCATTATTTTCATATTTATAGATCTTTTTCTCCCTTCCAACCTAGTTACAAAAATTCCAAGTTACTAAACAAGTGTCAGATTCTGTATTCCTCTCAAAAGTGGCCCATGGCATGTTGAGTGGATCAAGAAGAGATGGTTGGGGAACTAGAAATGTAGCTTTTGAAGATCAAATCGGGCAAACTGTTACCTGAAGAAATCCAAGCCACCTGTTTTCACCCCTAATTACAAACTATACATTGTTTCCTTGTAAATCAAATATGCTGTGAATAATCTGTCACCCCAAATTAGAAGCTGCACATTTGTTTGCCTCCAGATTTAGAAGGTTATAAGGATTTTGTTGGTTTTCATTGTAAATCGTTGTTGCACTCTAATAGTAATAGAAATTGTTTGGCACAAGGAAGGAGAAATGTTGAAACATATAAATCAGGATATAACTGTGGGATATTAAGAGAATTGCTTAAAACAGGGCATCCCAATTGATAGTAAGGGCAAATAATGAAATACAGTCCTTGAAATGAATCAAACTTAAAAAGCCTCTGACACCAAAAGGATTAAGGAAATTTGTTATACACCATCGCCATCTACAGCAAACTAGTGGAAGCATCAGAGAAACGATGGGAGCTGAAATCTGAGGCCCCGCTTGGTTCATATCCAACAGGAATCAGAGGATGGCCTCTCCAAGCAGCCCTGAAATGAGGATAATAAACTGAGGTCATCAGGACTCAGTGGAGTTGACTGAATCCAACACAAAAAGCTGCAGAATCCCAAGTGTGACCAACCTCCAGGCAAGCCATGGGGAAGGACTCTCCCCCATCCCAGGGTTGAGAGGATAAGAAGTGGTGAGATTTCATCTCAAAGATTGTATTTCCCTTTCTAATCTTTAATAGAAATAGCTATTGGTTATCTTGCTGAGTCTACACTCTCTAGTGAGACCTTAAGTAACCATATTTTAGATTTTAACTCCTTGATAAATCCAAGCAAATTGGCCTAAGAGAAATTGAAAAGAATTATGTTATGAATAGCAGTATAGAAATTAGTTGTGTATGAGTATTTGTTTGAGATAGAATTTTGGACCTGTCTTTCCACTTGAAAGCTGAGGTCTTTGAGACGCATAAGAAGGAAACACTAAAATGCCAAAGAAAAGGTGATCATGGTCGAAACATAACCTCACTCTCTCCACCTCCATTGGGTACAAAAGAGGAGGCACTGAAACCCCTAGCCCAGGACCCTCCAAAATGGAACATGACCATAAATTGCAAGGGTTGGTATCAGGTCTCCCTCTTCCCACTCTGATACAATAATTAAGGCAGCACTTTTTAAAAATGCATACTTGCGGCTGATGTTGAAGCATCCTGATATTTATACTTTTTTAACAACACACATAAATGACAAAACAAAATCATTACATTCAGCATCGATATTACTTATAAAACGATCAAAATTTAAAATGATCTTCTGCCCATATGTTCAAAAAACTAATTTCTATGTCACCATTAAGTACAAGATTATTTAGAATCTCTTTTTTGCATATTGTTGTTGCTTTGAATGAGATGGGTGGTTTTTGTGATTAAATAACAATTTAACTGTGAGGTCAGTGGATTAATGTGTATATTAAACGCTGGTATGTGTTTTTTATTTTCATTTTGAAGATGTGGCTTACTTTAAATAATGGAATTATTGTAGTTGGTAAGAAAAGGCATAATTATGGTTCATGAGGAGTGAAACAGACATTTGGAATGGTGACATCACCTTCAAGGTTTCCATGCACAAATCTTTATGCGTTACTACCCAGTCCTGTCCATTCATATTATAGGTTGCCCTTACTGCTGCTCATTACCACTTGGTAAGCTTCGCTAGGTAAGAGACAGTGGTGTCTAACTTATTTGTCTTGTTCGTCTGTGTCAGGCTGGCATGACCACAAACAGGAGGCGCAATGTCAAAGATGTCACATCTACAAACAGACCAATACCCCTTTATGGAGCAGCAGGCCGTATGTGGTGCCAGCCATGACTTTGTCATTGGATGAAATGCCATAGCTGTGATAGATCTAGTCGTTCCTTGCAGATGTTCTCTTCTAGGTAAGCTATTGAATGGACAGCTGCCAGTTTATCATATATAGCAGAGTTAGGTTCCAAGAATGGTAAAGACAGTGTAAAGGAAATGTACAAGGAACCAAACACTGAACAAAGCTGTTTTAAATAAAAAATATCTTTGTTAGGATCTGATGTTACTGGCCCCAATCTGCGCTATATGGAATTTGTTTGTCACTGAGGGCAATACCATGTAGATAATCGTTTGTCACTGATTATATTAGGTAATTTACCTTGTTTGACATTCCTTAGCGAATTGGTGATGTTAGTCAACACATAGCTACCTTACGCTGCATAGACAATTTCCATACCAATACGGTGCTCTTTTAAAATATATTATTTTTTGGAATTAATTTATTCATTTTTACTTGTCTGGTTAAACAATTTAGCAATTTCACACATATTATAGACAGTATATTTTTAGTGGTCAGACCATTAATACCATGTAAAGCAGGTTGAGTAATTAATTGTTTGGAACCTTATGCACTAAATATTTAGCATATCTTTTAATATTTTCCATACTCTGTTCTAAATAGACCTTTCTGGTCCAAATACCCAGAAATGGAACCAACAATTCCCTCTAAACCTTGGAGTTGCCTGGTCTGAAAGATACCAGATGGTGCGATAGTTACCTTGACAGAAAACATCCCAAAATTAGTTTGCATCATTATTACCCGACCAATTCCCTTGCAGTCTGCACTTGTTGGAAATTTGTACCAAGTTTCTAGCAACACTTATCTATTGCTTATTATTTTCACAAATCTCAGTAAAATACCGTTTTATCTCTGTGTATGCCAAGAACAAAAGCTTACGTACAGGCTTTAATATATTTTAATATATAGGACGCTGTGGAAAATGGTTCACTTTAGCATAAATATGGATTCTCTCAAAAATACCTAACATTGGGCAAGTAATTTTGGTAACATGCCCCTTGGTGAAGGCCCAGAGCACATAGCCTCACCCTCACTAAGGGTCCCATTGCTCAGCCCCTCCCCCTCCTCGGTGTGGTCTACTGGTTATAGCATCTGGCTCTGAAAGAGACACTGAACACCTCTCTCTCTCTCAGCCTGTTTTCAAAGGCCTATGCCAGTTCCTGCAGCGTTCCCTCCATTCACCCACACTTCTGACAACCCCCAGGCAGCTGGTGCCAGAGTAGGGCTGACACTGGCCCTGTGACCCCCTAGCAGCAGACATGGCTGGAGCAGACTCCCATACAGTGCCATGTGCAGACACCTGCATTCCCTGGGGCCGGACAGGGTCAGTGCATGCACCACACACCTTTCCTGCAGACAAACCCAGAGGCCAGGTTACAGGCGCCTGGTGCATGAGGGAGAGACGGAGCAGAATCAGAGACAGCCCTTCACCCCATGGCTCCTCTGGGCAGCACCGCACTCCCCAAACACACACCAAAGAGCCCAGGGCGGCAGTCCCCTCACGTACCCCAGTCTGTGACTGCACCCCCAGCTTGGCTCCGTCCCACCTAATACAGAGCAGGGTCCCCTTGACTCCCAGAGGGGGCTGAGCCCATGTAGGCCTGGCTGGTCTTTTCCTCAGGTTCCATGAGTGAGCCATCCCCTCTGGGTCCACATGGTGTGTGTTGATCCTCCTGGCTCTCCCGCCCATGCCTAGGGGAAGAGGGACCCCCATCCTGCCACCCAGGGCGCTGCCCTCCCCCAGCCAATGGGCCCAGGGAGAGAGGGCTGCCCC
Organism: Emydura macquarii macquarii; assembly: GCF_026122565.2. Classification (NCBI taxonomy): domain Eukaryota; kingdom Metazoa; phylum Chordata; order Testudines; family Chelidae; genus Emydura; species Emydura macquarii. The sequence goes on from NW_027133538.1 coordinate 550,173, forward strand.
ATCCCCAAGTGGCCCCTCACACCACAAAGAGAAAGAACCAATATACCCAGAGGCTCCTGACTATCCCCATCCCAGCGCCCTCTGCGCTGTGTGGGAGTCAGGTCGGGTTAGCGTCTGTCTACACTGCAATTAAGAACTCACAGCTGACCTGTGCCAGCTGATCCAGGCACGTGGAGCATGGGCTCCAGGGAGGTTTAATTGTGCTGTAGATGAACAGGCTCGGGCTGGAGAACAGGCTCTTGGACAATGGAAGCTGGAAGGGTCCCAGAGGCCAGGCCAAAAGCCGCGGATGTCTGACTGCAGTGTAGACCTACCCTTAGAGAGCATCGTTCTGTGTGTCTCAGCAGGGCTAACTCAATACCCTGTACTAGTGTGAGGGAAGGTGTGTGTGTAACTTTCCCTGGGAACCTCCTTGGGATCTTTTCCCTGCAGTATTGATGCTATGTACGGTCTCTGTTCCTGGAGTGAAATGGGCTTTCCCCAAATGGGGGGTTGCTACTTAATCAGGGGTTCAAGACTTGGGACTAGGAGCCTCCTTAACTTCTGGGCCCCCCTCCAGCTACTCTTGAAACCCAGCTGCAGTTGGCCTGAGAGAAACACTCCCCTAGGATGTGCCATGGAGACCTGAACAACCTGGGGTTCTTCCCACCCCTAGCAGTCATCCAGGCCGCCTCCAACCTGCCCTCCTAGCCAGCCACCCACTCACCCTTCTCCATCCCGCCCACCCCACTCTGGCTCCTCCCTCGCAGGCCAGCTCTGGGGTCTGGCTGTGGGGGGAGGATTCAGTGACGGTCTCCCCAGTGAGAACAATCACACACAGAGCTACCCAGCCACGGCAGCTCCACACACGGCCCAGCCTGTGGCTGCCAGGCCAGGTCAGGGAGGGCTCAGGCAGGGCTGCTGCATTAGAACAGTGGGTTTATTGAGGACACGGGCATGGCTGACGGCGCGGTCACTGGAATGGCCTGGCCAGGGCTCCTGTCGCGTGGTCGGGCGGGCGTCTCACCAGGGAAGAACTTTCCCTTCTTGGTCTACAAAGGCCCCATTGTCCTTCTCGGAGAGCAAGGTGAGCACGTTCAGGATCCCTCGGACACTCGCATCCGCCGTCAGTGGGGCCTGCAGGGGCAAAGGAGAGAGGGGGAGGATCATGGCATGGCCATGGGATGGGTCAGGGTCTCTGGGCAGAGCCCTGCAGACAGTAATAGTAGCATGATAGAAGAGGAGGGTTGGAAGGGAGCTCAGAGGTATCTAGTCCAACCCCTGGCTCAATGCAGGGCCAACCCCGACTCCATCAATAAACAGGTGCCCAGGACGACCAGCTCCCACCTCCTCTGGCTCCCCAAGGCAGCAGTTCTGTTGCTTTGTGATGCCAGGAGCTGGGGGAACTAAGGAAGTGGCAGCAGGGGTCAGTGCCCAGGACACAGCACTGAATCCCTGGGGAGGTGGGCTCCAGGGACAGACTCATTGGGGCAGTTTTCCTCTGTACAGGGTGAAGGTGGAGAGGGCGACGGGCTGAAGCGTAACCATTATCCCAGCAATGGACATCTGCCCATGACATGGGCTACCCCGGCCTCTCCCAGTGACGCACCTACCTCAGGGGAGAGTGAGTACCCCATGTCAGTCTGCACCCAGCCAGGATGGACAACAATGCTCAGGATCCCGTCGCCTGCGTACCCCAAGGACTGGCACTTGGTGAGCATGTTCAGAGCAGCCTGCGGGCGAGACGCCATCAGCAGAGACAGCAGTGTATGGGGGAGGGGAATGAGCCCTACAGGGAATGACCCTACGTCCCGAGGGGAGGGAAGGGGAGAGAGAGATATGGGGGTGAGGATCCTGGTGTGAGCTGCAGTCTCTGATGCTCTCAGTGGAGACAGCAAGGTGCTCTCTGGGACACGACCAGGGAGAAGGGGGCGTAGCTGCACTCCAATGAGCCACTGCTAGTGAGTGGCCTCTGGGGGACTGTGATAGCTGAGTACAATTAGAGCCGTGCTGAGGCTGCTCTAAGTTATGCAGGATCTGGGGGGGCAGGGGAAAGTGTCAATGTGGCATTGATTCTCCTTTTTTCCACCCCCACACACAGTTTCACCAGGTGCAGCTGAGGATATCTGCCCCTTGATTTGAATCTTGTGGTAGTCTCAGAACTGGCTATATTCACCCTAAGGAAGGGCTGGAATGAATAGAACCCTGTGCAGACTCAAAAATTTGGACACAGATCTGTGATAATTAACTTGTATCCGCCCCGTGATTTGCATTCCACATTGTATATCCAGCTGAATCTGCACCTTATCTGACGCTTTGGATTCTGCACAGATACAAAAATTTGGATCTGTATCTGATCCACATCCAGAATTACAGTAAACAGTACAACCCGATGCACATCCGCAGATGCGGATATAAGCGGATATGAAGTGGGTATCTATAGATTTGCAGGACTCTAAAAATTAACAGCTCCATGGAGATCTCCCCTGTCTGTGCCGAGACTGGCTGGTCTAGGGCTGGGTAGCCCCATGGTGGGGATTTCCTTGATGGGACACATGCACGATGGAAGGGTCCTGACCGAGTGGGAACTCCTGAATTCCAGGAGCCCAAGTGAGCAGTCGGCCCCGCCTGACACAGCGGTGGGAGCTAGAACGGCTGGGCAGTGGGGCGGGATCATGGGGAAAGCCCTGAGTTACACTTATTTCTGCAAATAGACGACACAGTCTGAATTCAGGCCCTGTTGGGCGCGCCCTGTACCTTGCTGCAGCGATAGGAGATAACTTGCCCCAATTGCCAGTTATAGACATTCTGAATGGAGCCAGCCTCACTGGACATGTTGACAATGGCTGCCTTGGTGCAGCTCATCCCTTTCTGAGCACTTCCCTGGGCAGCCTTCTTCAGCAAGGGCAGGAACGCCTGAGGGGAGAGGGGAAAGGGGCACCCTGGGGTCAGCGGTGGAGAAAGGAACCTGTCCCGGGGTGATTGGCCCTCTAAGGGGAATTGGGCCCGGCCCCATCTCGCACTGATCAGCTGCAGCTGTGGGGCAGAGACCAGGTCGCTTGGAGATCCCTGGTGCTCGTAGGAGCCAGCAAGTGCTCAGTCTGCGTGAGAGCGCAGGCAGTCGCAGGCTCAGCAGGGGAGAGCAGCCGGTCCGTGTGTGACTCGGGCTGAGGGCTGGCAGTGCTGTGCAGCTGGGAGCTGGCTGGGAAGGAGAAGACAAGAGGCAGAGAGGGTCCCTGGAGGCCCAGGCTGACGGCCTGTGGACAGTAATCCTGGAGGGGCGACAGGTCCCGGCAGCAGACTTTGAGTGGGAGGAAAGGCCAGGAGTGAGATGCTAAACTTGTGTTCAATGGTTTATTTGGGAGGGGAGGGAATGGGACACAAAGACCCCACAGCAGCCACTGTTGGCCATTCTGTGCCATTGACCCAAATGTGACACACCCCCTCTCCCCCCACAGCTGTAACCCCCTTATAACAGCCAGGGAGAGTCAGTGCAGAGGGTGCGCCATGGCTGAGTCTCCTCTTACCCCATTCCAGTTCAGGGCAGCCTAGACCAGCTGCTCCTCTGGATACACAAACGCTGTCTGCTGCAATGGCTCTAAGAGCCCCACCCAGCCAGGCTCCTCCCGCCTGATAGCCCAGGCGTCCCTGCCTCACACTGCCCCGTGCTCCTGACATGGCTACTCTCTGCCCTTGGCTCTCGCACAAGGAACCGAGGAGCAGCTCACAAAGCAGCAGGGACTGGAGCAGAGATTCAGAACGAGTCTGGAGAGCTGCCCCTGCAGCCGAGGCTCAGGTTCTCGACTCGGCCTGGCCATGCCCTGGACCCAGTCAGTTGCCCCTGCTGGGGAGGGTCAGAGGAAGCGCTCACAGCCATTGCTCACTGCAGCTCAGCATGGGTTGCCCTGTATTCACATTCAGTTAGCTTGTCCTCTGAATTGCATCTAGGGAATCGCTCCCTCCCTTAGGTGCGACTCACAGGAGGAGAGTCCAGAGAGGCCACGTAGCCTGAGACAGAGCCTAGCAAGCAAGAAATGCATTTGGCACAGGAGGAAACCCTGCCCCTGAGAACCTCTCTCTCTCTGTACTTGCTAGTCATTTTGTGGGACTATTTGTCAGAGGAAGGATACAGTGCAGAATCCTCGCCATCTTTTCTTTAGGGAAATGCAATCAATTGTGGGAGCTGGACTCCTGGCTCAGAGCCCCACTGGGACAGCGCTAAGGGCTCTGGGTCCATTTCTCGGGTGGTCACTGTCCCATAATGCACCTGAAGTTTGCACAGCGACTAACGCTTCACGGCAGCCCCAAACACGCACACTGGCTTGGCTCGTTGATCCAGGAACCAGAGCCCAGGGATGGGGAGGGCAGATTTCTGGCCAAAGCAAAATCAAACCCGAGTGCAGCTGGTAATGTGCCTGTGTCAGGGCCCTTCCTTAGCTCCCAGCCTTGGCCCGGTCCCATTTGTAGCATGCACCAAGAACTTGTCTCCGGCGCCTCACACTCTGGTATACTTGCCTTCAGCATCCCAGCCTTGTCTATTGACAGATCCAGCCCCAAGTGTGGTTGCTCTGCATGCCCTCCAGCTGTGCTTGCGGTGTCACGGGTCGCTGTGCTAGGGTCACCTCCCTTGAAATGCAAAAAAACCTGCCCCCCACCAAGGCAAGCCAACCACAAGGCAACTCTGCAACCCCCCTTTAACAGCCACTTACAGTATCTAGAGAGAGAATACTTATAGATAAGATTTAATTTAATCGGCCAATTTTTTTACCTGGGTCTAAAGGGTTTCAGTCCACCCCCATTCAGGACAAGCATGCTGGGTAGGTGTGCCATTTCTTCCAAGGATGGAAGGAGCCCAGGATGTGCATGGCAGCCTGGCTTTGGTTTCCCTGTTATCTGTTGGACACGTGTGACCCAATCACCCATACAGCTTTTTATTTAAAGTCCATAAAGTCGAGGTCTGGGTATCGGTCTAATAGGGCATGCACTGCCTGCTGAGGAACGGGGTCCTGCCTGCTGAGGAACGGGGACTTTTGGCACAAATTAGTGAAACATCCAGGTTTATTGATTGTGTGGAAGGGGGAGAGTAAAGGAATGTTTTACAACAGGTCCCAGGCCTGTACGCTAATTAAATGCAAACTTGGTACTGCCTTATGTGAGCTGGCTGAATTAGGGGGAACATTTATTATATTATTTAACATCAATATTTCAAAATTACAATAATTCATATGAAATATGCCATGGCAGGTATTGTTGGAAAGGTTATAATTTGCTAAGTATGATGATATTGTTTATGTGCATGTGTCATATTTGTGTCGGAAGTTATGGATATGTTTGATGTATTTGTATTTCAACCTGTGCTGTGTTTCTGGGTGACACCACAGACAGGATGGCTGCAGCGATAAGCTGCTTAATGGCCCATTAAGGAAACTCACAGGTACAATGGGCCCAGGGAGAGAAAGGAACCCAGGGGCTACACCTGATGAGTCACCAGAAGTTACTGATGTGATGACCCTGGACTCACGCCATCTTATTTCTGTAAATTTCCACAAGCAGCATGGAAAAAGGCCAAAGGACATAAAAGACAGCTACACCACACCACATCCATTTTGTCTTCAGTCAGTCTTCACTTACCTTTAGATCAACTCATCTACAACTGAAGCTGTGAAACAAAAGACAGACCCATCCAGGTACTGGATGTAACCAGAGGGACTATACAAGCCTGCAAACTTCACAATTCTACCAGAAACCTGATACAAATTATTTGAAAGTCCCTAAATATGTATCTGATTGCTTTAATCATTTATCACATCTCTTATAGTTTGTTTCTTTCCTTTTCTAATAAACCTTTAGTTTTAGTCTAAAGGATTGGTGGCCAGCGTGGTATTTTGGGTAAGATCCAGATTTATATTGATCTGGGAATGTGGCTGACCCTTTGGGGTCAGGAGAATCTTTCTGGTAAAGAGCACAGAGTTTTAAATAACTTCTCTCTTTACTGGACCTAGTGGTGGATTGGGAGCCAGAGACTGAAATGCAGTAAAGGGGGCTGTGTGTATTTTTGTTTTAGCTTCTTGATAACCAGCGTGGGGAATCAGAAGCACTGTTTGTGGCTGGTTGGGAAATCTGCCGGGTTGCCAACTTGTGTTCACACACCGTGTCCCAGGATGGAGCTCAGGCGCCAGCAAGCGGCGCGCTGCAGCCGTCAGGTCTGGGTGGCGCAGCCTGGGCTCCCTGCTGCGTCTGGCGCTGGACGTCTCCGGCATGCTTCCGGCCAGCAGCGAGCGAGGCCAGGAGCGCCCCTCTCCCCGCAGCTCCCCTCCCGCGCCGACCTCTGCTGGCTGGGCGCGGAGCCTGACCGCAGCGTGTGGACAGACAGTCTGGGAACGCGACCTGCCGGCGCAGGGTAGCCGTGGCCTGCCTTTTCCTTGGATCGGTGCTGGGGGAGACAGCAGAGTGGGCGAGGGAAGAGCAGCTGTGACCCATGGTGGGGCGAGACACAGAGCAGTGGAGTCGGTCCAGTCCAAAGTAGGACTTCTTCGCCCCCCTTCTCTCGCTACGATCCTGGGACCAATCCAGCTCCCCCAACAGTAATTTTATGGGTAAGGTGTGACCCGTCCGTGCCCAGCACAGACCACCTGAAAATGCCAAGGGCAGGCCAGGCTGCAGAGCAGAGCAGCTTGTCCCCAAACTGGGGGTGGTGGTGACACTGAAAATCCCGCTCCGCAGCGCAGCGCAGCGCAGGGCGCCGCCCACCCACCGGACGCTGCCTGGCCCAGCTCCGCCTCCGCCGCTTCCTTCCCGTGTCTCCTTCCCCCGGGCGGGCGCCGCAGCTGTGGTCCTGTCCGGTCCCAGGCGCTTTATTTCTGCAGCGACTGCGCAGCTGTCCCCGGAGCCGGGCCTAGCGCGGGGCACGGTCCCTGCTGCATGCCCCCGCCGCCTCTGTAAAGCCTCCGGCCATGCCCGGCGCCGGCTCGTCCCGGGGAGCCGTGAATTGCGGCGCCAGCGGGGCTGGCCCGGGAGCTGCGGGGCCCCGCGCTGGGAGCCGGTGCCGCGGGGAGCTCGCCGCCGCCAGTGGGAGTCGGGAGCAGCAGCAGGGCCAGGGCGAGTCCCCCCTCGGCCTGCCTGAGAGGTACGAGGGACTCCATGGAAAAGGGGCCACCCTGCGCGGGTCCCTGCCAACCCCGAGCCGCAGAGCGGGCGGGGGGACCGTGCTCGGGGGGGCCTGGTGCTGGTGCAGTAGCCAGCGCTTTGCAGTGGGGATGAGGGTAAGTGATATCCCCCGTTTTGTAGCCGCCCGCGGCAGACACAGGACTCTGCCTGCGTGGGCTCACCCAGGAGTCCTGGCTGCACCCCCGCCCTGTTCTCTCAGTTCAGCTGGATTCTTTTGTTTGGCCTTGTTGTGCATGGTGCCCGCTTTTTCTTTTTCTGGTGTAGTAATGGCATAGCATACATGGAGAGAGCCCCCAAGAACAGTAGTCGGCCAATTAAGTTGGAAATCCAGCTGTAACATTTTCTCAGAAATGAGAGAGCCAGTTACAAATTAAGCTGTCTGTAGCCAGGCCTGGAATGATTAGACTTTTACCAGAAAATGTCAGTAAATGTTGATTTCATTGTACACACATGAACTGATGATGAAAAAATACTTCCATCAATAACCATGGAAATTCACAGATAGCAACGTAAGACAAACACTTCTTGAGAACTTAGATTCAAAATCCAGTGATTTAGACAAACGGACTAGGGAATGAATTGTAAAAAGAGGTATGATTTGTTGATGTAAGGATATTTACATTGCATATGTTGACATGCGAAGTTGACAATTGGTGTTTGAACAGTTTATAAAGCTTTCATTTTTTTAATCTCAACATCTGTTGTCATTAAGTAAGTGTCTCCTCTCTCCCCCTCCCCCCCATAATTTCCTACAACCATGAGAGTTTAAATAGATGCAAATCTAAAATAGTGCTTAAAAATCAACATCAATATTGTCTGTTGAAATTATAAGGGGAAAAAAAGTCACATTCTACCAAGCCTATAGCAAACCTGGTTTGTTGTTAGACCGATTAACAGGAAAAACAGCTAAATGTATGGAAACAGATATCAACATTTCAGAGGGGTAGCCATATTAGTCTGTATACAGCAAAAACAACGAGAATCCTGTAGCACCTTAAAGACTAACAAATTTCTGCAGGCATAAGTTTTCCTGGTTTGCCACCCGTGAACATCTGACGAAGTGGGTTGCAGCCCACGAAAGCTTATGCCTTCAGAAATTTGTTAGTCTTTAAGGTGCTACAGGACTCTCTTTGTTTATGCTTGGTCTTGTCTTTTTCTCTGAACACAACAAAAATGAAAGAATTGGACACAGCTGGCTCCCAAATAACCATGTCAATTACCTGCATACTAACATCCAAACCCAAGCCTATAGTACTATTAATACTCTGGCTTAATAGTTAATGCTAAACTTCATGCTTAAAGCATAGAACATAGCGCCATTAGAGAGCTCACAAATTACTATAAGGTATTCTACTGATTCCTATATACCTTGCAGTTTGTTGAACCACCTAGCGGCTTTAGCGTTGCTGTAAGACTCGTACAGTGGTGCACTTTCCTTGTCAAGGAATGTGAAGAAATCTTCATCTGCAGCTGGAATATCTCTGCTTCCTTTCCTTCTCTAACCCCAAAATCCCTTGATAGAAAGGCCAGCCTGCAGTTTGCCCAGGTTTGTGGGGACATCTAAAGTGGTTCCTAGTGTTGCATGTTATCCCAATAGCTTGATACCTTTGCTTTAATCAACTCTGTTTATTAAAATGACTTTGATATCCCCTTCCCCCCCTGGAAATACTGAGCAGGAGACTTTGGAGTGGGCTTGCTCTTGAGAATGGCCTAACGACTAACAGCAATTGTAATGTTGGGGTGACCCTAGAGTGTTGTCATTTATGGGGGGTTGAAAATCTGGTTCTTCACTCAAGGATAATGTGTAAAATACAATTGCGTGTGCATGCATGTGAGCAGTGGGGTTGACACGAGCCACCACATTGGCAAGAAGAACTGGGTCAAGGAGTGATGTGTCCCAGCTACTTCAGAACTGTCTGGTGGTTGCAGATTGTTAAGCGTCAGAGGTTCAGACATGCTGCAGGAGACCTCTGTTCCACCACGTATTTAGCTTGGACATTCTGGCTACCTTTCCCAGACCTGAAGGAGAACTCCATGAAGCTCAAAAGCTTGTCCTTTCCTCCAACACCAGTTGATTCATAAAAGATAGTGTCCTGCCCACTTTGTCTCTCTCATTGTGGTTGCAGACATGTCAGCGGTTTGAGTGTGTGTTATCTTTTAAAGTCTAGAATCTTCCTAGACCAAATGCCAGAAGGTGAAGGAATGCAGAGGTAAGATTGTAAGTCCCAAGTCAGGCACCCAGCGACCTTATCCACGCCCTTTGCATGAAGAACATTTGTTTCGTACATCCATGTCGCTGCTACGGAGCGTGCTGCTTTATCACCTTGCTGGCCTTTCTTACATAGGAGCTCTACCAGGTGCAGTGTAGCCTGGTCATAAGGACTCAACCATGTCAATTAAGTGTTTATTGTTAACAATGCCAAAAGGAGAATTTGTGGCATAAATCAATCAAGCAATCTTTTCATCTATGGTGTCTTGTTTGCTATTGGCTGGTACTTACTACAGACCCATCCATGGTGGTGGTTTTACTGGATGATTGAAATATTTTACTTGCTACTGATGCTTTGCTGTCTGAAATACGTTTAGCTGCTGCACTGCTGCTAAAAGTACCAAAGGATGACTTTGAAGTTGTTGCAGATAGACAGTCACAGTTGAAGTCTCTTACGCTTAAATGGATACATTATTCTGAATAGTCATTCTTCTCAGTTCTTCATTTACATTTTTTTTTAGCAAGGCTGCAGATCCGATTCCAAATTACCAAAAAAGCTAAGACTGACTGCACTTAGAGTGCACTTAATTTTGGAGTAAGCCCCATAGAACTCACAGGCACTTCTGTTTTTTGAGAAAACTAGGATGGGGTTCCCTTGGGAAAGCTGAGTTATGCTGAAGTAAAATAGGGAATAGATTTAGGGCATCACCATTATGGTCTGTGTTATGTTCCAAAATAAGGGGTATGTATTATGTAATATAAAATAAGAAAATGACACCCAGTGGCAACTGGCAACTCTAGATTTCTCTTATTGCAGCTTTCTGTACCGTATACTTGGGTGATAGATTCTAAACCTAGTTAACTAATTAAACAAGACATAAGGATTAGCTAAACTAAACTTTTTTTTCTATCAACATCCAACATAGCAAACAGCTTAGAAATTTACTTGTTAAATCACACCTGTACTAAAAGTCATAGAGAGAGTTTTGAGGAATGATGCATTGCAAAGTGAATTATTTAAGTTACTAACCAGCTGATCCACATTGTTCTTCAGACATATCCATATCATTTTCTCCCAATTAGCAGTTTTTGTTATGATATTTCATTCTTGCAAATAGGCCCTGCATCTCCTTCTTGCACTGCTTACACTTGACACGTTTTCCTTTTTTACCCAGGGAAGAAATTTCTTCAAAATATTCCCAGATAGGGTCTCTCTTACACACACAAGCTATGACACATTTTCTGTGGCAAAAGTGGGGGCGGGGAATATAGGAAGCTGTGTGTGCACTGAATAATGTGTTCCCTTTTTCTTTCCAGTCCACTCCACTGTTCCTTTCTACTCTGCCTCCATCGTTTGTCTCTCTGTCTTTACCACAGTGTCTTAACTAACTCCTCTGCCTTGTTTGGCCCAGCTCCACCACCACATAAGTACAGAACAACAACAATCCTCTCCAGCCTGTGTCTGTCTTTGCACATGAGACTTTAGTCTGCTGAGAAACTGAAACTGAAAGCCCAGAACTGTCAAGAAGCAAGAGCTGGTAGTTAGGCTGGACAGACTAGAGTCATTAATTCATTTGTATGAGACTGTAAGGGTAGGTTTACCATGTTTGTGATGAGATTTAATTGTAACTTATTTTTAAATGAGAAATTGAGTATTTTATTGATGATTTAAAAAAAAAATTTAAATCCGATGTAATTAAAAAAAAAAATCATTGATCTTTATCCACTCTGGCGCATAATGACTACAGTAAAATGTGGCTGGAAGGATGGCCCAGTGGTTAGGGACTGTGGTAATCGGTGTGTTGGTCACCTATGTTTATCAGTGTAGGCTGCGTGCATGTGTCCCTGTGTAGATGCTGTCCCAGTTCTGATCAGGAAACTGAGACGGCTCTCACGATCGAATGAGTCGACACGACCACAGATTAGCTGAGCAACAAAGGCACCCAGGCCAGGTTTATTGCGTGCGGCACAATGAGAAATGACTTACAGAGTATCTCTGGGTCAGTTTTGGATAGGCGGCGTTACAATGGTCTCGGCCCAATGGCGGGACTTTCCATTATCCCCTAGACCGGCTGCTGGTATTCCCTCTGACACCCTCTTTTATACACTGTTACATACACTTTCGTTCTGCCCCCTTTGACGTAGGTAGTTGCTACCCTCTTGACGTAGTCTAATACCACCTTTTTCCGTTGATTGGCTGATTTGAGCACCCCCACTCCATGTATCATTTCTATCCATAGAAGTGTCATTTCAAAGAGTTAGTATCTTGGTACCTCCTGTACCTGCTACATATTTTAGCATATTTTGGCAGTCTTACAATCTTGCAGTATCAGCACTTTCCTGTACCAGTTTCAGTTAACTTGAGTGACCCCTTATACTCCTGTTCACTCGGCTTTTTCCATTTAGGCCTTAGCCTGTTTTACAGGCCATAAGCTCTCACTTCTTACTACAGGGACTAGTCCCAGGTTTAGGAAACCTATGTTCATAGGCCTCAACTAGAGTATTGTGTCCAGGTCTGGGCACCACATTTCAGGAAAGATGTGGACAAATTGGAGAAAGTCCAGAGAAGAGCAACAAAAATGATTAAAGATCTAGAAAACATGACCTCTGAGGCAAGACTGGAAGAACTGGGTTTGGTCTGGAGAAGAGAAGACTGAGAGGGGACATCATAGCTTTCAAGTACATAAAAGTTTGTTATAAGGAGGAGAGAGAAAAATTGTTCTTCTTAACCTCTGAGGACAGGACAAGAAGCAATGGGCTTACACTACAGCAAGGGTGGTTTAGGTTGGACATTAGGAAAACTTCCTAACTGTCAGAGTAGTTAATCACTGGAATAAATTGCCTAAGGATGTTGTGGAATCTCCATCATTGTCTAACCTGCTCTTAAAAATCTCCAAACACCTGTCAGGGATGGTCTAGATACCACGTAGTCCTGCCATGAGTGCAGGGGACTGGATTAGATGACCTCTCGAAGTCCCTTCCAGCCCTATGATTCTATGATTTCCCTGCTCCTCCACAGCCTTCCCGTGTGACCTTGAGCAAGAATCTTGGTGCTTCAGTTCCCATTTCTCCAGTGGGGATGGTAGTCCAGCCCTGTCTCACAGGAGCGTTGGGGGGGATATAAATATATCAAAGACGGTGAGGTGCTCAAATACCATGGGAATGGCGGTCCATAGAAATACCTAAAGTAAAATAAAAAGGGGCTTAGAATAGTTAGACACAAGCAAAAGTCATCCATGCTTACCTGCAAATCTCCTTTCTTCTAGCAGGAAGGTTTTGCAGATCCCTTACAATAGGGATCCAGCCTGTTTGGAGCCAAAACCCAAACCCATTGGTCCAGGAGTGGGAAGGTGTGGATCAGTCCCTGAAAGAGAGGATTTCCCCAGCAGCATTACTTTATTTTGAATTTTGAAACTACAAGCTCTTTTTGTTCTGTGCTGTACAGTGCCTGGCACAGCAGGGCCCTGCCCCATGCTGGGCTCCGGGAATACAAATAATACATTAATTCGTAAAGAACAATGAGGAATTAGCACCCCCCAATACAGTAATGTACTGAGTTCTCCTCAGTCGAAAAACATCGCTATTGAGATACAGTCCTGAGGTCAGATATTTTCTCCAGCTGGGCTGGGTCTGTGGTCCTTCCTACTAGAAGGAAGGACACTTTTGGGTGAACATAGATAACTGTTTCTGTTAGTCTGTCCCAGAAGGGGGTCACTAGACTTTTATGGTGGGATTTAAATAGCAGCTACAGAGGGGCAGCAAATAGCTGTATGCATGCATTAAAGAAGCATCTGGAAAATGCCTTGCATGGCCAGCCAGAGAAAGAATGCTGGTGAGATCCACCTGGAGGCTCCTGCCCTAGGAAGGGAACTGATGCATCTTTCCTGATGGCCATTCCCTTTTGCCACCAGCTGAGCTGTTTGCCAGTGAGAGCTGGAGGCAGTTGGCCTTTCTGCTGCATAGTACATGTCTCTGAGCTCTGTGCAGACTTCACTCTTCCCTGTCTGCATACCTGACTCCTTGTCTCTCCTCTCTCAGGTTAGAGGATGAAAAGATGAGGTTTTCCACCCCTAAAGTCTACGTCCTCCAGCCTTGGATTTTGAACCTCTTGATGAAATACGGACCGTCAGACCCTCAAGATTTTCCGATGCCTGGGCATGTCCTGAAAGTAAGTGACCTGGGTCTTGTCCCGCTCTTGCTATTTATCAAGTGTCCCAGAGAGCATGAGGTGCCTCCGGGACACCAGACAGAGATAGGTCCCTGCCTTGAGGGGTTTACAGGGTGCGTCTACACTACAATCCGGAGTATGATTGCAGCATGTGTAGAGGTATCACTAGATCAAAGCTAGCTCCAGTCAAAACAGCAGTGAAGTTGTGGCAGGACTCTGGGTGCATACTGCCATAGCTGCACTGTGACTGTTACCCACGCAAAGCTAGCTTGAGTATGTCTACACATATTGCAATCACACCTCCCAATTGTAATGTGGACAACCTCACGGCCTACAGAGGTGCAACTGGTGGAGAATGGGGCAGGAAGGCAGTGCCATGGGCCTCCCTAAGACCAAAGAAAATGTGCGTGGGGTGGGTGATAGTGTACTTGGTGTCACTGATGTTAGAAGGGAAGATGAAGACTGATGCCTTAGGCTGATTGGGAATTTTTCGACAAAACATTTTGTCTTTGGAAAACGTCAGTTCATCTAAAGCAAAACTCTTCGCGGGAAAGGGGCACTTTTGATGCATTTCTCCTTTCAGAAACAAGTTTCAAAATTGTCCAGGTTTCGTTTTATGCAGGGTTCTTGCCACCGTGGCAGTCCCTGGATATTAGCGACACAAGGTGGGTGAGGTAAATCTTTTATTAGACCAACTTCTATTGGCGGAAGTAACCAGCTTTTGGGCCCCACAGACCTGAAGAAGAGCTCTGTGTGAGCTCACAAGCTTGTCTCTCTCACTGACAGAGGTTGGCCCCATCAAACGTCACCCTCCTTGTCTCTTATGTTTCATTTTGACATTTTTGAAACAAAAAGTTCTGGTTTTCAGTTTGAAGCCACTTTTCATTTCAAAAGTGAAGTTAATTTATAGTAAAAATATGAAAAAGTTCAAAATTGAAACAAAACACTTCAATTGACCCAAACTGATTTTTTGGGGATGATCAGTTTGCAAATATTTTTGAGATTTTGACTTTTCATCCCAATTTGAGACAGGAATATTCAAGTACCCCGTCTTCCGACAGTGGCCAGTGCTAGGTGCTTCAGAGAGAATGAACAGAGCAGGGCAATTATCAAGTGATCCATCCCGTTGGCCTTTCCCAGACCCTGTAAACAGCAATCTCTGCCCATCCTGGCTAATAGCCATTGATGGACCTATCCTCCATGAATTTAGCTAGTTCTTTTTTGAACCCTGTTATAATCTTGGCCTTCACAACATCCTCTGGTAAGGAGTTCCACAGGTTGACTGTGCATTGTGTGAAGAAATACTTACTTTGATATGTTTTAAACCTGCTGCCTATTAATTTCATTTGGTGACCCCTAGTTTTTGTGTTATGTGAAGCAGTAAATAACACTTCCGTATTTACTTTCTCAACACCAGTCATGATTTTGTAGACCTCTATCATGTCCCCCCTTAGGCATCTTTTCAGCTTGGAAAAGAGTCATATTCTTATTAATCTGTCCTCATATGGAAGATTTTCCATACCCCTAGTCATTTTAGTTGCCCTTTTCTGTACCTTTTCTAATTCCAATATATCTTTTTTGAGATGGGGAGACCAGATCTGCACTCAGCATTCAAGATGTGGGCGTACCATGGATTTATGAAGAGACCATACAATATTTTCTGTCTTATTATCGATCCCCTTCTAATGATTCTCAACAGTCTGTTAGCTTTTTTGACTACTGCTGCATATTAAGTAGATGTTTTCAGACAACTATTCACAATGACTCTCCGAGATCTTTCTTGAGTGGTAGCAGCTAATTTAGACCCCATCATTTTATATATGTAGTTGGGATTATGTTTTCCAATGTGCATTACTTTGCATTTATCAACATAGAATTTCATCTGACAATTCGTTGCCCACTCACCCAGTTTTGTGACATCCCTTTGTAACGCTTCGCAGTTTGCTTTGGACTTAACTATCTTGAGTAGTTTTGTATCATCTACCAGTTAATGATCCAGGAGAGGATCTTCCCTCTTATCTCATGACCGCTTACTTTGCTTAAGAGCCTTTGGTGAGGGACCTTCTCAAAGAATTCTAGTGGATTTGTGAGGCATGATTTCTCTTTACAAAAACCATGTTGACTCTTCCCCAACAAATCATATTCATCTATGTGTCTGATAACTCTGTTCTTTACTATAGTTTCAACCAGTTTGCTTGGTACCGAAGTTAGGCTAACTGGCCCGTAATTGCCAGGATCGCTTCTGGAGCCTTTTTTAAAAATTGGCGTCACATTAGCTATCCTCCAGTCATCTGGTACAGAAGTGGATTTAAATGACAGGTTACATATCACAGTTAGTAGTTCTGCAGTTTCACATTTGAGTTCCTTCAGAACTCTTGAGTGGACACCATCTGGTCCTGGTGATTTGTTATTGTTTAACTTATCAATTTATTCCAGAACCTCCTCTAATGACACCTCAATCTGGGATAGTTCCTCGGATTTGTCACCTAAAAAGGAATGGCTCATGTTTGGGAATCTTCCTCACATCCTCAGCTGTGAAGACCAATGCAGAGAATTTGTTTAGTTTCTTTGCAATAGCCTTATCTTCCTTCACTATCTTCCTCATTTTTGTGTAGTTCCCCTTTCTGAAATTTATGGTGGGCTGCTTTGGTATTTCCTCACGCCCCCACAGGGATGTTAAATTTAATTGTGATGGTTGCTATTACCATGCATTGCAGCTGTATTCACCTCTTGGACCAGATCCTGTGCTCCACTTAGAGGCAATTCTTGATTTAGTCCTTTTGTGGGTTCCAGGGCTAGCTGCCCCAAGTAGCAGTCATTTAAGGTGTCAAGAAACTTTCTCTCTGCATCTCGTCCTGAGGTGACATGTACCCAGTCAATATGGGGATAGTTGAAATCCCCCATTATTGAGTTTTTATTTTTGTAGCCTCTCTAATCTCCCTGAGCATTTCACAGTCACTATCACCATACTGGTCAGGTGGTCAGTAGTATATCCCTACTACTATATTCTTCTTATTCAAGCATGGAATTACTATCCGTAGAGAGTCTATGACACAGTTTAGTTCATTTAAGATTTTTATTTCATTTGACTCTATGCTTTCTTTCACATATAGTGCCACTCCCCCACCAGTACGACCTATTCTGTCCTTCCGATATATTTTGTACCCTAGTATTACTGTGTCCCATTGATTATCCTCATTCCACCAATAATTTAAGATGAGCCACTCAAGTTCACCCATCTTAGTGTTTACTCACATGAACCTTGCTGTTTTGATCTGGCCGGGTGTCGAGGCTGGGTGGCTGCCTGAGTGTGATTGCCTGGTGGGCAGGCCTGGGCAGATGCAGGGCTCCTGTGACTTTGGGGTGAATTTAACTCGCTGACTTCATGGTGAGTGATTGTAAAGGGGGCCCCAGTGTCTGCAGCACCCCTGCCCTGGCTCTTTTTCTGGCAGGGGTGTTGAACATCAGCTCTATTCTTTGGGGATGATGGAAGAGCCTGGCCCACTTTTGTTCTCTCAATAGATTGTGAGTGACTCGAAGACTGCAGACCAAGGCACTGCTGCCGTCTTGCACCTTTCTGATGGGTCCTACTACATCCGGGTGGTCGTTACCACGGAAGCTGCAAAATGGTGGGTTTCACTTTGACTGTCGACCCCAGCTGGGAGAACTGCTCACTGCAGCTGCTGACTGGGCTCTAGCGGATCTCATTTAAAGTTGGATTGGGCTAAATCAATAGCTGGGTGAGAGGCCTGTGTGGGAAAACCCAGGTGCTGCTGTGAAAGTAGTGAAGATGATTTCACTCCTCCTGCATTTGTACTTTATCTACTATTCCAGCATGATGCCTGGAGGTGCCAACCTGCAAGTTGTGCTGTCTTCCAGTTGAGATTTAGGCTGGGGTTCTGCTGATTTGGACCAGTGGCACAGGAGTCACAGAACTTGGCCAGGACCCCTGGGTTAATGCGAACTTTGGGTCGTTACATTCTGCCTCCGTCACTTCTCTCTGTGGTTTCAATTGGCTCTAGTGTCCTTCACTTCCTGTCCTAAACAGTCTGTGTAGGGCTGCGATATGTGCCTCCAAAGTGGGTTATGTATATGTACATAATAGAATTATGTATTCTGTAATCCTCCTGAGGACTCTGCCACCAATAAACTGCTACAGGGGGTAAGGAGCATTTTACTCAGTGCAAGGTTTGAAAGCCCTGTTATCCAATTTCATTTTCGAAGCTGGAATGCCAATTTTTGTGTTTGAAAAATTTGGGAATTGGCCCATTAGGAAAAACAATGGAAGGAAAACACTTCTTCTGACATGTCAGCAGTGCTTCCTTTCTGCTATCCACTAACTTTATACTAAATAAATGTCTCTGTTGGGGGAACAAATGCGGGCAGCAAGCCTCCTGCTGGTGTTATTGTCTCACTTCCAGAGACAGACACAACCCTTTGTGATCATTTCCTGAGCTAGGGGGTTCCTCCCCATTGAGAGAACCTGCACCCACTGGGCATTAGTGCTGAAACACAGAGCATCTGTGGAATTAAATGAACATTTATGAGCCATAGTCACCATCAGAGAGAGTAGTGTGTCTGAGGCTTCTCCGAGAGTGTCCCTTGCTGTCTCCCCACCAGGGGATTTCCATTTTCAGTTGAGTGTCCCACACTGGCATCTTTGTCTTCCAGTCCAGCCTTCCTTGCCATCTACTCTGAGAAGCAGCAGCATCCAGTAGCTTGGTGTGGAAGTCACAAGATTTGAGTTCTGCTCCCAATTCTGTCGCTGTGTCCTGGGGCAGCTCCTTTCCCCTCATTTCCTCATCTGTAAAATGGGAATAACAACACTCCCCAACATTGGCCAGGGCTTTGAGAGCAAGTGCGAAGTATTATTGCTTCTGTGACACTGCAGTCTTGACTGGCCAGGAAAGTGCAGCTACCGTACTGGACAGTTAGCAAACAGCACTGGGGAAAGCAATAGTTTTGTGCTAGAGTTCCAGGCTCTGATTGGAGGTTGCCACTGTGACTTAGCCTCAATTTCTCAGTCATGCAGGCAGCAATTTGCCCAACCCCAGGGCTCTGCATTCTCACATCATCAGTTCTGTTTCCTGACTCTGTTGGTGCCACTGATGTTTGAAGCCGGTGGATCACTGCCCAGTTTCATTCTTTGCACGCATGCACCAGGCTACACTCTGCAACAATGACTGTTGGAAAACTCTTGGGAGCAAAGCCTCATGTTCTGAACATGGCATTGGAAGTCTAAATTTTAATGCTGATGCAACCATTGACTCGTTCTCTGGCCTTTAGCCACATTACTTCACCTGTGTGCTGCACCTTCCCCAGCAAAGGTGGGTATGAACTGCAATTCCCCATTTTACAAATGGGAAAAGTGACAATAGCAGTGTCACGAATAGCACAGCTTGCAGGCCACGCAACTCTGAGCGCTGTGCTGCCCTGGGGATCGCTTTGTTGGATGGTTGCACCAACAGGCTGATTTCAAGCAGCACCACTGAGTTGAATCAGCAGATCTATAGTCCTCTCCCAGGTCAGCATCTGATGGCTCATGCATGTTTGAGATCATTTGTCCCTCACAAACTTGTCTGGCTGCTTTCTGTTTTCCTAGTGCTCAACTGCAGTACGGGTTTTCCAGCATCATTGGCAAAATTATCATCTTGCAGAAGTACACGGTGTGCTTCCAGGAGGAGACCAAAGCGGTAAGGCTCTGTCTGTCTCAGAGGTCAGCTGAGCAAAGTGATGGAGGTCTTGCTGCAGTGCGCTCTGTGGCGGACCCTGGGCCAGCTCTCCTTGTGCACCTGGAAACACTTTCTCGCCATGGTGTGTGGCTGAGGTGTTCAGCAAATGTCAACACATGATGGCAAAATGCTGGAGGAGGAGAATGTTTGGGGAAAGGAGAGGATTTTGAGAGCGAGGAATGAGCTGTCTGGGAGAGGAATGGATGTCCTGGATCCTCCATGCCCAGTTACAGGAAGGCACGTAAGCCTCTCCACACATCCAAGTCTATGTCCCATAGTCACCCCGCGTTGGCAGCAGAGGCGGCTGGTGCAGGCATGAACCCTTTCTGTTAACGCAACATGTTGTACCACCCCAGTAGCCGGTGTCCGCAAGGGCTTCCAGTTGTGTTGTGTTTACAAATTCTAACCCTTGCTTTGGGTTGAGTGGGAAGCTGGTGTAAGCTGTGGCTGATTTTGCCCCGTAGAGCAAGGCAGAGCACGTGGGCAGGCAGGTGGTGTGGGCCTTCCCAGTATGGCCTCCCCTGAAGGCAGGCACGCAGCCTCCTGATGTTTCGTAGTCTGCTGGGCATCCTCCGGCCTGCTCTGGGCAGCCAGCCTTGTGAGCCTAATGGGACTGATGGGTGATGTGGTCTGGTCTGGGTCTTGGTCACCCAGAGGCCTTGTTGGCAGTGCGGGGGGCCATGCGTGCTATGGGTCCCTTGAGCTTGACGAATGAGACCCTCATCAATCCATTCAACGTCTCTTATGCAAAACAGCTGCTGCTGACATGGCGATATGCAAACGAGGCCCGCTGCGGCGTACAGGGGCAGTACGTTGTGGATGCACCACCTGGGTAGGGAATATTCTGGAGGCTATGGCATAGAGCCAGCAATGCAGCCCCCCGCCCGTTGCTGGCCGGTCTGGATGGACACAGGGGCTTCCTAGCGCAGAACGATCTGGGGGTGCCACCTGGACACGGAAAGTCCTGGGAAGGGGTGGAGGGCATGGTAGCACGTCCGACACGGAACGGGCCTGGATGGGGTGTGGAGGGACAAGGGGTTCCCCCCCCCATGTGTTACATTATGGATGGACATGTGGGAGAGCTGGCAGAGCATCAGAGAACATTTGGAATGAGGAGATGGGGTGCACGGGACGTAGGGGCTGGGCTGGGCTGAGGCATGGGCAGGTGAGGAGGGGCATGTGTGGGATTTTGGGGGGGTGGGGGCAGATTGATCTGGTTTTACAGGACTTTTGGGGGCAAGCCAGCCCCTCGGGACAGTGTTTGGGAGGGCTGAGATTTCTGGTGGGATTTCCTCGCTTTGGGGGATGAAAGGCAATGGTCCAGTGAATGGTGCAGGGCAAGTGAGGGGGCAGGGCAAGGCTCTGGAGAATTCCCCCCTGGATAATGTGGGTTTCGGGAGGGGAGGGAGGATGTGGCAGCTGGAGGAAGCAGGTCTCCCCTCCCCCCCACACACACCCTTGGTTGGGCTGCACATGGTAAGGCTGTGGCTGAAGGGGGCAGAGGGGCAGGGCAGCCCCTTCCTTTCACACCCGGACAAAAATTAGTGGGAATGTTTGCCCCAGCTGGAGCCAAGGAGGGTGGGTGTGTGTGTGCTTGCAGCACATTCTTGAGCCACTAAATGTTGGTGGTGTGTGGGGTTGGTTGGGGTACATCGTTCAGACATTAGATGTCTGTGAGTGCGTATGTATGCTCACTTGTGTTTGCTTGCAATACATTTTTAGACACTAGGTGTGTGTGTCTGCATGTGTTAGCTTGTGGTACGTTATTCAGACACGAGGGGTATGTGTGTTTGATCACTTGCAGTATGGTGATTCAGCCACTAGATGTCTCTGTGCCATCAGGCGCTCCATGGCGACGGAGCCGGAGCTGGCTGGGCCTAGTCCGTGGGGCGCCCGCCCGCTTGCCGCGGTTTCTTTTCACGCTTGCTGCCTGCTGTGATTCCCCATAGCCGGGGGAACCCCACGTCCTGCCTGCTCCCCGCAGCCTGCCGCTGCCTCTTGCACGACCCACACTTGCTGCGGGGCCTGGCTCCCCCTCTCCCAGTGGGCCGGGGGGCCCGGGACTGGCAGGGCGGGGCGGGGGGACTGCAGGTCCCATGCCTGACGGAGCCTGTCGGTCCCTTTCAGGAGGAATGCGAGTTCTACCTGGTGGTCCGGCGCTTCCTCGTGCTGCCCTTGCAGAGGCAGAGGATGGAGTCGTTGAACTGGTGAGGGCCCTGCCGGCTGGGCATCCCCCCCTCCTTGCGGTGTGTGCGGCTGGGATGGGGGTCCCATGGGGCAGGGTGACCAAGCAAGTGTGAAAAATCAGGACCCAGGGGGAATAGGTGCCTAGATAGGACCTGGGGATAACAGTGGATAAGAAGCTGGATATGAGTCAGCAGCGTGCCCTGATTGCCAAGAAGGCTAATGGCATATTGGGCTGCATTAGTAGGAGCATTGCCAGCAGATCAAGGGAAGTAATTATTCCCCTTTATCCAGCATTGGTGAGGCCAGATTTGTAGTACTGTGTCCAGTTTTGGGCCTCCCACTACAGGAAGGAGGTGGACAAATTGGAGAGAGTCCAGCGGAGGGCAACAAAAATGATTAAGGGTCCAGAGCACAAGACTTATGAGGAGAGGCTGAGGAAACTAGGCTTGTTTAGTCTGCAGAAGAGAAGATTGAGGGGGGATTTGATAGCAGCCTTTAACTACCTGAAAGGGGGTTCCAGGGAGGATGGAGCTAGGCTGTTCTCAGTGGTGGCAGATGACAGAACAAGGAGCAACGGTCTCAAGTTGCAGGGGGGGAGGTCTAGGTTGGACTTTAGGAAAAAGTTTTTCACCAGGAGGATGGTGAAGCACTGGAATGGGTTACCTAGGGAGGTGGTGGAATCTCCATCTTCAGAGGTTTTTAAGCTGCAACTTGACAAAGCCCTGGCTGGAATGATTTAGCTGAGGTTATCCCTGCTTTGAGCAGGGGGTGGGACTAGATACCTCCTGTGGTCCAACTCTAATCTTCTATGATCCTATAAGACAAAGCCCCAAATATCGGGACTGTCCCTGTAAAATCGGGACACCTGGTCACTCTGCTGTGGGGATCCCGCACCCTCAAGGCAGAGCCGAGAGATGGCACATGTTCATCGACAGTTGTGTGTTTGCATGATTCTGCATGGGGGTGATGCTATAAAGGGGTGGGGCGGACATGGAGCAAGATCCCTGTATCCCCCTAACCCTCACCCAGTCTGCCAGAGGGAGTCACTGTTGAGTCATTCCAGACACCACCACCTTCAACCCTCCCCCCCCCCCCCCCGGCTTTTCCTCTGTGCCTCTTCCAAGTGCCTGCTCAGTGTCAGCAAGTACAAGCACCCAAATTCCTACTTTCTTCTCCTCCCAGTGCCAGGCTATGGCAGGGGAATGCTGTGAAAGTTACTTGTAGCTATCTTTGTGGCCAGCCCACAGGTTATAGCTCATCTGCTGTTTTGGGGAGATGTGGGAAGGCTCAGGCAGAGGACATGAGATGAAGGCTTCAAGAAGATGAGGATGATTACTACAGCGAGGGCAACTGCCTTGTACGGGTGTGGGGGTCGGCCGCCACACCAGTAACCAAGATTCTTTGTTGTTCCAGTAATCAGGAGCCCTCGATCCTCCAGAAGATAAAGGAACTGTGGCAGTGAGTACATGGGCCAATTATTTCCAATTAACTTGCTCACCATTTTCTCTGCTCGTCGAGATCTGTGCTAGTTCAGGACGCGGTTAATGCTGACTGGTGAAAGGAGGTTCATGTTCCCACAGTTCTCAATTTGTGGGACTCTTGGGTCATAGGCTGTGATTGAGCTTAGCGGGACTCACCAAAAAAAGGTGGTTTTCATGAAAGAGCACATTCACAGCTAGGATAAAATGTTAGGGTGTAAGCCCTCGTGCTTCAGGCTGTGAGCCGTCCGCTCCCTGACCAGGTTAGCAGGAATCTTCCCCTACAGCCCACGTCTTCCTCCTAAGCAAGCAGTGGTTCATGGAGGGATAGAGGGACCGTTGCCTTGCTAGTGAATGGCAGTGCCTGAGGAAGCAGAAAGGCGGCTCTAGCTCCACAGGGACTGTGCCTTACAACGTACTACTTACGTCCCGGTTGGGGTTTGCTACTGGAGAGGAGCACGTTCTCCACTTCGTATCCCCTGCAGAAGGACTTGGGCTGAAGCAATCGAGTTAGCTGCCTCCCCCTCTCCCATCCCCCCACCACATCTCAGTACAAGCGTCACACGTGGAAATGCAGGACTAGCACATTCCCTGGATGCCCCATCTCCTCCAAGAAGTGCAGTTGCTTTGCCTGAGGTAAACCGGTAGGGTGAGTGAAATTGCTCAGGTGTCAAAGAAGGGCCATGAGGCTGGATCTGATTCCCCGAGGGTCTTGGGGCACTCGCACCAGCTCTGGTTTCCCTGGGGGGGGGGAAGGCGGAGGGCAGTGCATGAGTTTTGTATGGTTTTATGGTGGGTATTGGGCAAAGAAACTTTCTGGAGCCTGACCCCCCGATCTGTGTTTGTTTAACTGTTGCAGGAGAGGCCTCACCCTGAAGACCATTTCCTCCTCAGGTACAGAGAAGCCAGAAAGCGCACAGGGGAAAGGATGGGGGGCGGCGGCATGGCTGACTTGTGTGGAATGAGTTGGTGGATCTCTGTTCTCAGTCCACGGACCTCTGACCCGGACGGCACTAACCAGCTCTCTCGTTGGCTGTCCCAGCAAAGAGTTGGATGTGGTCCGAAGACAGACGTGCACTCCGGAGCTGGCTGCTCTGGGCAGGGCTAAGTTACGCTGGCAGAATGGCGTGGGGGCATGCCCTGGCACTGCAGAGTGCTCTCTGGAATGACAGGAATAGAAAATGTCTGTGCAGTTACTAAACCCACTGAAATTACAGAGCCCTGAACCCTTGCCCCGATGTGTGTTGTAATCAGAGATGATCACTCGGGAGCGAAGGGCTTTAAACCCAGCTGGCCTGGCGGAAGGCCCTGAGTCTTCACTCCCATTGACCTGAATGGGAGTTTGGCCTGAGGATTTGCATGCAGTATTTGACCCTACTACGCTGGTAGGCAACGAAGGCCTATTTTTCCAGAGGTCATCCTGCTCTGCACCACGTTCCCTCTGGCCAGCTCCCCGGGGAACTCATCAGAACCAAATTTATCTGAAGGGCTTGGTTAATAAAGAGCCCAGATTCATATTAACCCCGGACCCAGATGTGACGTGAAAGGGGGCTCGTAGACAGTCCTGGCACGGTGCCCTGTGTCCCGTCGCGAAGCGTGGGCAGTGCCCCCTTCTGCCTCGCTCCTCCCACGGTGCTGGGCCGCCTCTGGCTCGTTTGCCGCAATGGCGGAAAACCTGCACTCTTAACGAATCAGCCCTTGGCCTCTCAGACAGGCAGCAAGGGGCTGGCAGGAGGCCGTGTTGTGCTGGGGGGCACCTGTCCATCAGGAACTGCCTTGAGACGCTCCTGTCCTGGCTCTTAGCAACCCCTGCTATTCTAGTCCTGGGTCTTCCTCAAGCCAAAAGGAACAAGCCAGCTGGCTCGCCTGCTGGCCTTGTGTTATGCACGATTGAGGACTAGGCGCAGACCCCCTCCAAACGCCCAGTGCCTTTGGGTTGCCCCCTTCCATCCCAGAAGTGGCTGCATCTAGTACTAAAGTAATTCTCGAGCTGTGCATGATTTGCAAAAGCGTTGGCGGTCATGTGTGATGGAAGGAGCTATGGAAATGTAAGACAGGCTTGTTGCTAGGAGCAGAAAGAAAGGATTGAGAACTGTTGGTACAAAAAAAGCCTTCTCCAGGCTCTTCGTGTGTGTCATAGTGATGACCAGGGGATAAAAAGGGCTCTGGGCTTGTGGCCTCACGGGGGTCTCAGGGGCCTGTTGACGTGGCCGTGTGTCTGTCTCCCTTTAGGGACGTCGGTATCTCAGTTATTGAGCGACATGGGGCAGAGCCGGCTCAAAGTTTTGAAGCAAAATGTCGAGGAGTGCTTGGATTTACTGGACCCAAGCGATGTGCCAGCCATAGGGGAGGCACTTCCTGTCTCCAAATGGGTGGCAGAGCGCAAGAGAGAGGTCAGTCCTGGCCGCCAGCCTGTCCTGACTGTGTGTCCCCTGACCTGCTCCGATGATCTGACCCTGGGGCTGGCTGGCTCTGAGGGACGGCTAGCGGGGATTTTCTCACAGAAGAAATCAGTAAATCCTTCGGCGGGAAGAGCTTAATGCGAGAGGGTATCTCTTTTGGGAGAGTGAACGTTGTGCTTGCTGTAGCATACCAGCTTCTGGCATTTCTTGTGGTAGTGCTGGATTGGGTTGGGTTGAGTCCCCAGAGCTCACGCTGGATGCTCAGACCTGAGAATCTCCAGGCAGTGGCTAAAATCAGCTCTTCGGGTCTCTCTCCTGGTCCAGGGAAGAGCTGCCAGTCTTCCCAGGGACGCTGAGAGCCCCAGGAATGGGACAAAGTATGAGCAGGCGCCTGGACGGGCTGTCCCAGCCAGGCCGAGCCGTTCCTGTGTGTGCAATAGAAACTGGGTGATGATTCTCATTTCAGACGAGTAAGGATGTCTTCACTGTGTCAGCCAACTTTCTGGTGATCTGCCCTGAGGAGAAAGCGGCGATCCGGGACGCCTGCCTGGCAGGTTGGTGCCTGAGTTTGTGCTTTCTGAGCTGCAGGGCGGCCAGTTTGCATCACTCAGGGGGTGGCTCTGGTTTGGGGGTGGAGCTCCCAAGCCGCGTGCTTGAGACAGGCCCAGCCTGCAGGGCTGTGCTGTCTGGCCATGTTAATCTACGTGGCCCAGGACAGCGGCTGGCATTCCAGTTCCCGGCCTGGATGCTGCCTGCAGCCAGGGGATTCGCAAACCCCATGATCTTCCCCAGTGGAGACCGGGGGAGCCTGCAGTGGAGCTCTGCGTTGAGGGGGACTTTAAGGTGCTTTCAGGGAGATGCACCCAGAGGGTGACAACAACGCCCCTTTTCCTGCAGGAACTCCTCAAACCGTTCCTGCGAGCTGCAGCAATGACAGGGACCTGGATGACTGTAGCATAGTGTCATGCCCCAGTGGTGAGTAGGGGAGCATGATCGAGTGGCCTGGATCCTGCAGCTGCTGTCTGCTCTGTTTGGGATTTTCTTTTGGGGTTTGCCCATCCCAGTTCCCTCTCCACTGGAGCCAGGGGGCTATGGCAATATCCCACTGGTCCTCTGGGGCCGTCACCCCTCTCTGAAATGTAAACTCTGCTAT
The DNA here is from genome assembly GCF_026122565.2 of Emydura macquarii macquarii. NCBI lineage: Eukaryota > Metazoa > Chordata > Testudines > Chelidae > Emydura > Emydura macquarii. The sequence goes on from NW_027133538.1 coordinate 576,648, forward strand.
GGAGAATGGCTGAGAGCTTCAGTGGTTTACTAGGCTGCATGGCAGCTGTGAATTGTTTGCCTCTGATTCACAGACCGTCCCATGGTAGAGGTAACCTTCGAAGCACCGTCTGTCTTGGAAAACAATCGTGTAAGCTGCATGCGGATTAAAATAAAAGCAGCCGCTATGCTTCGTGCCGCCCCTGGCTGGCCAAGGACCTGCGGCTTCCTCTTCAGCACAGTCATCACCCAGGCCTCTGCTGCAGTTAGCTCTGCAGGGGGCGCTCCCTTGAGGTCCCCTGCTGCACAGTGCTGAGGGGCCGTGAGCTGGAGATGTCTGGGCACAAGGCCTCGTTCTCCCCTGAGGGCCATTCAGGGCGCTCGCAGGCAACCTGGCCTAGGCCTCCATTCCCTAAGGGAGCTGCCCTTCCTCTCATCAGCTGGGAGGTTCTGGGGCTCTCCAAGTCTCTCACCTGAGGGTTCCCGCCTATGCCGTTTGCCTGGCCGCGTGCTGAGCCTAGCTTTCTCCATGGCGCAGTGTGAGAGTGCGTTAGTGGGGCTGAGCTGATTGGATGTTGCATGTCTCTGGCCGAAGGCCAGTCGTTCCATTCCAGCCATTGCCAGTGGATCTCTGGCCTTTTGCCCAGGTAGGATCTCTGCTGTGCAGGCTCTGACCAGAGGTGTGGCTTTGTAAAAACACACAGAACCCTCCCTCACACCCTCCCAGGGAATTCTCACCCCCCGAGTTGCAGGAGAACAGCACTCAGGCTGTGGATTCAGCCTGCCAGGGCAGGAGAGATCAGTGCTAATTGGCCACTGCTTTTGGAACAGTCTCTGATGGGGCCACTCATGCTTTTCAGCGGTCCCCAGCGTGTAAACGGGGTAGCGGCCCCAACCACCCTTCCCTTGGTGCAGCGAGCGTGAGGCATTCCATGCCTTTGACAAACCCCCTGACTGTGTCTCATCCGCTGTTTACAGCTAGCTAGTCCGTCCTCTTTTCTCTTAGAACCAAAGATGACCGAATGGAGCAGGATGTTACCCACGAAGCGCAGGAGACCTGTCTCTTACCCCTGCTGATGGGGCAGGCTCCTCAGGCCCTATCGGCTACCTAGCACTACGGGTCCTGATTTGTGACGGGGGCCGCTAGGTGTTACCACAATACATGCAGTAAATAATAGAGAGAGTTGCACTTAATTGCTTACGTAGGCTGAGCTGTAATCAAGCTGGGCCCCTCGCCTGCCCTGTAGTTTGAGCTGAATATTAGCCCGCTTTGCTCAACCGATAACATGTCCAGAATCCCCAACTGTGGGGATCTGCTCACCAAAGTGGCTTGTCCCCTTGTCACTTGTGTCAGCATCCAGGTCCCTGGTCTTATTTGGTGGATTGCCTCTGAAGTGCTGATGTCTAGAGGATACTGAGTTCACACACTCAAGGTGATGTTTAGCTCCCCAAGCAGGAGTGTGTCCTAACAAAGCTCAGCTTAGTGGCACGCTGTGAAGATCGGGGTGCAGAGAACCACTTGCCGGCTCATGCAAACGTCAACATAGCTATAGGAATGCCAGGAGGCATAGAGGATTTGTAGCATGTGTGGGTGTGTTACTGTTCCTTGCTAGGGCCTCTAACCTGGCCTGTAGTTCCCTGATTCCCAGGGCTGCAATTTAATTTTATTCTCACTTTTTTGGCAGACCCTGGAGCAATGTCCCAAAGCTTGGACGTGTCCCTAGATAATCCCTGGGACAAGCTTCAGTCAGTATCCATAACTCTGTCCTCCTCCTTGGAAGGTGAGTACATGCTGCTGTGTGGCATTGCAAGCGGAAAGCGTCTTTCCTTCGCTCTCTGAGTATGCACACCCTATATCTTACAAAGCTGGTGCCATTTTATGCCTTCTGGAAAGACAGGGTCAGACAGGAAGAATTGTGTGCTCACGTGTGCACATGCACGCCACTTGGGAGCCTCGTTACCACCATCGCAGCTGAAATTGCATGCTCACTTTTGCATACACACACTTCTTAAAAAGTGGACCGGGCTTGTATGCGCATGCAGGGGGTGGGATTGGCTTTCAGGAAGGGGCAGCCTGGAGCTCTCTGACATATTCAGGTGCCTGTGTGTGTGTGTGATTGCGTTTGCCAGTCCACCCATCTGTGCATACCAATGGGGGACAGATCTTATCTGCCCTTGCAAAGTACTGGTGGCACAGCTACAGACTGGGGACCGACAGGCTAGGCAGCAGTTTCCGCAGAAAAGGACCTGGGGGTTACAGTGAACAAGAAGCTGGTTATGAGTCAGCAGTGTGCCCTGGTTGCCAAGAAGGCTAATAGCATATTGTGCTGCATTAGTAGGAGCATTGCCAGCAGATTGAGGGAAGTGATTATTTCCCTCTATTCGGCATTGGTGAGGCTGCATTTGTAGTATTGTGTCCAGTTTTGGGCCCTCCACTACAGGAAGGATGTGGACAAGTTGGAGAGAATTCAGCAGAGGGCAACAAAAATGATTAGGGGGCTGGAGCACAAGACTTAGGAGGAGAGGCTGAGGAAGCTAGGCTTGTTTAGTCTGCAGAAGAGAAGAATGAGGAGTGATTTGATATCAGCCTTTAACTATCTGAAGTGGGTTCCAGGGAGGATGGAGCTAGGCTGTTCTCAGTGGTGGCAGATGGCAGAACAAGGAGCAATGGTCTCAAGTTGCAGTGGGGGAGATCTAGGTTGGATATTAGGAAAAAGCTTTTCACTAGGAGAGTGGTGAAACACTGGAATGGGTTACCTAGCGAGGTGGTGGAATCTCCATCTTCAGAGGTTTTTAAGGTGCAGCTTGACAAAGCCCTGGCTGGAATGATTTAGCTGAGGTTAGCCCTGCTTTGAGCAGGGGGTTGGACTAGATACCTCCTGAGGTCCCTTCCAACTCTAATCTTCTATGATCTGTATTACGGCAGTGCCTAGGGACCATCTGAGATCAGGGCCCCATTGCTAGACACAGAGAAATAGATGGCCCTTCTCTTGGAGAGTTAGGGGTCTAAATAGATGACACAAAGGCTTGGGGGGAGGAGGCTAACATGCAGAGTGAACAATGGGATGGGTGACCAAGGCCATAATAGTGCCATCACTTCTGTTTGTTTTTAATGCCCTGGGAGGGGTTGTGCTGGGACAGGTGATCAGCTATATAGAAAGACACAGGAAGGGAGAAGGGGCGTGCAGGGGGATGGGTGAGGTGGACAGGGCAGGTGGAGAGCCTGTCGGCACAGGGGAGAGACTGTCCAGTAGAAACTGAAGAAACTCGGCTGACATTCCTGGTAACTGAGAGTCACCGTGCAGCTTTCTTTGGCCCCTGTTGATGGTTCCTCTTTGGAGTTGTCCTTCCAGAACTGCCTTCTTCGCCCCAGGCACATGGGACAGGCTCTGCCCAGTCTGCTGTCGCCTTCACTCTTGCCCCAGGGAACGACTCTTGTCTTTTTTGTTTTGTCAGAGAAGTCCATGATCCAGCCCAGCCTGCCAAGCACACAGGCGGCCCAGCTGACCAAGTCCGCAGAGGAGGTGGTCATCACGCAGTCCGACAGCAACACCCCAGATTTCTTGGAGTCAACCAGCCAGAAGTCCCCTTGTAGCTTATCACAGGATGAACCGGCAGAGGCCGTGTCCCCATCATTGCTGTCCTCCCACAGCGTTGTGTGTCTCCCAGAGTGTGCCTGTCCAGGACCAGAGGCTGCCAAGTTCCAGATGGCACCAGGTGTAGACAAACACCCTGATGCCAGCCATAACATACCCTGCGGCCAGCCATCTGCAGCTTCCCACCCCAACCTGTGCTCTTTTTCGCCTGCACTTCCCATTCTGGGCAGCATCAACAGCAGAGCTTGCCATGCAGCGCCCTCCATGAACGGAGGGCAGGCTGATCTTAATGGCATGGCTTCCCTCCTGAATGTGGGGAACAGCTGCCTGACAAGCTCCAAATGTGACGCTGAGCTGGGCAACGGAGCTGGGGGAAAAGATCTGCCCAAGAGCAGGAAGCACATGGTGACTAAGAGGAAGCTGCTGATGGGAGGTGAGGAGGCCCACAGCAAGGATTTGCCCAACCCAGGCGGAGCCCAGAGGAAACCTTCCCATGCAGATGTGCCCACGGAGAGAGCCAAGAAGAGCAGGATGGAGCAGGCTGGGCTAGCTCAGAAGCCTGCCCTGCCCGGGCACGTGGTGGGACTGCCAGGAAGCGGGAATGAGACGGCGTTGGCCACGTCCTGGCCAGCCCAGCACAGAGCCCAAGAGCAGGTAAAGATTCACAGGCTCGTGGTGGCTCTTGTTGTGTCTGTGTCCCACAATCTCTCATCGTCCAGCCCAAGGCCCTGCCCCATAGCCACCAGCTTCTTCCATCTGAGAAGAAAAGGGCCTGAGTTTTCTGCCCCTGCAGCAGTCGTGCTCCAGAGCTCGAGAGGTCAGCGTGCAAGCCCACACCTGCCGATGCGGGGCTGCCCTCTGCCAGGCACTTCCTAATAGCAGCAATTGCTCCTGTGCCAGGCCGCAACCTCCCATGTCCGTGGTGTGAAGAGCTTGTTATGACCATGGAGCTGGGGAACTGAGGCAAAGCGACACAGAGCAGAAGTTGGAGGAGCCAGTGAGAGCGTAGGGGTGAGAATACAGAGAGCACGCTCCAACACTCGCCGAAAACCATCTCCTGGGCTCGGGGGCGTTCCTAAACAATCAACGAAGTCCTCCAGCTCTCTAAATAGCGAAGCCAATAGCACGGGTGAGAGAGACCCTGCCATGCTGGACACGCTGAATTCGGCTCACGCTCCAGCCTCCTTTATAGCATAGGGTCCCCTCCTGGGAAGGATCCATTCATCGCTTCAGGAGATCCCTGCATAAGACTGGTTTCTATTTCGGGAGGGGGGAGTCCACTCCAGAGGTACACCAAGCACTCAGGGTAACTCAGGTTTCCAGGAGAGAATCCCCTGCACCCTGCCTGCTGGCTTGCCCAAAACTCTTGTCCTTCCCATGGGGACATCTAGTGCCACGGTTCCATGGGGTAAACGTGCATTCAGCCAGCTTCTCTGAGCCAAGAGGGGTGGGGGGTGGAGGGGCAGAAAGCTGCATCTGGATGTCCTCATGGGCTGGGGACGTTTTTCAGTTGTGATGTTTAATATGGATTGTCTTTCTTCCCTCCAGAAGTATGTGAAAGCAACCCCGTTTCAATACACCTATGAGGCACCAACCCTGGACCTGTGTGCCCGAGTGAAATCCACCAGGTCAGTGTGGTGCTGAGGGACACATCCACTCACTGGGCTTCTCAAATCCTCCTGTTTTGCACCTCCTTTAAAAAGAGAGCGAAAATGAACTCCCCCAATAAGCCCAAAGCAGCCGTCACTCCAGGGACCCTATTTCTGGTCCATCTGGAGGAATGTGCTGGGCTGGTCCCCTTTAGATTTCACTCCCAGCCGTCAGCTCCCACTGACAACAGCTTGGGCCGCAACACCTTGAAAACTAGTGCTGCTGTCAGTGTAGCATTCGCGTAGCCTCTGCAACCATGTGGGGCTCCAGCCACACCGGGACCAACATGGCTGTGGGCTGGGTCCCCTCTGCTTCAATAGGTGGTGGGCTCTCAAACCTAGCCCCGGCGTGGCTGACGCTGTGAGCCCGAGATTGACTCGTGGCCATCTCCCCACCTGGCTGCGATTCTGAATCAAGTGGGGTGGTAACTACTGCCGTGTGGGCCGTACACCTGGATGCTCTCACCGGTGTTGCCTTTCTGATGACGCTAATCCCACGCGATTTGGCTCTTGGTTCCACAGCTTAATTCCTCCCATCCATAGTGTTCCCTGCATGTGCTTCCCCACCCCCTGGTTCCCTTCCACACTGGGCAGAGGAACGGTACCTTGTTCCCTTCTCTCTGGATGTTCCCCTCGCTGGCAGTCCCAGCTCTTAGCCAGCTCCTGCTCCCTCTATGTGGCAGAAGCTGCTGGCAAATGCAGGGAGCTGCTGTTACAGAGCTTGGCTAGGAGAGTTTGGACCCTTGCCAGAGCCACTGCAGAGAAGCAGCAGCATGTGCCCAGCCATCTTTCTGGGGACCACAGGTCACTGCTCTGGAGACCAGAGCTTGGGAACAGCTGCACTGGGGTCTTCCGAGGTGTATCCCCGTGGCAGAGCACCCTCTTGTTCTGGATGGCAGCCGAGCCCTGCAGCAGCCAATCTCCCCCCCGCCAAGCGGTAGTTGCTGGGAGGTCTCATTCTCATGCATGTTTTGGTTCACAGGATATCAAAAGCAATGCTGCGGTGGGCCTGCTGGGTCATCACCAAAGACGAGCAGCTGGAGTTGTGAGCACCAGCCCTGGGGGAGTTGCTGCGTGCAGTACAGTTCTCGTGTTCTTGTTCACTGCTTACTCAAAGGGATGTGTGTTTAAGGGTTACCTAAAGGGGGGTGGCTAGAAAACGGGGCAGAATCCCAGTTCCAGAGACTAGCCCACGTGCTCTATGTTGAGCGTCTCTTCTCCTAGTGGGGGCAGCTGACTGGCTGTGGCATAGAAGTTGAGCTGCTGGGTGGAGGCAGCATGTGTGACCATTCACGGGCCCTGTGTGATGCAGAGTACCGAATCTCAGGGTTAGCTCTGGCAGTGAGGGACAACTAAGTTTTTTTTTTTTCCTGTGCTCCAAGGAGACGTGCTGGCATGGAGAACATCAGGTAGACAAACCAGTCCTGGCAGCTGGGGCCCTCATTGTGGAGGGAGGAGGGAAAGAGAAAATATTCCCATCACCAGTTCGTGTTAAACCCTACCTGGAAAACAACACCCCTCAGTATTCAGGACCCCTATAAGCTGGGAAGAAAAGCTTTCACTAAAGAGGGGCTGGCATCTACTACAGTACAAGCAGAGCACCTGTGAGCAAGGGGTCTGATACAGCCCTTCAATGTGCTAATGGCCCATAACTTCCTCCCAGCCCCAGGCTCCATCCAGCCGGACAGCAGAGCTGTTCCCACATTGTAGCAAAGGCTAGGAAAGCACCATGGCAGTGTTCCTTCTTCCCAGCGCCGCCGCGCCGCCCCCTCCTCCCTCCCCCCCCCCCCCCCCCCCCCCCCCCCCCCCCCCCCCGTCGCAACTGTGGAGTCAATACAGTAGTTTGGTCTTTTAATACTTAGTTTGATTAGGTTCTTGCTCCCTTTGTTACAAAATATTTCACATGGTTTATGCTTTGGAAATGAAAAATAAAAAGTGTCTATATTTTTAAATACATGGCTCTGAGGGAAAACACGTCCTTGTCTGCTCTCACAAAGGTGAAGTGGAGCATGGTACATGCTGTTTTGCAGGTGAAGCGAAGGGTCCTCTGTTACAAACACATGCCTCTTAATTTGCTTTCTGCCTTTCAATCTGCTTAGTTCCACTGGTGGAAACAGTTTGCTATGTAAAATAGCAGGGGTCAGGGAAGCTTTGTTGCCACAGGATTTGAGCGTGGGGATAGAGTCGCTTGTATTTTTGGCTGCAGAACTGGCCTCCACCCTCTAAGCTTCCATTTAATTAAAAAATAAATAAATTCTAGCCCCTGTGCCAACAACCTTGAATGAGAACCAAATGTAAATGGATAGAGTGAAACAGCTGAGTCTGAACCATTCCTCTTAGCAGGTTGGTGACTGATGCCACCACCGGCTTAAGTTTGTTTAACTACGTCCCAGCAGATCATTTTAATAAACACCAAGTTGCTGTGTTTATCACACCACACCACCCTGGCCTTTCCCAGCTGCCAAAACCTCCAGCTGCTTCAGTGCCATTGCTCGGTTCCGAAACCCAGGTCTGCAGCATGCTGAAATTATGAGGCAGCTTCAAATAAATGGAATGAAACAGCCCTGGGGCCACTGCCCTGCTTGGATTAGTCAGGGTCAGATTTTAATCAAATCCTCAATATATTCCCCCTCCCCAACTGGCTGAAAAGTGCCACCAGTTTTCCAGCCACCTGCTCTGGCGCATTGCAGAGCATGGGGCCAGCGTGCCACAGAGCATGAGGGGGCCTTGTCTTCAGTGGAGGATCAGCTTGAATAAAATCTGGAGGATCGGGCCCGTAACTTGAAGCCGGGTTAAATCAAGCAAACAGCATGCACCCACGCTAATGGTTTGATGAGGAGGAGCTGTATTGAGTACGTTTTGATGGGCTTGCCTCGCCAACCACCTTGGTTGTGCTGGGCTGCCCTGTAGCTACCACTGTGCAAGTCCCCCGGTCTGTCGAACACACAAGCGGTTGGCCTGCACTGCATATGTACTAGCTGTGCATGCGTCCAAGGATACAGCTGCTCTAGGGAAAGATTAGGCTGACGGCAGATTCGGCTAAGGGCTGTTGGCATCTCGGTTTTAGCCAGCTGGAGCATCTATAGAACGGGGGGGTACAGTGGTGTGACAACAGCATCTGCTAATGAAAGCTGGAAAGGGGTCCTCTTCTGGCTCTTTTGGGAATTCTCCATAGCCCTGCCGTGGGACCAGGCTGCTGTCTGTCCCCGTTTCCATAGGAAGCACTGACTTTACACACCGGGGAGCAGTGATGGGACGTGGGGCCGGCTTGAGGCCTCCTCCCCCACGGCCCTGCTGGCTGCACCTTCCCCTGCGCGGGTGCCGGAGGTGCCTTTGCAAAGCATAACCATTCAGCTGGCGCTTGTTGGCAGTGTTTTATTGGCGATGACCTAACTCATTGTCCCTGGGGGGCCATTGGCCCCAAAGGCGCAGTTCTTTGGTGTAGGGCTGTGTTTTGTGCGTTCTCAACCATGGGTTTCAGAGCGTGGGGCTGGTCCCCTTCCAGTCGTGCTGCGGGGTGCAGCTCCTCCGACGGGCCCGCGGCCCTTTGTTCGTCCTGGGTCAGGGTGTCTGGGGAAGGGGGCCCACAAAGGCTTGCATTAGCGAGGGTCATGATAACATTACGCGCGTTGCCGCCACAAATGGAGACTAGCCAACAAAGCAGCATCACAGCTGCTGCTTAGTAAGAGGTGAGGGTCCTTGCATCCCCCCGCCTCTGCCTCCCTTTGGGACGGATTCTCCCTGTTTACACCAGTCTAACAGCACTAGTCCTGGGGCGGTCACACCTGCCTGGACATTAGTAGGGCTGAGGACAGAGCACGGGTGGAGGGAAGATGATTGGATCGGGAGGAGAGGGGGAGCTCTTTTTTTGCACAAGCAGGAGGTGGCCAGCAGCATGCTTCCCGCGGGCCCCACGCCGTCGACTGAGCCCTTCCTTACCCTGGGAGTCCGAAGGGGCGCCGGGTGTGCTGCTCACCGTGGAGCCAGGCTTAGCCTGCCGTTTCAAGACGGGTGAGCGCTGCAGCCGGAGAGGGATATTTACACCTGAAGGAAACAAAATGAGAGTGATACATTGCTGGACGGGGACAGTGAACAGCACCTGTATGCTAGCTGGGGCCACGTATATTCCTGGAGTCAAGCACCACTTGCAGCTGTGCCATAGAAGCAGGCTACGGCCCTTGGTGCTCACGGGCAGGGCCTTCTGGGCTTGAAGCAGAGCTGCGCGAGACACAGTTTCAGACCGTATTTGCTGTGCCACTTTCCTCACGCTCCCTGCCCTTTGCTCCCAGCTGGGTGGTGCGCTAGCGAAATGGCCCAGACCTTAGCCAACATGCCTGGAGCTTTTCTGGGCTCAGCTGCGTGATGTCCTTTTTTTCCACAAGTCAATTTCAGAGCTGTTGGCTCTCCCAGGGCACAAACGCCCATTCATGTGGATAGTGGGCAGCTCTGTGGCCAGGATTACTGCACCTCTAGGTGCTCCCCAGGATTACTGCGCCTCTAGCTGCTACCCTGTGGGGCAATCAGCCCCTTGGTCTCCTTCCTTTGGGTTTCAGGCCCACCCTGCCTCTGCCAGTGCAGAAACTTTTCAGGCAGGAGCACAGGAATTACACCAGGGCAGTAACCTGACCCCTGAGGCCAGCGGCCCACCTCAGGGTATGTCTTCACTGCACAGCTAACCAGGTCCGAGCAGAGAGGTTAGCCTATTATCCAACCCCAGTGCCATCCTAGTGTGGGCTCCTTCGTTCTGCACTCGCCCCTGTGTGGGGCTGAGCCGCTCCAGGCTTCGTTCCCACTCAGTGGGGTCAATTGCAGGAGAACTTGTCTGTCCGGCAGGGGGGCTTGTGGGAAAGCAGTGGAGATGTATCAGCACTCCATTTAGCCTTCCTGTGAGATGGACCATCAGCTCAGCTATCCCCCGTTCCCACCCCTTAGCTAGCTAGCCACCCCCTTCCCTCCACCAGCTCAGCTAACCTTCAGACCCACACGGAGGGGGTTGGGCTAAGGCCAGCACCAGCTGCTCCACAAACAGCCTAGCTTTGCGGGGCGAGAAGGAAAGGGTTGTCTCTGCTACCTGGGTGCCCAGATCAGCTAATCCTTTCCAACATCCCACTGTGTATGTGCCTGCAGGAGAGCCGCTAATGCGACGGCGTGGGTGGGGGCTGGGGCTACTGCATTTTCCTTCCCCCCGGGCTCATGGGGGCGGGGAGGCAGTGAACTGTGCCATCAGCAGCGTGTGTCTTACTCCAAGGGATAAGGCCCTTGCATCCCCCCAGCTGGGCCTTCAACAGGCTAGGTACTGCATCCTGCCAATAGATAGTGCAGGCCAACAGCTACCAGCTTGCACTGCCGAGGTGGCACCATGGCAGTGGTGTGTGCAGGGTCTGGTTCTTCCCTGGGACCACCAGGACTCAGGGAGTAGACAGAGCCGCCTCTAACGCGGGTGCTGACGCACCCCGCTGTATCCCATCACTCCACACGCTCATCCCGCACCGTGACCAGCTCCGGCGCTCCCCACACTTACTCTCCAGCTCGGCCGTGCAGCCCTGGGCTCTGAGCTGTTCTTCGTGAACTGAAATGGCTCGTCTGTTGACCAGGTTTTTCAGCCGAGGCTTGGGTTTCAGGCGATTGTCTGAAAGGCAGAGGAGACGCCGTCACCGGCCTGCTAGGTCCTTCCCACCCGCCAGCTCCCTTCTAGGGGATTCACGGGCTGGGGCAAGCTAACATGGCAGCCCACTTTCCTTCGTCTGTGTTATGCCTGTTCGCCTCTGCTGAGCTCGCGCTGGCAGCCACTGCAGAACCCCGCCCACTCCAAGCAGGGTGCAAAGCAAAGCTGAACCCCACTGGCCGGGACGGTTGAGGTCTTTCGGGCACCGTTGCAAAGGACAAAAAGCAGCTGAGCCATGTTTGCTGCCAGGCCAAGGCACTTAGCCAGCCTGACCGTCCTGCTTGCAGCCCGTCCCCATGTCCCGTCCTCCCTCCCCCAGCGCTAAAGGGTTTGCGACGTCTCCATGGGTAACAAGCAGCTCTAGCCTGTTCCAAGTGCAGCAGGGGGAAGAGGCCCCACTACTGCCTGCAGGGCCGAGCAGCTGCTTGAGACGCACACGCCGGGCGCCTGCTAAATCAGGTTTCTGTTTAATTTACCTACATGCACCTAACGGGCGTAGAAGCGTCCACACACGGGCCTGCACTAAACCCAGTTGCAAAGCAGCTTTCCTGCAACCACTGCCCATAGTGTGCGCAGACAGGCCTTAACAGCAGGGTTTGCCAGTTTTACAGCTCGTCTGGCTTGGGCCACTTCATAGCCACTAAAGACTCGTGGGACTCGCAGGGGGAGAGCGCGGCCACCTGCAGCAGCTTGCTTGGCGGGGCTGACGGGAAAATGCTGTTGTCCACCCCATTGCCATTGCTCAGGGATGTGGAAAAACTCCTCGTGGCACCGTAGGTTGGCTCTGCCCTGCTATCAGTCCCAGGACGTAGCCATGGAAGGGGGAGAAGCAGGAAATAAGTAGACATTGCACGGCCGCCTGCTCCAGACTGTTTGCACTTGGCCACTGGTAGGATGGAAGTGGGGGTGCGTGGACAGGAGCAGGGCAAAAATCTTTGCCCCCTTTTGTTACGGGTCTCGGGCCTTGGTAGAACCAAGTCCTGGCACAAGCGAGAGACCCAGCCGCAGACGCAGCCCAGGGGGATGGCTGGGAGCCAGGGAGCAGGGAAAGGGGAGGGCTCAGGCCAGGATCTGCACCACCCGGGGGAGCCTTCAGCACTGTGCTGCACAGGGCTGGGAATTCTGGAAACCCTTTTCCAGGCTCTAGACACCCAAGATCTAGAAATCAGGGTGGAGTCCAGAGAAACCAGAACCATGGACATTTGAATTCACACCCCCCCCCAGCATTCCAAGGGTTTGCTCCTGTCCCACTCTGCCTCTGCTTTAGTCCAGGCCTCGCTGTCTGCAGCAGAGGCCTGGACACTGGAAAATCCCAGGAAGATGCTATCCACCGTGGGCCTCCCAGCCAGCTCCCGTTCCTTGAACTTCTGGACGCAGCCATCCCCCCTCAAAGAATGCAAAATGAGCCCCTTTAGCCACACCCCACTGCACCACGGCCCCCGTACCTCCAGCAAACGTGTCACCAGCGTTGCTAATTCTCCGGGGGGCAGAGGCAGGTGTGTGCCTCCCGGTCCTGGGCAAGCTGCTGCTCCAGCTCTCGCGGACCTGCTGCTCCGTGGGGCAGCTTTGTTCTTGAATGACAAAGGAGCGCCTGGCGGGAGAATGGAGTTCAGAACACGTGCCCTTGAGCTCGGCATTCAGGTGCTTCCCCAGCGCCTTCCAGGACAGCCTCGCCTCGCTGGGCCCCTGGCTGGGCTCATCCGTGGCGTCGGTGAGGCCACTTCGCGCTGACGGCTCTGAAGGGGGAAGCAAGTGTGAGACATAAATTGGCCAGCGGGAGAGCAGACGCAGGCCAGCCACTGTTGTAGGGGAGGCTGTAGTCCCATTACAAAGCCTCCCAGTGTCCAAGCAGCCCCCTGGGAGGGAAACACTCCTCCATGGAGGTGCCTGCCTGGAAGAACCTGTGAGTGTGTCGTCCCCTGGGGAAAATGGCTGGAGAGCCGGCTGGCTCTAACCACTGGGTGCACAGCCCCTTTTCTAACACCCAGTCACCACGGAAAGTCATTACCCTTCCTGGCTAGAATAGGCCCTACTCCGGTCCATTCCTGGGGCTGTCCCGTGTAATGCTGTGCTTGGCCATGAGAAGGGACATGCGCTGAGGGGCACAGCTGGGGCCCAGTCCTGCTCTCACACCCCCACTGACTTCACGGGTTTCAGTCAAAGCAGCCTGTAATGCCTGGGGCCAGGTCTTTAACTTTTCTTTACTGGGCAGGGGGATTGCAACACCGCAGCCTCTTCATCCACTAGCGACGGGTGAAATGGCCTTTCGGGGGTGTCGTATGCTATCAATGCAGCCAAGTCAGTAGGGGGACAGGACACGGCAGCAGAGAAGGCCCCGGCCCACATGCCACGAGTGAAATGCCCTGGCTGGGCATGTCCTGTGGGGCTGGGCCACTGGCCACATGCATCCCCCAGACTGTTTGGCAAGGGAGGAGCACCGGGGGAGGCCCTATTATCAAAAGCGGGGGGGGGAGGGGGGCGCTTTAGCCGCCCAGCACCCCCCAGCACGTGCGAGCTGTGGGTAGTCACGGGAGTGTGTGTGTGTGATAGGCCGAAGGGCCGGGCGTCTGCTCTCTCCCTGCAGAGCAGGTCACGTCGTGCCCAAGCACCTGGCTGTCCCCACCGACTCCCTGGCCCCATCTCCAGCGAGGTGGCCGTGCCAGCGAGCAGAGGACCTACCTGTCGATATGGAGTGTGTGCGCGATTTCAAGGCGAGGGGCGGGGAGTCTGCGGAGCTGTCCATGATGTCGCCTAGAAACACAAATAGCCACATACAGGGAGCAGCACTGAAAGCTCTGGGCACGCCCCCCGCAGCCCTTTTCCCACACACATTTGGGGTTGAGCCCAAGGAAGGCCCTGTGAAGCCACTGGGCTGCAAGCACCTGACCCTGCTTTATGGTGTAGCTCTGCGCTGCTGACAGAACTCTAGAAATGGGCTCCATGCCTAAAGGCCACCAAGGAGGTCACGTCCAGCTGGCGCTGCTTAGCGGTAAGAGGGTAGGTTCCCTTTGCTGCCAGCCCTGCAGACTCTTTTACCAAGGATTCTCCCCATTTTGCAGCTGGGAACACTGAGGCTCAGAGGAGTGAAATGGCTACTAACAGCCTGTTTCTCTTGCTGCTCGAAGCCAAGAGGCGTTCGGCCCAGGCTGCGGTGGTGGCAGACTCTGGCCCTTGGATGGAAGTGAACCCTTCGGGAGCTCACGCTGTGTCCTGCTGTTTGTAAATTCTGACACCCCCACCACCCTAGAACACAACTCACCGAGGAGTTGGTCAAAGTTTCCATCTGATTTTTTTCTAGATGGAAAAATGCCTTGTGGACCAATACAAATGCATTTGGAATAATTTCAAAAATACTTTGTCCAAAGCAAGAAAGAAAGGAAGTTTTTAGCTCAAATTTGTGTTGCCCTGTGGGACCGGAGGCTGCTATCCTGGCTCTGGCCTATACCGGGGACATCAAGAGGTGGACGTGCCGCCCTAGACCTGTTGCGTGATATTCAGAAGGGGGAATCCCTCCTGTGTCTAGCTGGAGATCTGATTTGCCCAGTGACTGCAGTAGCAACGGAGGACAAGTTTGGGGAAGAAAGCCCAGCGCAGACCCGGCCGGGGAACGAATGGTGGGTCTGGCTGTAGGATATTCGATTTACCAAGAACTTTCAGGGAAAGGGGCTTACAATGCCAGTGGAGGCAAATAAAAGCAGCTCTTCCCCGGTGAGTGAACCACTGCTTGCATATGTTTTAAACTGGTGGTCTCTGCCGAGCACCTAGCACCTACCCTGCCAGATACTGGCTGGGCCCTGACACCTATTCTACGCTCCTACAGTCTTAGCTTAGGACACGGCTGCCCTGATGAAGACAGGCAAGAGGCAGGGTGCATCCGACGTCACTTACCATCCGAACCAGCTTTTTTGATCTCTCCTTCTTTACTCTGCAAAAGAAAAATTGAAAGAAAAACCCCATCAAGGGGAGAATCTCCTGCTAAATTGCACCCTCCTGCACCAGGGGGCTGAACTACAGGGAGGAAACCAAGAAAAAGACAACTGAGGCTGAATGTGCTGGAAATCCCCCCATGTCTTCCTGGGGAAGGCGGGGACCCAACAACTGTGGGGACATTTACAACTAAACTGGCACTAGGAAACCATCCTGCGTGAGCCTGTCCCCACCACCTCAATACCATGCTCTTCACCTGAAACGTTGCTGGGACTAATGTCAAACCCATTCCAGTGCTTCACCGCCCTCCTAGGGAGGTGGTGGAATTTCCATCCTTAGAGGTTTTCAAGGCCCAGCGGCAGAGTGGCCAGCAGGATGCGACTTTCCAGAGAGCCCTGCTGGGACGCTAGCTCCTTTTGTGGCCACTGACCATCTCACGCTTTGCCAGCAGGCCTCGCAAGGTTCCCTACTGGGAAGGGCCAGGCTCCCAGCACCCAAGAGCTTCCTCTCACAGCCCACCGTGGCTATGGGAGTCCGGAACATCTCTAAAGCCATTGACGTCCGCAGGCCTGGCTGGCGGTGGCAGGAGAGCTCCCCCACCTTCCAAGGAGAGAGTTCTGTGCAATGATCCCCTAACGAGAATTTGCCATTGATCAAAGTTGGTGATAATCACCTCCATGGCCACCCAGAAGCCGCTCTTCGTGAATACCCACTTAGCTAGTGTCCAGCTGACATCCTAGAGTTACAGCGACCCTCAGGAAACTCAGTTCCCAGCCTGCCTTGGGCCAGAGGCTTGGGAAATAGAACAAATGGAAGGACGGGCTGTTTCAGCGGCAGGATGGGAGGGTGCATACATTTTGACCTTCCAGCAACCCCCAATGCCAGGGGCCCTCGGATGCAAAAGGCAACAGGATTCCTGGACTTCCTCTCAGCACTGGAGCTATAGGGCCACGAGGAGACAGACAAATGGTGCTGGGACGCCCACTCCAAGGAGATGCTGATGCCTTTATGGACCCAGACCGCACCCACGCTCCGTCCCGCTGCAGCACGTGTGGGTCAATGGGTCCCCCTGGATGCGCAGCAGACTTGGAAATGGTAACTGATCGCTCGCCAGCCTCTTCCGGCGAAGGGCGCGGGCAAAGATTTCCCAGGCGCGCCCGAGGGCTGCTAGGCGAGCAGCACAGGGCTTGTGGCACAACCTGAGTGATAGACAGAGATGGGACTGAAAGTCCTGGGCTCAGAGCTAGCAGGGCGTGTCACGGCCTGGGGCCATGAGCCAGATGTGATCCCCTGAGCCATGAGCCAGTCCCCTGGCTGGGTCAGGAGCTGCCTGACCCGGAGGCTGATGAGCAGCTGTCACGGGAAGGGTGCTTTCAGGATCCATGCGTCAGTTAAAGGGCAACATACCTCAAGCACACGCCTGAGGGCCTGATCCTGAGAGGTGCTGAGCACCGCCATCAATGGCCCAGGCCCTGAGTGGTTGAAGGGAATGCGGCGGAGCTAATGCAACGGGGCTAGATGGGAGCATCTGCTAAATCACCCCGTGCAAGCGACTTCCAAGAGGCATGGTGAAAAGAACCAGAGGAGAACGGTGTTTGGCACAAGGCACTGAGCCCAGGGGACCACTGGCATCAGTGACCATCTCCCAGGAGGATCTGGGCAGAGCTAACAGCGTATCCATGCCTGCCAATGCTACGCTGGGCGAGGCTGAGAACACGGTGGGAGGGCAGAAACAGGGCCGAGGGATTAGAGGGGTTAGAAACACAGGAAGGAAATAAAGAGGCTCCATGCAGTCCAATCCACAGTGCGGGGCAGGGGAACAGCTGGCGCACAGAGATCTGGGCAGCAGTCGCAGCCCATGAGACCTGGGAGTGACGGCGGGCAGCTACCAGTCTGCAGTGAGCTCATAGTAATGTCACCGCCTAGGAGCAGGGGGCAGGGAGCAGGGAGGTGGCAGCCTGGCATTGGTCAGGCAGCTCTGAGAATCCAGAGAATTGCGCCGACAGGCAATCATCGCAAAGGGCAAAGCCAGCTGGGGCAGGGGGCAAGCGATGAGGCCAGGGAAAAGGATCGACCATCACTAGAAAGCCACAGCCAAGAGCCATGGTGAGTGGGAGGCAGAAGGCCACTGTGCAAGAGCTGGAGCTGGAGAGTGGAAACTCCATTGCCTGAGTCAGCTAGAACTGGACGGTGCAAAGCCCTAGAGAACAGCCCCTTGGGTGAAATTCTACCCGGGCTGCTGGGATGCACTAAGCCTTTTCCAGCTCTGTCACCGAGGCTGTTCTCTTGGGACCAGGCACTGTATGGGCGGCTTGTCCCCTGTGAGGGCCTTCAGACACAGGGAAATACCAGTGCTCCAGAAGAGGGGGATTTCCTAGCGAAAACCCAGGGGCCAGGTCTGCAGCAGATCTCATCAGCTACTTTCCACAGCCACCGGCCACACTGGCAACATGCAGGTGCAGCCCTCAGACTCCTGGCATGGGATCGAGCGGGCTGCACGGCACTGGCAGCAGTCATGCATGATCTCAGCATGTCGTATGCACGCCCATGGCCTGCACTGCCATATTACAGAGGAGGCCAGCCATGGGAGGCAGTTAGCTAGCAGGACGTACTGCTGTTGCTCTCAGGAAAAATCACAGATCCATACAGGGGTTAGACAAAGACGTGACATTACAGCAGACAGGTCGAGATGGGCTCCAGGAGAGAGATCTGCCTAGTCACTTCTGTTTGCTGTTCCAAGGCCGCTCAAATGTGTTTTTCCTTGGGGTAGGTGCAGAAGGGAGGGTCTGGTTTTGGTGGGTGTATTTTGATTTTATACATTGCTCCGTGTTGATGCTAGCGAAGGCAAGGTTAAAGAAACATGCCTGGCTCTGAAGCAGAAGGTGGAGGGGCTAGGGATGATCCTTGGCTCCTGGGGGTGTTCTAGGACCAAGCCCCAAGGAAGTTCTGTCTTCCGCACAGACAGGCTTTATCCTTGGGGCAAAGAGTGTCCGAGGAGCGGCGCTGTTGACCATGACACCCTCATAGAATCATAGAATCATAGAATATTAGAGTTGGAAGGGACCTCAGGTCATCTAGTCCAACCCCCTGCTCAAAGCAGGACTAACCTCAGCTATATCATCCCAACCAGGGCTTTGTCAAGCCTCACCTTAAAAACCTCTAAGGATGGAGATTCCACCACCTCCCTAGGTAACCCATTCCAATGCTTCACCACCCTCCTAGTAAAAAACTTTTTCCTAATGTCAACTTAGACCTCCCGCCCTGCAACTTGAGACCGTTGCTCCTTGTTCGGTCATCTGCCACCACCGAGAACAGCCTAGCCCCATCCTCCCTGGAACCCCCTTTCAGGTAGTTAAAGGCCGCTATCAAATCCCCCCTCACTCTTCTCTTTTGCAGACTAAACAAGCCCAGTTCCCTCAGCCTCTCCTCATAAGTCCTGTGCTCCAGCCCCCTAATCATTTTGGTTGCCCTCCGCTGCACTCTCTCCAACTTGTCCACATCCTTTTTGTAGTGGGGGGCCCAAAACTGGACACAATATTCTAAATGCGGCCTCACCAATGCCGAATAGAGGGGAATAATCACTTCCCGTGACCTGCTGGCAATGCCCCTCCTAATGCAGCCCAATATGCCATTAGCCTTCTTGACAACCAGGGCACACTGCTGACTCATATCCAGCTTTTTATCCACCGTTACCCCCAGGTCCTTTTCTGCAGAGCTGCTGCCCAGCTCGTCGGTCCCCAGTCTATAGCTGTGCATGGGATTCTTCCTTCCTAAGTGGAGGACTCTGCACTTGTCCTTGTTGAACCTCATTAGATTTCTTTTGGCCCAATCCTCCAGTTTGTTTAGGTCACTCTGTATCCTATCCCTACCCTCCAGGGAATCTACCACTCCCCCAGCTTAGTGTCGTCCGCAAACTTGCTGAGGGTGCAATCTACCCCATCCTCCAGATCATTAATAAAGATGTTGAACAAACGTTAGTTGATATCCTAGGCGCAGACCAGGGAGCGCTCGAAGAGAAGGGACTGAAACCTTAAATCTGATTCTTTTTTCTGTGGGAAGCCGGTGCAGAGAGCAGGGGGCAGGCATGATGTGAGTCTGCCTCATGGAACCCGCTGCACAAGACGCACTAATTCTTGCAGCAAGACGTGTTGCTGATCTGCCCTCCAGCATATCTACTTGGGCAGCACCCCTGAGTGAGGCCCCGTTGGGTTCACCGTGCTGGAGACACCTTCCCTGCACAAAGGCCTCACAGTTAAAGAACACAGCTGTAATTTTCTGCACCGACTAAACCCCACTGCTCTGCAGCAAGCAGCCCCCCTTCATCCCCTATGGAGCTGTCTAACAGGTGTGGGGTGAGGAGCAGCAATGTAGATGCTTAATGATGAGCTTCTTTCATTCCAGAGGGCGGATGGGAGAGCTGTTCCCACAATCCTCTGCCTTCCCAGCAGAGTTTGAAATATTCATGGAGGAGGTGGGGAAAAACACATTAAACATTTGGGGCATCCGAGCCAGCGCAATGCCTACCTCCCACAGCTGCTCTGCTCCTCCTCTGAGATTTCCTTTCCAAACAGATGCCTGCTTCTGTCTGATCACAAAAGACCATTCAACTTTTGCTTTTGCCCTGTGGCCTTTCAAGACAGCACCCTCCTTGTCAATATTGGCATTTGACATTGCAGATTTTCATGGGAGAAAACGGTGAAACACGACCTCTTAATTTGTGCCCACAGATCCTCATGCCCACAACAAACCGCAGGTGTAAGAGGCAGCACAAAGCTAACAGCTGCGAGTCAGTGCAAGCACGGCTATTCGTGCTTGCAAAATGAGAGGATATTGCTGAAATCAGAGCAGCTGTATTACAGCCAAACAAGATTCTGGAGTTCTGGTATATTCTCAAACTGCCCCTCAATTCTCTAAATAAAGAACGTACAGGAATTCTCCTCTAATGGGGCCTGCTTCAAGCCACAAAATGTCACCTCACTTACCTGACGTGGCTAGCCATGTATGTTAAACACAAGTATGACCCCCAGGGCCCCTCCATGCCAAGTGGCAAAGGGCACATCAGGCCTGACCACCACACTGCTACATTGCCCTACCACACAGTTCTCAACATCTGTAGCTAAAAGGTGTCGGGTAAAGCATCATATGCAAACTGGGGGCCCGCTAGGCCCAACAGTCACTGCATGATGTATGTATGGGGTGCACACAGAGAGTTAGAGAGGTGTGCTGGGAATACGCTCCTAAAGCCCAGGATGTACTTGTCTGACCAGCTTGATCGCAGAGGCCAATGAAAGGTAAATTTACATATAAGGTAAACAAAGCCATCAAGCGAGCAAGTGGGGGAGATGACTGCTTCATGATCATGATGGGGGCTGCGTCTGCACCCAGGAAGCCTTCCTAGCTCTTGAAACAGAGACAGTGAACTTTGGGGCAATAGGAAGGGGGGAGGGGGGCAAAGAGACCTTTGTGTCACTCATCTCCTGAGGGCACAAAGAAAGCAGCCCTTGGATTCTGTGAAGGTTGGTCCTGACAACTTGGTGTGAGGAAGAAACTAACAAGCAAAGCTATATCATACTCAATTAAGGTCTAGACCCTAGAAAGCGTGTTATTCTCTTTAGTTTGTAACCCTTTCGTATCTCCCGGGATACTATCAACCAGTCAGCCTCACCTCAGTCCCTGGAAAAGTCATGGAGCTGGTCCTCAAGGAATCCCTTTTGAGGCACTTGGAAGAGAGGAAGGTGATCAGGAACAGTCATCATGGATTCACCAAGGGCAAGTCATGCCTGACCAACCTGATTGCCTTCTATGATGAGATGACTGGTTCTGTGGATGAGGGGAACGCAGTGGACATGATATACCTTGACTTTAGCAAAGCTTTTGATATGGTCTCCCACAGTATTCTTATCAGCAAGCTAAAGAAGTATGGGCTGGATGAAGGAACTATAAGACGGATAGAAAGCTGTCTAGATCATTGGTCTCAACAGGTAGTGATCAAGGGCTTGACATCTAGTTGGCAGCCAGTAAGGAGCAGAATGCACCAGGGGTCGGTGCTGGGGCCGGTTTTGTTCAACATCTTCATTAATGATCTGGAGGATGGGGTAGATTGCACCCTCAGCAAGTGTGCAGATGACACTAAGCTGGGGGGAGTGGTAGATACCCTGGAAGGCAGGGAAAATATACAGAGTGATCTAGACAACTTGAAGGATTGAGCCAAAATAAATCTGATGAGATTCAACAAGGACAAGTGCAGAGTCCTGCACTTAGGATGGAAGAATCCCATGCACTGCTACAAATGGGGGACCGACTGGCTAGGCAGCAGTTCTGCAGAAAAGGACCTGGGGGTTACAGTGAACAAGAAGCTAGATATGAGTCAGCAGTGTGCTCTGGTGGCCAAGAAGGCTAATGGCATATTGGGCTGCATTAGTAGGAGCATTGCCAGCAGATCGAGGGAAGTGATTATTCCCCTCTATTCAGCAATGGTGAGGCTGCATTTGGAGTACTGTGTCCAGTTTTGGGACCCCCACTACAGGAAGGATGTGGACAAGTTGGAGAGAGTTCAGCGGAGGGCAACAAAAATGATTAGGGGCTGGAGCACAAGACTTATGAGGAGAGGCTGAGGAAACTAGGCTTGTTTAGTCTGCAAAAGGGAAGAATGAGGGGGGATTTGATATCAGCCTTTAACTACCTGAAGGAGGGTTCCAGGGGGGATGGAGCTAGGCTGTTCTCAGTGGTGGCAGATGACAGAACCAGGAGCAATGATCTCAAGTTGCAGTGGGAGAGGTCTAGGGTGGATATTAGAGAAAAGTTTTTCACCAGGAGGGTGGTGAAGCACTGGAATGGGTTACCTAGGGAGGTGGTGGAATTTCCATCCTTAGAGGTTTTCAAGGCGCAGCTTGACAAAGCCGTGGCTGGGATGGGGTTGGTCCTGCTTTGGTTGGTCTGAGCAGGGGGTTAGACTAGATGACCTTCTGAGCTCCTTTCCAATCCTATGTTCTGTGATTCTATGATTCTCTCTCACTCTTGCTTGAAATCACTTAAATCTATGTTCTTAGTTAACTAACATTAGTTTTATTAAACCATCTCCATGCTGAGAGCGTAACTCCAACTGATCTAACAAGCTGCTGCAAACGTGGTGTTACCTCTGTGAGTGTCCAGTCAGAGGGGCTGTTCACTGCAGGGGAATCGGTTTTGGGGAGACTTGGGACTGAAGGGCTGTTGGGGCCACCCTGCATGGAGGGCCCAGGCTGGTGGACACCAGGGTGAGGCCACTGTGCTGTCAACAGGCTGCTGGGGCAGGGCTCTGAGCCGAAGCTGCGCAGTGCAGATATCCAGGGTTACAGGGCAGGCGGCGTCACCCCCTCACTGGTCTGGGTGAACCCCCAAAGTGTCACAACAAGCTATCCAGATTATTGATTCCACAGCAAACACTTCCCCCATGACAACTCTGCCGTCGTCATAACAATACCACAGCCAAATCTGCTGTCGCCGCATCCCCATTTACTAACGTGCCCCGGGTGTGCTACGGCACAACGGATCTGTCACATAACCCACTATCTCAATCAGTGAGTTCCTGCCTGCCTGGAAGAGACTGCACTCCAGGTTTACCGGAGGCTCATCTCCGAAGGAGAGCTGGGTCACGGACCGGAAAGGAGCACGAGATCATTCTGCCAGCTGGAGCAGTTGTCACATGCTGGCCTCCTCCATGCCCACACACGTTTGTTTTCACTGTCGGAGAAGGGCGGGTGCCGCATGTGCACTGAGAAGGGAGTACATTGCATCAAACAGCAAACATGACACCACATGTGACCCCTTCACAATGGCAGAGGGCACAGAACTCACACCTTCCTACTCCCCTGTTGCCCCAGCTAATGGAGAATTGCCGCTAGCTGTTGGCAGTGGAGGGCCTATGTCACACAGCTGTAGTTCTGATTCCATCCAGTAGACAGCAGCGGTATTGCACACCCGCGCATGCCAGGGTTCAGCATACTGCTGCTATTTGCTTATTGGGGCGCCAGGTCTCCCCCACTCTAACACCATGGCAATGGGGGGCAGCAATAAACCTGGCAGGGAGGAGGCCGGGTTCTGAGCTGCCCCTGCCTGCTGGCTATTCCTTGCAATGCTGGACGCGTGGAGCACAGACCTACAGCGTCCACCCTTGGCGTGGCAGGGCGAGGGCTGCGGGGGAAGTGACTCAGCAAAAGGTGGGGGCTCTTCTCACCTGCTTCTTCTTCCCCTCAGAAGACAGGACTTTGGCGACCCCGATCCGGTGCAGCATAACATGGACACGCTGCTCAAAGGAGTTGGGGATCTCCCCTTCGCTCTTCTCAAAGTGCCTCTTCTGCAGGACAGACACAGGACAAAGCCAGGGACACCGTAAGGGCAGCTGCCGACAGGGCGGGGTACAGTGCAGTGGGGGCCCCCAGCCCTGCTGCATGAAGCAGTCAGAGGCTGCACTGCCTGGGGCAGGAAGTAGACCTGAAGTCCCGGGGATTCTGGCTATGCAGCGGCACCCGTGGCAGGCTGCCCTGTGGGATTCCCAGA